>NC_140706.1:74566249-75253436 GCF_050655825.1 Lonchura striata
CATCCTTGTTTCTCAGGGTCAGCTTAGGCCAAGAGGAGAAAAGGACAGAGATCAGGAGACAGACACAGAGCTGGACCAGGAATTCTGTTAGGAGTGACTGTGGCTAAGCTTAAATTCTTCTGGTTCTAGCATTTCTAACAAAGAAATTTTCATTTACATGAACAAGTTCATAATATCTAAAGTAGAGAGTACTTCTGAAAAAATGTCAGAAAGCATGAAGACTCAATTTAATGGTCTTATGCTATCAGATACAGAAATCACCAAAGGAGAAGAGAAAAAGAGATTAGAGTGTTTTGTTCATTAATCATATCAAATTTGCTTTGATTTTTTTCCCATTTGCATTTAATATAGACATGGAATCTTGACTGAGATTTTCAAACTGTTTTTACATGAAAGTGTCACTAACAACTCTGAAAAAGAAGTCCAGATGCAGATAGAAGCAAAAAAATTATATGTGTTTCACGTGCAATTCCCAGATGCATGACAATTTTTATAGATTGTAGAAAAATCATCATGTAAATAATATTTTAGATTCTGTCATTTTCAGGAAGCCTGTGATTTTCCCATTTCTGTTATTTCAATTATTACATCTGCCATTATTATAGTCATTTTGCCTTTGTATAAGCTTCCATGTTGCTGAACAAGGTGTTTTTGCCATCTCTGTGTCCAGTGATTTTGATTTCACATGCTAAGTAAATCATGGATTTTCCCAGCTGATCCTCATGAAAAAAGGAAAAGCTGTCAAATTTTTACCAATAAGAGTAAAAAATAATTAATTCTCCTTTAAAAAAGAAAACATCAATTAAAGTGAAAAATAGGTGAAATTAAAATAACTAAATTTCTTTTTTCATATTATGGGCAGTGTTAAATTGGGAAATGGAGAGAGCATTATAAAGGAGTAGGAGAAATTTTTCAGAATTTAACATACAGAATTCTTCTCCTTCAGTTATTTATCATAAATACACTACTCCTTCTGATTTCCAGCCAAGCAGCAGTTTGTTGTCTGCAGAGACATACTCTTCAAGGAAAAATCACAAAATCTTCCATTATTAGCAAAAAGGAAAGAAAAGAAAAAATAATAATAATACTAATAATGATGTAAGTTTGTAGCAGAAACCCTGGTAGTCATAACTAGTTCTCCAGTTGATTAAACAACTCATTGATTAGGTGTTTCTGCTGCATGTTGCTTCATTTAAAATCCTGAAAGGTAATCCATTCTTGTGCTTCGTTCAAAGCTGAAATCATTTATCCCTCTAGATATTGCATATAGAAGTTCTGCTTGGATATTTTAAAGTTCATCTGAACAGCAATTAAATTCTGAGGAAAGTCATACTTTATTTCAAGGTCCAAAAATCTGTAAATATTTCCAGACCTGGAAGAGAGTCTCTAAAAGACTAGGAAACAAAATAAAATCCAATCAGTTAAATTAAAATTAGAACTATAAATTCTAGCATCAGTTGAGAAAACTCTGTGAGGTATGACTCTAACACCAATCTTAACCCCTGACCCTAAACCATAAGGCTTAACATGCAACCTTAACTTTTATTAAGCATTTTTTTAAGAGGAATTGTGCAATTTCGGGCATCTCCTCCTTAGAAAGAAGCATCCTGGCTCTGATAAATCAAAGAAGCTTACACTCACAGAGCTGTGTTTTGGCAGTGACAGAAGGGAGATCCAGCTCTTCTGTCTCTCCAGACTCTCCACCAACACTTCAGAGTTCCTCTCTCCATGATGAAGGAATATTAGGATTTTTCTTACCTTAGCTCTGTTAAGAGCAGGGACAGCAAGACTCCAGTCTTAAAGAACTGCTCTCCAATGACTTCTACTGACAAAATTAAAACCAAATTATAAAAATCCTGTTAATTCATTGGTTATGCTTCTAGACAAAGAATTACCTAATTTCAATTTTATGAACTGCTGATCATGCTTTTCATTAAAGTGCATGATGTTATTTGATATTAACGACAAACACACTGATTAGTCCAAAACAACATTTTGCCAAGTGCAAGAAGCTAACTCAGGAAGGATTTAACAAATACAAGTAGAGAAACCATAAATGTTGCAGTAAAAATAATTTTTAAAATAATTTAAAAGATGCATTAGCATTTCCATTGCTGTGGGGCTTTTTCTGTTGTTTAAAAGCAAAATCAAGTTGTAAACTGCGAGGGATGTGCTAAACATTCACTTTACAAGTGTAGCTGCAGGTGATTTGGGACTAGGATTGATGCTCCAGTCACCCAGGCAGTGATGAAAGACAGCAGGGCCAGGGAAGACATGGGAGAGGGAGAAGCTAAGCATGAAAAGGTGTCACACTAAATGTGACATCCAGAGAGGCCAGGTTTGTACAGCCTGATGGGGTGGTACTCGATACCTCAGACCCAATTACTCTTTGCCCTCTCTGATATTTTGAATGGATGGTGCAGTCAAGCTCACTTTTTTGCTTTTTTTTTGTTTTGTTTTTAAACAGAGTTGGTTCATATTTCTTTTTACTGCTTGCGATAAAAGGTTCTGGCATTTCAAACACTTGTGTTTCCAGGGCTTTAGTGTCAGCACTCCTGTGTGCAGTTGAAGGACAGAGGGGACTGAAATGGCACTGAGGGGTTGAGAAGCTTGTTTCCCATCCCAGTTTAGTGGAAAGGATCCCTGTGGAGCCCTGCCCAGGCTCTGGGACCTCACAAACACATTGTCCCAGAAGGACTGGCTGCCTGGGCTGGGTGCTCAATCCCATCTCACATCCCTCCTAGCTCTGCCTTTCCTGAGCATGGATTTTGTATACTCACTCCCTCTTGTCTGGCCTCTGAAGTGGCACTTTCTTCTGGTCATAAAAATGCTCATTATCAACCAGCCTAATCAGTTCAGTTAGGAGCTGCTCAGCTGCTCTGGAGCCTGCATGCCCACAGCTTTCCTGTGTGTAGAAAACGGGAGGTAACAAGTGGAATGATGCTTGGCAGCAGCTTTCAGCATGTGCTTGTTTTCAGCTGGCACGTGCTGGGCAAAGAGCAGTGGGACTGGGATCCATCCCATATAAACTGGAGACCACACGAAGAGTCTTCCAGCATCACCTTGCCATGTGACAGGCTGTTTTATCCCACCTCTTTCATCAGTCCTCAAGGCAGCAATAAAGTTTTGCAAAAAGACCCTCCTTCAATGTGAGCTGTAAAATACTTTTGGCAAAGTATTCTCGTGCTTCCTAATTAGAACATTTTTTTTTTTACTTAGATCGTGTACGGGAAGCATATAAAGTTGCCATGATAGGCTACAATTTATCATCATTGTTAAAAATGAGATATTCAAATTGTGTTAGGTCATTAATCATGGTCAGTAGTATAACAAATAAATAGAGTGTAATGCATCTTGAGAATTTATGAAGAATAATTAATTTGAATTGCCAGAAAAATAGTGCAGATGAACAATTAAATAGAAAAGCAAAACATAAACAGATAAATACCATAAACCCCATGAAATATAATTCTGAAATACTGATTGATGACAGTGTTCCCTTGACTTTGCCCAGAATATCTACAGATAAATTGCTGAAAACTCTCCAAATAGAAGATGTTAGGTAGAAGAAAATGCAAGTGAGCATCAGCCAAGTTGCAGGTGTGAATAAGTGGTGCTGTGCAGCAGCAGCTGTACCCTCATGAAAAAACAGACAAAAAAATGGCCAGTATTTACAATGAGAGAGGAAAAAGGTTACAACCCCTCCAAGAATTGGGGCCAGTGTCCAAATCTAGCACAGTATTTTTATTTCAGAAGAGACTGTTGTAAAAGCTGTTAAGCAGGTGGTTTTATGCAGTTCAGGTTGTTCTATTGACTGTTTTATAGACTGATGTTATTAGTATGAACTTGTTACACTGTAAATAAAGTCAGACTGATAAAGACCAATACCAAAATAATAGCTGTCAATACAGGGGGAAATTATTAAAGGAAGTAGGAGGGTAGTGTGAGTTTCACTTTTATACAGCATGTTTTAAACATAGACTTAACAGGGAAGAAAATAGAGGGAAACATTGTATTCAGGAATCAATCCGATTCCACATAATGCCAGAACTCATCCCTTGAAAAGTGTTGAGTTCATGGAGAGAAACATCCTGAAAGAACCAATTAAACATATGGTGAAAGATCACCATAAACTGCACACAAAACAGACAGAGGGAAAATATTCAAAGTCGGTTTTATACGGCACAACTGTACCAACAAATATCTAAAGGAATCCAAATTAAACAGTGATTTAAACTTGAGTACCTGCAAACACAGGCTGGGGCGAGATTCAGGTGCCCCAAATTCCCACTGGACATGAGAGCAAGAGAAACCACTTGGCATCCAGGCAATACTTTTTTTGCCCTAATTTCTCTTTAAAAAATTGCTTTGGTCTGAACTGATTAGGCTGGTTGATAATGAGAATTTTTATGACCTTCAGAGGCCAGACAAGAGGGAGTGAGTATACAAAATCCATGCTCAGGAAAGGCAGAGCTAGGAGGGATGTGAGATGGGATTGAGCACCCAGCCCAGGCAGCCAGTCCTTCTGGGACAATGTGTTTGTGAGGTCCCAGAGCCTGGGCAGGGCTCCACAGGGATCCTTTCCACTAAACTGGGATGGGAAACAAGCTTCTCAACCCCTCAGTGCCATTTCAGTCCCCTCTGTCCTTCAACTGCACACAGGAGTGCTGACACTAAAGCCCTGGAAACACACGTGTTTGAAATGCCAGAACCTTTTATCGCAAGCAGTAAAAAGAAATATGAACCAACCCTGTTTAAAAACAAAACAAAACAAAACAAAACAAAACAAAACAAAACAAAACAAACAAAAAAAAAAAAAAAAAAAAAAAAAACCAAAAAAAACAGTGAGATTGATTGCACCATCCATTCAAAATATCAGAGAGGGCAAAGAGTAAATGGAGGTATTTTTAGATGTTTTCATTCCATAAGTTCAAAGAACTTCACAAATTAAGGAGTTCAGCCATATTATGGCTTTAGGACTGAGATGGGATTTTTTACAAACAGGAGGGTCAAAAGTGACTATCTTTTACAGCAGAGTAAATCCTGGCATTGCTTTGGATATGTGGTTAATGTCACAAAGGAAAGAGCAGCACTTTGCCCAGGTCTGAGAGACTCACCCTATGCAGCCAGGCATGGCCCTACATAGATTAAAGGCTGTTCCAGGGAGCTGGCAGAAGTTGACACAAGTGCTGAATGAAATAACAAGTCAGCAGACCATAAAGCATTAAAGGTATAGCAGTGTCCTCAGAGAAATCCCTTGGGGAAAATTTAAAGAAGAATGCCCAACTCTGGTATCTTTTGCTTGGAGTTCAGAAAAACAGGGGATTTTAGGACTGATTTGTGTGATTTATATCTTCTGATCCTGGCTTATTTTTTTCCTTTTAACCTTGTACTAATACTTTTCAAAGATATTCAAAGCAGATGATTTTACAGATGCTCCTGACAGAGCATAGTCCAACAAATAATATGGTTTATTGAAGCCACAAGCAGATACAGACATCTGTCATACACAGCACACTTCCTGCAACATTTCGCCAATACTAAACCTGAAATATTGATTTTCAGAAATATTCACCTATTCCCCTACATATTTCCAAAGTGTCAGGATGCTATCAGCTGTTAGATATTTTTTTAAATATAATCTGTGCCCTTGATCTGACAGATTCATTTGATAAGAACGCTTATTTCACTAGTATATATTTGCTGTTAATGCTATGAGAATAAATTGTTGGTAAATCAACAGCAAAACCAGAAAAACTTCCAGCTGAACTAAACTATTATTTATAAGACATTCTGAGATATTGATCTGTCTGCCTTATAAGTAATTAATGCAGTTTAGTGCTGAACAAAAGGTACAGTTGTAAGAAAATGTGCTGTAGGGCAAAACTTGTAGAATAATTAAAAACTTAAAATTACTTCCTTGACTTAACACTTTCACTTTATCTTTAAAATAATTTTACATGACTCAATAGTATAGAAACAAGAGATTTATAGATAAAATAAGGAACAGTGGTTCTTTTGCATTAGAGTTAGAAGTGCAATAACTTCTCTTTATAACCTGATCGATACTCTGCCTCTCCTTTTGACTTTCATATACAGCAGATCATTTAAAATAAGTAGACATAAAAGTTAGAATGTAAAGACTGGTCCATTTCAACGTTCAAACACATACGTGCTTAGAAAATGAGGACTCAGTTATGACTGTCATGAAATATGAGATTTTTCTATAAGTATTTCATAGTCTGTTAAACGTTTCCCTTTTCATCCTACCAGCCATTCAAATTCTTGCGCCAGATTTAAATATATTTGTAAAGTCATAGTTGTGGACAGGAGGGGTGGAGTGGTCAAAAAAGATTGATGGAAAATTACCTTAGTAAGATTTACAGATTGTTTAATCTCAGGAAAAAATAAGTTTGAAGCCAAAGATCTGATAGAAATGCATCTAATTTGTGGTTCAACCCCGCACTTGACATTAACTCTGTTTTACTGATTCCTTAATCCTTCTGGTTTTCCAGTCAAAATATCTTTTAATTAAAAAACTATAAATGTGCCCCTTTGGCCATCTCTTAAATCTGCAATCCTCTTAGATTTCCCCTGAGCAGCCTAATCCCCTTAGCTCCTTAGAGACAAATGCTGTCTGGGAGAGCTCGTGGCACGGTGCCGGCGGCGCCGAGCTGCGCGCGGGTCCTGCACCAGGAGCCTGCTGAGCCTCCCTCTCCCAGGAGCAGCTCCAAAGGGGCTCCAGGACTCAGGATCAGCACAAAGGGGCAGGGAGATGGCCTTCTGTGCCTGCTTTGTGTGCAATGCCACTGCTCTCTGCCTGGTGAAACCAATGGGAGGTCCCTCCCCATGTAGTGGCATCTAGGTCTCACACGAGGTCTTTCCAGAAGCCTGGGGGAAGTGAGACTGTGCTGGTTTCTGGCTTCTTTTCTGTCTCTGTCAAGGTCAGGATTGAAGCTCTCGAGAAGGTATTCCATGTTCAGACTTGGATGTTTTCTATTTCTTATCTATATTACAAGTCATGAGTTCTGCAGCATTCTACTAACGAGATACAGAATGGCCAACTATCTTTCTCTATGAGGTCTTTTAAGGCTAAACTATCCAATTAAGAAATGGCACCTAATTTTTTTTTACTTTTAACCCAATAACTAATCACTCAAAGTCCACAATGTGGACTTTTCTGTCCAATTACACAATACCACCCAAACCCATGAAGAAGGTGAAGAAGAAGGACCAGCCACTGCACTAAAACCTCCATCTTGTCTCATATATATTGCTATAGTCTAAAAGCTTAAACTCTTAAATTTTCCACCCTGTGATATTGCACACTTCTATTCAAACTACATACACGTAATCCCAGTGCCACCAAACAATTTTGGAAGCCTTCTCCACGGCCTCAGGCCAAATGCAGTGTTCTCTGAGGGTCTGTGCCTTTCAGCACAGAAAGTTTAAAATTCTCAGCACCCAGGGTTCCAACACGATTGCTCCTCCCTTGTGCAGTACAAACAGAACCTCTCTACCACCCAGCCTGGACCCTCGTGCAACTATTAAACATAGCAATGAATCTCAGGCAGGGGAGAAGGATAGGCTGATAAATTTCTGGTGTATCAAACAATGAATCTTTCCTCTCAAGCATCGCCTTTTTAGAAACAATTATACCAGCCAGATCCTTCACACAGACAAACCTATAAATCTCCAACACCTGAGTCTTTGGATTTTCATCACAAACTTGCACTATCAATAGGATGTAAAAACATCCACACTGTTGTTCAAAGAACTGAGACAAAAATTAATATCTATCAGATGTGCAAGGAAAAACTGGATTTTCCCAAAAAGCTTTTTTTTCTGTCTTTGAAGAAAACACATCTGTACTTAACAGGGAGGGGGAAAAAAAGGCTTTATACTGTGCCAAATAATTGTTCTTTTGCAAAATTAAAAATCAAGATTACCAGCCAACCATATTTCTCAAACATGACATGTTCTCTACACCATATGCTCTGAAGAGAGATTCATTTAATTGTTTGGAACTAGGCCATATAGTTGTCAAATTCCAGAACGCCACCCAAAGTCATGTAATAGGTTTCTTCAAGGTGTATGGCATTGCATTATGCTGTTTTCCATAGCTGAGTTACATTCCTCTTACATCTCAGGCTAGTAATTACTTAATCTCAGGAATCAATGAGAGCCAGAACAGTGCTTCAGTGCTAAAGAAAATGACAACACAGAATAAGGACCTTAAATCACCCACATTAAATACTGAGAAGTATTAATAGGGTTCTTTACAATAGCCAGCTTGCTTGGACGCCAAAGCCAGCCAGAGTAAGCGGAATATTCTTTCAAAAGGTAGTAACTAAATTGTGTGCTGCAGAACTCAAATTATTTCTGCAACACATCCAAGCAGGGTGCCTGATACCCAAAACTGGAGAACCATGTCTGAGCAAAGCAGCAGCCCACCAGAGCAGAAATGTCTTTGCACTCTCAGAAGCATTCTAACCTGACCTAGCTGCTCCCAAGCATCACATGCATTTAGGACACACCAGCAGGCCCCTAAACTCTGGCCAAAGACCAGCTTTAAGGAGCTTCAGCTTTTAAATATGGACAGCCCAAGCACAGTTAATGGGACAAAATATAAGATAGTGCCTCTGTGGAAATGCAGTTCACCTTTTCCATGGCAATCTATGGCTTGCTGTCATGGCCATAGGTGCTAGGACACATTTATGGGTGGAAAGGGGCCTGTGTTTGCTTCACCCAGGCTGTTTGCTGAGTAATGCACAGTATCTACCTGAAACTAGAAATTTCCCAGTCTCTTTCAAGGGCTGACTGCAGTTTTTTTTTTCTCTTTCCACAATAAAAATGAAAAAATTATAAATTATCTTCAATCTTCAACCAAATGTACACTCGTCATCCCTTTGTTTTGTTATCTTTGGTAATAACAATTTGGATGCAAGGATCCAGTTTAAGGAAAACAATAATACTTTAACAGCTTAGTAGCAATTCCTAGCAGTCATGCTGCATTTATCAAGGAAAATTCTATACAATGTTTTGTTCTGACCTAGGCTGAAGTGAGATATATTTCAGTTCTAAACTTCTCTTTATGTATTCAAGGACATTTCTGTACTTTTGAAATTTAGCAATATATGTACAAAGTTAATTTACTTTAGCTTTCATTTGCTAGCACTAGAAGCTAGTGAAAAAGTTCTCAAAAGGAAACCATGAGTCTTTCTAAATATGTGTTTCTGCAAATCAACATACTGATATTTACTGATATTTTTCTGAAATAAAAGCTCAGGATTTAACTGTGTACCTTACATAATTGCTGCATGATTCTGCTTCTTTTATCAAATCTCTATTTGTGTTGTAAAAGTTTATACATAGACATATCAGAGGATAGATTTTCTCTGCCTAAACGACTTTCTGTGAATTATGGACTAGTACCATTCTTCTTTTCTCTGCTCATTGTGTGGAAGCTTTTAAAAACATTATAAATCATTAAAAGCTAATGGTTCCCATCTAGTTTTTACCTCCAACACAGTTCTTAAAAAAGGAAATTACATTATACTTTCTACTGATGATTGTCAGTCCAGATGCATTCAGCTCTCTTTGTACCTTGCATGAACTTCCAATAATTGCAACATCCACCTTTCACTGCATTCAGTATTTCTAGATTTAATACATACATATTTGTATTTATCTTAAAAAGATATGATTTTGAGTGCTCATGACATTACCAAAATTGACTTCTTCATTGTATTCATTATATATCAAACTTGAGGATTCTCAGAAGGTAAGTTTCACTTGTAGCAGGTCACTGTTTCACAGCTACTTAATTGGCTCTTAAGAAGTGTAGAAAAAGGGAATGGTGAGGACCAGGTTAGGGCAGAGAGACAGATATATGTTGTAACAGAGAAACTTTGCATTAACCAGCACTGGGGAGTTAGCATTCCTTTGCTATCACAGAAGACAGTCCCTCTGCTCTTGACTCCATGCCAGCACTGTACATAAAGTCAGAGATTGATGCCAGGTAAATTACCGGTTTTCTAAGAAGGGTCAACATCCCCTTGTGTGTTTTCAGAATTTCAAAAGGCTTCCACAGGGTAGAGATGTTGGTGCTCTCAAGTACACAGACATAAAAAATACTAGAGTATTTCCTGTATATATACAGGAAACATAGAAATGAAAGTGTCAATCACACTGCTCATTTGAATTTGTATTCACATTTATACATATTCAACAGCATAATCAACCCTAACACTTTCTTTTTCACTATATTGAGTAACTCTCTTCTGTGCTACAGCAATATAGAATTCTCTTCTCTGTCCAAAACCCCATTTCTTATAGGCAATTCTGTGGGAAATTCTACATCAAGCATATCATTTGTACTAACTCATTTACAATGACAACATGAAGAGAAAAAAGGAAGTTGGAAGATAGATATGAATATTCAGCTGCCTATCAGCAGAACAATAGTTCTCTTTGGCATCACTAGTATTTTGATCACATGTAGGGATTTGTTTATACTCAGACCTGAAGACAGAAAAAAAAACATTTTTGGCAGATTTAGTGTCCCTCCTTAGAGAGAAGACAGTTATTATATATCACTGGCTGGAGGACCCATGTTATCTTCTTGCTCTGGCTTAGACAAAATTTGCTATATTTGCATCAGAATGATCTGGATGAACACCTCTGTATTATCTGGGCTTAAGAGACGTAAATTGCCATCAGATCCATAAACTGCAGAGGTTTTGGATGTTGCAGAGTCCAAACTATTCCCCTCCTCTCTCACTGTCCCAGAAATGCTCTTATTGAAACATTATTTTTAGGACAAAATACATCATAAATATAAACACATTTATCACTTAACATAATGTGTCTCAAATATGTATTCTAAAGAAACTGAAGTACCATGGAGGTTTTAATGTGTAGTTCTCTCTGCAGGGATCTCTGCTAGGGGTTTCTCACATGCAATTAAAACCTTCCACTTTAAGCTCTTTGAGCTGGGAAACAGAGTATCTAATGCATAAACAGTGTCTGGGACTGTGAATAGTACCAAAAACTGATAAACACACATAGTAAATAGAAATAGGCCCGCTCTGTGCAAGAAGAATTGCAATTCTCTTTGCTTAAGGCTAGACCTAACAGGTATGTTCACAGCAGCACCTCGTGGCAGACAGGAGACTCCTAATTTGTTTTTATGTTCCAAGTCCCCAGAAAACACACATGCTGGTAATTTGGACCACTGGAATGATTCAAGGATTAGAAGGTTTTACAAAGGAAGAACAAGGAAAGGAACTTAATTTACATATATAAGGTAAACAAGAGATTAAGGGGATATATAACTATATAAAATATCTTCAAGGAGCCAAGGAAATAATATCAAGGCAGGAAAAAAATGTGTGTGCTACCCAAGAAAGATTACTAAGTATACTATCCAAAAACCATTATGTTTTGGGTAGAGAGCAGAAAACAATGCCTAAATGAGATAGACAAATGCAATACTCAAGTAAAGACAACACAGGTGGCTGCACCAAAACCATAAGAAAAGAGAATAATGTAAAAAGATTGCTTGCAACTCCTCAATAAAAATAAAATTGATATCAATACTGAGGTTTTATTCTGTTAAGATGTATAAGATCAGGACTTTCTGGACCTAAGAATGTCTTTCTGGCTTGCTGAGGGATTGCTTTTCTGTGTGTGAGATATGCAGAACCCAGAAATGCAAACTATTGCTTTTAATAATGTTTTTGAATACCTCAAAGTTCATGTTTGTGACTACCTGGGAGATTCCTGCTGTTTCACCTTTCTGAGGACAAGGTGGGAAAAACTGGCCAAGCACTTTAGAAGGGGAGGTAAAACTGAAATAAAATTAGAAATGTCAAATCTAAATATTTTCTCATTCGAATTCTATGCTTATTGAGCACATTAGAAGATGATATTTTGTGGAAGATGCTCTCTAGGAATGTGGTAGGAAGCTGGCTGCATCACAACTGAGAACAGAAAGGGCATGAAACGTAGGAAACTTAAAAAGACAGATTTTTTTCATTAAAAACTGGGTCATATATGAAATCACAGTTATTCTCAGTTATTTATGTTACTGAGATTCTATGTAAACTCTCTGAAGCCCATTTTCTTTAATCTGAAAACATCTAACCCACTTAAAAAAAATTAAGGACCTGTATTATATTGATCTTTCTGTTTCATTCCGTGTTTTTAATAATACATCACAGAAGTGGCAAGACTTTTATGATATGTTGGTGTCATACATCATAACTAGCACCACTGCTCCAGTGATGTATTATCCACACAGTGTCAGGAACCAGAAAGATAAATGCTGCTCTGTGGACAGCAACGCACACCTCTTGTGAAATAGGGATAAAGACAGATTCATTTACATGCACACTACAATCCAGAAATAAACAAAATTTCTATCTGATACAGGCTGCACTCTACTTTTGGCAGGATGTATATACATTTTTACAAAAGAATAATCTGGAAAGCCATATATTTGCTTTTGAGTTAAACATTCTGCAAATAAATCTTGATTTTCTGACTGAAAGGAGCTCCAGCAAGAGGGTAACCACTGAGCACCCGTCCCTTGTGGACAGGGGCAGCTGAAGGATAGATCATTCCACATGATTATCAGTGCCTCAATCTATTTTCAAGAATTAATCCCTTATGCTTCTATGTTTGCAGGATCACGACATCCATGATATTCACCAAAGTCCCTCTCATTCCCTCAAAGTCCCAGCTCTGTTACACATTGTGCTGGTGCTATAGGTAATTTCTGTACCATGTGTTACACTCTTTTTCTTTAATTTTCTTTCTCTCTCAGAGGAAGAGTAGAGCTGCGTTGTTCTCTCATTCCCATCACAACAGCCAAAGGACATTATTTGCCTGTACACAGGCTATTTTGTTTCACCTCCCTGACACCTTTGCTGAGCTTCCTCAGGGTCCTGCACAGAAGGGCATTTTTCAAAAGGCTTCCTCACTCAGGAATATTCACTGATCACTCTACTTTTCTGCAGACTAATTTTTATTCCCAGCCTTGGCAACCATGAATTTGGGAGGTGCACTGCTCAGAGCAGCCATGACTCACACTGGGATAACACAAAGACTCCTAAATCCTCCTAACCACCCCACCAGTGCCTGCTGTGGAGCCCCCTCCACTAAACCACCCCTCGAGAGATGCTTTGAGCCACTACTGTCATTTTATCTGGTCCTTCTTTGCTCTCCAAAACAAACACGGGAACCGGGAAGGGAAGGATTCATCTTTATGAAATTTGAGACTTATTCTTTGGTAAAATAGCTGGAATATGTTTCCCTTCACACTTATGCAAATGGAGTTGAAGAATTAAGCACGTGGTGCAATAGATAATATTTAATTAGCTCAAAAAACACGGTGGTTATTCCAGATTCTGTGGTCTATGAGGGAATCGTATTAATTTGGGCAGGATGAATCAGCTCAGAACGAATGGACTTGACAGCGTGACCATCCTCTGAGCAGAACGAAACCCAGAGCTTTTCTGAGGCTTAAAATCTTTGTTAGCTTTTATTAATTAATCAATCAGGATTGGTCATGAAAATAACTCTAGAAAGATTTTAATTTTTCTAAATTATTCAAAACTTAGTCACTACTGTAAGTAATGGTTATAGGACAAGAACATCAGCTCCTCTGAGATTTCAAGCCTGCTTTTCTGCATTTATGCCTGAGGATAATTTTATTCTCTTGGCTTCTAGCTTGTCTCCTTACCATGAAATCACGCTTAGGAAATGCAAAAGAGAATCAGCTACGTGAGGGGGGAAAAAAAAGAAATGCCTGTACACCAACATATCCTTCAGCCACATCCTGACTACTGGAATATTAACCTGTTGGAGTAAAATTAGTGGTAACAATTGATTTACCAGTAACAACTGCATGCAGTATCTAATGCTAACAAGCTGATCTGTCAAGTCTCATGGCAACCTTAAATCAGTTGGTCAGATGATAAGAGTGATAAGATGAGCTATATGATAATGGAATTTTCCAGATTTGCTACACTCGCTGGGTTTTATCTTCCTTTGTAGCACAATCCCTTCCTTCCCACATGACTAAAACAACTTGTCCCCTTGCTACCTCACCATCTGGAAAAGGCTAAATACCTCCTCTTTTTGCCCAGAAATTAGAAAGAGGAGATGTGGTGGAATACTGTGGATCAATTAGACAAGTAACAATGGCAGACTTTGGTGGCTGGACACGTCTGCTGTAGATTTAATAGAGTATGTCCTGGCAAACCTGCCAGGTGCTTTGTATGAAACAATCAGCATGCACAAGTTGTAAGTTCTCATGCTTAATTACAGCAACTGTAGCATCAGCACAGGTTAAACACAGCGGCTTTCATTTTACAGTATTAATCAGAAGAAAATAATGAAACACATTACAGCAGGCTTTCAAATCCCTGTCTTTGTATTGTGGTTTCATCATTTTCTTCTCTGAAAAGGTTTCATTCAGCCTCTGCCTTTTATATCAAGCCCTGTGAATCATCTCAAGTAAAATACAAACATGGTAAATTGTTATAAAGCTGAGACTGGATGTACATCATCAGTACTGTTGCAAAATTATGTTGTAAAAGCAGCCTATGATGTTGGTTGTATTTGTTATTTTTTCTTTCTCTTTATGCTTTTGTATATCTGTCCCCAGAAGATCATAAAATTATTCTAATTAGGGATGTCAACTTCTGCCTGAGAAGCTGAGGGGGTAATTACATCATTTATATGCAAAATGGGTAATTTTCTCCCTGCTCTTCACCATTCCCTTCTTTCCATTTATTCCCCCATATCTCCACTCTTCAGGGCTGAGCTATTTAATTTTATTCTACTCCATCTGGAATATCTATGCCACTCTTCCATACACTGTCAGACACAAAAGCAGGAGTTACCTTTAGACTAAATCCTCACAGCTCTTTTCCTCCATGTATTCCTGACTCTATTCAATATTCGTAGGGAGTTTAAGGTCCACCACACAGACAGTGACTTCCACCCTACTGTACCTCAGGAACATTTCACTAAAATAGAAAACATGCAGAAATGTGAAATCAAATAATTTTTCAAGTTTAAATGAAGGCCTTCAACCTGGAGGGGAATTAGCTCCTAGTAAGAAACCAAAAATTCACTGGTATCTAGGAAAATATACCTAAACAAATAAAATACTCATTAACAATATTTGAGTGAAAATTCACTTTACCACAGGATCACCCAATCCAAGCTGACAGTTTTCATACCCATAATCTTACAGAGCATCTTTAAAAGACGCAAAGAGAGGCCTAACTCCTCAGAAATATAATACAATATGGACAAAAAAAGGGTGATCGTTTGCACAGATTTTCTTTTTTTCAGAGAAGCAAGAGGTGCACCTAGACTAGAAGAAGATTTAGCCATTAGTCTGGATACTTAGTTCAGTCTTCAAGTTGGTTGGACCCTGGGGAATAACCACCAGTGGTGGAAGAAACAGTGTAAACCCACAACATTAGACAGTAAATGCTGACATTCGTGACTGTATGTGCATGTAAAAAAGGTAAATACATAAGTCAAATAAAATCTATTCTATTGACTTTGGCATGTGGCCTCATTTGCACCCTAATTCAGGCAGAGGCACCCCTTTTAATCACTGGTTCCTAGCAATCACTACCTCAGTCTTTATTGACTTTTTATTTCAGCAAATTGTGAAAATAATTCACAATAAATATCTTTAACTTTAAGCTATTTAAAAGTTTCCTCAATCTGTTTTAATTTCTGCCCCATTAATTTTTGGCATATGTTTTAAAATCCATTGTCAGAAAGATATTGTACCCTAGGGGGGTTATTACCATTTTTTTCTATATTTTCCTAATGGTGGCAGACACTCACAAAATTTTTGGTATGAATTTTGTATAGCTGATTGAACAATGATATTTATAAACAATAGACAAATTGTGCCTTAATAACACTCAATTGCTATATTAATTTTCTACATTTTTTCAAGGTTGAATGCAGACCTTGTAATTTAAATTAAGTATTCATGACTTGGATCATTTGGATAGTTTGTTTATTTAACAGTAATTCACTAAGTTTTTCTTTAGGGAAGATATATTTGCAAATATTAGTAACTGTTTGATGCTTTCTACTCAGGCCTCATTGGAATGATATAGGGGTTTTACTTGAACCAATGAAAAAACTGTGATGATAAGGAAATAATTCTGATGAATTCTGCATACATATGCAGATTTTTACTTTATTTGTACTCACTACTTTTTATTTTACCACAAATTAAAAATAAAACCATTTATTTCATCCCACTGGAAAAACCTTTACCATTGTCTAAGGTATAATTTAAAAATATATAGAGAATAGAACTTTACTCATACACATCTAACTTAGGTGTCTCTATTTTGCTTTTAAGGAAAGGAAGGAAAATCAAAGGCCAAATATCCTGAAAGCCAGAAAAAAGAGAGATTATGTTCTGATATTTAAGTATCTAGGGCTTCAGGGTAGCAATTTGGGAAGCCTATACAACCTAGACAAGTTGCCATAAAAATGCAAAGGCCATTACAACACTTATTCCTGTTGGGTTTTGTATGCTTGCCTTTTCTTCTTCTTTCCCCACTATGCCTTATTTTCTTCTTTTATATCCAGAAAATGAAAGCTATTATAGGGCAGATTGACTACAGTTGGCTATGGTGGGCTACAGGAGGAATTGTAGTTGCTCACTCAAAGCAGCTTGACGTTTTTCAAATAGCAACCAGCACACATTCAGGATGTAGAGAGAATCTCTACACTGTACTCCTCTGGGCTTCAGTAGCACTTATGCTTCCATCGTGCTGAATTCCTGCAGGGTCCTTCTGGTCATCAAGATGTTGGATGACTTCTGCCTAATTTCTGCTGGTCTTTACTGAGCAGTTTTATCTTATCATTCACATTGAACAAGTATTAATTTATCCATATAATTGCACAGGGATTATTTTTGCCATTAGTTCTATAACAACCATCCTGCATTTTAGAATCTTGCAGTGATATTTTTTGCCTATATATAGCTCAAAATACAGTGACTATGACACTTTTGGTAAGTAAGGAAGACAAGATGTTATATTCTATTTGAAGCCACTTTTTGGGTTTAGTCGTGGTTTTCTAGAGTTATAAGAACTTTTTCTAATGTGATATAAAACAAGGGCATTATGTCTGGTTTTTTCAGCCTTCAAGAGTGCTCTGATCTTCTGAAAGAAATGGATCCATCTGGACCTTGTCTTGCACTTTTTGGAAGAGTGCTTCTTCTATCTTTAAATGGTGTGACCCATGACCCTAGTTATAGAGTATCAGTCTTTCTTTTAAGAAATTGTTTTTATCTCAGTCACTTTGAGCTCTTCATTTCTTGTTTTTTTTCACTGAAGGAGCACAGCTGATTGAATTAGTGTAATACATGACCTCCTGCACTCTGGGAAGTCAGTGAATTCTTCGTTGTTAAATCTTTTTTAAGAGGTATTTCCAGAGCTCATTTTAAATCTAAATTTGGTTCTGTTAGCAGTCATCTCTGTGTGACAGTTTCATTTACTTCACATGCTAATCCATTAGATAACATGGCAGATAACATTTGCTGCCCCTGAATTCACAGCATTCATTTATTAGGTTTACATTGCAACAAATGCAAAAATAGATTCACTGTATTGCTGAACTTTTCATTTGCATTTCAACCTCCATACAACTACCAATGGATTGGGGTGACAGTGCTGGGGTTTTTTTTTTGGTTTTGTTTTTTTTTTTTTTAAGAAGTCTATAATTTCTGGAAGCAATTATCATTTAGTCATTCAGGAACAATTTGGTTAAATGTTCTCAAACATTTAAAGCAGCCTTCTCTTTTTGTGCCATGCATAATGTGACTTGCATGAAAACATCTGCATATTTCTGTTTTTCAGCTTTTCAGAGTCTACACATCATTCTTCCTGTGCTGCATTGAAAGCAACATTAAGTGATGCTGCCATGAGAATAGCACATTTGATGTCTGCTGTTCTTCAACACCTTATTAAAGAACTAATTATGGCTCCCATCACTAGATATGGAAGGATTTTATAAAGGAATTGAATACCTTATATGAATTCAATACAAAATTGATCAGACATTTCTTTTTGCTATATTATCTACTGACTGAGGGGAGTGGGGTAGATACCTGTGGGGTGTCTTGGGGGACTTGGATTCTTTGGAGGTTTTGGATTCTTTGTTTTGTTTGAGGGTTTTTTTGTGTGTGGGAGTGAAAAATCTTTCTTTCAGGCTGATGTAACCCTTTTTTTCATTTTGTCCTCATTATTTTTCTCAGAAGACATACATATTGGTATTTTTTTTATAACACAGAATTGTCTCAAGTGAGCTGTGTGGGTTGGTTCCCTGGTTGTTGAACACCCTGGGATGTTTTGCAAATTGAAATCGGTTGAAGATGTGCTTCATCACAGGAGATCAACCCATCTATTAGGTTGGCTGAGAATGTGAAATATTTAAACTCTGTTCGAAAGAATAGTTCAAAGGATCATGTAAATATTTTCCTGTTTCAAAGATAGGAGAAGCAAACTGTCTGCTGTTATGAATTAAGCCATTAATTGGCCTTGGACAAAAGTCAAGCCTCCTTAATCCCAACTGAGTGTCCTACTGACTATTCCACTTTCTCATTTTGTACCATCAGGGAGGATTCCTACTGTGGATTTCCTTTTGGAAGACAAATTAGCTAAACAAGCCATCATAAATTTTAGAAAAACATATCCTTCATTGTTCTAAGAATTCGACTAGTGGGATACATGAGTCATTGGAAAACAGGGACAGAGAAGTGATTAATATTGATAACTATTTGGCTGCTGATACCTGAGACTTTCAAATGCCTCTTAGCAATGTAGAAGCTGGAAACTATTTTAAATTACTATTTCTATAACTAGACTGCTTTAAATTTATTCCTTATTCTTTTGCCAACACAGTGCATGGGTCCAAAGGAAACAATTTAATGATGCATCTGTAGAACTTTTGCTTTTTTAAAATATTAAAATATCAGAGTTGCACACAGCAATGAAAAGCAATGGTTTCTGTCATTATTGTCATTCTGCCAGACCTAGTGAATATTTGGCACAAGTGGTGCTTGTCTTTTAGCTGTTTGTTTAGTATCAGGATGAGTTTTGGAATGACTCATGGCATTGAGAAGTCGATAAAACTAATTTCAGGGAGATACTCACAGTTGTGTCTTTACCCAGTGTCATGCCATCCTTTGTTGCCAGAGTTGTTAATATTCTAGAATTTTGCTTTATCGTGTGTATGGATCTGTGTGTGCATGGCATCACGCTGATAGTTGGGACAGAGGTTATGTATCTGCAAAAATACTGGATGGTTACCAGCATGTACACACTCTGTTAGGTGCTCTTCATTTTTTCTCACCTACAATTTAGCACTATATGAAGGCTTAGACATCAGGTAATGCTACAGGCTGTAGCACTGTGCAGAAAGAAATATGTACTGAATATCATATTCTTGCATGGACTGTGCTCCTCTTGAAATACACAAATTGTAAAGCAACCAAGGAAAAGAACTAACAAGGGAGTGGGACATCAGTAAATCCCATGAGTAGAGCAGAAACAGAGGGCAGGAGGTTTTATGAAAAACAAAGTCACACAGTAGCTTTTGAGATGTGAGAAAACATTTTGATATTGGACAGACACTGGACCCGTGATGCTGGACAGACACAACTAAATAAATAACACAGACCTACAGGGTATGTGTACTGACAATCACAAAAATTTCTCTACGGTTTAATCAGATTGGTGACCTGTCAGTAGTGGGGTTCTGCAGGTCTCCATTCTAGGCCTAATGTTCTCCAACATCTTCATAAATCACTAGCTCACAAGACAGGAAGGAATACTTAAACCAGTTGGCAGATAATAAAAAACTGGGAGGAGCCCTTATTTTTGTGGAATATAAAATGTAAATTCTACTATTACTAGTATGATTATAATTGCATTTAAGAGCTTAGAAATGTGAACATCCATAAAGGTACTTCCAGCCCTTATTGGAGAATGGAAGAACCAAATGCAAATATAATTTGAGCATTTTGCTCGGTTGGCAAAAAAATCTCATGCTATACCATTTTCCTACTCTATACATTTAATGTACGTTGTGGTTTAGGAATGGTGTTCTTCAATTTAGTGCTCCCACTGAAACCACTCCAAGCCTTGCTCCACTCCATCACAGGGTAGAGAGAAGAATGGGAGACACAAAAGGCAAAGATCATTGATTGAGATAAGAACAATTCCCTGGAAACAGCAAAGAAATAAGAAAAAGAGCACTAACAGTATACCAAAAGCACACAGAGGTGAGTGATCCACTTGCAAATGCTATAGATCCACTCCAGCAATACCAGCACCTCCATGCCAGCTACCCTGACTGAAAGAGCCCCTTCCCCAATTCCTGTTCAACGACATAAGGTGGTTTAGAACAACATCTGGATCTTAGCCATGCCCCATCCAAGCTACAGCAAAAATTAACTAATTCGTAGTCAGAACCAGGACATTTTTAGGTGATAAAAACCTAATTTCATTTCATAAAAATCCTGCATTTTAAAGTCATCATTCTTGTTTTGCTTTAGGCTATAGGCATGAATGGTGGTATAAGTGGAAAATGTGTGAGCTGCTGCACTCTGCATGAGGAAGTCATTACATTTATGGATAGGAAAAACATAATTCTAGTTTCCCATTTGTTTTGCATTTGTCTGACTGCAGTCCTTTATTTCCCAGCCTCCATTAGGAATACATGTGAATAATTTGTGAATTAAGCCCTCTTTGTATGTACATGATCTGAACCAGAAGCCCTTGTCCTGTTAGTCAGGTTAGTTATGGCATACAGCTATTAGCTGATCCTGATAGCAGGCCTGTAAGTGCCCCATGATGTCTGCAAGCATTCTGTTGAAAACAAAAGTTTAGATGTCCAAAGTTAGCCAGTGCCCCAGCAGTGAAGTAGGAATACAGCTCAGCTTGCCAGCTGTCTCCTCAAGGCCATGCCTCTAATGTGAGTGATAGATTTGTATGCAATATTGAGATGTAGTAGAGCAAGGAAATTATTAAAAAAATGAAACATGGCATTTCTCTTGCAGCCTACATTAAATATACAATGGAAATATAAAGGGAAATATAATGGATTTTGCACAGTTTACCTTCAAGAAGGCCAAGCTGGGTCTCTTTGGAAATTAATTTGAATATTAAAAGTATATATGTAAGCACTGAACTTGCTCTCTTTGCCTTGTTCAAGCCCAGCTGAACCTTTGTCTCAGGCCACCTAGCACTTTGGGTTACATACCTTCTCCTGATTATCCAGGCAGGTTTCCATGAGTGTCTTTGAAGTCTTCAGTAGCAAATGCTGTGGGGACCTAAAAGGAATTTTCAGAATATTGCCAAATATCTGTTGGCCAGAGCACAATATTTCTGGTTTCACAAAAGAAAACCACCTTGTTTAATTTCCTCCTGTGCCCGTAAATTCTAGTGCAGTTTGCTATGAAGATGATGAAATACCATTATGTTGCTAACCCCTTTTTACTTTTTAATACTCCTGAGCAATGAAGGAAAGGACGTCCCAAGTGCTTTTCTTTTTCATTTTTAAATTTTAAAAAACCTTGTGTTCATTTACATGGATTTCACATCATAGTTGTAGCACTTAGCTTTGATTATTTTTATCCTCCTGGGAGGATTTATGATGCTAGTAAAACCTGCTTAATTTTTTTTTTTTTTTTTTTTTTTTAGTTCAAAAATAAAGTCACAGGAGGGTGGTCCTATCTGATCATAAAGATTACTGATGTGTGGAAACTCAGAACTGATTTGAATATGATATAAAAATTGGCACATGCCTATCACTAGAAGTGAACATTCTGCTCTAAACTTCCGACAAAGTTCTCTGATTTTCTGAGGTTGACAGTGAGGTATTTTTGTTATTTTGATCTTTTGGTAAAATCTTCAGTATTTCACCTGTGTGTCTAAGTCAGAGTACTTCAAAAATCCCATAAACCCTTTGAAGATGCTTGTGGAGCCAGTTTTTGGGGGCTTACAGTCTGTCACTAGAGCTAGTAAGTGCAAACTCTGAGAAAGGTCTGAGAAAGGGGGAAGATGGTGACTGCAACTCCACATGAAGTTCTGCCACCATGAGGCAGGTTTATGACCCTCAGAGGTGAGGAGGAGGAGCTGGGTGTGCTTTCAGACAAAATGCCTGGACCAGATGACTGCCCTGGGTGACAACTTAGAGAAGCACAGTAGATAGTCTGTGACAAAGGAGGAAGTTCCCATGAGACAAGCTACCACAACAGACAGGGATGGCAAAAAAAGGAGTTCATTTCAGACCCACAGGAAGGTGACAGGTTTGGAGTTATCATACTGGACAAGACTCCACCCTCCAGACTGTGGGAAAAGCACAGACAGCCACAGCAAGAAGATGCCAGGTCTGGTGGGACAGACCTGGGTAACCTATACAGACAAATATCCCACCTTGGCAAGCTGCGATAAAGGAAGCAGTGCTTACACACATGCCATCCCAAGCTGTGGGAACAGCACATGTGTCCCATGGATATCAGGGACCCCCACCACTCAACCGACCAGGGTGAAAAAGTACCCGAGGAATGTTGCAGCATTCCACATGGTGATATCTTTGCTTAATCTCACTCTCTTTGCCTCTCCCCCATCCTATTTCTCATATTTACTGTTAAATAAAATCCATAGTTTTGACTTTGGCACATGATCTTATTTGCACCCTAATCCAGGCAGAGACATCTCTTAATAATTCGTTCCTGACATTAAGAATCAATAGAAAAGGTGAAGTGGAAGACTGCAGCTCTATGCCTCTTTAAAAAGAGGAAATAGTGCTACAATTTTATTTTTCTCAAAAAGTAAAATCATGAAGAGAAGAATGTAGCTTTGTTTAGTACAGTAGTGGTCTGAAGTAATCCAAAATATTTTTGGGCAGATAGAATACCTCATGCAAGGAAAGCATAAAAACCCTTTCAAAAGGTGAACCACATAAGTAAATAAGAATCTAATCCAGCAAGTCAGCCACAGTCTTAAAAAGGTCCCAGGACAAGACAACCCACCAATTAAAGGCTCTCCACTAATCATCCTTGAAATCATTGCTTGTTATTTGCAGAGATCCTGCACTCTCTATTAATCAGTTAACTCCCCCAAAAGTGGGGCAGATGTCCCAAAAGGTGTCAGGTTGCTCAGCAAGTAACAGGCTAGGACCCTCATCAGCCCCTGGTGACAAGAAAGGACCCTCTGAGCATGAACTGGCACTGTGACATTGCCTCAGACGTGCAGTGAAAACCCAACTCAGGATGCTCCCCGCTGGAGTCCCAGGGCCAGTGGCCAGTCTTGCCTGATGGGGCAACCACCAGGGCCACCAGTGGAGACACTGAGGTGTAACAGCCCAGCCAGGCTGGCTTCTGAATTAGCACTGAACACTTTTGCTCACCACACTGTGACTATCTTAAGGTGCAATGAAGGAGTTTATCTCTGGTTTATCTTCTAGCTGTTTCTTAAGGTGATGACTGTTAATAACAATTTCATTAAAGTGCACTCTGCTGAAATTGCAGTGAGAAGTTGTTATTTTAAGGAATTTCAGTTTATTTAAACACTACGCTCTTAGTGTTCCAGCTGGCTGCTTGTACAGAGCCATAACTAAAATTTGCACACTTTGCAGCCTGTCGACTAAGGGACTGGAGTGTTTTGCTGATTTGCTGTACTTTTAAACAAAACATGGTAACTCTATTGGCAAACTTATCCAGGATTTCCTGATACTAGACTTTCTGAGCTGATCTGAGCATGCCTGTACTGCCAGTTTCATGTCTTCATTTATCTCTAACTTGTTTCCTACTCTTCAGAATCAGAGAAAATATGTTTAATATTTCCATCATCCCTGCCCTGAGTAATAAAAGACTTTTCTACTACTCTGCCCAAATTCTAATCATCCAGTCTCCAAGGTTAATGTGGAGCTGTAGATAGAGTAATACACTGTGTTCAAGTAAAGAAGACATTTACATAAAAATCACCATATGGAGCCTATTTAGACAGATGATCTAATTATCATAATGTCCAACTAGTTGATGCAGGAATGGTTTCAGACAGGACGCTTCTTTCTGGTCTTTGCCCTCCTGTCCATAGTAGAGGTGAAGTTGTTCTTTGAAACCCCAAGACTCATAAGTTCTCACTGTTACATGACAAAGTTTGTCATTTGTAAGAAATGTCTCTTACTTAAAAATGAACTTTAAGTCCCAAAGGAAGTTTGATTAAATAACAAGAAATAAAAGATTGGTTTTATAGACTGAAGAGGCAATTTTGTGAAAGAAGCTGTTTTAAGAGAGAAGGAAGTGGAATGATTCTAACATTACAAGTGACAGCCAGATGTACATCAATATGTCTGAATTTAACTAATCACTTTAAATCTGTACCCAAATTTTGTTCATACTTTTTTCGGGTATTCTTACCCCTCTTTGTATTTTTACAAAGTTTGCTTATGTCTTAGCTTTCTTACATGGACCACACAAAATACATGTCACAAAACACACAGTTATTTTTAGTATCAGGCTAGATTATACAGCTCTCTAGGAAATGCTATTCACAGTATTTGCTACTCACAGAATCACAGAATTTCCTGAGTTGGAAGGGGCCCACAAGGATCATCAATTGCAGCTCTTAAGTAAATGGCATTTTTAGCACCATTCTTTAACCAATTCAAAAGGTTTTATCATCACAATTCACTTAATTATACGAAACCTTGCTAGTGCAGCCAATCACATAACCTTAATGTGCAGAAAATTAATGTGTAAACATCCACAGTGCCCTTAACCTTGCAATACCCAGTTCATTACACCCACAACATCTATGCTGAAGCACTCGTTATTAAAGTGTAGTGACTCAGAGAGATCCAAGATACAATTTGACTAATAATAAACTCTTTTCTCCCTGTTATAAAGGAGACAGAGACCACTTACTCAACCATGCTTGCATACTGATCACCTGCATAGAACAGAGTCTGGAGCTTTCTGGAGGCTTGTTCTCAACTGCAATTAAGGAGGTCCTTTAGAGGTCCTACCAAACCTAGTAAGTGCTGGACTACCAAAGCAGTTTATTTGGAATATATCAACCATGAGAGCAATAACATTAGCTGAAGAGGAGAAATATCAGTTCAATTCCATAGTTATCTTAGGTTACTTACATTTGCCAATGACGAAAGTCTAAGGTTGATTCCAAGTTCAAGTTCTTAGTTAAGCATTTTTTTTGTCTTTTGGCTCCAAATTCTCAACTTTTATTGTGAATCAGAGCCCTCAGCTAATTACAGTATCCAAATATGTATCCAAATATGCTGCTCTGAAGAATATATCAGGCTTTTAATAGCAACCAATACAAATTCTATTGATTATTGTAAACTCTCAGTTGTAGCAGCCCATTTTACTCTAAGACATCTTTAAAGTTATTTAATAATTATTAGCAATAGCAAACTAAGTGAGTTTTAGTCCAAAGCAGAACATCCTTGATTTTGGGAGTACTTCTGAGTACCAGTCATACGTGGGTGAAAGAGCTGTCCTCAGGAGAGGAAGCTTTCAAGTCAGATAAAGATTCTGCAGAAGTAATTAAATGACTCATCAAGAATGCTCTCACCTCTCACTTGGAATTTTCAAGATAAAAATGTAGCATGATTACCAATTTTTTTGTTTATTGCAATTCTTTTCAATCTTATCAGCAATCTCAAAAAGCAACCTGGGTCAACATTTGATTAAAAGTATACATTTTTAGTAGATTTGTCCACCAAAAGTGAATGAAAGCAAGCAAGCAAAATTAATGATGGGAAGGGCACAGCTGTCTGTTTATACATGGAAACGATCTTAAGGGTATTAACACATGGCAAAAGTAGTCTACTTTCCATCACAAAAAAAGCTAAAGTAACTAGCATAATACAATAAAGCTTTTAGTAGTGAAAAGGGGATTTTCCAGCACTGAGGAATTTTAGGCTATACAACCTTTGCCCTGAGTGGTCTTAATTGGGTGTGACAAATCAAAAACTCTGCCTTCTCTATGCTTAAGAATGCTTAAAAGCTCTGTTCCTAAAATATACAATTATAGAAGAAAATATTTTACATATCTACACATTTTTAATAATACTATTTCAAATCACTGCATTTTTTTCTTTTTTATGTAAATATTAATGTGTCAGTAAAATCACCTATTAATGATAGATGAAAATATTTACAAGAAACATTCTTAAGCATGGTCCGTATATTTAATATTTTACATTCATCACTACAGTCTTTTGTATAAAAACATTTAATTGGTTAGGCAAGTAATTTGTTTTTTATAGCAACATAGAGAAGGGCTTTGAGATATTTGGATTTTATATCATAACTAAAAAGGGAATAAAACATTGGCAAGAGATGCACAAAATTGCTTTCATCTTTTATTTCCATATTTGCCAGCTTGCTGTGCCCTTTGCAGAGATCACAGTACCCAAACTCTATTTCTCATGTTAGGATGATTCACAGTAGGGAAGCACTTTCCTATATTATTTTCATCAAAAGGAGCTTACATTTGAATATTACCATTAGGCTGGTAATTTACACTTTGGAGAAAGGGTCAGGAGTATTCCATTTTTTTGATGACTTGATATTAGCTTCAAAGAGAATTTTTCATAACTCTTGTAATTTGTCACTGTAGTTTTACCATCCAGTGTCATTGAATTATATATGTTTTATAAAACAAAACTCAGAGAATTAATTTTTCAAGGTATGAGACTTCTGGATTCCAGAATAGCCTTTGTTACTGTCATCAGAATGGAGGGTCTCACATCTTATATTGCATATCAAGCACCTTGGTATACTTTTCATTCGATATTTATTTCAAATAGAAATGGAAGTATTCATACTTTCTATATTAACATTCAAAAGCATTCAGTCTCCATACCATAAAGGTATCCTTCAGCCCTCCTCCTCCCTCCAAAATAAATTGAGATTCTTAACAGGGTTCATACCACCAGTGGTTTTCCTAAAGAGTGTAAAATATTGCTGCCGAGTGAAAATATTGCTACAAGTGACATAAGAATCATCATTCTGTTGAATTTGGACACTGTCTCATGAAGAAACCTATTCAATCAGGGGCTTTTATAAAGTACAGGTCAAAACCTTACACTTGATGAATTGATTGATGATGGCAGCTGGTCACTCATGGTCCAGCTCAAGCAACAAGAGGAGCTGAGTAAATATTTGCTGTGTGTTAAGGGAATTGTATCACATAGAAGTGCCATATGTGCTGACACTGAGGATAATGAGAATAAAGTATCATTTTATCTATCACATTGACATCAGGTCAGTTCTTCCACCCTTGTAAATTGTCCTAGCTCCACTGGCCATAATGAAGGTATGGAAAATGAGACTGCTTCAGATTATTGGCCCACAAATTATTTAATCCTAGAGCACGTTCATAGTCCAAATAGGGTCATATCCTATTTGGGATTGTCAGGCCTTTTGTTTGTTTCACTCAGGTAATTAATTACAGAAGAGACAACAGTCTTAGCACGTGCCTTTTTCAATATGCTTTCACAGGTAAAAAGCTTAATAAAACAGTTAAATATAACTTCTATTGCATCTAATACTTATTTACATTGCTAAGTGACATGAAAGGTTGGCTGTTTAGAGTTCATTAACATTTGTGTGGTTTCTGCCATGAGTTTTGGTTTTCCTCTTCTAAAACCAGGATGGAATATGAATGAGGATGGAAAAAACAAACAGTGATGTTTAATCAAAAACACTGGACTAATTCCCAGACAGATGTCTTACTTGTTGATATGGAGTTCTAGAAAGACAAATCCAGTCAAACAAGCAAAAGAGCTCCTTAGGTACACAAGAGGTCCTTCTGTTACCAGAGACAAAGATGACCTGCTGTTTAAAGTGCAGGCAGCCAGAGCTTGGCACATTCTGCGGATGATTTTGCAAAGATTGTTACAGCTCATGTCTTGCTAGCTCCCTACCCACACGGACTGTATCTGGACTGAAGAGCAATGGGCCATTTCTCTGTCAGACCAGCATGTTTTCTTATACAATATCTGGGTAATGTGAAGGTGGCACACAGAGACCAGAAAGGGAGACAGAAATGCCAAAGGATTTTGCTTTTTCTTCTTGTGAATGAACTAAAAAAAAAAAAAAAAAAAAAAAAAAAAAAAAAAAAAAAGGCTGGAAAAGCCTTCAGGCTAGAATTGCTAGTATTCATGTTAGTTTTAAAACCGGCTTATCTCTCTTTTTTTTTTTTTAATAAAGTGGGAGATGTGGGGGAACACAGCTGTGTGTGCCTATCTATGCCTGCCTAACATAACTATCACTCTTTTATTTTTGTGTCGTCTCTTGGTTCAGTTAAATGATCCCTTATCTCAATTCCTTATCTCAATTAGTGTGTCATTTCTAACTATCTCTGATTTCTGTCCCTTCCTTCCTTTGCCTTCAATTTCTTCATCTTTCTTTCTGTAGCCTTGGCCAATTCCCTGTGCTATCCTTCTTCCCACACCACCCCCTCATCCCAGTATATAAATTCACCCTATGACCCAAATCCAAGTGTCTGGCCCATGGAAAAATTGTGGCACATATCGACTGTTAGATATGTGTAATTGCTTTAATCTTGCCTTCAGGTCTATATTTCTTTTGTGCTGATGACTTTGCAGTCCTCTGTTAAGCCATAATATGTGATTAAAAAGCATATAATGCTGCAAGGGACACTGGCTGCAGGTGCATTTTCTTTCTTTCATTACACCAAATTGCTCAGTGCTGAAGTGAGACAAATCAGCTAAGAAAAGTGCTCTTGTCCAGCTTACCACTGTCAATAACATTGCACCTCAAGAGGAAGTGGTACTGGTGGGAATGACAGTATGCAGAAAGATAAATATTTGGAAGGAGTTCTAGGTGGTAGCTGGATCTCAGAATCTTGTATTAAGTGATGCACACAAGAAAATTTAATCTCATTTCTATACTTTCAAAAACTGCACTCCTTGCTTATCATGTATCAAACCTGTCCCTCTGATCAATTCAGGAGAGCTCGGGGCTGTGACTCTGCTCGGGGCAGGGAGCAGCCTTCCTCCCCGGCACGGACCGGCCCGGCGGTGCATCCCAGCCCAGGAAGGCCACGGGCACGGGACATTGCCGTGAGGGCAGCTGGGGAGGGCCAGAAGCCACTGACAGCCCAAAGCGCTGCCCAGACCCATTGCTGAGGCCCTGCAGCGCCACGGTGCTCCCGAGGCAAAGGGATCAAACAGAGCCAGGGGCTGCTGCAAGAGACTGGGACCATCTTGTCCCCTCCAGGGCAGGTCCCTGCTCCTGAGGCAAAGGGATAAAACAGAGCCAGGGGCTGCTGCAAGAGACTGGGACCATCTTATCCCCTCCAGGGCAGGTCCCTGCTCCTGAGGCAAAGGGATCAAACAGAGCCAGGGGCTGCTGCAAGAGACTGGGACCATCTTATCCCCTCCAGGGCAGGTCCCTGCTCCCGAGGTAAAGGGATAGAACAGAGCCAGGGGCTGCTGCAAGAGACTGGGACCATCTTATCCCCTCCAGTGCAGGTCCCTGCTCCTGAGGCAAGGGGATAAAACAGAGCCAGGGGCTGCTGCAAGACACTGGGACCATCTTATCCCCTCCAGGGCAGGTCCCTGCTCCCGAGGCAAAGGGATCAAACAGAGCCAGGGGCTGCTGCAAGACACTGGGACCATCTTATCCCCTCCAGGGCAGGTCCCTGCTCCCAAGGCAAAGGGATAGAACAGAGCCAGGGGCTGCTGCAAGAGACTGGGACCATCTTATCCCCTCCAGGGCAGGTACCTGCTCCCAAGGCAAAGGGATGCTGCAGATCCAGAAGTTTTCTCTCCCCTCACCTGTTTTCGATTTCTTTCTCTCTCTCTCTCTCTCTCATTTCTTGTTGAATAAAACCCATACTGTTGACTTTGGCCTATGGCGTCGTTCTCACCCGAACTGGGGCAGAGGCGTTTCTGATCATTTTAATAAGTGGATCACAACAGCCCAGGGTGCTCCTGCCCCTTCGGTGGCTCTGGCCGCCGAAGGTGCCGGGCGCGGCCCTTTGTGACACCGGCGGCAGTGCCGGGCCCGGTGCCGGGGGACACGGCGGGGCCGGGCCCCGTGACATGGCCGGGCCACCCCTGCAGGGCTGCCTGAGGGGCGCGGGGCCGGCGCTGCCAGGGGACGATTGACCCCAGCCCGGCCCAGGGGACGAGGTGACCCCAGCCCGGCCCAGGGGACGAGGTGACCCCAGCCCGGCCCAGGGGACGATTGACCCCAGCCCAGCCCAGGAGCACGGGGTGACCCCAGCCAGGCCCAGGGGACGATTGACCCCAGCTTGGCCCAGGGGACGATTGACCCCAGCCCAGCCCAGGGGACGATTGACCCCCGCCAGGCCCAGGGGGACGATTGACCCCAGCCCGGCCCAGAGGACGATTGACCCCAGCCCGGCCCAGGGGACGATTGACCCCAGCCAGGCCCAGGGGACGATTGACCCCAGCCCAGCCCAGGGGACGATTGACCCCAGCCAGGCCCAGGAGCACGGGGTGACCCCAGCCAGGCCCAGGAGCACGGGGTGACCCCAGCCCAGCACCCAGCCCTGCCCGGCGGCTGACAGCCCAGGCCTCAGGGCAGCACCTCGGGCTGCCGCCAGACTCCAGGAGGAGCCTCTGCCAGCATGGAGGAGGAGTGGGAATGCGACAGGGAACGAGAGCTCTCCCAGCGGGAAGAGGTTACCAGCCAAGACCTCGGCCTTTGGGAAGAGGTGACAGTCCAAGAGTTTTACCAACAGCAAGAAGAAGTGACAGTCGAGGAAGTTTCCCCGTGTGGAGTTGTGAGACGCCAAGAGTGGCATCAGTGCGAGGTAGGTGTGCGAGTCCAGAGGGGAGATGGCACACAGCGAGAGCTGGAGATGATCCACTGGGGGCTCTCCCAATGGGACAAGGAGGATGAGACACACCAAGAGCTGTCCCAGCTGGAAGTGGAAGGATATCAGGATCTGTATCCTTTGAAAGAAGATGTACGTGTTCATCTGCACATGCACCAAGGGGAAGGAGACCAGAGAGAGCCAGAGTTGTCCCAAGTGGCAGACAACAGAGAAAAGGAGCTAACCCAAGCAAAAGATTACAATGTCCAGCAGCTGCCCCAATGGGAAAAAGATGGGAGCAACCAAAAGCTTTCCCAAAGGAAAGAAAGTGTCAGCAGCCAGGGCCTGTCTCACTGGGGAGAAAGTGCCAGGTACAAGATCCATGACAAACCCTTACACCCAGATAAGGACGAGGACACCCAGACTTGTGCCCAGCAGGGGCCCGGCTCTCCCAGCAGTGTGGGCACCCAGGTGGCAGCAGAGGCAGCCTGGGAGCCGCCCAGTGCCCCTCCTGCCCTGGGGAGTCCCACAGAGGACGAGCTGGCAGCTGCTGCAGTTCCAGCTGGCATTGCTGAGGAGCTGGAGGAGCCCCTGGAGCCTCTGGCTCCCGAGGTGGAAAAGGCACCAGGTTCTCCTGCTCGCAGTGAGGAGCTGCCATGGGCAGGAACAGAGAGCCCTGCCCCACGCAGCCCCCCGGGCTGCAGCCCGGCTCTGCTGGGCTTAGGGGAGCGCATCAGCTCTGAGGTGGTGCTCAGGGCTGTGCCTGAGGCCCAGGCATCTGGCCAGCAGCCCGAGGAATGGGAGGACCTGGAGCAAAGCGTGGCTACAGAACTGGAAGCAGCAGCTCCAGGAGAAAGGGAACAGAGCCTGAGCTCTGCCCCACACAGCCCCTGCTGCCCCCCCAGCCCCTCACCCAGCCCACCGGGAGCCCAGGCGCTCAGGGAGCAGCAGGAGGAGGCACACAGGGGGTCAGGCCTGGCAGAGGAAGAGAGCGAGGAGGGGGCCTTGGCTGGGGAGCTTGAGCATTCTCAGTGCAAAGATGAGGAACACACAGAGCTGTCCCAAGGGGAAATCAATGAATACCAAGAAGGGTCCCAAGGGGAAGTCTGTACTGAGCAGGAGCTTTCCCTAGAAGAAGCCACTAGCTACCAGGAAGGGTCCCAAGGGAAAGCCTACAGTGAGCAGGAACTGCCCCAAGCAGAATCCGATAGGTACCAGGACAAATCCCAAGAGGAAGCCAGCACTGAGAAAGAGGTGGCCCAAGTAGAATCCAGGACCTACCAGAAAGGGTTCCCAGAGGAAGCCAGCACTGAGAAAGAGGTGGCCCAAGTAGAATCCAGGACCTACCAGAAAGGGTTCCCAGAGGAAGCCAGCACTGAGCAGGAATTTGCCCAGGAAGAAGCCACTATATACCAGGAAGGGTCCCAAGGGGAAGCAAGCACTGAGAAGGAGATGTCCCTAGAAGAATCTGGTAGCCACCAGGAAGGGTCCCAAGGGGAAGCAAGTACTGAGAAGGAGATGTCCCTAGAAGAATTTGGTAGCCACCAGGAAGGGTCCCAAGGGGAAGCGAGCACTGAGAAGGAGATGTCCCTAGAAGAATCTGGTAGCCACCAGGAAGGGTCCCAAGGGGAAGCGAGCACTGAGAAGGAGATGTCCCTAGAAGAATCTGGTAGCCACCAGGAAGGGTCCCAAGGGGAAGCGAGCACTGAGAAGGAGATGTCCCTAGAAGAATCTGGTAGCCACCAGGAAGGGTCCCAAGGGGAAGCAAGCACTGAGCAGGAGATGTCCCTAGAAGAATCTGGTAGCCACCAGGAAGGGTCCCAAGGGGAAGCCAGTACTGAACAGGAGCTGTCCTCAGCAGAATCTGGTAGCTACCAGGAAGGGTTCCAATGCTGTCTTCACAGCATTGATCAGGAGCTGTTCCCAGAAGAAACTGGCAGCTACGATGAAGGGCCCCAAGGGGAAGCCTGCAATAAGGAGCTCTCCCTAGAAGAAGCCGGTAGCTACCACGAGCTCTCCAGTTGTGATGAACGTGTCAAGAAAGAGCTGTCCCATGGTGGTGATGTTGGGAGCTACCAAGAAGTAGCCAAAGGCAGAATCAAAGTATCCAAGGAGAACCAAAGGCAAGTCGGTGGCTCCCACAATCTGTCTGACTGGGAAGAAGACAGTGAGCATGAGCTGTTCCTTGGAGATGTTGGAGGCTGCCAAGAAGTGTCGGATTGGGAAGAGTCCATTGGCCAGGAGTTGTCCGGAGGGGATGGTAGGAGACCCTCTGTGGAGTCCAGCTGGGAGAGTGACAGTGACCAAGACCCTGCGCAGGACAAATGGGAAGAGAGCACCAGGGCCAAGCCCTTGCTGCAAGAGGACGATGACTGGGACGAGAGAAGCGTCATCGAGCTGTGTGAAGATGAAGACAGGGAGCGAATAGCGGCAGGTCTGACAGGAGGCAGGTTCTTCGTGCCCGTCCCTCGCGAGGCTTGGGTTGAGCTCGGGGCATCCGGGCCGTGCCTGGGAGGGCCTCTCTGTGCCCCATCTCCCCACGTGGAAGCCCCGGCCCCCGGAGGACACACGGCCTCTCCTGCCTTCCAGGAGCAGCTGCCAAAGGCTGGGACACCGCAGGCGCTGCGGGCGCTGCGCGGCCTCTTCTGCTTCCCCTGCCTGGCACCGCAGCCCGAGGATTAGGGCCTGCTGCTGATGGAAAGAATATGAATAGGAAATTTAAAATAAACAATAAGGAAAAGAATAAGAAAAGAATAGAAATAAGAATTAAAAGGAGAATAAAAATGAATAGGAATAGGAATAGGAATAGGAATAGGAATAGGAATAGGAATAGGAATAAGAAAATTATAAAAGAAAAAGATAAGATGATATAGAAGATAAAATACTAGTAGAAGTAAATGCTAAGAGGAAGAAGAAGGAGAAGAAGAAGAAGAAGGAGAAGAAGAAGAAGAAGGAGAAGGAGAAGAAGAATAGAAGGATAGGAAGAAGTAGAAAAAAAGAATAAGAGAAACAAATAGGAATAAGAATTAAAGAAAGAAAAATAAAACAAAGAATAAGAATGAGAATGAGAATAAGAATAGAAATAGGAAAAGATATAAGAAAAAAGAAAAAATAATAAGTTGATGTAGAAGATAAGATAGTAGTAGAAGCAAATACTAGGAGTAAAAAGAAGGAGAAGGAGAAGAAAATATAGAAGGATAAGAAGAAAAAGAAAGAAATTAATAAGAAAAAGAATGGGAATAAGAGCAAGAATTAAAAGTAAAATAGAATATGAATGAGAATAAGAATAGGGATAAAAAAAGGAATAAGAAGAAAAAAGAAAAATAATAAGTTGATGCAGAAGATAAAAGTAATAGAAGTAAATATTAAGAAGACGGAGATGGAGAAGAAAAAGAAGAAGATGAAATTGTAGTACTAGCAAATTAATATTATTATTATTGCAGTACTATCAAGGTAAAATGCACATCCTCAAGCATGACAGAATTGTTTTGTTTGGGCAGGATGTCAAAGATCATCTAGTTCCAAAAGATTTGCTACTGCTCTCTTTCTCCTTCTGTGAGATCTCTTTTTTATTTCTTTCCATCTCTCATTTTCACATTTCTTGTTAATAAAATCTGGATGTTTTCATCATATGGTCTCATTTGCCTCTCGGTTTGTGCCCAGGCGTCTCTCCCTAAACCGACTGGAACACGTTCTCTGCCCAGCCTGCCTTTGCTGCAGAGGTTCTCCAGCCCTCTGAGCATCCCCATCGCTCTCCTCTGAACTCATCTGAGCAGGTCCACGTCCTTCTTATGCTGGGGCCCCCAGACACGGATGCAGTGCTCCAGGTGGGTCTCACAAAAATGGACTAGAGGGCCACTACCACCTCCCTGGACTTGCTGCTCTTCACTCCTTTCTTTATGTCAGAAAATTCTGTTCACTCAAACACTGCGTAAAAAACATCATCTCAAATTGCTGAAAGTATTCAAAATAAATATCCATGGAGAAGGGTTAATATTAAACTGCATCTTACCTAATATATTACAAAGTCTTTTTTAGTATTAATCTTATTTGACACTTTACATGTTTTCTGACCTTTAACTCCCTAACCTTTCAGATTCCACTTTGTTGAAAAAGGCAGCATTGCTGCAATCAAAATCTGCTTTGCAACTGCAGTGGTCACATTCATTTCCTTTATTGAATATTATGCCTGTTTCTTTACAGGGTGAATTTGGCAAGCGATAATCTTGTTATCCAGTAGAGAGTCATGTTTTCTGAACATGCTGTCTTCAGTAAAATATCACCAATAACCCTTTTAAGGAAAACCTCACACTCACTTTTGGTCCTTTTTGTTAAATTAATTATATAAAGGCTACAAATCCCTTGTGGAGAGTAAATAATGGCTTTACCAATCAGCAGTTGAAATATTTCATTAAATTACTCTCAAACCTTTGAAGCTCATCTTAAAATAAGCCATTGTTATAAATACTAATTAAGTAATATATTTTGAGGGAAGGAGTTGGAAATGAGTACACAATTACCACAAAAGCAAAAGATAAATGGTCAATTTACATTCAGCAGGAGGTGATGCTTGATGTTCCATTAAGAGACATTAAACTTCTTGGCTAATTGTAAGAATGAAGTGAAGGAAGAAATTTTTTCCTAAGCTCAATGGGACATTGATTAAACCAAAATGCTAAGATCTCCATCCCCAGTGAGGGTGAAGTACTTAATTTCAAGAAAAAGTGTGACTCTTGTTTTATTCAGCTGCACTCCAATAGATTTAGATAGATTTTAATAGATTATAGTGGAAATATTTATTCTGCTAAAACTTCAAATTGAAATATATTTTCTTTTGTCCTTCTATATCTCTTTAATAAACAGGAATAAAAATATATCTGCAATCAAAAGCACTTTTCTATTAAAAACAATGACATCAAACTCTTCTGTGCAGGAAAGACATCATGTTGTTCTGTTTAATCTAAAATCCACTCTGTCTTTGGTTGTTTGTATTTCTATACAAACTCTTTATTGTATTTTACTCTGAAGATATTAAGATGCAAGAAATATAATTTCTCTTTATATTTGCCCACTGTACAAACACTTCAGAATTTATCTGCAAGATAACACTATAAGGGTTCCAGAAATCCCAGTTTTCTAATGTTTTCTTTTGATTAGAATACATGAAATCAAATTTTACAATCCTCAGAAAGTGACTAATGAAGAGCAGGCATTATATCTTGAAATTGAAAAGAATATTTACAGCGTCTTTAATTACATATATCATTATGTTTAAACTTCAAGAAAAAATTATGTCTTCAAAATTTTAAGACTCTTTTCAAATATAAGTCCTTAAACTGTTCTTTGTGGATCCTACAAGAAACAAACAAAGAAAGTTTCTTCTTCTTTGGAGTGACTTTTCACACTTTAAACAGCAGAGAAAAAAAAGAAAACACTTCAGAAAAGTACCTTGCTGAATGTATGAGCAGAAAGCTTTTCCAGTTGGAAACAAAAGTGCAAGTTTGTTTTTTTAGATTACCTCAGAGAAGTCAAATTTATTTTGTAGAAGCATGAGTGGATTAATGAAAAAGGAGCTCTTTCTTTTAACAGGTTTTCATCAAATGGTTTCTCAAAGGCTACATTAGCATCACTAAATGCATGACACCAGCAGTAGTGGTGCCCATTTTAGGATACGGTGTACCTTATTTTTTTTTCCTACACTTCTTTTTAATTGCAAGTGTGAGTAGGTCTATAATTCAAATATTTTAGCATGAAAAGGCACACAGGCATCACCTTCCTCTCTTCAATACATAGGGACATAGACCTACAAAATTCAGATTGTGAGTTAAATAGGATGAGAAATCAGAAACACTACTTATGAGTACAATGCAAATTTTAACTGCTTAAAATGATCAAAGCATTTCCCATATTAGGTACAGGAAACAGGCTTCAGCTTTTAGTTATAATAATGTCACACAAGCAATACAAACCTAAAGGGACAGGAGAGACCTGCATAGCCTACATCTTTATTTTTCCTTCAAATATCTGCGAAGATTGAAATTAAATTACCTCTTTCAAATTAAAAAAACTCTTCTCTATTGGGAATATTTTGCTGATTAAATTTTTCTCATAAGATACCATTTTTAAATTTCCCTATTTTGCCAATATTGGTTGTTGGCTGCCATAAATGCTATAAGAAATTCTGTTCATGTGAGGTTTTATTTTCATCTTGAATGTATTTGGTAATCCTTCTAGGAATCTCATGAAGACACCAAATGGACATATCAAATATATAAATCTTCCTTTTCTCTAACTGAATGAATATGCTGATACTGACCACAAACAAATCATATTCTGTCAATCTATTAACTTGACAGAAAGAATAATATTTTTTGAGAAATACTTCCAAAAACAAAATTACTTTGAAGATTCTGTCTCTGACCTCATTACTTGAAAACAGGATATATTTCTCTGAGACATGCATATGCATTTTATCTTTCTCCCCTGGTAATCATTCAGAATTACAAATTGCACTACCCACAGAAATGTGAATAGTGGAAAGCTTTGCTGCTCACAAAAACTACAGTATAAAATTTGACTTCTTATTCCTTCTTAACTTGAACAACTCCTGGACTACAACTTAGCAAGACTTGCTTTTAAATGCTCAGTATCTGAGACTTCCTACAGTAGAAAATGTAGAGCAGAGTCAGCTGTTAACAGATTTATAGAGTGAAACAAGTTGTATGATTTGGAGAAACTAGAAAGATGGATGAGTAATGACTTATTTTGGATGTCAAACTGGTACAGAAATGCAGAACTAAGACTGGAAAATTCTGGTGCTAGTGGTGATGGTAAAAGTAACAATGAGAGTCAGCTGAGAGATGCAAATGAATGATGCCATAAAGAAACTTTTTAGATTTGAATACTATACTCATTTTCATTTATTAAGTCGACCCAAATGTTGAAATTTTTTGCCTTTTGAAGAAAACCATAATGATAACAATTTCCCTTCAAGGAGAGGAAAGCACTGCCATCAAAATAAATGCTCTTGTTACAGAAATTATAGATTATTATAGCTTTGTCTAAAATGCCTTCTTACTCTGGACTGACTGATCAATAAATGTACCCAAACCATGTTAGTTCCCTTCTTGTGCTGCTAAATTATTCATTTTAGACATCATGTTCATTACAAAAGTTCTAATTTTTATAAAAGCCTTCCATAGGACATTATTTGCATTGCAGAAAACACTTCTGGTAGCCATGTGGTTTAGTTATTTTTATATTCTATATAGTCTAAGTATTTTCTGGCATCAATATTGCAATTACTTTATTTATTTTCTGTTTATTTCTTTGGTTTTTTTTCAGATTCAACACATCTAGCTAATGCTTCAAGAATATGAATTAATTACCCTTTCAGAACTCATTAAAATCCTTGTTGTGCCCAGTATATATGCCAATAGTGGTTCTGGGGATCGTATTTGTAATGATTTACAAAGCATCCAAATATTTATGTCATATGTGCTGCTGTTAATCTATTTCTTTTTCATGTACTGCTGTTTTAATCAATGGATTAAAGACAGATTTCAAAGCATGTCAACTTGGACACAAAACACATTTATATTTATATAAATATCCAAGGTTTCATGAACTCACCACAAAAACAAATGAGTCTGGAATTCAATGGGAACCATAAGCAGTACATGGGTACTGTGGTTGGTGATGGGAAATAAATACTAAATTGAGTCATAGTCCTTACTCGGGTCACAAATGGATTTTGCTAAAAACAAAAATATTCCAGTAATAAAACACACCTTTAACAGGGACATTAGGACATCACTTCATGCCAGGATACTTTTCCAGAGGCCTTCTGGCTGAGGGAGGCAGTTAAGACTTTACAGCAACTGGAAGAGATGGCAGAAGCACTGGTGGTTCATCATAGAAGCAGAATATCATCAGTTGGAAGGGATTCACAAGGATCATCAATATCAATGTCTCATTCCTGGCCCCTATATATATATATATACATATATATACATATATATATATATATATATATATATATATACATGCGCCTAAATAGGAGTAAAGATAACAAAAAATAAAAGAGTTGTAAATGCTTGGCTACTTGTCTGACCCCAAAAATCCTTGCCTTTGAACAAGCCCGATGAGCCATGGAATGTCAGTTCACTGTGGTTGGCAAAAAAGTTATTACATAAATCAACAAAAGAGAAAAGATCATCATTTTAATACTGTCTTTTTCTCCAGTTCAGATGTCAAGCATGCTGAATTTTTTGGTTGGTTTTGCTGCTTTTCAAATAATTTATCAAGGCACAAAAGTATCACCAAAGAAATGTCAATTTCATGAATAGAAGAAAAAACAATATTAAGGTTATAGATATGTAAAAGATACCTAACAATTTTTAAGTTAATTGCATATAGAATGTGAAACAATATAATATTTAATTTTTGCCTAACTGATAAAAGGTTTATTCACATGAAAATTCAACATTGCAGCTCCCTTCTGAATAAAGAAGAGTGGCATTGCAGCTTTTTAAAAAAAATCTTTAAGACGCTCAGAATCAGTAAGCTATTGTTACACAAGCAATTCAATTAAGGAAATCTTTTGAGATTTAATAACTATCTTCTGCAATGATCATAACTTTGAGAGAGGAAGACACAAAGTATTTAATTTTATTGCTGTATTTACACTCTGTTTCACTGTGCTGCCTCATTTATTTATAACCTATACGTTCAAGACAGAAAAAATGGAAGCAATCTCAATTATAAACTATGCAGCACATAGCATATTTTGTTTTTTATTTATTCTGGTCTAATTCCAAAGATAGAAAATGGATTTTATATTCTTAAATATATCACACTAACCATTTAGGGCAAGAAAAATCTATTTTATGTAAAGACTGGGACTAGACTTAGTCCTGTATTTCAACTACAGTTCTTTGTGGAAATTGTTTCAAGATCAGCAGCCCAAGAAATCAGCTTGAAAAGCATCTCTGTATGAAAAGTATTCTCTACAAGTCCTTAATACAGAGAAAGAGAGTCTTTATTAGAGACAAAGGTGGACTTTGCAGTAGTTCTGTCTCATTTTCCAGAAGGAAAGAAGAAGAAACTCATCTTATCTGTAACCACCTACAGTTAGTGACCAGTTCATATATCAACTAGCAGAGAGTCAACAATCTTCTACATGTCTGGGATGTATTTTTCTCAGAACTACACATGTAGAATGACTGCAATCAGTAAAGAAAATTTACATTGCAGTGTCAATACTGCTCACAGCTTCCTGTGGAGCACTGTTACCTGAATCTGCCTTTCCATGTCTCCTGCTGTGCCTTCTGCCCTTCACCTCTTGCTTTATTGTTGCCTCCTCAACCACAGTGCTCCTCTACTCTTTTCCTCTTCAGCCTCCACTTTCCCAGGGTTCTCTGTCCAGAGGTCAACTGGTGCTGATTGCTGATAAACCACTTGTGCCAAAAGGTTATCCCAACCAGACAAATGCACTTATCCATTCTCATTGGACACCAGGCACTCCTGCAAGAAATGCAGCAAAATCTCAGGACAAAAGCATCCCACAGACTGTCAGTCACCTTTGAAGTAGCCTTTTGACAAGCCTTACTCTTGACAAATATCACAATTTCAGCAAGAGTCTGTGCTGCACAGACACTTCTGGAACAGTATCTCTCATCCCCAGAATGGTTTCGGGGAAGATGAGGAGGAAGGCTGACGAGAAGAGCTGATAATTCATTCAGACAGGCCAAAAGCTCAAAGGGTTTGAATTCAGTAAAATATTTGAAAAACAGTCCCTACATGCTGCTCTGTGCAGATGTGAGCTGGAACAGAGGATCCAAAGTATGATGGACTCATCAACTCCTTTCTGAGAGCAGCAATATCAGGCAGTTCTGTGAGAGATCATCAATAAAACCCTTTGATGTGATGTCTATTGCCAGCAGCTCACTTAAGTGACTCACTTTCATTCCAAATATCCAATAAGGATTAGATTAGAATTAGATGTAGATACAAGAAATTACAGCAATGATTTTTGAGTGCCTGCCAAAAAAGAAATTACTGTAACTCAGAGAGGAGACAACAAAGAGAAATATGAAATAAGTATTGCTCTCTATATTTTGTAGTAGAAAAAAAAAGGAGGCGTGAAAAAACACGGGGTAGGTTCAACATAAAAAAAAAAAAAAGCTGTTTCATGAAGCAGTATGCATTGCACTGTGGAGCTCAGTTCAGTTTTAGAATTTGGCAGAGATTCAGAGAGCAAATAGACAAATCAACAGAATGTTTATCCCGGAAAGGGTGTTTAGGACAAGGGCATCCCCTCCAGCTCCAGAAGCCTTGAAGAAGAGAGGCTATTCTATGAGCATTATTGTGTGTTTTGCTTGACTTTACAGCCTTCCCTAAACTTACTGAACAGTTTGTTGCTATAGGAAACAGAATAGTCCAGAAGAAAGTAATTGATCCCATGTGCTGCTCTCATGCTTTGAAATTCAATGAAGTGAACTTACTATGTTTTACAGTAGCAACCTTCTCATGCACAAACAAGTGCCCCAAGTAGTTAGTAGCTCCTTGCCTTGCCTTTTTATATCTCATTTGCTCAATGGACATTTTGGAGCACATTTGGGTGAGAAAATCACCCAGTTATCTGAGTTTATATAAGTTATGTAAAATCAGGGTTGCCTTGGCTTCTTCATGAGGCTGATAATTTACTTTTCATGTCAGAGCTATGCTGGTACATAGTTTGCAAGGAAGGGAAATTCAAGACATCTTGTGCATAACACCAGCTGAAGAATGATCTGAAAAATACAAAAATAATAGTCCTATAATCAAAAGGAAGGCAAAGGTATCAAAGATCACTGGATGATATAATCTGTATCACTAGGAAGAATATATAATCCCCTATCACAGCAAATACAAGTCTAATACAATCCATAGGATTTCACTATCATTATCACAACAAAAACAAAACCAAAGAGCAGTATGGAAATCTGAGGTTTGCCAAGTTTGCTAAAGTTGTCTTTTCCCCAAGAAAATTCGTCAAACAGCAAATTGTTGGCAAACAGCAAAAAGCCTTTCAGAAGAACTTCAAATGTTTCTCTTGGGAGGGACTGGCAATCCCCCAAAAGCAGGCTTGCTCCTATTGTACTGGCTTTCTCCACTTCTAAGAGCAAAAAATCCAGCCTACAGACTTTGTAGAAATCAAAGGGGCACTGAATACCAGGGGGAACAACCCCAGCTAAACAAGAAAACAAAAGAACCTGCATTTTGCCTCCTCAGTTAAGTGCAGAGAAATCTTGCTTTGCTCATTTAGTGTTGAACTCTTTTAGAAGATTCCTGATTCTTCAGCTGGTTCTGTGGGCAGTCCTGGTTTTGTGAGCAGACAGCCCTTACAGACTCATGTGCCACATCATGAAAACAGATAAGAGAACCAAAATGGACAGAAAAGTGAACATAACAAATTAAAGCCTTTTCCCTGAACATGGAAAACAAAGAATATGAAGTTGTAGTGTCTTAACAGCCTATACTCACCAGAAAGAACATTACCTCTGATTCTCATCCAGCCTCTTCCCTGGACAAACTTCTGTTTGTAAGTAAATTATGAAGAATTGCTGCAGTATAAAAGTAATTTTAAATGATGGTATCAGTAGGTTGCAGGCACAGCAGTGGGACTTCCAAATTTCTGTAGCCAATTTTTAGCCAATTTTTTTGGCTAAAATCCTGATTTATATAATTTAAGGGATACTTTCTATACTGTTTTATATACCTGGTGAAAAAATTAATTTCTCAGAGCAAAGAGAAATGGCCTAATAGAAACAAGCACAAGCAAGCACAAAGAGAAAAGAAAGATATACCAAGAAGAAAATCCTCACCGTGTCATAAGTCTCCTTGGTATACCTGATCTAATAAATAATTTTTAGAGTAAGGAACAGCTTCCACCTTCGAAGGAAGTCTGCAAAGCCTCAATTGGTACTTCTTGAGATCAGAGAAAAGGCTCTTACTGACTTCTATAAAACATTCTGGAGTGCCTGTGATTTTCTTTTCGTGTTCTAAAGGAAGAGCCAGGAAATCTCTCTGCTTTTACCTTAACACTGGGACCAGACATCCCCTAACGAGGACAGCACTTTGCTTTTTCGTGCTATCACTGTGCCACGTACAATAGTGTAATTTAGAAAAAAAGTAAATTGAAGAATAACACCTTGCTTATTCTTCCAGCATGCTCCAAGTAATCCTTGCCCAAGCCCAATTCTTCCATTCCTCAGAACCCTTGCAGGTGACTGACTGCACCTGGCAGACAAAAAAGCATATTGATATAAAACATGCTGATTGGTGCATATATTTTTGCAACACAGTTCTAGTTTCTAATTCTACTAAATTCATCCTGTTAATCTTTACATAAAATTGATTACTGTCTTTTACTTTTGTGCAATAACCTTTCTGAGCAACGGTGTTTTCAAAACACCTGAATTTTTACCAAGTTCCACTCCACCCACAAATTCTCATAATTTTAGAACATAAGAGAATAATTTAGGAGGGAAATCACAAAAGATTACCCAAATAAAGCTTCTATCTCTTGATTACGTCCTTTTAAATTAAAGGTGCATTGCAATACATTGTAGAAACCTGAAAAGAAAAAATTAAAATACAAGTATTTTTAAACACTGACAATTTTTTATCATTATACCTTCAAAATATATTCAATCTTTAAAGTGCCAGATTTACCACCATCTCCCAGCCCCCAATTTGTTTTATTCTTTTAAGATAACCTTCAAGAAATGGATGATCACTTCTTGTGCCAGTGTAAAAACCACACAGACAAAGAGCAGGCAGATGACATCACAACTTATATCTTTTTTTTTGGTGTTATTTTTAATTAGGTGATGCTCAGATGATGAAGTACCGCCATTTTATTAATTAGGCTTATATATCTTTCTCTAAATTATTTGTCTGCACGTTGAGAGGGCTATTAAGTCTCTTCAACAGCCCAGCCCATCATTATATGTTGAGGGGAGAAAGAGAGAGGAAGCCTTCCCGAAAGCAGAAATTGGATGACGATATATTAAATGTAAATGGAATTCCATTTTTAGCATGTGGTCAGTGATGTATGAGCTCAGAACCCAACTTACACTGCATGAAAAATAGGAATGGCTGGAAATCAGCTGCACTACCAAATGGAAAATCTCAGAAGAAAGCACCCCTGTTGCTCAGCTCAGCTGATTTCCATCAGGAAGAAAACATCTCTTCCTTTAGCAACTTGCATCTATTTTGCTCATTTAATACACACGTAACAGTATGTATTAAATATTTCGACCTTGGTGCCAAAATCACTTGAAATAGAAAACATGGATGCCAAAACAACAAAAGGAAATGGAAAAACTAAGGCCAAAGTAGGAGCCTATCTATAAATCAAAGAGCCTAACCTATAAATCAAACCACCATCTCTAAATAAAAGTATGATTATTGGCTAAATGTGTATTGAGCTATCTCAAATAACATGGGTTCAAGTTTTAAAAAAACAGTAAGGATAACTTATCTTGGTTGGAAAATTATAACCTAGGTTTTGACCTTCAATTATACAGCCTGAAAAAAGTCAGGTGTCCATATTTATTGTAATTTTTGTTCTAAATGGGCTAGAATTGGTTCATAACCATTTTTTTCTCTCAACAAATAAAGAGTATTTTAAAGCTTTAGTCAAAAGAATACTCATATTTCTGTATAAAAATACTCAGTACTAAGACTTCCTTATTACCATTTCTCATTTTACTCAATGAAAGCTAATGATAATACCAAGTTTTTTCTTTAAAGGTTACAAAATACAATGTCTAATGAAACCTCTTGGCTGTTTTATATTTGACTATATCTACATTTACCCCTATTTCAATACAAAGCTTGAAGGTCCAAACAGGAACCTCTCTTGAGTTAATTTTAAACTGAACTGCTGTCTTGGGTTTTCAGTGTAAAACTGACATCTTCACTCATCTTCAGAAGCCAAGGCTGAGAATTTATTTTATCCCCTCTAGAAAAAATTCTTCATTTCAATGACATTTATTTTTCTGGTAGCAGTCATTGCTCTCAAATGAGATTCACTATTACAGGCAATGGAAACTTTACTGCACACTAACCTGTACTAGAGTGGCTGCAAAATACATTTTCTATTTGAAGCAGCAGAATTAAAAATATGTGTACATTTAATCATATAAATCACGTGACTCAACACTTCCTCAAGATTCTACTAGAATCTAATCTCTAAATGAAGTTTATGACCTTTGTATTTCCCTGTCATAAGTCATAAAGTCCTATTTTTATGACTCTAATTTTGAATTATGCCATGACCTTTAATAGAGGACATTGAGAAGTCACATGGCCCTTGGATAGGTGTGAGTTATGAGTTTATTTTAGCTCCTTGGAAGGCAGAATGCATGGAAACACTGAGGTGATGTAGGATATTTATCCCTGTGCATTTCTCCAGCAGGCAGATCCTCCCTTCCTGGCTCTTGCAGTAATCAGTGACTGCTCAGTGTGCAGAATCCCTAATATCAGAGGAGCTAAAAGACAACAAGGGCAGCTAATAGGAACATGAAAGTGCAAGTGAGGCGTTTTCATTTATTAATATTTTCCAGGTTTTTACAAGGGCTAGTTGTCACCTGACATGATTTTCAAGTAAAGTGATCCGTTTCTCTGTTGAAAATACCTCAGAGGAAGCAGGCAATACTTTAAAATTGTCTTTTCAAGGAGCAAAAATAAACTATACACATTTTAAAATTCTCGAAATGAAAACAATTCAGGAAGCAGAACCACTGTTGCACTGAGTATACTTAGATCACTTTATACAATTATTTTGTAGTAGTCTGTTTTCATTACACTACCTGTATACATTAAAGCACTGTGCAAACACAAACTTTATTGGAGGGCATATATTTTAAAATTTTTAAAGGTCTCTGACACCTTTTCAGAGCATTATTTTTGCTATCTGCACAGATTGAGAGCCCATTTTTCATTCATATATGCTGCTTGCATGTATGAATGAAAATGCTCATAAAAATGACTGATGCCAAGTCATCAGAAGTAATAGAAATCTTGTACAGCAAAAAAGGGAATACTAGAAAGAATGTTTATCTCTGGATTCTTACACTGCTTGACAAAAAAAAATCCTTTACCTCATGTAAGAAACAAAAGAGTTCAGTATTTACGATATCTTAAACCTCTTAGGATCAATTTTTAGATGGAGAGAAAGTAGAAACTATATTTGATGAAACTTTGTAAACTATAAGAAATATTGATAACAATATAGACTATAATGGTTGCATTCTGTTACATACATGATCATTTAGAATTTAATGTTCAGCTCCCCAAATAATTTACTAAGTAATTTAATGAGCAACTTAAGTCACCAATTGGGTTATTCCATCAAATCCTGCACAGGTAAATAAAAATTAAGTATTAAATGCAAGTACTGCGAAACAAAGTATAATCAATGCTAAACTTTGTGAAAAGCAGAGATAAAGTCTGATCAAGAAAAATCTGAAATAGTTAAAGTTCTGATTTATTTAAGAATTGTCATTCCATTATCCTGAAACAAATCTTTTATCTGTAAATTATAGCATTAAAGTAATTTCAACTCAGATTACACTATTATCAGGAAATTATGCATATTCAAAAATTTTACTCTATTTTTAGTTGTCATGTAGTTCATTTCACAAATTTAATAGCTCTAATTTCTCAGTTTTTGTTTTTCTCTCCCTTTATATAATTTCACATTTATTCCTCAGCTCAGTTCTTTGATCTGTGGCCCATCCCTGCTTTCTTCTCTTCAGTAATTAAGTTTCCAGCTTCATGACTGAAGCATGACTATGCTTTTCATTAGTGCAAGACTTTTCTTTTTAACTTTGCTTTTGTTGCAGATTCATGAACTGCCTTTTGAAACTCTTCAAGATGACACACACTTGAAGAACAGATTAAAAGCAAAGGAAAATGAGCAGTAATGAGCTCATTTCCAGAGAAAAGCTCTCATTAACAGGAGGACTTTGATTTCTCAGGAAAACTCAAAGTGGTCTTGGGTGCAGTTCCTCCCCTTGCATTCAGGAAATGTCCTCTTGTTGGGGAGGGAGGAAGAGAGTCTAGTAAGAATCTTTTGATTAGAATATCACTTCATCACTGAAACCCCAATTTAGAGGTGAATTAGGGGAAGCAGTTGTACTAATGCTTCCGGTTTTCTTTTTCCTTCCCGTTTCCAGAATTTGTTTGAAAGAATGCTGTAGCAGAGGGTTTCATAAGCATTCACAGCAGGACAAAGAAGAGCCAAGTTTCCATCCTGCTGCTGGAAAAGTCATGAGCTCTCAAAAATTTCATTAGTGTGTTACTTCAGATCAGTCAAGGGTCTGGTGGCTTCGTTCCTTAACTTGGATGCAAGTGTAGTGTCTGTCTGATATAGGTGGATTTTGGGTGGCTCCTTTTTTTCATTTAGATGAGAAATTATATCTTGGATTAAAAAAGCTTTCCAGTGAAAGCTGTTTCAAGACATACATTTGTATTATCGGAAAATAAAGTAAGTCAAACTGAATAATATGATGAAATATTTTTCAGCCACAATTCCCTTGTGGTGAAAGAGTCCAGCCAGTTTGCCTAGACTATTCACTTGTCTTCAATATGTATCTGAAGACACAAATAAGAGAAAACTGTTGAATCTGATTTCCCACTCCTTTACATTGGTGAAATCCAGGAATTACCCCAGTTTAGGGGAAAGAATGTGACTGAAATATCTCTAATTAAATTTCAATTTTTCATAAAATAATCATGTATTTTATAAACAATAGCAATGTGAATTTTTTCCCTACAAGTAAATGAATAATAATAATAATAATCCAGAAACAGAATATAAACCAAATAATTTCAACTGTATATAAAGTCCACTGACTTCAATGAATCTTAAATCAAGTTCTTATATAGGATTATGATTCCTGGCATTGTGAACAAATATGGATCATAGTACAAACTCATAAAATGTTGAGAAGGTTAGTGTCAAGCATATGAAAAAAGCCACCATATATTGCTCTCAGCTTGCCTGCATGATCACTGTTAGGTCGCTCAAATTATTGCAAAATTAGTGCATCACTCTTAAAACAGCCATTTAAATTGCTAAAAAATAAATTAGATCATAACAAAATGAATGTTGACAAATGCACCCTTTCATCTCACACACCTAGCAGCACATCCAAACCATGCCCTAATTTGCACTTTTGTGGTCTATTCTCTGAAATAAATATTGAATCTACCCTAACGTTTTTCTTGTGTTATCCAAACTCAGTGTCCTAAGAGGCAGAGTAAAAGTTGATTACCTTGCTCTCATTCTTGTTTATTATCATAAAATTTACTGTTTGTAGATTATTATGAGTTTTTTGTAAATAGCACTGGACATATAGTATATGACAAATACAAATGTGCCATTTTTATTTTCTGAGAATGGAAGTAGCAGACATCTACAGAAATATCTGTATTAATCACCACAAAGTCCTAATTTACAAAACCCAGTTATTTTTTATTAACTTTGATCTCAGGATTTAAACATGCAACTAAATTTTGAAAATTAATACAATAGAAAATTAATGGAAAAGCCAGTAAGCTAGCAGTAGAAAAAGTGACCTTTGATGCTGGAAATCTTTGGAGATTTCTCCAGCTCTGCATAAATATATTATGCAGTGGTTTACTCCAGATAGTATAATTCTAAGTGTGTGGTGGTTTAAAAAAAAAAACAAAAGTCAAATATGAATGTATATATTCATATAAATCTTTTATATATCATTGGAAAACTATTGACATGAAATCCACTGATGAACAAGACTAAACTTATTTTTCGAACAGAAGAATGAATTACAAAAATTAAGTTTAGTGTTTTATGAAATATACTGAATATTTTTCTATCATTATATCAGTCTCCAAGAGAGAGCTTACTTGAGAAAAGAGAATCTACAGAATTTTGCCCCAGCCACAACATCTTTGAGAACCAAATGAAGACTAGGTTTTTACTATATATGACATGAAATACACATTTCATTCACTTGGTAGTTACTTCCTTTTATCTTCCTTCCCACTCAAAGTAAAATGAAACACCTTTTACAAAGCACAAGACTGAAGTAACATCAGCTGTTAATCACTTGAGGTCAGTGTTATTTTCCACACCAGTTTATTTCAGTAGCTTCCAATTACTTAGTCAAGGAGCAGAGATAGAATACATCCTTTTATTTCTCCACTGCCCTGATTTTGGAGGACAAGGTGACTAGGAAATCCTCCAACTATATATCACTAGAGAAATCTACATAGTTGTGCATTGTTTAAAATCACAATTTTGTAGGAATGTTTTGTGTTTCTGTGCAATTTTTTTGATAACGGGTATTTTTACATTGTTATGATGGCACATGTATTTAAACAGCTTGCAGAATATGTTTTCAATTTCAACATATCATATAAATAGAGATTGCAGATTAATAACTGACAGTGACAGCACAGCAATCAAATTATGTTTTATGAAATGTTAAGATAAAAAGAGTGTTGCTACAGTTTCCTTAAAATAAGGTGAGCCCTTCAAACATCCTACCTCGCTCATTCCAAGCCATAGAAAGCAGAGTTCAATGCTTCTGATTTAGTCAACCCCTTCTTGGCTTTCAATAGTTACCTGGAGTTTAGAAAACAAGGCAAGTATGAATGGCAAGTTAGGACAACAAAATACTCTTAGGAAGAAAGAACAGTTAAAAAGATTTGTTCACTTAGAAATCTTCAGGTGACATTTTTTGGAAAATATAATAAATCATAGCATTAACTTGCTCTATCATTGTAACAACTAGCACTTCAGGTTTTTTCCTTATGATTTTTAAAGTGTACATGATCCTGTGGAAGGACAGCTGAAAACTCACTAATGAAGTGGCTGGAACAAAACTAATGGCAGTGCCTCTTACAGCAACCAGGAGTCCTGACCTAATCTTGAATTATTTTACAAAAAATGAACCTGATCTTCAGTTGCCTTCCATGAATGAGTCACACATTCTGCATTTCTTTCTATGGCAGGAAAGGCATTTCTCTGAAAGTATTCTAACATGTAAAAAGCTGTGAATTCAATTACACAGTAATCAAGCTCTTTCAAAACTGCACTCAAAACTTCCCCTAAGCAGCCCATTAGGCCAATCTATCCACGTCAGAACAAGGTCAACAAAGGTAGTGTCTTGTGACTGCTATTTCCTGACTGATGCTTCAGGTCAAAAATAAAACCTGCTTTACCAAAGCTCTAACACTGAGGAGTAATCAGACTCAGGTCATGGAAACTCTTAGTTTGCTGACCACTTTCACCACACATTTTAGGTTTACCTCATCCCTGAGTCTTTGGTACTGAACATATTGGAAGGTTCATTTGTTGTACTCTGTGTGCTCTCTTCCTGTCCCTCTTTTCTCAAATCTCTGCTGTTTTCCCTGGTTCAATCAAATTTCTCATGCCTGCATACATCCTGTTATATTGACATGGCTTATGCTGAGCTCATTCAACTGCTTTTTCCCTAAAACTGATACACAAGAAAACTGTCAAAGCTTTAGCTTGGCTGTAACTTCAGTGGTTTATTATCAAGGATTCTAAAAAGATAAATAATTACCTAGTGAATTTGGTTTTGTTTTTTTTAAGGTACAATCTCTTTAGTTGCTGGCTACCTTTCTCCTAATTTTTGCTGATGTTTATTCCAAGTCTGAAGGAAACTGTAGAAGCCAGTTAAAACTCCCATATAAGCATGGTAATCAACTTCACTCAAAATGTATGGATCATATTTACTTGTAGAGATACTTTGAGAAGTTGGCTCTCAGCACAATTATAACGCACAATGGCCCCATTCACTACCCAGACTAATTTTATTATGCTGCCTGCATGCTTCCTTTGAAGTCAGTGGATTGAGGAACAGAAAAAAGACAGTAAGTAGGCAATTATGCTGTCACAAAAAACCTGGTTATTTTGCCTTCCTCTGAGTCTGGGTATTTTCTAGGAATGTAAAAAGATTTATGGAGGAAAGATAAAGGAGGTACCATTGGTAAAGAGTGTTTCACTCAGATTCACTCAAGCCTCCTTCCACATAATTTTCTTGGGCCTTGGATTCCCCATCACTTGAGAGGCATCTCATCAAAGTGGTGGCAGCAGAATTTAAGGTTATAGAATCAAAGAATGCTTTGGGTTGGGAGGGACCTTAAAGATCACCCAGTTCCCACCCCTCTGCCGTGGACAGGGACATCTTTCACTAGACAAAGTCACCCAGAGCTCCCTCCAACTGGCTTTGAACACTTCCATGGATGGGGCATCCACCACTTCTCTGGGCGGCCTGGTCCAGAGCTTCACCACCCTCACAGTAAAAAACTGCTGTTCTAGTGTCTACCCCGACCTGGTTTTTTTAATTCGAAACCTTTGTCCTGTCATCTTGTCAAAATCTACTTTTGTCTGTCCCCATCTCTGTAGTAGACTCCCATCAGGTACAATTATCTGAAATTTGGTGCCTAAATATTTATAAATAAATACCTAAATATGAGTGGGGGAAGTTTGCAGATTGTACCATGTACGTATCAGCCAAGAATTTAATTCCTGCTTCACTTTAAGATATAAACACATATAAACAAGATTCACTGCTGCCATTTACTTCAGTAGCACAAAGCATGCACTGAAGTTTAATCAGAAAAATTATTTGAATGAAACCCTGGACAATCATAAAAAAACTCTCGACATAGTATTTTTGGGTTGAAAAGGTTGTTTTTTGGGGTTTTTTTTCCTCCATGTGTGTATTCATTTTAAATGTAAAATAGAAAAAAAATCTATAGCTCCAGACCTAAGCAAACTTTTTCCTCTTAATTCCACATAACAGTTCCCTCATCAGCCTATGTAGCTGTGGGAGATTTCTTGTTTTTTCTCTAAAGAAGGGAACATCCCATTTGCAGAGAAAAATAAATCCCAAGCGCTCCATTTTGATGCCAAACCCAGAAACATTCTGCTGAATTCTTCTACCAGATCTTATGCCAGATGGATTTTTTTTTCTCCAGGTTTTAAACATCAGACTGCAATCTTTTCTGTTACCAGCAGAGAGCAATGCAATTAAACTGTTTCATAAAAGGCTTTACAAGGCAATTGTGCAAGTTCCTCCAGAATGTCCCAGGTTTTGTTTTGGCTTTGGCCTTGGCTCCCCATGCTGAATGTTTTAATGTTAAAACTTCTATTGATCTTGCAAATGTTCACACTGCTTATTTCTGTTTTACCACCCAAAATGCATAGGTACATTCTTAATGTCTGAAAATCTCTCTCTGGAAAATCAAGACAAAACCCTCTTTGCTACCATATTTTTTTTAGTCTCAGTCTTGTTTGCACATAAATGTGATTATGGTATGCCTCACTCCCATAAAAAGTCTTCACATCGATGAATAGTTTTAAAAAGAGTCTCAGAGGTACCTCTTGAAATGATTTAATGGGCAAATTGTAAGGAAAGTGCATGATAACTGTAATTTACTTCTTTCTACAGCTTTGCTATTCCCTCACATACATCTGTGCAGGCAGACAGTTGCACAGACATGAAATGAAACCTCACTTTCAAAGTGTAACTGCAGGGAATCCTGCTCTGAGAAGACACAGTAAAATGTTATTTTACAGCACGCAGGTTGATGGGTCACGAGAGCCCATGCAAAGTTTGTAAAGATTATCCCAGCAATAAGGCTCCATGGCTTTATTTGCTGAAATCTAGATATATTCAGACACCTAGGAGTTTTTTAGAAAGATAACCAAGGCTCAGAAGAACAGAACAGCCATCTGTCAGATTTCATAAAATCTCACAATGCTACAAACTGTATTAGGGTTTAATAATTCATGAAGGAGTAATATCCCCTACTGAGATTATAACCAGTCAAGGCAACACCAAAAACAACTGGTAAATCTGTCAGTGGGAGTTCCCTCTCCTTGACTGTAAGGAAAAAATGTATGAAACAGCTGGAAAATAAATTCAAAGTATGATCAGCACAGAATAAAAGACTCCATAAGCTGATTGGAAATCAGTAGCTTTACCTATTTCTCATCTAATTTGCAACAAGATTTGCATGTGTATGAGAACAGTAAACGCAAAGTGATAATTCATTTCTCTGTATCTATACATAGGTTCCACAAAGGCAAAAAGGAGTACTCTTATGCCAAAAGTAGCTCCTTGCAGTGCTAAAAAAAAAAAAAAAGTTTGAGTATTTTATCATTGTTTTTATGACAAAGCATTTGGTGTCTTCAGTTCACTGAGTAAGAAACAGGAACAGTATTCCCTGTACACCTGTATATTTGTTGAAGGTTTGTGCAGGAAGATGAGATGGCAAGTTCTGCCATGAGTTAAATGCTTATTCTGCAGACAAACAAGTAGCTTGTGCTTCATTAATATATCCATAGGTACATCTACACATACATGCTGCAACAAACACCGTTCAAAGTTCAGCTGCAAGTTTGCAGTGGAATTGTAATGGGACCTATAAAGAGTAAAATGCATATAGGAAACCCATATTATTAGAAAACAGAAAAATCTTTTGCAAAAAATGCACATTTTCTAGTAGACTACAAAAATCTGAGGGTGAGTGTTCCTACTAGTACATCAGAGGATACATGAAACCCCAGAGGAAACAATATTCTCTGTCTTTCTGCATTTCCTTCTCATTTCCTCCTAGGACTCAGGAGAAAGGCTTACAGAGAGAAGACTGCTACCATGTGCTCCTATGTCACTGCTCTGCAGTTCACAGATCTAGCTTCCACCAGAAAATAGGTTCTTTTTTCCCACAGAGGTAGTTATTATAGAGGCAAAATATCTTCCATACCCCTTTTATCTGTCATGTACTGCTGGCTTTTGTTCTCAAGAAGCCAGAAAGGATCAGATTACTTGGTGCATTAGAAGTTCATAGTGGGGAAAAAAATATTTCATCTTCTTTTACTGGAGTGTGACTTACAAAAAGACAAAATTACCAAAATGCTTATCAGAATATCTCTATAACAAATGGGAGTAATGGTGCCTGAGAGTTAAAAAGCTTTTGTCATTTGAGAAACAGTGAAGCACAGGAGGGAATGGTGAAGCTTTTATTCTTGCAGACTATTTAAAGGTGTAAAAAGTTTCAGTAAATAACTGAGAGGAAAAAAAACCCCAACATTGATTTAAATCATCCTTTTTGTGGACAAGAAGATGAACTTGTTCCATAAAGGTCCAATTATATCTCTCAAATTCCCATAGATCTGCATCTATTCTGTATTTGATAAGATGTATTTGCTGTATTCTTCTTTGATAAGATGCTAATTTAATGAAAAGTCTTTGGTTTACTCCTATTGCTGGGATAATCACAGTTGAATTCTTTCATACAGAAAGATATTCTAGTGTGTGTGGGGCCTGAGACAACAGCTTAGCCCAAGTCAAGGCTGTTAATGAACCTTTTGGAAAAGCAGTAATAGTTCAGCCTTTAGATACAACTGTGGGCAGTCAACAAAGCCTCACATTTCAACGTGTCATTCCTTTAGGAAATAGCACAATTATTTTTTAGACAAAATACTTTAGATTTCACTTGAGTTGACCCTTTGGTTTCTAACATTTTCTCTGTGGTATCAGATGCAGTAAAAACTAGTGCTAGATTTGGTTGTATATACACAGGCTTCACAGAGAGATGATTAATGACTTCTGTTTTTGTGGCACTGCCAGAACTCCACTTTCCTGTGCAGTGCAGCAGAAAAAAAATGATATATTGCAAGGAGTTCAGAGTTCAGAGAATGCCATCTAAATTAATTACCACTTTGGAGGGACTGATTCATAAAAAAACCCTGAAATAATTAAATGGGTACACTTTTGCCTCAACAAGAACTACAACAAGAGAATAAATGAACAATCGAACACATAAACATTTTAACATCTATAAAGTGACCCCAATTAAAAAGTCAATGCTTGCATATCTTGACCACATCATGGTGTCATAGGTTGTGACATTTTATTATAGGGGGACCTGACTGCAGCCTAAAGGGCAGAACTATGAAGAAATGGACTGAGAAAATGTTATTTTAGCATTAAAGATGTGCTAGAATAGTTGTGGCTGGTAGCAACCTGGAGCTGTTCAGCGTGAGCAGGCACACAGCACCTGCCCATGCTTGCAAAAAGCAGTGGCTCCAGCTGAATTCCAGAAACATTGACAACAAAACTCTGCCTGCCTCCACAGAAAGCAGCAGGGTCTTTTATTTAAAAAGCCATCCCGTTTGCAACATTTTAAAAAAACACTTTGTATAACAAGGTAGAAAATTTACCAGCAATTCAACGTGGACAAGGGCTGAATGCTAGAAAAGCACCCAAAGTCCCAAATTAAAGATCAAAAAACTTTCTTCAGCTATGAAACACTGCTCAGGACTCAGAAATATGAAAGATAATGAAAACATGTTTGATATTATATTAAGTGATTTGCTCTTTTACTGGAATAAATTTTCATGTATTCATGCCATGGTTTACTTTAATTAGCTTTAAAAAGCACCTTTTTCTACACTGAACCAATATGATACCTTACATCTGATAAAATTATCAACAACAATGGTAAGAGCCAAATACACACCCAAATGTGTCCTTTTGGTACCATGGGAAACCATCCATCAACATTCAAGACAATTAAGTGTTTATCTGATTTGCTGCTTCATTGCATAATTTTTTCCCCTTGTTCAGACACAAAATGTTTTTTACCCGTGTTCATTTAAGTGACCCAGAAAATATCATTCCCTGTTTATTTAAATGGCTCTTATGCATGTTTAAATTGGTGTTGGATTTTTGGGGTGGTTTAAGTTTGTTTGTTTTGTTTTTCTTCTTCCATGTAAAAAATCATGGTGTTATCCAAACAGTCCAAATAATCCATGATAGAAAGTAATTTAGAGGATTCTGGCAAAGACTACATTAGCATTATTCCTTGTGCCCTAGGCATCTAGTAGCATGTTTCTTTGTGGTCTTCATGGGATGGGTAATTCTTCATTTCTTAAAATGATATGCTTTTTTTCCCCGAAGTTTCCTGTAGGTAGATACTTTTCCATTTGAGGCTTTGTTTACATCATTAGAGGTAACAGGGGAGAAACTGTGTAGGCTAAATCAATTTATAAATGAAAGTACATTGAAAGTAACCCTGTGGTACAACACTAGTTATTGCCAAGAATATAATTTTAGCTGTTAAAACTGAGTGCCAGTTTTCAGGCAAGGTTCTGCTCTTGTTCCTTTCTCTCTGCTGAAGAAAAGACAAGTGGGAGAGCAAAATGCACGACAAGATTTTTAAAGTGCTTGTTCACATAATTGTGCCACCTCTGTCTCTAATAGCTTGCTTTTTCCTAATAGCTTGCTCAGTTAGTTACCAGGGGCTAAACTAAATAGCAATGAAGCACCTAGCAGATGTCACTTCTGCTTAGAAATATCAGCATTCTTGAATTTTGCACCTCCTTGCAAACATATAACTTGACTTAAATTAGGGACCCATGAAAGTTCCTGAAATTTTGTGGTATAACTGATGAAAATGTAAGTTTTCACAAAGCAGATTGAAAATGTCAGTAGTCTCTAAGTGGAAATGTCAATGAAAACAAGCAGAGATATTGTTTCAAAATTAAGTACTTGTCTCTGTTGTTTTTATTGTGTGCTGATAGGCACTATCTCCCTCAATAATTAATCTTTGTCGATGAAAACAATTACAGATTTAAATAAAAATTGATATTTTATTTTAAATAAGTCAAAAAATTCATATTTAAATTTCCCACTACAACTTTACTTTCATCCCCTGGAGTGTATTCACTAGAGTGAAGGACTTTAATTTACAGTTACACCATGAGAATACACAAATATTTTTTAAGAAAAGCTATATTTACAAGATTATTTACAGAGTAACTCTGCTGGTTGCCTTAACTTAAGGCACAATGATAAAAAACAAGCCAAAAATTAACTATTAAACAGTTAATAGGGTATGAACAATGAACATTTCTGTGTCAATAGGATGCTGAGTTTCCTTTGCCTATTGCTGTAGCTATCATTTCAGAGAGACTACTCTTGCTTGTGTTCAAAACTATGCATGGTAACATATATTGCTTTTCAGGAGCCCCTGAATCAGTGGACTTCATGCAAAGCATGGAGAAATTGCCACTGTGGTGATTTTTAGAAATAATGGTTATTACCACATGCATGTAATTAGAAGTTATTCAGAATATCCTTCTATGGCAGGTAAGTAGTTTGCCTGGCCATTTGATCTCGTCAAAAAATGTAACTTGTCAATAGCTGTGGAACCTCCAAAAACTCATTTAATGAGGTTTTCCAAAGGGCTTAGGGTTGTTCATGTGCTCGGAGTTATATGCGCAGAGAAATACCAGCAAGGTGTTCTCAAGAGGTCAAAGCAACAAAAAAACTTTACAGCAACCCCAGAAAATCAGAGAATCTTAGCAAAAGGTTTAGAGCAGCAGTGAATCAACATAAAACACTTCTCAAAGCATTAATTTAGCCCATTAAACTTAGCAAACTCTAAGCTCAATTTTAAGCTACTCAAAAATTCTGAGGGAATTAGAAAAGAAGGACAGGAAAGGAGTATGGTACTTTCCAAAGTTTGGGTTTGCTCATCAAAATAAGGTAAAAAGACCAATGTCACATTAAAAACAGAAGCCACTTTCCAGTTTTGAAATGAAAAGTCTGAATTCTGTCCAGAGAAGCATAGTAGGATTAATGCTGAGGGTAGAATGAGAACAACGTATTTTTCCTCACCTAGACTTAAAACCTCTGGGAATATTAGCCCTAAGGATAAAAGCTGTATTTGAAACTTCTTGTTTTCATTTTATTTCTCCTTTTTACCACTCTGCCCTTCCAAATTCTCCCTTTTTCTTCAAACAAACAGAAATCTGTAAATAGAAATAGCTGCAAGAAGATCAAGCACAAGAAATTTTGGTCTAAATGTTATTTTCTGACATTACAAAACAATGGAAGCTTCAGCCTCACTTCACACCCAGCTTGAATGGTGCCACAACTTCCATGCTGCAATTACGAGTTTTTAAGCTTACTTTTGTCTGTAGTTTTAGAACTACAATAATGCAGACTTAAAACATTTCTGAATGCAACAGATGGTTTCTTCCAATTTTGCTTGCTAGGAACCATTTGCAGTTCTGGCAAATCAGATTTCTGGGTACAGAAGTTGGGGGAAAAAACAAATCTTTGCATTAAAAAGTGTTTAAAGTGTTTACTTTTGGTGTTTGTGTGTGTTAGATAGGCATATTTGTATTAAAGCATTTAAATTCTCTAGCTTCTCTTTTTGGAGGGAGCACTATTGGAACGTCCCATGCCTTCCAATGGAGTAAACTTAACTGAAGTGTAATCCTGACTTTAAAAAGAAAATAAAATACTTTGGTAGGTGTTCCCTTCTATAATAATGATCACATCAAGATAGGCCTGTTTCACTATTTAAAAAAAATATTATTCTGCATCCTTCTTTAAACATTTCCTTTTATTTGAAGCGTATGATACCAGGTTAGAGACAGAGCTGCCATTTGGAAGTATACCACAGTGAAAATGGAACATTGGGCAGAACAAAATGTTGTCCCTGAGTCTTAGTCTTAGACAGATTGGTGTGTCCATGCAACTCTAAATGTAAAATGAGCTAATTTAATGCACATTAGGGCTTTTCTCCTTGTCCTCCTGTCCCTGCAGTACCGTGTGTCAGTGTGCCAAGGGAAATGAGGATAGAAAGGGTGGAAAGGGAAGCTTGCAAGGAGGCAGAAAGTGAGAACTGAGGGCTGAAGGATGGCACCTGAAGTAACTTGAGTTAATCAAGCTGCTGGCGTGTGGAGAGGAAGCATCCATGTGCTCCATCCCTGCAAAAGATCATCACAGGCATCCTTTCCAGAATGCACAGTGCTGTCTTGATCAGCAGCAGGGAGGGAGGTGTAATTGATGTAATCTAAATAGGTGTTTGACAATCTGGCATTGTTTCACTCCATTGACAGCATTTATCTTTGCAACGTGGGATAATAAACTCTGCCCACTGCATTGAATGAGGACAGAGATGCACTCAGTCAAGAAATGTCATGTTTTTAGAGTGAAATCATACAAATGCTGCTGTTGGTTAATGGTCCTTGCTTATTTTTAACTATTTGGTTTCTTTTCGTATATTTCTACCTTCTTTCTATAAAAAGAAGTGTCAAATCAGAGTGGATGCTTTTATGTAATTGTCCCACTAGACTAATTTATGCAGAAAGGCTGCTGAATTGCTGAATTATAAGGAAATTTTGGTTTAAATGCAAATGATTTTCCAGCATTAAAGATTCAGTGCTTTCTGCAAGGCTGCTGTAGGAAACCCTCAGAGACAGAATGCCACTAAGCCAGCGTTTTGGATTTTGTCGCTTCTTTGAGAAGCAAACATCTCACGTTTTTGCTGGTTTTGTTTGTCTGTTTTGGGGTTTTGGGCAGGTTTTCAGCGTTCAGTGGGAGCATTTCTCCTCCCTGTGATGCAGCAGGGGCGTGGGACTGCAGTGCCAATGCCAGCTGGGTCCAGCCAGCCAAGGAGCAGCAGAGAAATGGGCACCAGAGGTCCAGCAGCAGAGAAATGGGCACCAGAGGTCCAGAGCTGCCCCAGGCCAGGCCAGCACCCCCAGAAGTGCTTTGTAGGCTCCCATCTCCCACTTCTTGTGTTCCAGGGAGAAGGTGGAAGGTCTTCACCACCACGTGTGCTCTGCTACAGCAGCCACCAGCTTGGATGAGAGGCTTCTCCTTCATCCCATTTTCTTTGTTCCTGGGGAGTCCATGGGATGCAGCACTTTCACATCTAGAGGTTGTTGCTGTTATCTTGATTGTTGTTTTGTTTTTAATAAACTTGTTTTATTCACGTGTATCTTCTCATCTTCATCTCTCCTTGAAGGAAGGGAAGTGGTCCAAACTAGGTCACTTTGCAGTCTCCACCCCTTATGAATGTGATTAATTGTGACAGTGATTAAAGAAATAATATGAACCTGAAGTAGTGGGCTCAACTCCTTTCTGTCAAGAAATCTACAGTGGAGCATGACTGAAAAGTCTTATATGTGTGGCTACAGAGGTGAAGAGTGCTCAAAACATCTTGTTTTGTCTTGTCACAGGTACATACTGCAAATGCACTGGGATATTTAAGGGGTTTTCTTTTTCATATTAATTGCATCAATATTGGGTATTGGGTACCAGCTACTGTGTAATTATATCCAGCCTTTAACTCATTACCTTTTCTTTTATTTTTTCTTCTATGACTGCTTTTTTTTTCAATTTTAAAGCAATTCTAGGTGTCTTTCCTCTTCCCTAAGCTGAGTTTTGCTCTTTTATAACAAGCTGTAGAACCTGCTCTTCCTCATTACTCTCTACTTGTGTCTTATGATTGTAAATAGCTATTAAATTATTGAAGAACAAAGTGATGTTTTTACAATATTTTTCTCCTCCCCCTGTTGATTAGTTTCTGCCAGGGTCTGCATGTATTAATAACATGATATACTGGGTTGTTTAGGCCACATAAAAACTGACAGTAAATTATGAGACCTTGGATGTGCCATTAATTCCCATTTTAAATGCAACATTTTCATAGTCATGGAAATTAGAATTGGAAAAATATGTATTATGCCATTCAGTTCAGTCTCATCCACTGCAAGATTGCTTTGGTATATTTATGATGCACATTTCCCAGTGCTTTATTTTAACTAATCAAGTGATGAGGCTTTCAGGATTCATCTTGGGAAAGTAATCCAGAGCCCAGTGGGTCCCAGTATAAAGACTATTTTTTTGGTGCTAAAATTTCTCCCCTTTTCTCTATCTATCTCTCAATTTTTTTCTGCAAAGTTTCCTTTAAGCAGCATATTCTTAAAATCCATAAACTGTATGGGGTTATACCTCATTGTTGTAAATTGGGTTTGGGATTTTTCAGTGATAGGATAGTGAAAGTATTGCCACACTTGCAGGATGGATGGATGACTAAGGACTGTTCAGGAGTTTGCAATGCAGCCTAGTTTTTTATATATAACATAGACTTACATGCCTTGCTAGCTGGACCTGAACTGCAGTTTTGGCTTACATTTTTTCAAATTTGTTAGTATTTTGGATTTTTTTTTTTTTTTGCATATTTTCATTCTATAATGGCTTTATTTTTACATTTTCTGCAGAAACAAGTCCTTACTGAAGATTACTCTTAGGTTTCTAGTTTCTACATTGGACTAACTTTTATCCCTTAATGAAAGGTTTTGTACTTTCCACAACTCTAGTATTAAATACGAGTGGGAAGGGATCACTGCTACTTTCATCAGTTGCCTAAATATAGTCACTTCTGCTTTTGGTCATAATTATCTACCTATTTTTAGACAGGCTGTGCAATGCAGTAGAAATTCTTTGTGTGCTTTGGAGATGCTGTTAAGGAACGTTGGGAAAAAGAAGTAAATTGAATTGCAGTCCTTAAACAGCAGTTCCTGGAGAGGTGTTCTTCATAGGCACAAATAGTAAACTGGAGATAGCATTCAATAAACAATTGATTTGTGTGAAAATAATTAGGGTGATGGTAGATAAGTCTTTGTAATAAAAATTACCAGCTGTTCTTCTGTTTCCAGTACATTCAGTTGCAACAATCAATGCTGTCTTCTTCAAGCAGGGCCCTTTCTAGGAAGAAATTAAGTTGCTTTTGTTCATCCTATTCCATTTTATTCCTGCTCATGGGATCCAGTAAAGAGGACACCTCTAAAATGATTTTGCTGCCAAGAAACCAAGTTTGCATCTGTTCTGTATTAATATAAGTGAATAAATTTCCATTCCTCAGAATATCCAGGATGTTCATTTACTGAAAATTTTTAAATAAACTCATTTTTTTCTGCCTTTTCCAGGTTGGAACCAGACTTCCTGTATCATCCTCTTTTCTGAACACTGCAAAGCAGGTATATAAAATAGAAAATTATGATATTACTTTATTACTCTTGAAAAGTTCTACCACCAGTTAAATTGTCATACTACAGAAAAGGGGAGCAAGTAATGGAAGAAGAAATACAGATGCTTGAGGCACCTTTGACAGGCTGAAATTTGTCTGGGCCTGTCCTTGTCTAAAGGTTTATCATTTGTTGGAAGCACTTCCCATACTGCTGGCAAGAAGCACTGACTGCATGATTTCAGGCACTAGTTAGTCTCAAAAATGGAGGCTAGAGTCCCACTTTGAAACTTCTGAAAAGTTTTAATTTAAAACATGAAAATGAAAGACAGCCCTTTTCATTCTAGAATCATACTTAGGAGATGAAGCTGTCTAATAATATGTTATCATATATAACTACTTTATTAAAAAATTAAAACAAAGTTATCGTGAAGAAACATTCAAATTTCTTTTGTTCCTCCTTTTTCTTGTCCTTTCTATTGCTCTTCTGCTTTAAATTCTTTATACAACAATATAGACTTGATTACAGCAGAGTAGATTATGATTTTCTGTTTGAAAGGATATTTATGTTCATTATGCAGAGATCTTTCTGTGCTTCTGATTGTCTCCAGTGGTTAGGCATTTGAACCTCCTGGATAGCAGCTAGTATAATCCAGTTCTAATAAAAATGTAGTTTATGCATATCACAGGAAGGTTTTAGGCAACTGTGAGCTATTCATACTTTCTCCTCAGGAGAGAGCTAAAAATTTTCTGTTTTGAATAAAGTGCCTGCTTCCAGTTAACTCTAACTGGGGAAAAGTATTTTTAAAAATTCCTGACAGCTGTAAATACCTTCCCCCACCCCCCATGTTCAATGGACTCTGGCCCAGGGACAAGACCATCACTTCTTCAGCTCACTAATTCAGTTCCCCCTTTTGCTGGGCAGTGTCTCAGAGCCGAAGGGACCTGAGCTGGGAAAACCTGTGGGATATAGCCAGCTTCTTGATTTTGTTCTGTTTGCAAGTTAGGGAATTATGCTGGATGGTAGGGGGTTTTTTATTGTTTTGGTTTGTGGGGGTTTTTTGTTAGTTGGTTTTGGGGTTTTGTTGTTGTTTTTGTTTTGTTTGTTTCCTAGTTATCATTCTTGCTATATAGTTTAATATACATGTATAAACTACTGACGTAGCCACTTGTGCCTCTTACAGAATCAGATTTTAAAGAGAGGGATGTTACAGGTACATGTGCAGCCACGTTGGTGGCTGCTAGATCCCTTGTCCAGATGCAGTCTCTGTGTGCAGGGCTTCAAGAAGTTCAATTCAGGCTGCTGGATGTGGGAGCACCAGCAAGGGAAAGGAAGCATCCCTCTGTATTTGAGTGTTTGCACCTAACACAACTGGAATTGTGATGCTGAATGTGGCAGAGCCTTGTTTGGATCCAGAATATTCCTACACAAGCACGTGGACATCCCAACAACCCAGCTGTAGGTAATATGTAGGACAGTTTGGTTTTGGTTTGTTTGTTTGTTTTTTCTTTTATGTGTCTTAAAGATTAAGAGACCTATGTTTTAGCTATTTAAGTAAAGGTGATATTACTGCTTGTGCTGGGTGAATTGAGCCCTGGTGATGACAGAGCAGCAGGCTGCTCTTGAGGGTAATTGAAGCATATACAAAGGCAGCTGTCCTCCCAAAATAAGGACAGCTCCCTGCAGTGACTCCCACCTGCCAGCGAGCCTGCACTTTGGGGAGAAATACACAAGCTTTGGGCTCAGATTAGGCTTTGGAGGAGCACACCTTTGTTAGGGAGATGTTGTGCCTGGGTTAATAAATCCAGATCACTGTATTCATAGCTGTGGATCGCTTCTGGGAGCAAGCTGGCAGCTTTGGGTGGCACCAGAGAGTGCTGCAGCATGCAATAGCAGTAAATTATCAGATATTACTGCTTCAGGGACATGTGCACCTGTAAAGCATTCTCTTACTTTCCATTCCTGCACTCTGCCTTTTCCCCCTGAGACTGACAGCAGCAGTGCTGGCTGGGATCATCTTCTATTACAGAAAGGGATGCTGAGCTCAACAGCTCACGTTGGGTATCCCATGAAACAAGCAGCACACAAAGCTGGCTCAAGGCCATCGGGGACATGGCTTGGTATGGAACCCACAGCCTGCCAAAAAAGGCTCCCCAGCAATTAGGAATCCCTCGAGCTATTCAGGGTCTTAGAAACTAAGCAAGATAATCTGACACATTTAGGGATTTGTCTTGCTTAGATGCCAGAATACTTGACAATTCAAGCTAGACACCGGTGAGAAAGGCAAATAAAGCAGGGACTGAAGTGGGTTGTGCAGCTAGCTGTATAAATTGCAGGGGTGAGGTGGAAGGAAGGGGGTGAGAGAGGAGACCAGAGCAGGGGACTCTCAGCTCTTTAGGGAAATGCTGCTGCTGGCTCTGGCAGAGAACAGTGCTGGGAGACTTGGAAAAGTGACCACAGAAAATGGGGAAATGAGAAAGGTACAACTCACTCTGAAAAGAGTAGCAAAGTGTGTGATCATTTACATAAGCACCTTAATGTTGGGGATATTATCTGGAGTTAAATTCTGAAGGTTCTCTGATAGTTGTTATAAATCCAGCAAGACTTAAAAGAATGTCAGGAGGCTCTGGAGAAGCTTCAGGAATGCTTCCATAGCTATGCACAAAGTGATAGGAATATTTTTGCCAATATATATTTTTTCAGCCAAGAATCTGCAGCTTCTCATCTCATGTATGCATCAGTTGGTATCCTGTGCAGAGTTCTGACACCCTTTTGCTTTTTCTTAGTTCACCTTCTCAAAGACAATTGTGAACTCTTTCAGAGCTTGTCACATATATCCTCTTCAGGTAGAAAAAATCAGAAAATCACTCTTGCCTGCAGGTGTACAGAGCATGCTGGAGAGATCACATTTGTAGTCTCTGAAAAATCTAGAATGTAAGTAAAAATTTTGGATATTAATTACAACATGAGGATTCATGTGCTGTTTATCTGAGGCTTTCTGTTTCTACAGTCCTAATCTTTGACTCTGATAAACTAACCAGCTTACCTCAATATTTTTTATTTCTGTAGAGAAATGTGTTTATAAGATATGCCTTGAAAAGTAGGAAATGAACCCACAGACACCTGAGTTAATATTTTCTCCTATGCTAGACAGAGATTTCTTGATGCATACGTGAGATGTGGTTGTGCATCCTGAATACAACTCAGATACTTTCCAAGCTGAGCCTCTTTTGCCTTGGGGCTTTTGCTCTAAGGCAGAAGCTCTGTTTTATGGTGGGTTTTCTTGCTTGTTTGAGTTGTTTTTTTACCTCTCTTGCCTTTTGCCTTTCCCTGTCACTGTCACCAGGAGAGCTCAGGCAGCACAGGTGGAGGCCTTAGATCTGCTTATATCACTTACATCTGCTTGTATTGGTTTCTCTTTAAATTAAGGAAAACCTGGAAGTTTGCCCTGGAAAAGGTTAAACTATAGAAGGAGAACTCTTTTCTGAGTGTTCACCTCTTCTTTTGTCTTAAACCAAGGCATAGTGTTTTAATGCCATTTTGCAGTCAAGGAATGGAAAGTCAGATTAAGTGATCTGCTCATTAAAAAGCTGTGTATCAAAAGTGGAAATTGCATACCACCTTTTTTTTTTTTCACAGACTTTAACTGGAAATCAGCAAAAATAGGAGTCATATTTGGATAAATTCAAACAGGTCCCAAGACTGAGCAGAAGGTCCTTATCTGCTGTCCCCTGCTGACAGCAGACAGAGGTTTTGGTGGCACTTCTACCCACACCTGCAGAAGCCTGGCAGCCCCAGCCTTATGGCTTGGCAGATGATGGGATGAGCCAGAGAAAGCCTCTGGAAAACTTGGTAGGTCCCATTTAGTGTTTCTCTATAAAGCCTCTAAGTTAAGTACTCTTGGGGCTTTTCCTGTGCTTGGCAGTTAAGTTAGGTTCTGTATGAGAATAGAATGTGTATTATGGTAAGTGAACTAATAATCACTATTTTTGATGGGATAGTTAATGTTTTATTTAGTGCAATGAATTATTTGCTTCATATAGATGGTATTTGATGTTCATGAGTTTTTCAGTGTTTAAAAAAATAATAAAATTCCATTGTTTCAAAGTGTAAGAATGGCTAAATTTAAACATTTCTAAATTGTAAGTGATTTTCTTTAGATGTAGATTGTTTGCTGAGTATTTTCCTTGTTTTAGGGTTGAATATGACAAGGAAGGAGAAAGCCCAGCCAAGGCTGCATGTATTTTTTCATGTCAGTAGTTAACAGTGGTCTAGTCTGAGGTCTGTGTGAACCCAGAGGGAGCGAGACAATGAATTCATGGTTTGGAACATGAGATCTGCCAAAGTAGAAGTAGTGTCCTGCTTGTCTGGCCATGTGGCAAGGAAAGGCACGTGCACTGTCCTGAGGAGAACGTTTGCACTCACTGCTTTGTTTCTAGCACTGGTTAGAAGGGATGAGCAGGGAAATAACTGAGGAAAAAAAAGCAAATATGGAATGACCTTTTTCCTAAAATATTCTTTGCTTTCTATATTAAGCAGTGTATAGATCTGAGCCAGCTTTCATGCAAAATGTTATATTTAATAAAGGTTTTCCTTAGATCATTTTTCCAGTAATTTATGTAATTACTTCCTAGTAAAAATGTAGCACTAGTGTTTCCACAAACTCTGGAATATAGGGTAAAAACTGTTTATTTAGTAAAAACTGTCTATTTATTAACCCATTTCATCAGTGGCCAACTAATTCTTATTCCCTTTGCATATCACTTATCCATTTTCAAACATCTTTGGCTGTTGTTCTTTTAGTGGTTCTGAAGCCTTTTTTTCCATACATTGTTCACAGCTTGCAGCTCATTTCTCATGCCTCACTCTCTGAATCATGTGTGCACAGGGAGAAACCTCCCTGAGATAATGGAGATGGCAACGGCAAGAAGTTAATGGAATAGCTGCTCTAATTATGGTGTGATGCTAACTGGGCTACAGAGGAATTTCTGTGTAGGTCAGAGAAAGAACAGCAACAGAGTGAACTAAAATATTCCAAGGGGGAGATACAGGTGATAGAAAAAGAAAAAAGTTCTCTATCATTTCTTATTATGTGTATATTTAAGTTGAACTTTCTAATGAGTCAGGCATTTTTAAGTTTTGTTGTTGCTGTTTTATTTTATAATCTTATGCTTTGCAGTAAAACATCACTGTTATAGACAGTTTTGCTTAGAAAATAATTGGAAAAGGGCATCCAGTTTACTGCTGCTTTTTTAATAAATGTGTTTAAATTATGGATCAGTCCTGATCCTTCTGTTTGGCATTGGTCTGGGAAAGACCAGGAGTTCTTCAGCTTTGAGTCCAAATAAAGTAAGGACTCCAGAAATAGAGCCCTGTGTCTCCAGCACAGAGACATGAGACAAAAAATCCAACTAAGTATTTCAGCTGCTATTCTATTGGGTTTTAAGTTGTGTTAGGTCGATAGAATTTACAAGATTTGCAGAAACTAATTAAGTTCATGCTGAACTAAATGAGAATTTGTTTATTTGGTGTTTATTTTTTATGGAGAACCTATGATTCTAGTGCAAAAAATACTAAACATTTTTACAGTGAAATACCTCCTTATAAGCAGATTTTAAGATGTGGTTCTTGAGTGGAAACCTAAATCCTCAAGTACTGTATTCATTCTTTTGTCTAAAGCTCCTGAAGGAGAGAATGTAAATGGTGCAGCTGTGGCTTTTAGAAGGGTGAGAACATATTCCATACCATTGATGGGAATTGCCCCAGCAGTATGTCCAGTAGCACCATCCAATTTTTGGACATAGTGAGACTGCTTGAATAATGCCCTTCATCTATCATTGCTCCTTTGACTGTGTAGTGTTTTAGTGGCATATTATATATATATGTGTATATATTGGAACTTACCTGACTTTCCCTTTAGATTTTCAGACATATATGAGTAGGAATATAGCCTGTGATTTTTTTAAGTGTTGCAGGGAAGCAAGGGGAGCAGTGGTTGCTAACAAAGGCTGCCCTGAGGCGTTGAAGGTGTCAAAAGCTTTGTCACTGGTTCCTTCAGTCACTGGAAGGTGAGTGCTCCCACAATATGCTTTAAAGGAACTTTGGAGAATTTCCATACAGGGTTACTCTGAGAAATATTTCTGGCTATTTTTTCCTTCTTTAATCAGAAAAATATTTTGGTGCGTGAACCATTTAATATGAAATGTTCAGCTAAAGCATCAAAACAGCAAAGCCTATAAATGGCAAAATTAAATGCAACATATTCCCCTTTTATAAATCTTTTATTGTCCTTAATAGATTTTCTCTTTTTTTTTTACCATATTTTCTTTAGAACATTTTCATCTGGAATATCATGGTAAACACCCTTCAGTTTTGTGTGAGGCTGAACATAGGTTGGGAACCTTTGTTAGGTTCCCCTATCATAGAGGAAAAGATTATTTTACCTCAAGAAGGATTTCAAGGTGTGAATGTGATTCCTAGCTATAGAGAAACATGGTTTGCTGTTGGTTTCAGTCTAAAGAGAAGCATGGGTGGCACTATGAAGCTTTGTGTACCTACTTTAAGAATTCAAAATCTTGTTGACACAGGAAAGAATCACAGAAAAGCCCACGGTCTCTTACTACTCTAATGGTCACAAATGATGAAAGAATTCACAACCATCTTTTCTGTATTAATAGTGTGCAAAAACAGTACTTAAAAAAATCCTCAAGATCTTCTGTTTCAGAGGCATGTTGCTTGGGTGAGTGCTTTTTTTATGTCAAGCACAAAATATGTATTTCATCTTTTAGAAGATCAATATTTTAGCATTTATAGCGATAGCAAACCATTGAAATTATGAACCTGAGATAAAATTCAGATATTAAAGTGTTCATCCCTGGATAAAATTTTGGGTGGAAATTCTGGAAGCACAGCAAATATTTAGAGACTGTCAATTGATTGTGAGAACAGAGTACTCTGTGTGTTGAGGGGCTGTAAACTCTGCTTAATATTTAGAATCCCTTGCAGGCAAAAGCAAGTCTATGTAACCATCTTTTATATTCCATGATGGTAGAAAACCAAGGAATTTTTGTGTGTTACTGAAGTTACTGAAATGGAGGTTTCAGCTTTCTGACAAGTGCTTACAACGAAGCCTTGTCTGTGTTGTGCATTTGTTTATTTAAGGATATGTATTTTTTTTTATTTAATGGCATATTTATTCAAGATGTAAAAATAAGAAAACCCTTTTTCACCAGAAAAGCATAAAATTTAATGATATTGACTATTTTCCCTTCCAGTTTTAGGGTTTGGCTGCTGAACAAATCCCACAATCTCACTTTTCCCTTCCTAAGTGATAACACACAAGTGTGTTTCTCAGAACGTTTCATATTGTTAAACTCCCTGGGTGTCTCATAGTTCTTTTTAAAGTCTTTTTGAGACAGCAACTCAAAAATGCACAAACCTTCACATACATGATTGAAAGTCAGTATGTAAAAGTATAGAGCATCAAAAACACTTAATGACAGCACTGGGATAGCTGAGAGAATCACTGCAATCTCTGAGCATGAAAAAATAGTAACTGAAAAGTATATTACTTCTATACCTATCTGGCATATGCAGTGATCAAAATACACCTAACCTTTACAAATGCACAATCAAATCAGGTGAGTCTCCATTTCACTCTGTTGCACAAAAACCATTTGGCCTTGAGTGAGTATTCACACTCCTGCCAAATGTAATCTAATTCTTCCAGAGGTAACCCACAATCAAAATAGCTTTCTTTTTTAAGTGTACTTAAAAACGTTGCAGAAAAGGTGGGATATCAGAGAACATATGTTACTGTACAATAAGCCATGCAGCAGATATCAGAAATTAATGAGGCAAAGAAAGCAAATGCAGCAAGCAGCAGCAACGGAATTTGGGAAAGGCTTGACTGTTGTGGGAGACAGGAACATTACAAGTGTTCTCTGCTTTTTCTCTATGACAAACCTAAAAATGGAGACTTGACTAAAAAGTTTAATGGGATTCTATGCATGCAGGTAGCCATCATACTTCAAATCCAAGCCCTCAGTCACTAGTGGTGTATGCCAAGATAAAATGAGCAATTGAAGAGGTAAAGGACAAATGGATCTGTAAATGGTACAGCTTCAGAAAACAAATTTTCCAGATCGAATAAATGACCTACTGATTCTCACAGCATCACCAGAATGCCCATCACAGAGGGGATCCTGGCTTCATTGTGAAATTTTAAGCAGTTCTAGACATCTGCCCTCAGAATCTTCCTGCAGAAACGTGGATCTCCCAGCAGATGGAACAAACCTCGATGGTTATTCTTTGGCAAGGAGACAGAATGAATTTGTTGTTGTTTTGTCAAGATGCCTCTAGACCTGTTCCATGGCAGGAGGAGGAGCAGCCTCTCTGTCTGCTGTGCCATGGAGGGAGAAGTCCAGCAGCAATGGGTGCTGCAATCCCAATCTGCATCTCCTCGTCCTTGTTAGGGCTCAGCACTATTTGGGGCTGACAAAATTCACAATTTCATTGCTGTGTAATGAAACAGCTCACTTCAAAATCGGTCAGTTTATTGATTTTAGGTGGCAGGGGATTGGAGTGCATTCACTCTGTAGGAGAAGCCAATCTGCTGTTTGGAGTAGTGGATTAAGCATGCAGATATTACGGTGATCAGAGCAAATGAAATGTTCACTTTAGGGATGTATCTCTGAAAGATTGTGTGGAATATCTTATCTGAAACCTTTGTCACTAAAAAGGGAGTTTTAGCCTGGATAATACCACAGCTTTGTGTTTCCTTTCCATGTTTAACTTTTGGTAAAATTATGAGGAAAATGTAGATGCTACAATTCTTTGTTTATTTTTCATATATGTGGCATTTATAAAAGAGAGACAAGTTTTATATGCAGATATTCCATTGCCATTCACCTTCTAATTCTTTCTTGGTTACAAATCCTAGAATATATTCTATTTATATGAATCAAAAAGAGAAGGAAACAATTTCCCACAGCAAAAGTGTCAACTTTGGGCTGCCACTAGATCTGGCTGACTCTAGTTCTCAGTCTGAGAATTAAAAAGGATAAGTTTTTCTTTGTGTGAAAGAAGTGGGATCAGCGTGTTTGTTTGCAGGTGGTTGACTGTCACCTTCCATACAGAGGAGGCTTAATTTACTTCAATTTATGGAAGATAAGGGACTGGGAAAACAATAATCAATTTACTGAGTGTCACAGCTCAGCTCTGCTGGTTTTTAGCCCCCATGCCACTCTCTGCCATTCAGGAAATACACAAACAACAAAAAAAAACTTCACATAATCTTGTATGTAGTGAAGTTGAACTATTTAAATAAGTGCTGGTTTATTCTGCTTATCAAGAACTTTTTGCATGCTAAATTTTTTTTTTAATGGGTGCTCTCTTTAGAGATAATTTTCCATAAAATTAAATTACAGCAGTTGAAGAAATAAAATCTTATTAGACTATCTAGCCTAAACAAAAGATACTTTGAAATTATTGTGTTACATTAAGGGATGTATTCATTAAATGCTGCCTCTGACTTCTTTGCATTTAGATGTCCTTTATATTTGCATACTGTTTTAAGCCTTCAGAATTTTTTTGTGTTGTTAATGTGACTGGTTTTCATCGATGCTATCTACTCAGAAACCTTATCATAGTGCTATGAATATTGATTTCTGAAGATAAGGGTTTTGAAGTAAGGTGTTGATAATTTGAATTGGCTTGGATCCAACTGGATGCAGTCTTGAGGTTTGGTGACTACTTGTGCTGCAAAAGTGGAAAGGAATAGCATAAACTTATAGGATAAAATGCAGACCTCTCAATCAAAACACTTTAAAAAATAGGTTTCTCTAATTTCTCTCAAAAGGGGGAGATGGAGCAAAGTAAAGACAAGCTGCAAAATGTGAAAAACCAAATATTTGCCAAAATTTTTGCTTGATTATTTACAATAAAAAGCGGACTACAGATGTGTAATTTCCATAATGTCTTTACAAACATTTAAGAATGACAGGTGACTCTCTCAAACCCTGATTAGGACAAAGCAGGAGGGCTCTGCCAGGAGAGGGTGGGAGTTAGAGATTAAATAAAGGTGGGGTTATTGTTGTCTCACACCTAGAGGGAGGTTCCTAAATCTGGGCCAGAAGAATGCATCACTGCAAAGGGACAATTTCTGGGCCACAAGGAAATCAGCTGGGACTGGGTAAAAGTAATTCTGGCAGTGGGAGAGCACAGCCACTGACATAACCACAGCTCAAGAAAAAACATCGGCTCAAAGGAGAGAGACTGATCTTGCAGATTATCAGCATGAGGAGTTAGGGAATCATTTAAGCAATAAAATAACACAACTCTGTAGCCCATGAGCATTAAATTCCCTGCTACAAAAATGTATACAGGGTGAGAAGTTTTGGAGAGCTTCAGGAACCCCCAGCCCTGAGGAGCCTGGGGTGAGCGAGGAGCAGCAGGATGCTGCTGGACCCACTCGTGGTACCCAACTTCTGCTTAACCTCCCCTGTCTCTGTGGCTCCTCCTTCTGCATTTCTAGCTCTCCACCTCGCATTTTATTGTCAAAATAAAATCCATACTATTGACTTCTGTGTGTCCTCTCATGCACCCCAGTCTGAGCAGAGGCATCTCTCAATAACTGGATTTTACATTCTAGTATCCATCTAATGTGGGGATTAGTAAGGATTTAAGATAAATCCAACATGGGTATTCAAGGAGAAATTATGTTAAATAAATATATATTTTTCATGGGGTGTTGGGTAGATGAGAAGCAGCAGCTCCAATAGATTTTGACTTCAGAGAGGTTTGTTCCACTGACCTCTACACATTTCAGAAGTAAATCAGAATTAAATGCCCAACATACATGAAAGTTTATTTGTTGTTCATTGGAGGGTTTTTCATTATGGGCTGAATCCAGTTTGGTTTTTTTAGTCCCTTCTGTGATATAAAAGATAAAACTTAAGGGGCAGTTCTAGGGCAGGGGCTGGCAAGTACTTGAAATCTGGGGTGGAAATTCAAAGTGACTGTGGTAAAATAAGATTTTTTGATGAAGAAGATCAAGGAAGATAAATGCAAGTGATAATATAGGGAATAATTAGGCATGCAACAGTGCTGCAGAAAAAATAACAGCACACTGCAGTCCAAGTCAGCAACACGTTGCTGTTCCAGGAAAGCCAGGAGTCATTCTGAAATGTATTAATTAAAGTAATTTGCAAGAGTTATGATACTCTATTTGAGGCTGGTCAGGCCTCAGCTGTAAAAGATGAAGGGCTCAAAGACACCTGTAATAATGATGATTTTGGAGAAGGAAAATAATGAAAAATATTTTCACTACATAAAGAGTAAAATTTTAAGGTGGTGTGGGGATATCAGCCTTGCAATAAAAATTGTTAGAAAGAAGCTTTTTTGGCTCTTTGAGGTTTAGATTCTGTTTGTTTTGCTGGGGTTTTTGTTATTTGTTGAGGGCTTTTGCTAACAGAGATAGAAAATAGTAATTTAATTTTTTTTTAATGTCCAAATTAGCATAAAGAAAACTTTTCATCTGGAAAGTGAAACCCTGAAGCAGCTCTTGCAGGAGACATCACTGGAGTTTTAAAACAAAACCAAAGAATGGCTGGGGCTCCCACCCCTGCTCCAGCAGGGTCACCCTGGGGTAAGTGCTCAGGACCATTTATTTCCTTATGGCCTCTGAGACCCTGCACCTTTTCTGGGCAGCCTGGGCCAGTGCTCATTCATCTCATATCAAAAAAACAAAATGTTTCCTGATGTTCAGAAGCAACCTCTTCTATTTCAATTTGTGCCCATTGCCTTGTCCTGTCAGTGGTAGCAACCAAAAGTGTCTGCCTGTCTCCTTGGCACATTGCCTTCAGCTATTTGTACACTCTTTGGAGATCCTTCCCTGTGTGTAATGTACCATGCATGTAATCCTCGTTCCATACATTTATCTTGTGTGATTGTGAAGGAAGGCTTTATGAGAAAGTCCACTCTTATCCATGTTTCCTTTTTTTTTTTTTTTTGAACTGGTCTGACTGGTCTGATTATGTAGAGAAGATTTGGTGATTGGATTAGTCCACTGTCTAATTCTGTTTCATTTTGCAGTTTATAGCTAATAGATAATTATGCAGAAAGCAACTCTGGGGGGAGAGACCACACCTTTGATTGTCCCAAATCACAAGGAAGTTTTTCTGCCCATGGGACCTATTCACAAGAGCCTGTTTCCATGATTTCTGCATTCATGTCTGATATGTGAGTATTGCAAACTCCAAGAGGATGAAATGTGAAAATGTGTGCCTCAGAGTTGAAAGGCATGACATGAAAATTTGCATGAACCATGCAACCATCTTTTATGTAAGTTCCCCACTATAGTTTACAGCATCTGGAAACTCTTTCTGTATTAAAAAAAAACATTCAGATTTATCTCTGAAAAACATGTATACATAGAGTAAGAGAGAAGGAAGTAAATTGTGTGCTGTTTGTATCTATCTATCTGGATATATCTAAAATCTATATTGACTGAGTAAGAATTTCCCCTATCTTGCTAATGTATATTGTAATTCAGTCACCTTTGCTGTGCTGACAGAATGAAAACTAGTAATTCTCATTGCCTCTTGCAGTTCACTGCTTTCTCCATTCATTCTCTGCAGCTGAATCAATTTGTTTTTAAGGCATTATTAAGTTTTCCTTTGGAAATGCTAATTTTCTGAAATCAGAAGATTTCCCCACGATGGCCACACGAGAAATTGCTGCCTGCCTGCTGAGTGCAGTGCCCTGTGTGCCCACCCAGCCCTGCAGGCACTGACAGCTGGGCCTGGGGCAGGGTGGCAGTGCCCTGCCATCCATCCTCGGGGGCTTGCTCGGGCCAGCAGGGAGCTGGCCTCTTTTGACCTTGCTTTGATCACACAAACTCCTTCTGGACTCTAGATTTTCTATATTTTAATTTCACTGCCTCTTTTACAGCGTCCAGTCCCCCTGGTCTTCTGAGCTTCCCATGGTGGGGATAAAGTACAACAGCTTGCCAGATGTTAATTCCAGAGAGGCAGATGTGTCCTGCCAATTCTGTATTTTCACAGCCCACGAGGGCTCACACCACCTTTTACTCATGCAAGAGCTCCATGCCTTCCTCAGGTTAATGCTGCTGGGTGCTTTTAATGCCTCTGTGATTCCTGTCAAGATTAGCTGCAGGAAATGGTTTTATTTAGAGTGAAGAGCAGCAGATTTTCTGAGAGCAGAAGGATTCCGAGTCCGAGGCTTGAGCTCACAGCCAAGTGGCAGTGCCAGAGCTAGTGCCAGTCTTTGCACAAATTTCAGACTTGTTTAGGTGAGAACTTTTTATATGAAAGTGCAAAGGAAGGATTTTGCTGTTGATGCAAATGCATGCTGTCTTCAGGGAGGCAAAATGGAAAAAATCAGTGTAAACATGCATGAATTTTTGTTGTAAATTCATATTTCTCTCATTTTTCCCCTAACAGCTTAATAAAATGTTTTAAGGTTATCAAGAGCATGATAAGGAGGATAAATCAGATGTCTGACCTGATGTAGCCTCACTGTGATATGCCAATAGCAATAATTAATAGTGTGGCTATGGCTGCCTATCATCATTTCTTGAGTGGTGAGAAGTGCCTGTCATGGTTTTAAACCCAGCTGGAGATGGAACACCACACAGATGCTCACTCAGCTCCCCCTTTCTTCCCTCCCACCCCTGTGGAAGTGGGAGGAAAATTGAAGCAGAACTTGTATGTTGAGATATGAACAGTTTAATAAATGAAAATAAAGTACAATACAATAGTAATAGCAATAATAATAATAGAATTATAATAAAAAGGGGGGAAAAAACCCAAAGAAAGACAAGAATCACAATGCAATCACTCACTGCCTGTTAACTGGAGGCAGACCTCCCTTCCCCAGCCAGCCTGGCTCTCCCAGGTAGCAGCAAACAAAGGTTTGTATGAATGCCATGGTGCTCTGTGGTGGGGAATACCCTGGCAGCCAGTTTGGGGCACCTGGCCCAGCTCTGCTCCCTCACACTTTTTTGGTTTTGCTCTTGATTTTCTTTTTTACACACCTCCTCAGTGGCAGAGCATGGCACGAGGAAAGAAAAATTCCTTGGCTTAGGATAAACACACCTTAGCACAGACCCCAAAACGTTGGTGTAATATGAGCACATTTTAATTCTGAATCCAAAAGCACTGTAACAGCTACCCAGAAGAAATTTACCCTAGCTGAAGGCAGGACAGGAACAAATGAGTTCAGAAATCTAGTGGTATTCTTTCCATTCTGATTTTACAGACAAAATCCTGCTGTGTTAAGTGTTTTAAACATTCTGGTTTGTTTTGCTTCTCTCATGGCTCTTATGAAAATATGTTTAATATTTAGGGTTCGCACTGTTTGTTTTTGGGTATGTGCCTTTCCCCATTCCTCCTCCCTGGCTCTGAATAAAATGTGTTTTGCAGGTGGCTGTTTCCTGGGCCATAGGTATTTACCATTCAGCCACCTGGCTGCTGGTTTTTACTCTTTGGATCAACATCTGCCCAGCAGCTTTCAGTGGGTGCTTGCCACGTGGTGGAGGATGAGTTCTCCTTCCAGAACTCCTCTTGAATTTGGGTTTCCTGCTGGCTCCCCCAGCACAGGGGAGCAGGAGCTGTCTGGTGTGGGCAGACACAAGGAATTGGCACAGCTAACACTAAGATTTGGGAATGAAGTTTGTAAGGAGCAATTGATTCCACAGTGGCTTACCCAAACAACAGAGAGGACAATACTACAGGGCTCAGCCACCTCATCTGGAATGATGAAATGTTTTTCAGCATTAAAAGGTATAAGTTTATTTTTCTTGGAAGATACAGTTCTATAAGGATCTCTCAGGTTTTTTATATAAACAATATTAGCTCCTGAAAATGAATCTACCAGACTGTTCCTGCCATCACCCTGGCCTCTCCATATAAGCCATTCTTCACTTCAATGCTGCATTGTTCTGTTTACCTTTGTGTTTATGAATGCATTAATGCAAAGAGCTTAAATTACAACTAATGCAACTTAATGTATTATTATTTTATCAGGTTAGTTCCACAGAAAAATGTGTGTTTCTTCTGCTTAAGCCTGTAGCAGTTACAAAGCAAGATGGAACTTTAAAAATTAAACTGAAGGAGATTTACATGTCTAAATTAATTCCCATTCAATTATACTTTTAGTTTGCACAGATTGAAGTTTTAGATTTTATTCAAGATCATTACTGCAAAATAAAAACCAAACAAATACAAATAGTGAAATATTGACAGCATAAACTTGCAGGGTTCTTGGAGCACTCATGGCTTTTATTATTAATTTATTTCCTTGGAAGACATGAGATGTTGATAGTAATAAATTTGTATTACCTTAGATCATTTGAGGCAATTTTTTCTTTGTTCTAATTGAATTAATTTTATGAGTGACAGTTTTATTAATTAAAGAATTCTTTAGCTATTTAGTTTTAGTCTTTCAAAGTCATCATTAGCTTAGGTTAGAAATTACAGCCACAATGTGGGACAACATGGACTAATGACTACAATAGAACTTGCAGATCTGGAAAAATGCATTAATAAAACTTCAGCTTATTCCTTCTAGCAAAGATATATATTTTTAATCCTTTATTGATTTGATTAAAGTATGGCTAAATTTCCATACAGTGGATTTTTTTTATCTTGAGGAAATAAAGGTAATTAAATTGGAAAATTAACATAGGAAACGAGATTCACTTAAGTGGGTTGTTCTGAGGTGAGTTTTCTGTGTGTCGTGAAGTTTCAAGTGAGGTGGCAAAGCAAGCAGGGGATCTCCCTGACTTTCACTCCTGGGTCTTGTGAGGGATACTGTATAGCTGCTGATTTTGTTGATATCCTGGTGTTTGGCCTTTGGCTCATTCTTGTATGTTGCTATTGATATTGCCAATATTCAATAAATGTACTTATGAAGATTTTAATGATATGTAAATTTAGAGAGTGAATCAGGATCAGCACATGGATGCATTCCAGACTTAGTGGAACCTACAAAAGAGATAGTTTTACCATTTTTACTATTTCTTCTGCAGGAGCCCTGTAAAGAAATAGCAGACATAAGAATAAAAAATAAAAAGGGAATTGTAGGCAGACAGTTTGTGGCCGTTGGGGCGGGGCTGCAGCTGAGCCTTACCCTTAATTGGGCACACCTGTGAGAACAGGTGAGCATCATTAAGGGCAATCAGCGCCCAGGGGCACTGCCCAATCAAAAAGGGCACAGGGGGCTCACAGGTGCCGTGCATCAGCATCAGGGTAAAAGCTGGGCTGAGGGACAAGAGGAGCAGAGGCTTGCAGCCTTCTGAGTGCCATGCTGGTGCTCTGCGTGGGGTTTCTGGAATTCCGTGGTGGCACTGCGTGGGGTTTCTGGAATTCCGTGGTGGCACTGCGTGGGGTTTCTGGAATTCCGTGGTGGCACTGTGTGTGTTGTGGCCATCTCAAGTGTGACGTGTGCTGCCTCTGACCAGCTGGGAATTCTGGGCAGCCAAATCACCCATTCCACCCCTGGCTGCTGCTGGTACCAGACACGTAAGTCAGAAGTGACTTCCTTTGTTTCTGGGGTCGTTTGTGGGGAAGAGGAGTGCAGAAGGGCTCCTGTTTCTAAAACTGTTATTTTCTAATAGTTAAAGTGATATATAGTTCAAAACACTGCTTTGGACTTGCCTTTTAGGCATGCATGTATCTCCTGATCATTGGATTTTTTTAATTGCTGTGTATTTCTGTGAAAGTAATTCAGATTCTGCATTTTGTGATGAGTGCTTTTCACCAAGCTGTGTGTTTCTATTCTGCTCATTCTATCCTAAGTGCACAAGTGGCTTTCTTTACCATGTCCACATGACGGTCTCAATTGTGGAATAGAGTTTTGGGGGTTTTATTTTCCCATTCAGATTAGGTAAATAAGATAAAAGGAAGGAATGTCATAACTGCCCTGTAGATTTTCTTTGCCCAAGGCAGATATATCCATTTTATGGTTTAGTGAGAGACATGGTAATTTTCATGTGGCTTGTAATCTAGATGGTTTTATCTGGGCTTGAGGACATCTGTTGGACTTTGTCAGCCGTGTGCCACAGTTACTTGCTGTTTGATTGCTGTCAGCTGTTTTAAGATAGAGATATTGCTCAGATCTCTGCCTGACCCTTGCTGTAGGCACAGTTTGTGGTAACTGGGAGTGGCTGATGGGCTGCAGCTGTGAGAGCAGGTGAGCAGCATTGAGGGCAGTCAGTGCCCAGGGACACTGCCCAACCAAAAAGGGCACAGGGGGCTCACAGGTGCCGTGCATCAGCATCAGGGGTAAAAACTGGGCTGAAGGACAAGAGGAGTGGAAGCTTGCAGCCTTCTGGAGTGGAGTGGTGTTACTCTGTGTGGGTTGAAGCCTTCTGGAATTCTATGGTGACACTCTCTGTGTGTTGTGCCCATCTCAGCTGCAGCAATGGGTGAGCTGTGCTCTCAACAATTCTGAGCTGCATTGGCAGATCCAAGGCTGAGTTAAATGTTTTTGGGGGGAGCAGACCCTGATGAATGCCTAAAGGTGTGTTGGTAAAGAATGTGTTGTTACAGCTAGAACGTGTCTAAATATTTCTGCTGAGTCTATATTTATTTATATGCTGTACATAGAACTGTGGGTACAGCTCATCTGTTGTAGGATAAGTGTAAAAACTGAAGAAGTCAGCTATGTTATATGTGTTCTCTGTGGTTTTAATTGATGTTTTTGTGCACACCATGCAGATAATTACATCATACATCTCTAGACAGGGACAAGCCCATTTACACTCATTTCTGCAGACATTTGTCTGTCTATTAAGTTCTGAGAATTACTTATAAACCCAGAAAATAAGCAAATTCATTCCATTCATAATTTTGATCTGAAATTTCTTTGCTGAGTTTGCTAAGGTAGGATCACAACTCTGTCTCATGGTGTAGAGTTAAGATCAGAAGAAAACCAACAATCTGCTCAAGATCCCATAGCCAGTTGGTCATGTAAAGCTGTGTTGTGGCCCCTTTAATCAAAGCAGAATATGAAGCTATAAAAGACTATTAAAATGTCTGGAGAAGAGGCTCAAGTCCAGAAAATGGAACTTGTAAGCTTGATTTAGGCTGTGCCTAGGATTGTAAAAACACTAGTGCTTTCTTATTCTGGCATATGTCAAGAAATGAATTGGTGTGTTTCTCTAAACCTTTCTGCTTTCAGTTAGTGATTTCTTGTTCATTTGCCTTAGAACTTGTTTGGTTTCAGAGAAGTTTATTAAAATATTAGATTACGTGGAAAATGAGCATTGAGGAAGGTTTTCATGATTTTGCTCTACTTTTCATTTTCAGAAGTATTTGAAATACTTTTTGAGCAAATAGACTTGTAGTTTAAAATGGTTTTGGTCGTGGGTAATGCTTAAAAGGGTACAGCATTTCCATGATGGATAATCATAAAATTTTATCTTTTAATATTGTGGGTAAGAGCAACAGGAAAAAAAATTAAGTTTTAGTAGTTAACAGAAGGCAACAGATATCATTAGAGATAAGTGAAACTATTCAAATCAGGCTTTGAAATTTCATCTAAATGTGCTATTCTAATATTTATAGAATGTTTTTCTTAATAGATGCAGATATTTTTCCTTTTGAATTGTATATGAACTTTATCTGTTAAACAACAATGTTATTTAGACAAAAACTAGAAAAAATATCCAGATGTGATGCCAATAACCTGGGAGCTGGGAAACTGATGCTGAGAATTTGGGCTTTTTACCGGTGTTTGAGAGATTCAATATTGTCTGGGACCATTAGCTGATGGAGGAAAGGTTTTTGTCAATAAAAATTGAATAGTAAAAAGTTCAAATGCAAAAAAAGAGAAAAGATTGTTCTAAATCTTTTAGAGGGAAGTCTGTGATGTTCCAGGTTTCTCCTGGAAATCTTGCCACGCGTCTGCCTCTAGGACATTCAGTTCTAATTCAAAAATAGCCATGAGGAATATGCCATTGCATTTGAAAGGTTAAATTATTAAATAATAGTGTATGTAGCCCATGAGTGTACTATATGCAAAATTGAAAGTATTTTGGTATGACATCTGGTCTATTTTCTCATTTGTCATTAGACAATGTACTTATAGGGACCTTTGACATCTCTCATTTTTTTTGCCCTCTGCAGCTGAAGAGGCGAAAAAGCATTCTTTGTTGCCTTAAACACCTTAGAGCAAAAAGTGCAAAATCTAAAAGCTTTTTGACTGAAGATAAAAAATTTTGGAAATTGACTGTGAAACTTGTTTAGAAGTAAAACTTGTTTAAAAAGTACAAAGCGAGAAAACCCTGGTTTCCTGGTATACATAAAAGGCCAGGCTATGAAAGTTGTTTATATATTTTCCTCACTTTGAAAGTAATGGGAATTAGATGGCTAAGTGCCTTTTGAAGTCTGACCCAAACACCCTGGGTGAAAATTTGTCAGAATCTCAAGAAATGCTGCTTATTTTCCCCCTTTCAGCTCTGTGACTTCAGAGTGGCTGAACTGAGGTCAACAATTAAAGTGCTTCGAGTTGTGTGTGGAGGAGTGTGTTTGTCTTGAGAAAACAACACTGTAAATTTAAATTTTGCTCTCTTTCTTTTCAAAGGACTCATCATCAAAGAGTCTCTCAATGACTCAAAAACTCTAAGGAGCTCAGACTTGTCTCTCTGTAGACAAGTAGGCAGAAATACTTGGATTTAAAAATCTTAGGCAGGGGGTATGTTTGTTTACATGTATGCACTGGGTCAGTGCTTAAATTGCAGCAAAGTTCATTATATGGACTTCTGTGTGAAGAGTGATTCATTCTTCTGCAGAACAAAATAAGGACAAAACATCTGCAAAATGAATTCCACAGTTCCTTATTGGAAAATATTCTAAAGTAATACATTACACTTTAAAGATTTTTTTTCTCCCCTGTTTCTATGGGTGGAGACTACTTGAAGTTGGTATTTTTATTGAAGTATATCCCGTATTTGGTATATATTTAATTATTTCTGTCCATATGCTTGTGTATTACTCAAGCTCTTCTTAGGAGGGACTTTGTCAGTATTTCAAGATATATTTCTCAGCCAATAAAAACCAATATCCTAACAGTTTTTTTTTTTTCTAATAAAGATCCTTTACTATTTGTCCCTCACTATATATTTATTATAGGCATTCTTTTGACCTTGGAAAGAAATAAGTTTTTCATACTGAATAAAGAAGTAATTCTATAAAGAACTGAGCAAGTAATTCAGCTGAATACTGCGTCTAAAAATCCATTATATATTTACTTGCCTTGACTGTATGAAGCATTGTTATTTTTTGTTGTTATCATGGTTATTGCACTATTTTCATTTCTTTGTTACATTCTTCATCAGCTCCAGCAGCAGTTATGTATGCCCCAGAGAACATAGATGATCTGAGCTTTATGTCAGCACAATCTCCATTATGTTTTTGTTCCTTGTGCTGTACAGAGTTTAAAACATGCTAGGCTGCTGTGCAGGAAACTTGAGCAGACTGTCTCATTTGGACAGCAACTTGATTTTATAAAGTCTTTACTCCTCCAATTTTCATGTTCTGAATTGTTTTGTCTAGGTGACCACTTACTGCTGTTGTTTTTGGTTACATACCATCTTGAATGGAAGTTCTGCATCATTTTCTTTCTTCTAAATGTGGATTTCTGAGGCTCTTGGCTCATCTCTTGTTTCACAGACCATAATCACCTAATCTATTTAATTGAAATTTCCTCTGAAACTACATTTGATGCAATGTCAAGTGACTCTTGTAGAAGTAGAGCATGTCCATTTTATGTTGTCTTTTCTTGCATGCAATGGCAGTAGTTCAAACACACTTCATTGATGTGGACAGCTAATTGTTTGCATTCTAGTCCCACTGAGGCAGGAGAGTGCTTGGCTTAGCACATGAGAAAGTGAGGACCATGAGGAATCTAACCTAGCTGCTGAAATAAGATGGTTCAGAAAATTGCAATATCCAAGAAAGAATTCCCTGGCCCAGGCTCACCTCTAGTGTTACACTGTTGTTTAGCAAAATCATGGACTCCTATCTTTATTTGTTTATTAAATTAATGCATCTGTAGAACAGAGTAGAGTATTTCTACTTGAAGGGACAGAAATTATCATCCAGTTCAACTGCCCATCCATTTCAGGGCTGCACAGAAATTGAAACATGTTGTTGAGGGCATATTGTCCAAGTGCTTCTTGAACATCAACAGGCTTGGGGATCAACCTCCTCTCTGGGGCTCCTCTTCCAGTGCCTCATTGCCCCCTTACTAAAGGAATGCTTCCAATATCCTGTCCAACCTTCCCCTGGCACAGCTTGGACTCTTTCCTTGTGTCCTATCAGTGAAGAGCTCAATATTTCCCTCTCCATGCTCCCTTCTTAGGAAGGAATGAGGTCTCCTCTCAGAATTTGTCTCCAGACTAGAGAAACCTACTCAGCTGTTCCCCATAGGGAATTCCTTCCAGCCCTTTCACCTGATTGTTGTCCTCTTCTGGACTGTAGACTTGTTTGTTTGGGTTTTTTTGGAGAATACGGTTTAGTTTTTTGGGGGGGAATGACAAAACTAAGAAGCTTTAGCATTTCTGGTTTGGTTTTGTTTTAATCAAGTAATAACTTGACAGAAGACTTACCGAATAAAACCAACCCAGTAATGCTGAAGCTCATACCCATTGTTTACTGCTGGGATCACACCTGTTTGTGCTTGATGGTATTGAGGAGATTGCCCAAGTTTAATTCAGTTTGCATGTTTATTTATAAGCATATGATAGCTTCAACATCCCCAAGTCTCTCAATTCTTTTCTCTCTGAAAGCCCAACATGAGCAATTTATGTCAAAATGTGATGTACACTGCACCATTATTTGACTGAAATAATCTAGTCTAATTAAATATACTGGAAGATAAAGAACAGAAATTTTGTCTATATAACAGTGGCTTTAGAGGGTGAGAAAAATTTTCTTGTAGCCCACAGCACAAGCAGTTTTCAAAACCATAGGTTGTCACAATGTTCTGTAGCTGTTAGGAGCTAAAGTAACAAACCTATCATAATATGACAATATCTTTAAATCCACATCCCAAAAAAAAAAACCCAAACAAAAAAAAAACTTCACCTCCAACCCTAAAAGTTGAGCCAACCCTATATAATTTGTTCAGTTAACTTCATTGAATTTCTCTGGTAGACTTCTCTTGAGTTTTGTTACAGAAGTGAGTGAGCTGATGTACTTAAGCCTGTTAAAATATGGATGGGAGCAATTTCATTCCATTAACATTTAAGCAGTGCATTGGAAGTACAGTTGTACCTTACAGGATGGTGTAAGTTCTGGAATGAGAGACTAGCTGAATTATAAAATAAATTTGGTGGCAAATGGTCCCTGAAAGGTATTCATTTGACCACATCTTTTTTTAAAGGATTCCTACACTGCTTAGCAAAGCCAGTAAAGTTATTTTTTAGCCATCAGAGAACAGGAAAGACAGAAGTCTGATAAGCAACCTCTGCTATGCTGCGTGCCAGGCTACAAAATAGCTGTTTAATAGGTAAGCAGATCTTTCCCACTTAATTATAGAATAAATAGGGGTGTGGATATGGTGGAGGTGGAAAAAGCTGATGAAATTGTTTTGGAAGGGAGAAAAGAAGGAATTGTGCTGTGTCTGAGTTGTACCACAGCATCTGTTAGTAAAACCATTTGTTTCAAGTAAGCTGTGAGATTTTTGGTTAGGAGCTGTGTTGTAAATGCTTAAGAAAAAAATGTTTTCTGTAGGAAGAGATTTGTCTTTGAAAAGGATGCACAGAGCTACAAGTAATTTAGTTTAGCTGTTTATAATCAAGGAAATGGAAGGAGGACCAGAGACTACATAAATTCCCTGAAAGTCTTCTCTGAGAGGGACTTAAGAAAATGTACTGATGAGTACTATGGAAAATTCCCAAGTGTAAATTTGCATATTTTTTTCCTTGGGCACTGCACTTCTGTATTCATAAAGCAGAATGCAGTAAGAACTGCATTCCATGCTTAAGGAATTCCTTTCTCTTCAGTGCAAGTCAGCATTGAAAGAGCGACAACATTCAACCACCAACATTATTTTCCTTTCTCTCTGTAGGTCAACTTATTATTTGTGGAAAGTGTGGTTAGTGTGTATTGAAAAATGCTGTTTGTCTCTAAACATTAGTAAGAAAATAGGAAAGCAGCTCTCAAGAGTCAGCAGGATCCAGGAATGCATGAAATAATGCATAACTTAGATTTTATTTTCCTCTAGTAACAAATTGACATTGCTTTCTCTGTCAGGAACAAATAATGTGCAGGATCTGGCCCTTGTTCAGGAAAGCCACTTATTAAAACTTGATGTACTGAATTATTTCTCTGCCCCTCTCCTTCATGTAATGCTTCTAAAATATTTGAATGGTGTATTTTTTTATTGTCAAAATTATAAACTAGATGCTGAAGCAATCAAAGGTTGAAGTGTGCTGTTGAACATGCATGTATTAGACCTGCAGGGGTGGGTAGAACTTTCATATACAGATACAGTGGTTGAATTTAATTCACAGTGTGTAAATGGACTGTTGAGAAGATTTTGATGTTGCACCCTGATGTCCTGTAATGCATTCATACTGTGATGCTCATTTGTTGTGCCTTAGTCCTGTTGTATCCCTGAGCATTTTTTCAGTGGCCTTTATGCACAGATGAAGAAAAGCAGGGCATGTTAAATAAATACAGTGGGAGTTTTTCAAATGACTAAGAAATAAATTAAGTAATCAGCATTTCACCTGCGGTACAAAAATGGATGTCATTAGAAACACTACAGGGTAGGTGTGCAGCATATAAAGACCCTGAGTAGCTGCAATCTTTGATAATGATGAGAGGTGCATGTTTAATTCCCTGGGTGCCTTACTGAGAATTAGTTAGCAGCTGTATGGGACTTAAGATCAGCTAAAGCTGTCTGCAGCTCCGAGTTTTCATTTCCTAAAGTTGTGCATACTTTTTTCTTCTGGCTTACAGATCTGCAGGCACTCTGCTCTGATATTATACATGCAAATTGAGTCTTACTGGAACTTTCTGTTTCAGTCTGAGCTGATGAGAAAAGCCCATGATAACCATATGTTACACTGGCTCTGTAAAGGGAGCACTGGGATATTCTGCACTTTCTGTAGTTGTCACTGGATATGGAACTTTTTCCTGAACTGCGTATTTAGGCACCCGTGGAGAACTGGGTTTACAGTCCTGTGCTTCCTGAGATGCAGTGATTTTAATCTGAAAACAAAAGAAAAAACTTTAAGACAAAAAACAATATTCTATACAACTGCGAGGGGACAAAAAAGTCTCACTAGCTGGAAATGCATCATGAAGTTAGTTTTTTCCAGCTTTCATGAAAAATCAACATGTGGATTTGTCTCCTGTCATTTTCCTTGCCCTTTTTGAATGAAGGATAATAGATTCTCTGGGATTTTTTTTTTTTTTTTCAGCATTTATGTTAAAGACTAGGGTAGGTAGCTTCAAATAGCTTCAATAGTGTTTACTTGCTACCTCTGTTCCTGAGAGAGCATTCCCTGTGGCTCTCTCTTGGAACCTGTGACAAGCTTTCCCTGTTCCCTGACAATTCTGGATGTTTTCCTGTTCCAGTAGTTAGTTTGAAATGTACTATGACTATTTTCAGACAAACAGTGGCTTGCTGATTTTCTGTTTCAAAATCTTGCTATGTGGTTAGCATTTTTTATTTTATCTCATTTTTCTTAGCAACAGTTGGTACTTTGTGAAAATGAGGAAAAAGTTGCCAGTCTTTATCAAGCTGGGACTAAAATTACACAGATTGTACACAAGGGTAGGAGCTATTTGTCTTTTATTTCTTTCTTTGTAGTTCCTGCTCAACATTGTAGCTGATCTAAGACTTCTTAAAAGTTTTAAATGCCTTCTTGAATATACTGCCTAAGGTTTTCTTAGATATTAAATTGTAAGAGCAAAATAGTTTCTTTTTTTTTTTACACTGTGCTTAAAAATCATACAAAAAAAGTTATATGTTGAAATTATATTTTCAAAAATATTTCCAGAACTCATAAAAATGTTAAGGACTGTAGCAGTTATGGAAGAATTATTAGTTGGTATTAGGGTTGGACTTGATGACCTTGGAGGATTTTTCTGACCTTAGTGGTTCTGTGATATTTTGTATATGTTTAAACTATGGAATAGTTAAACCTAAAAAAGGGGTTGGGGAGGTGGGGAGAGATGAAGCTGAAGAGATGGATTATATGAATTTTGTAGCATAAATAAGATGTGGTCTATTTAATGGAGTAAATGTGTAGTGAGAATCAGAACTCGAGATGACCTTGCCTGTCGAGGAGACACCATTTTAATTGCAGAAACAATGTTTTCTTTGCAATTTTTTGCAGAGAAGCAGAATTTTTTTCAGTCACATGGTATTTCTGATGCGTTTTGGTCATAGGAACTTGTTTTGAGCATATTTGACAGTCTGTTCATGTCAAAGCAAAATCACATTGAAACAAGCAGATGGATTTTGTGCCCAAATGAGAGATGCTGTGTTGCTTGGCTATCCAGTAAAATGTGATAAATGTTCTTCCCTCTTCCATACACATCAAGATCAACCCACCACACAAATCCATAAGATCCCAGTCTTCATTAGAGCTCCCAGGATTGCTTCTGTGTTGCTGTTTGGAAGTAGGGCTTAGTAAGGCTTCTCTGTAAAGATATTTTCTTCCCTGGTTTGCAGACAGATGATGTTTCTGTCAATTGGACATGCATAGCTTTGCTGCCTGGCTTAACTTTCACCTTTAAAAATATTAGCTTGGAATAGCAGCAGCCTGGATTTTGAAGAGTATGGGGGCAAGTATTTCAATAATTTGGATAGGGCTGAGAGAACGAAAGCACAAGGAGGAGACAGGCGGGTGTAGTGGGACTTCTTATGCTTAAAACAGATGTGTAACAGCATCTTGTTCTTCAGGTGTTCAGTTTGATGTCATCTCTTCTTTCAGTTACTACATGCTCTTTCTCAGTTTTGTGTTTAAGAGGCATTGCATTTCCTACTTTGTGTAAAAAAAAAAAAAAAAAAAGAAATAGTTCTACAGCATGGCATGTTTCTCTGGGTTTTGGGCTAGGGGGAAGAATAAGGATGCTAGATTTTATTGGTGGGGTTTTTTTGAGTGGTCTTTTTTGTAGTTTTCTCATTTTGATCTCCGGGAGCAAATATGTTGTTTGCAACCATCAGGGGAGGTCAGCCACTTGGGGAAAGGTTTGGCCAAGGTGGGAGGAGATGAGAAAAGCAGCACATTTATTGTGAATTTTTGTCCTGGTGGTCCCTAAGGTGTTTGAGTGTTAACTGAGGAGTTCAGTAAAATGCACTTGAGGAATAACGGGATCCGGGGCTAAAGGCACAAATTTGGCCTCCTGATGAGACCAGAAAGGAAAGACTACTGATCTCATAAAAAATGGGAATTAGGCTTCATTTTTAAGAGGAATCCTGTCAGTTTGCCACCCCTGTTAGAAAGAAAAGTTGTGCCCAGGTAGAGCTATTTTTTAAACCTTTGGATAAAAAGAATGGTGTGATAGGGAGGAGAATACTGTTATAATTTGTGTATGCCATTTGAGAAATCTCAGTGAAATCACTACATAAACTAAATAATTTTTGGAAGCTGAAGATCTGAGTATTTTGATATCAGCCATCCACTGAGTAAAATCTATGGTTGCAAGAGGTTTCTTACACAAGACACAAGATTTCCCCCCCCCCCCCCCCCACACACACACTTTTTCCTTTTTTTCTTCCCCTGTTAGGAATGAACCAGGGCTGGTTGCAACAGCTTATCCATATTACAGACAATTCTACTAACCATGTCTTGCTGATGATTAAGCTTGTTAAAGCAGTTTTTATTTATGTAAATTTATATCCACTAGTTTGATAATATTCCTACACTGAGTGAATATTATTTAGAAAGAGCTGGTTTATCTGGTATGAAAAAATCATCATTTTAGACAAATATTGGTCAAAAATCTTATGTACATTTATTTATAATAATAATATTCAGACTACCTGAACCCTACCAAGCAAAGGCTTTGATTAATTTTTATTGTTAAATATTCATAATAGAAATTTCCTTACTGACTATTATGATGGCTTCTTCAGTGGTTTTTCTGGGTTTTTTTTTATTTCTTATATTCCATACAGGAAAGATTCTGAAGGCAATTTGAACTATGGAAGAGTATGTCTACATAAAGTGGGGGGTTCAATATCTCGTGTGATGTGGCTGCCCGTATTAAAACCCAAGGGGGATGAAAGTGAATAGAAAGAAGGAAAATGTCATTTGGGAAGCATCATTTGCATTTTCAAGATTGCTTATTATGCATTTTGTTTTAATGAGCACACTTTAGTAATTTTGTAGGTGTTTGGCAATTATCAGTAGTGGTGTCATTCCCAGAGCAGTCATAAGTATTTAGATCCCTTTACTGAGCTTAATCAACTTTATATATATATATATATATATATATATATATATATATTCTCCCTATTTTTATTCCTCCAAAGCATATTTTCAGTTGTCAAACTCTTTCTTCTTCAGGGCTGTTAATCAGTTCAGAAGAGTTTACTCTTAATGATTTAATTAAGTCTTTTTATTATAGAATATGGCATTAATTTAATTCCTAATTTAAGATAGTTAAATAACTTTATAGACCCAATTAGGTGAGTCACATTGAATATCTGTTGTTCAAATAAATAACATGGGTCTTTGCATAAATAGCATCTAATCTCTAATTATGTTTTTGTTAGGATTTCCTCTTAAATATTAAATATTTTATATTTTTTAATGTTCGTGTAAGATCTACTTAATATTCTCAAGGGGACTGCCTTCTGGAAAAGTTGCTGATAGACATCGGCTGTGAAGGGTGAATGTACTTAATGCATTGAGTATTACAGATATGAATAACTTGAGTTCAGCACTGGGCTCTAGAAAACACAGGATTAATATTTACTGAACTAAATATTTGAATATATGCATAATTCTGAACATGTGTCTAGACTTCTGTTATGCACATAAATTTGCACATCCTACTACTTTTATGAGTCTAAGACATATATGACTGATTTCTTTAATAAAAAAACTAAAAATATTTTAGGATAATGTAAAGACAGACCTTTCCTTCCCTATGCATTTTTTTTTCTTAAATTACCAAATTTGTTCAGAGAAAGATTAAACCAGGACTCTTCATCCCCTGTGAAGGCAATATGCAATAATGAAAAGCTACAGTGCTTTGGGTACTTCTAATTTCCATTCAGTTTAGTTTTGCCATTTTAAATTTTATTATTATTCCATTGTAATGAAATCCAGTGTTGAAAAGCCAGTTTCTTTATTATCTGTTCCTTTCCTGTAAGTTTGTAAACACGAATCATTGCTGCTCTGTGTTTTCAAACTTATTATGTCACTGTTTCACACACAAAAAAGGAATTACTGGGACGATAAAACACCCATTTCCATAGTAACTGTCTTTTAACATTCCAAACACCATGTCTAGCATTTTCCCTTTCTGTAGTGCCAGTTTGGGTTTTTTCAGATGCTTTCAGGGCTTTATTTTGCAGAAAGGAGAACAGATCTTGGGAGTCAGTGAAGTGCTGGTAGCTGGGGTGTCTGAGCAGATGTGCTCACTGAGTGAATGGGTGTGTAAAGGACCCAAAAATCAAAGCAGGAATGGTGAGCGTGCATGAGGCCCATGCATCATCACAGATAGGGCAGCTCCTTTGGTCCCTCCTTGTGATAATTTACTTAGGCAGAATTTTGGAAGGCATTTCAGGCAGCACCTTTGAGTTTTCAGATGATGGGGTTTATTTTAATTTCTTCTATATAGGCAGGAAGGGTGAGTTTGGAGAAAGAGAAAAAGGATAGAAGCACAAGAGAGGAATTCCATCCTGCACAGATCAGCCTCGATACCCACTGATTAAGCCCAACAGTAAGAGCTTTTGAGAGAGGCTGTATAGTGAAACAATAAATTTTCCATTTTATCACAATATGGAGAAAAAAAAAACTCGTGTAACCTTATGAATTAAATTATATAGCCAAAATTGAAAATTATATGCAATAATAAGAAAAAATACTGCTTTGTTTATTTTCAAAAGAAGAAGAAATAAATTTATGGAAATTGCTTCAATTTTCCAGCTCCACTAGCCTTCACAGAAAATTCTATTAACAAAAGGTGAAACTAAATATATATTTTGTAATAAATGTGTGGCTTTTCAAAAGATTAAGAAATCATTGCAAGAACCTGAAGTTAGACACTGCTTTTTCCTTTTTATTTTCCCACTGAGGCAATTGGGAATAATTTGAATATCCACAACTGCAGCAAGTGAAATATTTTCATGGGCCCGCTCCTATTTAGAAAAGTCTCTTGAGATGTGTACTTGGTATTGGGTTTTTTTTTTGTGGTTACAGTGTTTTGAGAAGTACTTTTTTCATTCCACTGAGCTTTGGTTTCAAAGCACCTTGGGCAATGCCCTTGTCCCACCTATAGTTTCCACTTTAGTTTCACTTGGTCAGCTATTTACTTACAGCTCCAAAAGATGGGTTTGCACAAATATACACAGAATAGGGTAATAAATCAAGCTGCACATTAATCTACCTGGCTTCCTGTATTATCCTGAGTGACCTCTGGTCCGTACATTGCATTTCTGCCTGCCACACCTTTCTTCATAGCTGGAAAGTACCAATGTCTAAATTCCATTAGAGCTTGACTCTGTTCTCACATTCACATTTTTAATTATATTTCTTGAAGTCACAAACCAAATGCATTACCATTCAGGTGGGATAATAGATGGATTAACTTGTTGCAGGAAATGTTTCCTGGTACTTTTAAAATAATCCAAATTGTTTGGAATTATTTGGTTTGGAATATTGTATCTCCAGAAGAACCTTTAATATTTAGCTGAAGTTTCTTGAATCATCAGCTGGAAAGCATGAGTGATACACCCTGGATTGTAATATCAGTAAAATCTGATTAACATTAGAAAACCCTAACTGCACAAACTTACATTTAGTAATTACAATATTAATACAGAAGAAAATGCAACGTTGGCATCACATTTGTGTAAACTACTTTGCCTTTCTGGCATCATGTCTATTTAATTAATATGTCAGAATAATTTAGGCCCTTACAAGAATAGAGATGCCTTTAACTAACGACCATCAAAAAGTAATTGAAATGGATTAAATTTCTTTATATCAGTGTGCATCTTTATACTTCACTTATTTTATTTCTCCTTTCCCTGTGATTACTTGTAGGTGCTTAAGCAATTTGAGTATAAAGAAATCAGCAGAAATAGGCCAATACATATTTAATTTTGACCTATAGCCTCCTTCATGGAATTTAAATCTCTTATGCTTTCAAATTAATGGTAATTTATCTGAATGAAGAATCATGTTAAATATGCCAGCAGTGCAGTTCTGACTAATCAAAGGAAAGCAGTAATTTTGCAAAACTAAGGTTCCTGATTGTGCACCTTTATTTTTCTGGGAGTGAAGATGTTTGTGCTCAGACACTTAGGCATTCCTCTGCTTACATAATGTCTCTGACTGAACATGCATTGAAAGCAGCTGGGTGACCAGTGCCTATCCATCCCCCTTTAACTCATCTTTTCTATTTTTCTTTTAGACAATAATTTGCTCTGAAAAGGATGTGAAGATAAGTTTGATGCATGTGAAGCTTTGACAATAAATCAAGCTTCAGAGACACATTCATTAAAAAAGAATGGCAAGTCTGCCATAATAAAAATCAAGTGTCTCAAGTGTCTAGAATGGAAACATCTACGGATGTCCATTCCTAGAATACCTGGCCACCTTCGGAACACCCCCAGAAAATTTTGCCAATCCTTTTTCATAAGGTTGCAGCTCAAGATGGACTAGAAAGGCCACAATATTTCATTCCTTTATAGTCTCTTAGTTTATAATGCCTTTGCCTGAACTCGGGCTTGAAGTCTCTGAGGCAAAGGCTCTACTTTTTTTTCAAGAAATGTCTGTGACTAGAGCTCCTGATGGTTAAATACTCCCAACAAAGCCTTGAAATGCTGTTATTCTAGAATTTAAAGTAGTTCGGCGGTTGAACTAATTTACTTTAATATTTGTTGCAGACTAATAGCATATTCTTCTCAACCAATCAGCCAGTCAAGACTAACCACTTGGGTAATTTACGTTTTGATATAGGAAATTCATTGGAAGTTACGTTTTTATTCAGCAGATGAGCAATCTTCTGATGGCTGCAATATTCATTCTGTAACATGAGACACATAGAAAGTTTTTAAAAAGTACAGAAGAAACTGCTATGATGGTTTCATAACAATTGGGGCTTTTATCTCAGTCTGAAACTTTAAAAGTATTCTAACTAAGGAAGCAGCGCTTTCACTGCAAGACTGTAAATGCAAAATAATATTAATAGTTTGTTATTCTGTGTACTTTGTTAAATAGACTTTCACTTGGCATTTATTTTCTAGTGCAACATAATAGATTATTATGATGTCTTGTTTTTTTCCTGATTCTTGTAAGCACTTACTGTGGTTTAAAATAATTAATTCAGTAAAAGCTCCACAGAGCAAAGTGTGTAGCAGCAATACAAATTATTTAATTCAATGTGATCTGGAATGCTATCCTGCTCTGATTAAAATACTTTTTAATACTAATTAATTTTTTACTAAAAATCTAAATTGTCATTTAGTTGGCTTGATTAAATAACAATTTTATAATGATTCTCCTCTGTAGCTAGTGATTGACTTTTCTGTGTATCATTGATCAATAACAGTGAAGTCAATGATATTACTTACGTATATATGAGAAAGAGAAAACCTATTTCATTTTGGTTTACTTCCATATATGTGAACGTGAGATTTTGAGCTTGAAAAATCTTTTCTTTTGTAAAAAAAACCCAACAGGTAGAAGATATCTTTTAATATCACTAAGGAATAAAATAAAGTGCTTCATTTAGTTTCTCATCAACCCTTTAAACTCTTTTCATAGAAACCAATGCAGATTCAGAGAGATTGGGTCATGCATATGATTATGTGCTGGGTGACATGGTAGGAGGTGGAAAGAAAATGAAATTACAAAAAACAAAAATGAAGTATTAGAAAGAAAAAGATCTTGGATGACAGCTTTAGGGTGGCACCTCTTTGCCAGGAGGCTAATCCAGTGAATTCTTCCATTCTGACCAGTAGAGTCCCAGTTAGCAAGTTGTACAAAATCTGTGTATTGTTTGTTTGGAGTTATTTTTCTTTGTCTTTTTTCCCTCTTTATCCTTCCTTGACCTTTGCAGCATAATATAAAGGTCATCTGATGTCTTGAACTAATGGGTGTACTGGGTTAGATATTTGTCTGACTGTGTGCTTCCAGCACTCCTGCTAGCCTTCCCTTTTCCCAAGGCATGGCAGAGAACTATTCAAATTATCACTTTGTTACACGCATGGTGAATTCTTCCTCCACAGCCCAGGCAGGGTGACATGGTATTCCCTTGACAAACTTGTGAGTGTGCTTTGGCTGAGCTATGTTGATGTGCATCTAATTTTCAGCTCACAGCAGTTTACTGTCCTTGGGCTGATGTATTCAGGACAAGTCAGACTCCAGAAAAATCCAAAGTGCGGTCAATTAAAGCAGTCACCTAAAAAACTGAACAGCAATAAATAAAATAGAAATTACACTGACTTTTCTGGTACTTGATAGCGTTTCTTTATATATGTTTTTAAGACTTTGTCTGTTTTGAGTCATATAGACAAATAGCATGATGCTACTATGGGTCTCTAGAATGAAAATATGAATAATCAGTACAATAGCTTTTTTTTAGTAACCTCTGCTCATATTTCACTTGCAATATCACTCCATAGGTTTTGTGTTTAATAAAAATGCTGTGCAGCTGAGTATGGCACATGAAAGGATAATGATACGTATGCAACACTTCAGCAGCAGTAAAGAAAAGCAAAATATGTATTTTCTTTGTAATCCTAATAGAGCACTTTTTTTTTAACTAAGCATCAGGGAGCATGTATTCACAATGTGTATTACAGAAGTTGCATTTCTCATTAATTATTTTGTAACCGAGTTTCTTTCAACATCTGACATAAAAGTGAAGGGCTTTTTGGTTTTGTATTAATTAGTATCTTTGTGATAAGCCATTTTTTTGCTCCAATGGCTGATAAAATAATCAGCATTGGGGTATGTGTACAATTATTCCCTTAGGGTTCACTTCAAAGGCTAAAAATGAGGAATACTTTCATAAACATGAAAAATTGCTCCAGAAATGTATGACATGTTGTTTGATAAACACTTCTGAGGTAAACCTTGTAGTATGCAATATACAAACAAGGTAGATGTCTTTTTAAAATTTTAATTAGATAAAAAATATTGTCTTCAATATGTAACAATGGAAGTTTATTGTAGTCTAAATGTTTTAGAGATTCAGCAAGTTGGCATATTCTATTTATTTTCATAATGCAAATATATGATTTTTAATTTTTTTTCTTCTAAACTCACAGATTTAATGATTGTACAGCACGTTTGGATTCCTACTTACACACAGGGGAGCTTCCCTGCTCCTTGAGATCAAAAAGGAGCCAAATCAGGCATCCTTAGCCAAAGTTCCCTACAGCATCCAATATCAGGAATATTTGTCTGGTAGCATGGCTTTGAATCTGAATATTCATACTTTGAAATTGTGCCTCTGTATTTATGGTTTTGGCAATCAGCCTGAACTCTGCGTACAGATGAACAGGTCTTTAATGCTTGAACAAATGTGACTTGGGATGCTTAGAGATAGATGAGCATTTCTCCTGCTCTTCAGCTTCTAGTACAGAGTAGGTGTTGATAGATGCTACTGGTGCAGCAACGTGTACGTGTTGTAGTTACACTGAAAAATCACATGAGGGATATGTTATTCAGGGAAAGGATTACCTGTAAGCAAATTTTTACCTTCATAGCATTTGTAGAATTCTTTGTCTGGTCATAAGGGAATTTGTGGGGAGAAAAACAGAAACTTGAGATTATCTGCTGCCCCTTAAAAGCCTATTTTATCATGTAGCTAATGGAGACCTCGTGAAGTTGGAAGTAGGTCAGTAAGAAGAGCTACCTGCTTGCAAGGTATTTTCATCTGCCAAATAATGACAAGAATTCACTTGATTTGAAATGCAATTATTTGTAAGAAGAGAAGACAGGATCATATGAGGTGGCTGTTACTGAACACCCCAGTGGAACATAGCACTACTTCTTGGTTACTTTGAATTGTGTATCTGCAATTTGTGTTTCCAAGTTCCTTCTTGCTTCACTACAACCAAGGAGTTTTTGCTTTTTGCTCAAATTATGGCCTCTTGTCCCTTGTGTAATTTCATTTTGTTGAATTTCTATCCATGGGGTATGCTGACAGTTCTTGGTTTGAGCATGGCCTAAAGGAAGAAACAGATTCCTGAGTATATGGCCAAGGCTTGGGTTCCACGTGTCTTCTTTTGTGTTCTTCCTTTATATTCTCCATCAAATAATTTTTCTCATTCGTATCAGACTCGGAGTAAAAATCCAGAAAGTAATTTTTTTCTGTACTACCTGTAGTGATGGTACATTAGTTGAAGTATATCTTATTATAGTGCCTGCAGTATCAGTTGTCACACTCCAGTCTTTCTCATGAGGGTTCTTTTATTTTTGTAGATCTTGGTAGATTCTAATTTTTATTTTCCCAATCAAACTTGATGTCTCCTGTTTTGAAGATGTGACCAAAGTTGCTTAGTGTATGCTGATTGGCATTTTGAATGAAATTTTGCAGATTGTGCTGTTTCATTAGGCTTTTGTCATTGCTTTCTACTCTTGCCATGTAATGTCTGAGGACCACTGATTCCTGTTGCTCTTGTTGGTATTACATGTACCAGTCTCTGATGTAGGTTTTGCTCTAAAGAGTATCTAGACTCAGAGATAGGTTTTTTCCCAAATAATGCTAAAAGTTACTTTGGTGTTGGCATTTATAACAAATTACAGGTATGTGGCATGCACTGGTGACAGAGGCTATAGATGACAGAATTTGGGACTGATAGGTTGTCATGTTCTTTGAACCTAGGTCAGTGAATATGTGAGGTACCTGAGTATTTCCTTTTGCAGTCTAATTGCTGAGTTCACTCACCCTGATAATCTTTTTAACACTACTGAACTGTGCTGTACAGTAGAGTTCTTTGTCTGCCTGAGACCTTTTTGTTATTCTTGAGAGCGAGTTCCTCAGTGCGTACAATCATATGGTATTTGCACTTTATATAATATCTCAGTTTGAATGCATAACTGTTCTAGTCTGTCTCCTCCTAATTTTTTCTACCATGACATATCCTGTGATAAACTCTGCTCATATTGTGACTTTTTTATCAGTTTAACAAGCTTTTAATTTCTGAAGTTTTTTATAAATCTGTTTTACTACTTAGAGAAAGATATATATATATCTGACATTTTAAGATTTATAGCAGTATTTTTCATTTAATTTCTCTCCTTCTGTGAGGAGCATAGGGGAATCTGTGAGTCTTCTTAAGGCTTTTTTCCTCAACTCTTTTTCAGAAGGTTACATGGCTGTTCCTTATCAGTGCTGGCCTTGAGGCAGCTGAATTCTTAGTAAGTGATCGGACAGGGAATGCAGTTTGCCTTTTCAGTTTATTGATAAAGCTATTACACAGAATAGGTACTAAGATAGATCCATGAGGAACCTGATTTCTGGCCTTGGAACAAATCATTAATCACTACTCATTGCTGACTTCACTGGGAACCTTTTGTGAATGTCTTCACATTTATCAGGGAAAAAAATTCAAAATCTGAATAAAAGAAATTACCCCCACATTTGAAAACACTTTGTTGTGGTTTGACACAGAAAAAGATTTTTTCTGGATGGAAGAGGTCAATTTGGATGTTGACCAGTTGAAGGTGGACACAGAGGGGTTAAAGCAGAATTCCCAGGAGAACTCACTCTCCTTGGTTTCGGGAGGGAAAAGCCTTTGGAGGTCAGTCAAAGGGTGGAGGGGCTGGAACCCCCTGCAGATGGAAGGGGGTAAATTCTGGTAGAGAGAATTATGCCAGTTTTTTTTGTAAGGATTATGTAACACTGCTCTTCCCATGGAAGAGTTCTACCTGAAAAGAATTCTCAAACACTTCATTATATAATTTATTCTCCAGTTCAGGTGATGCTGTTAATTTTACTTGCTGGCAGTCATTTTTATAACACTTTATATTGCTATAGCAGACTTCTATAGATCACTTTCATCTGTTTTTGATGCCAAAGCGTTGAAAATGAGTGCCAATAATTTTACATACAAAGTCTGATATGTGCTTCCTCCTTCTCAGGGCTCTAGGGGTTTTTGTTGTTGATGAAAACCCTGAAGATTTTTATATATTCTCCTTTATTTTATTGCTTTTCCTCAGGAATTTGTATTTCTCTCATTCTCCATGTTCTTTCTTTCTCCCATTAATTTTGCTCTCTTTTGCTGTCCTCTTTTATTGTAAATGTTTACATTTTGCTCTTGTTTCACACATAAAGAATTAAACACCCACCTTTATGAGCAACAGCATTGTCCTTTATTCCAGTTAACTCTCTATCTGTATGCCCACCATCCACATTTCTCCCTTTGCATTTAAGCTGAACTCAATCTGTGCTCTGAAGTGCTTTTCCTCTGACTTTATCCTCCACTCTCTTTATTCACTGTTTTCATTTCCTCAGGTTAAGTTTGGCTTAAGTAATCTTTACCTCCTTCCCAGTTAAGGTGGGTCCTCCATGACCTGCAAGTCATTTTCAGCACAACCAACTCTTTTTTTTTTTTATTATTTCTAAGTTCTTTTTGTCCTGATTCCCTCCTATAGCCAAACCTGACAGATCATTTGGAGAACAAGGATATTCCCTTTTTTTAACCTCCCTTCCAGCTTTCTGTGGCAGTCTTGTTCATGCATCTATATTTGCCTTTTAGCTTCTAAACCCCTTTTTCCTATTGAGGTAATTTTATTCATAATCACATATTAGAGAAGATCTATTTTCCTCCTCTTCAAATCCAAAACCCACTTATAAACTGGAAAACACTGCTACAACAGTACAATGGTTTTCTCACTAGATATCAAACACATCACATAATCGTTAATAAAAGGCAATTTCTCTTAAACATTTGTTATTATTAATAAGGTATTTAGAATTACTACTTTGTACTCTGCCATGCTAATATGCTTTAGTATTTCAGATAAGAAAAGCCATTATGAAAAATGCAACAATAATTCTGAGCAAATCCACACTTTTCAGTTTTAAATCTAGACATACTTGTACATTTCCACATAAATTTAACATCTGCTCATTTCACATAAATATCATAACACAACATATGGAATTATACAAATGATGTACAAACATCCTTAGTTTCTTTTTTTGTTTGTGGCTTTACATTTCCTCAAAGTTGCATTACTAAATGTATTTATGAAGTTGATGTTAGAAAATAGTCTCTTCAGCAAAAGGACTATTGCTATGGCCATGTAACAAGTACGCTTTGGCAAAAAGGGAAGAATTCTCTTGCTTTGTATAGCTTTAAGATTTACCAAAAGTAAGATACAAGAGTTGCAAATATGTGTGTTCTGATGTTTTATATGTTCTTCCTTTTCATGGCATTTAATCATCGTGGCTCTCTGACTCATCAGCTCCTCCATTATCCATTTCTGATGTTTTACTGTGTGGTTCTTAATAAAAAGAGGGCAGAAAAAGTAAAATACAGTACTTCTTACTTATTCAGTACATTCAACTGTTTTCTAGTCACAAGTCTCTTGCTTAGAGTTGGATGCTTAATCAGAACCTTTCCCAACCCCAAAACATTTATTCTGAACCTATATGTGCAAAAGTGCCTTAAAATACTTTTATTAACTGACCTGTTTGAGTTCTGCAAATATAATGCCAGAAATCTGTTTTCACATAGCGAGTCTGGTGTCATGGTTCAGAGAGTAACTCTTTTTTGGGGGCATGGAATGGTATACACCTGGAAAGGTATTTGGATTGGACATGGTGTTAACCTCTGAATAGTTCTGCTTTTTGTTTGAGAGTACCTTATTTAGCAAATATTTCAGTCTTCAGGCCTCAGTTTGGGGAAGAATATTACTTATGTTCAGAGGGCATTCTCCAGTGTTTTTCAGAACCTTAAATCTTGTGTAAAAAGCTGTGGTTTCCTGGTGCACTCACATACACCTACCTGCATAGGAAAGGTTGCTGATTCAGCCTTATTTCATATGTCATAGATCAGCAGCAGCCAGAAATGCTGGCTGTAGAAAGAGCAGGATTAAAATATTTGAATGTTGAGTGCTTAGTATCTTAGTTTTCAAGGTCATTGTTGCATACAATTGCCTTCAAATAATTTATAGTTTGCTCATTTGCTCTATATGGAATTTTTTTTTAACCAAAGAAATGTCTTTTGAGAGAACTTTCATCAGCAATGTAGGAAATTATCTGGTGAATATTAATAAGCATGTCTAGTGTCTGATGCTTGAAAGTAAAGTTTAAGTGTTTGATCCTTAGCTGCACTGCAGTCAGCTTCAGCCACTTCTGTAGATATCATGAGTAAAACTGAGAAAAAAAGAAAATACAAGAAAGAGGCTGTTGGAGTTCATTACTTGAAACAAGTGGCTTCACAGGCTGGGAGTGAAGTAGCTTTCTTCTGTTTCTGAATGATTGAAGAGCCAACATGTTTATTCCTTAGAGCACAATAAATGTTCCCCAAGATAAGATGCAACCCTCACCCGAGGGCTTTGACTCCTGGCTTGTGCCAAGCTGGGTGTGCCAGAGTTTTCCTGATGGGAGGAGGGAGAGGCTTCCCTTCCCCTGCAGAGAGCATCCTCCTGCTGACCACACGGAGGAAGGAGGAAATGCAGCTTTTCTCTCAGTTTAGGGGTAGAATTGGAGTGGAAATGCAGCTTTTCTCTCAGTTTAGGGGTAGAATTGGAGTGGAAATGCAGCTTTTCTCTGTTTAGGAGTGGAAATGCAGCTTTTCTCTTGGTTTAGGAATAGAATTGGTGTGGAAATGCAGCTTTTCTCTTGGTTTAGGAGAGAATTGGAGTGAAAATGCAGCTTTTCTCAGTTTAGGAATAGAATAGGAGTGGAAATGCAGCTTTTCTCTCAGTTTAGGAGTAGAATTGGAGTGGGAAGGGAGCTGAGGCAAGTAATTTCCATGTGCACAGCTGGGGTCAGTGACTTCCACTCTCACAATGCCTACTCAGGGCACAGCACCGAGTCCTCAGCATGGTGCAGGGATGGGTGCATTTCACCTTGAGAGCTTTAAGGTTAGTGTCTGCCATCAGTGATTACATTTGCAATTCAAGTTAGTCTATTTTCTGCTTTTTAGCTTTTATTCAGCTGAGTTTAGTGCTTGTGAAAGGTGTTCAATTGTTATTTCTGGAGACTGATCCTCCCCTTGTCCAACCCTACCACTTCTGGTGTCCCTAATGCTGAAGAAATATCTCTTAGAAGTGAGAATAATGTTTTATTTTCATGCAGCTGTAACAGTTTTAATGAGTAGCTTTGTATGGAAGAACTTAAGAGAAATCTGAGCCTGTCCATGTTCTGGAGTAGTAGCAAATAAATGACAGTGGCTGTCACCTGGTAGAATCAATACTGGGTTTAAATGTTCTGCATTAAATTTGGGGTAATGCAAATTGGTGGGGGAAATAGATGTGGCTGAACTTGGCTCTGTGAGTTTCTGGGAAGTAAAGTAATATATCTCAAGATACCAGGAAAGAGGGTAAATCAGCAGGGATGTTTTGCTGGGTTTTCACAGACATGTTTCTAGCATGTAGTGCATTGCCATCCAGATTGGGGGGAAAAAAGTGATATTTTAAATAAATTATCAGACTAATTTAAGATCATTGCTATAGAGAACTTAAATATGTTCCAAAACAGGAAGTGTTTTTGTAAAATGGGAATGACAGGGAATGTACTTGCAGAGCTGAAGCTAAAATTCATAGTTCCCATTAGGAGCTGTGTTAAAACAGGGAAAAAAGAATTGAATGTCAGCTATACATAACTCCTGTGCAAAAAGTTTCCTAAGAGCTGCTGTGTGCTGGGTGTGTTTTAAATCATTCCAGCTGCTGGAGATTTAGAGGAACTGTTCAATGATAAGGGGAGAATGTTCTCTGCAGTTTCTGGGAAGCAGCCTGGTCTAATGGCAGATTCATTGGTCTGGAGAAAGTGAACACAAGCATGCAGCTCTAAATTAGAAAATACAGCTGAAAGCTGTCCTGGGTGTTCACTCCTAGCTCACGAAATTGGGAACAAGGCAAGAATCATGTTCACCTTCTGATCATTAAGAAAGGAAATACACAGGTACCAAATGAAGCATTTCCTGGAGGTGTTTATAGAGCAGACCCCTTTATAATTCATATTTGCATCTATTTATGTATATACTTCAAGGTAAACCAGCTACAGACTTAAAGTACATAACTATTTCTGAGTGGTTATAGAGGAAATCTGAGTATTTCCTTCAAAGAGAGGACTAAGTCTTGATGTCTCACATCTTTGGGTTAACTGATCTATAAATAAAAAAGGGAATGTCATGTCTTACAGCCATATTTGTAAGGAATCAGGGTTTCCTGCATTTCAGGATGCATATAGAGTCTGGTTTTTTATTGTGCTGGGAGGTAAGCATGAAATAAACATCAGGTTTACTCTGTCTCCACCAGAGTTCTGGTAATCATAAGGAATCTGAGTTTTGAAAGCTGGTTGGCCTCTGAAGTTTTTATCTTTCTAGCCCAATGTAGCTGTTTGGAGATTACAATTTTAAATTTTTTTCAGCCATCTGTAAGTCTCACTTTCAGACTTAATGTATGGATTTGGATTTTAAAACTTGTCTTAGCCAAATGAATGTGAACTTCACTAAAGCCTGGAAGCTAAAAGTGTGAAATTTGAAATAGGCTCAGAATAGGAAGTCTGAGCTTGCTATTTGATTTTATTGAATGTAGTGATAGACTACTCTTTTCAGCACAGAACTTTAAAAGAATTTTGCAAAAGTCAAGTAAGATTTCAGAAAAGATACAAGGATGAGTCTTGCAGGAAAAGAAGAGTTTTGTAATACTAAGTAAATCTAAGTTGCTGAAATAAGGGCACAGAAACATTTTGAGTACTCATTATAAGTATGTTTTTTGGGGATGAGCTATCCAGCAGCAAGCAATTCTTCATGGTACAGGAAAAAGTAATTCAAGATCCAGTTTGCAGTTGAAGTTAGGCAAATTAAAATTAGAATTAAATGTGTATTTTTAACTTAAAGTACTGCAGCTATTGAAAGCATGTTTGAGGATGTCATGAAGTGTGTAAATTAATTTTATTCTCTGAAGTCTAAATTTAAGACTGGTTGTGTTTCCAAAGGCGAGTTGTAAATCAAAAAGTTGGACTAATTACACACATACACATATATAGTTCTTTAGTTTCTCATGCAGGAAATAATCCTAAACTTTCTAAATTCAGCTAACTGCAAGATGTTGCAGGCAAAGCTACTTGGCACTTCACATTTAGGGAGCTATTAAAGATGATGCTGGCAAATGCTAATTCCCTCTCTCCTAAAATCAGTGTGCTGGGGGAGTGTGTGGTGCATGGCAGACAAGAATTGTTCTCTCAGGGGAGCTCAATTCCCTCATTTTTAACTCCCCAGTGTGGCCTTCCACTCATGGGAGAGGTAATGTCCCAAATGGTGAAGTGAGCAGGGAGGGGAAAAAATTCACTTGGTGATCCCTGGCTTTGGCATTGACTATAGCACCAAGGCAGAGAGAAGAAAAATTGCTTTTCAACATCTCTGTGCACTGAAATTATTTCAGCTAAGCTCCCCAGGCAGCAGAGAATGGAGACAGGTTCAACTGTCTATAGCACAAACACAGCACAGAAACTTCTGCTTAAAACCTGTTGATTGGAATAGTTTTGGCAGGATTGTACTTTTAGTCATGTCTTTACTTTTAGATAAATATTTTTGCTAAGTATTCATACAAGATAGCTAGTGTAATATTTTAAAATTTTTTGTTTTGCAGCAGAATAAAGCAATTCCATGAGATGTAAGGAATCCAGAAATGCTCATGGACAGTCACTGCTGATTTCAGCCCACAGACAGAAAATAGCTGTTATGAGAGCTTTAGATGCATTCAATTGAAATCAGGATTGCTCTGTGAACAAATACCAGAGAGAATAAATTTGCACTGATTACAATTAGTGTCAGCCTGACATCCTAGAAAATTTAATCTTACTTACAATGCCAATTTAGGAAATGCTTAAGCACACTCTTAAGTATAATTAAGCATGTGCTTGGTCCTTCACTGCTTTGGGGGCTTTTCACTGAAATGTGTGCACAGGGCCAGCAGCCTCCCTGGTAAATTCTGCACCCCACATATCTTCCAGGCTTACATTCTGATTTATTTTAGTGTTAGAAGAGAAACTGTAATTCATTATGCAATTACTTAGTCAAGAGTTGTAGTTCCTGCTGGCTGTGACTGTGTATAAAAAAAGCAACAAAGGCACATTAGAAATTACCTTGAAAAACAATAAAAAACAATCTCTGGGTACTTAAGGATATTGACACTAATTGTGTATTTTAGAGGACAAAGCTCCTAATTCAAATCAGAAAGAAAGGTACTGGGTAGGCTTTCCCTGTGCAGTTGTCATGATTTATGGGATTTCTGTGTGAATGATCATAGCAGTGGGCAGAGGGACTGCTCCTGTAGTGCTGCAATCTTGACTTGATTTGGTGGGTACTGTTGTTTAACTCCAGATACAGCACTATTTTTGTGCCTCATCAATCTCTCTATCCTCATTTAATATTTTAATGTGCACAATAGCAATCCTAAATGAATATATATTTATTTTTAAGGCATTGCTCATCAAACCTGGGGTAGCATTACCAAGATAACCACCCTCTGTTTAGAAAACAATGTAACAAAAGCTGAGATCTTAATGGTCACTATGACAGCTTTTTTCACTTGATTTCTTCAAGAAAAATGATAATTTAAATGTATGCTGGATTTTCAAGGTGATTTCCTTTGTCAGTATATCACTGAAAAGTCTCTGAATCAATTAAAGATGGGAAGTTATCTCAATATAATTTGTTTTCTATTGATGCCCTGTAATCTTTTTGTCATTGTATGTCTTGGGGTTCCTTTAACATTCTCTGATGTCATATAATTCCCAATAACAACTTTTCATCCCTTGGTGACCCTGGCCTGTTGTGACCATGGAATTAAGGAATGCATTTACTTTCATTCATATCTTTGCTGTCAGCACGTTATTTTTGCCATCTCTCTGAACCCCACTGATCTGTCGTCTTCGTGATGTTTTTAATGTACTTGGAGAAAAGTCTTGGCTCAGCCTCTTGCACAGTTTATGTCCATTTTCCTTATTTGACTCATCTTTCCTCATTTCAGCTTCTACCTGTTTTATATTATAGCTAACATAGAATGCCTTTCTATCCTTGATTACATTATGCAGGTCTGATTTCATCCAGGCTGGGATCCTCTTTCCTTTCTCACCTTTTCAGCCAAATGAAATGCAGAAAGACTGAGCATATTATGCACAAATACCCTATGAACAAACATTTCTTCTTTTACTTTCTTCAAACCTGTTATTTCAAAGTTTTTATATGGATTTGTTTGTATTTAATTTTGTTTGAGAGTTTTTTAATGTTTTGTCTTTTTGTTTTATGTTTTAGAAGCTAAATTCTGCAAAATTTGGCCTCTTTTGATGCTCAATTTCTTTTGGGTGCACATTGCTATTTGTATCTCCTACATGGCCACAAAATAAGCCAGATTTTTTTTTTCCCCACACCATTTTCTTAATAAGAAAAATACTTTCTACTCCCAAGTTTAGGAAGGGTGCATTTTCTAATACCACTTGTTGTGCATTGATCTATATCACGGCAATGAAAAAAGGGTAAGAATATAAAGTACACCTTTCCATAAGCTGTGTCTAGACAGGAGATTCCTGGTGATGCTAACAAGCTTCAGTATTGCAACCTAATCAAGAAAGTGGCAAGCTTGAAAATCTCATCAGCAGCAGCTGAGTCAGCACAGCTGAAGATCAACCTCATGAGTTAACCTTACTTGGTTGCAATGGCTGGTATTTGCTAGCTTGGAGTGTGGGAGAACACAGAAGGGTCAAATACTATTTATGAATGTTAAGTCATTATTATTTTCTTCATGAGTATATTAAAATTATTATATAATTGATTGTATATAATATATAATTTAAAAGAATTCTATATAGTATGTTTAATTACATATTATATATAATTGTCTATTATAGCTCATAATTTATAATTATTATGTAATTATATAAACATATTACTATATTATAATTATATAAATATATATGGTATGATATAATTTACAAATTGGCATATTTCTGGCTTTATTGCCAAGTGAAAGCAAATTAGGCCTCCAGTACAAATGAATGTATGCCTGAGTACAGTACTGCTGATACCATGGTGCAGAAGCCTTTCCAGAGATACTGGGATAAGGGCCAAACAAATCCTTTTCCTCACCCACTCCCATAATTCTGTTTTATTTAGCCTTTGACTTGAAATGAGTGGGAGATTTTTAAAGCATTACCCTTGAGTTGTGCCAGGTGAGTGCACATTTGAAATGGTGGGTCCCCTGTGATGCAGCCTGTCCTCACTCATATTGCAACACGAGAGAAAAATGACAAAATTACATTTGGCTGAAAACTCAAAACCGCTTGGAGAGAGGAAATTTGACCTTGAGGTACATTCATCAGTTGTTCTATTTTCAGTAGAATATTCATTTGTTAACTTACAAAGTTACAAATGGTATCCTATCTTCTGCTTATGTATTTAATCTACTTTGTAAATGACTTTTCTTTCCAGTCGGAATGGTGGGTGACACCTTTTTACTTGTATGCCTCTGTGTTTGTCTAGCTAAACAGATGACTCTTATTTCTGTCAACCTACTAATAAACACCTGGAAATTTAAAATAAAACATTTAGGTTTTGGCTTGAAAGAGTTAAAAAAAATAAATTGAAAGAGTCTAGGCAAAACTGATAAAGCATCAGTTTGCCCTCACAGAATAGTTTTAATATGACTATGATAGGTAATGTTAAACTTTTTCATCTGTCTTTAGTCTTGTTTTAAGCATTTGGGTAAGAACTGATGACTGTTGATCTAACCTATCCATGTCTCTTATCTCTGCTAGTAAATACACTCTTGTAATATGGATTTTCTGACCATGATACAGGTTACAAAAATATGGATTTTCTGACTGGGATACATGCTGCAAAAACAGGCAGTGACTGAAAATATTGTTGTTTAGAATATATATAAATGGACTTCTTAAAACTGAGTGTTACTTTGAACCATATTAAAATTTTGAACCTGTCTGTTCAGCTGTATGATTTCCTTCCACAGGCATAGGTCAGGCAGGATCTTCACATATGGAGAATGATATTCAGGAATATGTTTAGAACTCTTGCCTCTGATATAATCCAGACTCCAGATAATAAACCAGCTGTGTTGTTTCCTATTGCATGATGTGGCTGTTAGGTGTTGCAAACCTTTAAAAAATACTTTACGTGTGCATCAAAAACATAACAAACTCAATCCATGCTGTGAAATTCTGGCTGAAAACTCTAACCAAGCAGCTTACAAATGTTTGAAAGAGTTTTTGCTATCTGAGATGGAAAAGTGAGTTTGCTCCTCTATAAATTGCTGTTAGGTGCAAGTAGATTTTCACTGTTCCACAAGGCATATGAGTAAGATTATCTTCTATGATCAAGACATATGTTAAAAGCTGGAAAGGACTAGCAAGTAAAGAAAAATTATGCTTTGACACGCAAAACTAAAACATAAATAATTATGCTTCTGATGAAACAGCCTACAGTGTAAAAAGTGTGTTTTTTTCAGTTTCATTTAACATCAGTTAAATAAATCTGCAAGGTTCACACTTTCTTTAGATCATTTTATGCTGATCTTTCAGTTTTGTAAGGAGCTGTACTCCAGTGGGTAAAGGAAATGTTCTACTCAGTCAGTGCTAATAATTGTTCATCCTGACATGGCATTAATGAAAAAGTTTCTGTTCCAATTTACAAATATATATTTGAAAAAAAAAAACAATTTGGCACTGAAACTCTCGAAACAAAACAAGGGGTGTGAATTTTGGGTAGCAGTTGTTACCATGGGTTAATTTGCTTACTTCATTGACCAATTTAATTGTGTGCAGACTATTTCATTTAATTCATTACTGAAGTGATCACTGTCAAATGGGTTAGATCTTTGAGTAATGCTTTTAAGTGAGAACAGTATGTACTAGCTTTGATCATGTCTTTTTCTAACCAATTAGTTTTTGGGGAAAATCAAAAAAGAACAAAACTTAGGGGCAATGTCACCCAGTTTCATTGAAGTTTTCCTGTTGCTTTTTTGCTCTTATCCTTATTTTTCCACCTGGGTTTGCTGTGAAGTTGACAGAGTATGAGCTAATATAGTGTATGCTTGTTTCTGATAGTGACTTCTGCTCCACCTCTCTTTTGGTGCTGCTGTCATAGTTTGGTTAAATCTGCAGCCCACAGATTTCAGGCTGAGAACGAGCCTGGAACAAATAAGGATGACACAATCTTTTTAAAGCAGCTCTAATTTATTGGGCTGATCTGCCCCTGTTGCCCAAGCCACCTCTTCTGGTTTCCCCAGTCCCTTTCTTACAGAGTTTGTAGAAACTTCACAGAACTCCAGAAGTCACAGCCCAGAGCACCTTTTCTTCCTTCGAGCCACTTGTAGCCTTAAAATTTCTACAGAGGAGGGAAAAAGGAGAATTCCTCAGCAACTGTCAGTCATAGATACAGGAGTATTTCATCATTTTGACAATGTGCAGGGTATCACTCAAAACTCATGTTCTTTTCAGAAGATTATAGAAGCAAAAGCTGTACTCAATTAGTAAAGCAAGAGAAAATCAGCAGCCAAGATTTTACTCTAGTTTATTCTTCCCTCTAAAATATGGGAGATGTTGAGTTGATATCCTCCTACTAAAACAAGAATCAGTTTAATTACATATATCTGAAATATAGCCCTTGTAATCTGATAAATTTACTGAGATTGGGACACTTCAAAGTGAATGTTCAGCCTGCCTTTGAAAGAAGGAGGATTTTGCTTGGGAGCAAGAAACAGTTGAAGACAGTAAAAGATTCTGGAAATGGGTGGAAATGTTTCTAATAAAGGTCAGGGTGCAGAGGGGCTGGTGAAGCTGAGCTCTGCACCTTTGGCAGCTGCAGGCAGAGTTGAAAGAGAAGCTCCAGGCAGGCACCAGCCAGCAGTGGAGGAGCAGAACAGAGAACATAACTCCTGCCCAGTGCAGGCTGCCACGTTTTTCAAGTGAAGAAATGTCAATTCTATGATTAATTTAATTTCAGCGTTTTTCAGTTATGACATGATAATGGCTTATAAAAGCTGGAGTGCAATTTCAATTAAAGATGTGTAGGTGGTAGGAAATTTGCATATTAAAATAACAATTCTTAATATTGCTTTGAACTTCATTAGAAAGTATGTTCAGTTTTCTCATTATCATGAGCCATTTGTCTTTTATCAGTCTTTCCTTCCATGTGTTATTGTAGCTTTATCTGCAAGGTGTTTTATTGTACATTATATAAGGGAAATTGATGGCATAAGACTATTTCTAAAAGTGTAACAAAAACCTTATTTGTTGAGAATAAGCACACTTGGAATAAATTCATCTGACTTGTTTTCCATTCTACTTGCTAAAAACCTCTGTGGTATTGCAGAGATAAAACAGCATAAGTGTTTTGTTTTGAAGGAATACAATAGCTGGATAGTAAATTATTACCAAACAAAAATAAAAGTTCTAGTGGTGAAGAAAGAAACCTCAAAATTTCTTAAGACATTAACCTGTCCTTCTCTGAGCAGAATGGCATTATCAAAGACTTGTTTTAGACTCTCTTTTCATCACAGCTGAAGGAGCCTGCTCCTTAGAAACACACAGCATGAAGGCCTCACTAAATATTTGCATTTGTTGAGCAGAAAGCTGAATTTATTATGTTTTTATTCCAATTTAAAAACTTTGAGTTGTTCCGCACACATGTCTCAACTTTATATATCACTTTATGTAATTTGTAGAGCCATTGTATGATGCTTGCTATGCAGTGGGGCTCCACAGATTGCATACAATTGGTTTAAAAATGAGAATGAAAGACTGAACTCACCTGCATTAGCTCACTGAGTCCAGCTTTGCAGGAAAGAGGGGAAAAACTCTTCAGCAAGAATTATCTGTGCTAATGTTGGTGTGGAAGAAGCCATGAAAAGTAAAGGTCAGGGGCAGTAAGAAAACATCTCTGGCTTCACAAAGCCAAACCATGTAAGCAGCAGTCAGGGCAGGGGGATGTTGTGATAAACAGGAGCTTTTCCAGCAGAGCTTTCAAGCCCTGCATTGCTGGGACAGGCTCAGGACCAGAGATAAGCTTGGAGCAGGCGTTGTGGCTTTGCTGAGGAACTCCTAATTCCTTCTCAGGAGATGGAACTCTACTAGATTTAACACAACTTCCTTGTTCCGTGTCTTTTCCCTGCTTTCAGGAATAGAAATTTAGTTTCTTAGTAGAAAGACCCTCGTGTACATGAAAGTTTGAAAATGAATAAGTCATTTTCACTTCAGCTCTCATATACTGTCATAGTAAGACAAACCCATTGGAATTTTAGCAATTCTTGTTTTGAGAAAGCATTGTAAGACTCTTAGAGAAACTCAGAGTCTTAAAACTGCTAGATTTTGCATCCAATCAGATGCCTTTCTCATCCTGAAATACTTTTCATGCTGGTTTCAAAACATTACATTAAATCTATATATATTTTTACATTAAATAAATTTTAAATTAAGTGAGAGCTGTGGTGAAGACATTAGTTAATTTTACATCATCAGCCCCACCAACCTTATCCAGTATAATTTGGCTGCCATGCCTGTGCTCACCAGAATGTTGAGCATATAGAGAACAAGTTAGTGTGAATTTTACATAGCATGTCTTTGTTAGCAAACAGCAAACCTCATCTGAACACTACATTCTGCCATTCAGAACTGATGGCAAACTAGCTATTTACAAGGAATGGATCATCTAGCCATTGTCATGCATACATAAAGAAAACTTGTTTCTCATGGCATTTTGTTTCTCATTTTTCTTTGAAGTCCATGCTATATGCTGGTGATGCCCAAGCAGTTCTTACCTTGAACACAAAACTATTGTGACATTAGGATATTTGCTATCTCTGATTCTGCAACAGACTTTATGGATGCCATTCTTAGTTTTTGTTTGGCTTCAGCAGCAGAATTGTAATTCACAAAACTAAAATTTAAACATTCTGTTTCTTTATTATGGAAACCAGAACTTTTAGCTGACTGCAATCTGAATACTAAACGTCATCATGAATCAGTGCACACTACAGACCAATTTCTTTAGGTTGCTATCATAAAGAAAACATGTATAGTGTTTAAATGGACAGGCAAATATTCCTACTGGGGCAGATTAAGATAATAAAATGAAAACTACCACCTAGATTTCTGCTGATATTGATAAACAAGTTATATTTTCCTAATCTTATTCCAATATTTACTGACTAAACAAAATATTTATGTTGCTGGTTCTCTTATTTTTAAGCAGTAGCAGTTGCAGCACGGCTGCTCTCTGGTGAGGGCAGTGTGTGATGTGCTGGCAAGAGAAATCTGTGCATTAGTTTGTGTGTCCCTTCATTGGCAAAAGTGACAAGTTTAGAACTTTGGATCCTTTCTTTGGATCCTTTTTTGTTTCATCTGAGCTCTGATATTCTAGCATGCTGAAAGAGCACATCCATTACTCCTGAAGCTGGGAATGGGAGCTCTTAGGGTGCTTAAGGCACTCCTTCCCTGGGTGCACATCCACAGGACATGCCTCTACACCTCTGGCACGGTTTTTGGGCTGGCTCATGTCTCACCTTCCATTGTATCCAAACAATCACTTTTCTATCTTGGGCTTAAGTGCTCCATCCTTCACCATTCTCGAGCCATCCTGCATGAGCTGCTGCTGTTCCCTGCGTTTGGCTGCGTGCTGCAGCCTGCATTAGCCACCAGAGGAAGTCTTACTCTGATTAAAAATGATGCCCACACCAGGAGACCCATCACGGAGCATAAAGGAAGCTGTAAACATTTCTGTGTAATTGCATGGCACTCGGGAAGGCTGGAGGCACAAGTGGTGCTGATCTGATGAGAGTGCAGCAGCTTCTGCTTTCCAAGCTCAGTCAGGAGATCAGAGTGACCCTTAATAGCAGCAGTGCATCTCACTTGTTGGCTTGTCTGTGCCTGTAATTATTCAAACACATACATGAATGCTTAGGCACCCTAACAAGCCCAGTATAATACACATTAAAAAAAAACCACAGCAAATTAATTTGGTTCAGAAGAGGATAATACATTTCTTCTTGTTATATTCTGACCTGGCTTTAGTCAAGAAGATGCATCTTGTTAGGATCATACTTAATGTAATTTAAATCAATTAGTGTTAAAGTTTCTGTCAAAAGTAAAAAATTTGCCGAGGAATTGTCATTTTGGCTCATTTTATGTGGAAGAGGAATGGAATGCCTTTTTCTTACCTGGAATTTCTCCATGCTTTGGGAATGGGGAGGAAATATAAAGCTGTGCTAGTGACTTGTTGCCAAGGAATTTCTGAGACATACTTATTCTGCAATTTTAGAATTTTCCTGAGATTTTTGTGCTGCTGGATTTGAATTTGGAAATAGAGCAAGTTTTTTGATAATTACCACTAATGCCATTCTCATTAGAATCTTGTATGGCCACATTTAAGAAGACAAAAATAATCTGGAATATTTTTTTCTCTCCCAAGATTTTTTGTCTGCAGTAAGCACCACAACATTTCAGGGAAGGGATTTTGCAGAAGTGTGCATTAAAAATAAAAAATCATTGAGATTTTATTTGTAATCACTTTCCTAAGTAAGTTAGTATTAGCTTCACAGAGTTCACATTTTAGCCATTGGACTGAGCTATGCAGTTGCCTCCAAGATGAAGGAAATGTTTCTGTTGCATATAAAGATTGGGGAGAGCTATTTACAGAAAATGGCTGTTGTATTTTGTCAAGGATTTCTATTTGATGAGAGGGAAGAACTGGTTTGTAACCGAGCTCTACTGCCCTAGGGAAAAAAGAATGCAAACAGGAGACATTTGTGCACTGCCCAGTGCGTGTATCAGTTTGCTGTGGGATGCAATTCTGAAGTTTAAACAAGAGGACTCTGGAGGGAAGAGCATGAAGAGGTGCACTGTGAGCACCAGCACCTCGTAGCCAGGAGCTGTCAGGGTTTGATCCTCTCTAAATTGACATAAAATGCAGAACCTGTAACGTGCTTTTATCAGCATGATGTATATTGCAGAGAGATTTGTAAGGTTAAGTTGTGTTTGAAAGCATTAGACAGATTTTTAGGGGTTATTTAAGCAATCCCAGGAAAAGGAGAATGTCATGGCTGTGGGGAGGGATGAGATGAAGCCTAGGATGTGGTTGGAGTCCTGTTTAGAAAGGAACCCACACTCATGTAATATGATTGTGTTAATCTTTTAATGTAAGGGTGGAGATCAGGTTTTAGATCTGTAAAAATGAAATCCTTTTGTACTGAATGCATCTTCAGAGCATAATGTGTGTGCTTGTCCTAAGGAATTGTTGTTCTCAGTAATTTTAGCCTTAGCACACAGCAGTTCTCACACTGGCTGTGCCTTCCCTGGGGTGGCTCACCTCTCTACCAAGTGCCATCCAAGCAGATGTCAGCAGCATGACTTCTTTATTGTTTGGGTTTTTTTAGATGTAGGGAAAGTATAACCTTGTAATGAGTATTCAGTCATGAATAGAAAATAAGAATCCTGAAGAGTTCAAACTTTTGCAACTTTATGTATCTGAAAACTTGGCCTTAATCTTTTCTTCAATGTTTATGTTCCAAGAACCTGCCTAAGTCATCTACCTAAGGTCACTGGGGCTTTTTTTTCCCCATGTTTCTGCTCAATATTTACTGCTCTCTAAAGCCTTTGTAGTTTTATATTGAATGGTTACATGGGCTTACTTCTGTCAGAAGTGCTGTCCTCTGACCTGGAGTGCTCTGGACACTACATTTCCCTCTGAGGGAAACCTTGAATATTCCTTCTGTAGAACCTTTTGGAAACTTTGCCACAGCCTCCCCTCTGAGGCAATTTTTGAGAGCAGCTGTGTAGGTTTTTTTTGAAAATTGCTATCCTGGGTGGCCAGTGTAAAGAAAACAATTTGTTTCCTTTTCTTGAAAATTTTCTAAGTCATCCCTCTCCCCCTAGGGTGGAGTTGGCATAAGAAAATAGGAATAATGACAGACTGGTTACTCAGAAATCTGAAAATGAAATATTACTGCCTTACAAGATTTGGTGAAAGAACCGTAGTGTCAGCAAAATGAAGAAAAGCAAAAAGGGCTGCAGGTGGAGAGGCTGCTTGCTGCTGAGTGTCTTGGGGAGCTGCAGACAGAGCTTTGGACTGTGCATGGAAGGAAGAGAATTGTACAGGAGAAGTGTGGGATGTAGGGCTAGTAACGTTCTCAGGAATAAGTTCTTTTGACTCAGACCTTTTGAGTGGAGGAGTTGGGAGGCAGCGGGGTAATCTGTGGCTCTGATGAAGAGCAAGATGTGGAGTTCATGTTGGCATCTGATGGCAAAGAAGCTAAAACTGAAACCTCAAATGATGGCCAGAGTCAGCAGGGTGCCACTGGAACAGTACTGGGTGCTGCCACCAAAATGGCAGTGGGAACACGAGCTGGTGACAGTGAAACCCAGGCAGAACTGACTTTGGAATGTTGAGAGGCAGTGTGTGCTTCCCAGGGAGAAAAGAGTTAAAATCACCAGAGCAAGGGTTACTTATGGCTCACAAGTGAGGAATGGAGATCTGTTCATCTTAACCCTAAAGGAAACCCAGAGTCCCTGCTATCACAGTGCTGGATATTTGCTGCAACACAACACTTCTGAAGTTATGGAATAGAATTATAATGAATTATAGAATAGAATAGAATGTCTGAATTTGGACCTACTAAGAGCTGCAGAATTAAGTATTGCAAACCTAACATTAGAATTCCTGATGCCAGCACACATTCCTTCAACAATAGAAGGATGGTCTTACACTTCCCTTCTAATTCTCTTATCTGGCCAGTTTATTGCAGGAAATTGAGTAGCAATGCTTTTCTCTGAAACGCTGTTAAGTTTTGTGGAACTGGTAACTAAAATTTGGAGAGCTTCCTACTCAGGAATGGCTGCTCTAGTTGTAAAAAAAAAAAAAAAAATTGCTTTCATGATTCCAGAAACTTGACAAGGCTGAATTAGCCTTTACCTGCATGGTGGGGAAAGGGCCAACACTTCTAATGAACTGCTGCAGGAGTTAGATGATGCGCTTGCCTCAAACCAGAGGAAACCCTCCAGGAAAAAAATAGAGAAAATGGGGGCATGCATTTAGTAACGTGGAAAAATTGGGACACCACCTGAGAAATACCAAGCCCAAGCTGTTAAACAATTTGAATCATTAAAGCATAATTTGTCAGGGGTGCTGGTGATGTTGTCTTTCTCCAGGAATGCCAGCACCTCTGTCACTGAAGATCAAAGGAATGAGTTCCAAGTGGGGAAGCTGCCGACAGATTTACATGGGAAAACTCAGAGAAAACAGCCAGAAACATCAGATAATCATTTTTCCCTTAAGCACTTTTTGGCTTGTGGTTACTTCTGTGTTGCAAGTGAGAACAAACTCAACACTCTGAAATTTCACTATTCTTTCATAGGAACCCAGTAACAGAAACAGATGGAACTTTTAATTGTCCCCATAATTTATTGATTTTCAGTTATAAATATTTGTGATTTGTTTTTGTGTTCATTGAGATCAACTTGTTGTGAGACCAAATATCAGTACAATTATATGAGACAAATCATTTATGTATAATTAATTTGTTTTTTCCAAGTTTTGAAAAAAAATTTAATATTGATGTTGAAAAAGGCTTTACTTTTCTTCTATGGATGTATACTTTTGTTTCAATGAATTGAGAATTAGAAAATCCTAGCAAATATAACCTGGAAGTTTGTAAAAGAATCCATCATTCAAGTGTACGTTTATTGTCTTCTGTTGAGCAATGTGATATTCTTCCCACACCTTCTTCAAATCTAAGAATAATATTGGACTTTTAACAGTATTAGTATCCATTGCATGAGTTATAGCTCATATGTGTCCCTAAAATATGGAGAAGATTTATGTACAATAATGAGGTGAATTTTTTAACTCATATATTGCATTGCAATTTGAAGTGGCTTTGGCTGGCAGTGATTAAGAGATTTGCAGCTAATTTCCACTGCCTCACTAAGCCACCATGGTTATTGAGTGTGCACACTGCCTGTGAGCTGGAAATTGTGGCTTCACTTCATGAAAGCATTGTAGAACTCCTACTGTTTAAAGAACTTTACTTTGTAGGCACGACTTAGAATTTTTTTCTTTTACACAGCAAAAGACCCATAAACAACTTTTCTGGTCCAGCCACAGTGGGACAGAGCCGTGGTTGTATCTGTGTGGGATACAGAGGCATTGAGGCTTAGTAAAGGACTGTTATTGTGGGTTTTGAACAGTAATTACCTGAACTAGCCTATTTGATTATGCTAATGAATTTGTGCTTTGATATTATGGATGTTAAAATTCTTTAGCTCTCTATGGAAGTGACCTAAAATAATTCTGGTCCCTTTTAATGACTATGACTTCATCAAGGTATTGTGTTCCCTAGGAATTAGAGTTATTAACCTCAAAGAGAAAACTGTACAGGGTAATTTTTCCTGCAACCAGTCGTGGGTTTTAGTGCTGAGGAGAGGAGAATGGGGATAGCTATCATTGTTTTTAGACAGAACTGCAAAATGCCTGATGAGATTCATCTTTCCTGCAGTTACAAAAAATAGGATAAGAAAGGGAAAAAAAACAGAGCAACAAAATACAAAATAATATCTGCATGGGGAAAGTAGTTTAACTTATTTTTTTGTCTCTCAACTGAGATAAAACAAAAAAAATGCAGAGTCTATTTAGTTAAATGGATTTCAGATTTCTTATACAACTCAGAAGTTGCATAAGACCAAAATTTTATCAAAAATTTTTAGATTAATCCTGCAGTTTAACTCCTAGCCTATGTATTTAGATTTTAATGTCTTTTTACTGTGGGCCGATGAGTGTACACTAACTGTCATTCAAATGCCTGCTTTTTTGGTAAATTTCTATATTTTAGTTGACACAGTGGTGAATTTCTGTCCTGTCCACAAAAGTGTACTGTTAACATGGAATGCTCTTTCCAGGTGGCAATGTGAGTAATGCAGGTGCACTCCAGTACATGATATGGATTTTATTCATTGGGTTACAAAAGCCTGGTGCAGAGTCACTTACAAAAAAACAACAACAACAACAAAAAAAAACAACACCAAAACCAACCACAAAAAACCAAAAACAGCAAAAAAAAAGACAGTAAAAAAAGGCTGCAAAAATCCAAGGTGTCATTGTACAAAACTTACTGCTGGCTTCTGAATCTTATTAGTGTTTGCCATTACTCTGGATTATGAAGGGTGTGTTTAATTAAAAAAAAAAAAATTCTTCTCAATCTAAAGGGTCCAATCCAATTTAGTTTCCTTTTATTCCTACAGGAAATACAGCTGGAGTTGAATAAGGGTATGCAAATCTATGCCTTCTTCCTGTAAGGTGTATATCTATTCAATAGTACTCTTCATGGCCTTTCTAGCACTACCTAAAATAAATATTCTTCTGTGATATTTTGCCCAATTTTGAATTTTAATTTCTTTAAAACAAGCCAAAACCAAACCAAATGAGCAAAACAAAAAATAAACCAAAACAGTAAAAGAACAGGACTCAAAAAATCTCCAGGAGCCTTTTTGAATTCTAAAAGGTGCTTTTGAGCTCTAAATATGTCCTTGCCCATAAAAGTGAATATGCTTAACACTTGGAAATTGCAGTGTGTCAGCCATCCTTTCAGTAGCATCCATTTAAAGGTGGTGCCTTGAGGGTATCATCAGCAATTAAAACTACTCACATTTCTGTGGTGTGGAAATTAAGCTGGAATTTTTGCAGGGGGCAGATTTCATCATGAGCTTTGGTAGAATAACCCTCCTCGTGAGTTATTCTAACACTTGAGCACTGTGCTTTCATTGGCTTCCTTCACAGCAGCACGGTGAGGTACAAAGCAGTTTTCTGTGTTTTCTTGCAGGCCTTTAAATAAATCAGGTGCCCTTTTAAACTCATGGCTTTTCAAGTTGTGTTTAATCTTTATGAAATGGAGTCCATAAGAAGCTCCAAGTGAAATGCTGGAAATCCTAAACTGAAGGGTTTAAAGTATCACTGAAACCCTTCCACGCTCTGCCCAGGCTCAAGCTAGATACTGCTTGAGAGATCAGATAGCAAGGAAAGAGGAGATTTTGGAAAAGGGTTCAGCTTTTTAGGGTTTTGGCACTCCCAGGCTGTGAGTGGCTGGCTGCTCATGACAGCGTTTGGAAGAATCCCTTTTAAAAAAAGCAAAGGGAACGGGGATGGTCAGAGCTGGGATGCAGCTGGTACCCCACAGAAGACTCAACTGTTCAGAAATTCCTCATTTCAAAAGAACATGCTTAAGAAACAATTTAAAAGAGGTGTCTAGACTAAAAATGCCACAGAGGGGATGACTAGAAATATATAGCTTGTGAGATTTTATCATTTTAGAAATTGACTTTTATTGTGCGTAATCTTTGTTTGATAATCAGTCAACATTTAAGCAGGAATTCTGTTGAGTTCTCTCTCTCAATACTGGTTCTGTGGGCAGCAAATATTTAAGACTCCCTGGTGAGTTAAAAACTAGAGGCAAAACAGTACTATTACAGTGTTTGTGTGTAAATCTATCTGTGCTAAGGAAATTTATCCAAACAGGAGCTGGTGGAGACACAAACTGAAGTCTCAGGAAAGGCATTCTGAACCTACACCACAGCTTGTTTTGGAATAACTTTAATTTTTTCCATCTGTTTAGTCCACAATAAAAATCTGTTCATCCTTCATGCCCCTCACCAGTTCCTGTCTCATAGAGATTTTTTTCCATTGGTAACTCAGCCAGTTGCATAGGGATAAACCTCAAAATGAGAAGAACTCAAGTAGGGGGCAGGGAAGAAAAAAGTATATTTTGCAATTTACCAAATAATGAATGTTCTCTTTTGGCAATAAATTTTGGCTGCTAAATCTTGTGTGGATTGCATGGGTGGGACCTGCAGGCATTAATTGGGCACTGAATTGGGCTGTGTGTTTGGGAGCAGATTTCCTGTAAAGCACTGAGCATGCCTTAGCTCTGCTTTCCCTGAGACATCTTTGGCGTTGTTATGAAGGATAACGAGGATGTCTGAAAGCAGATTTCCTCATTTTGGTGTGCAACAGAGGTGGCATTAAATGGCAAAGCAATTTAAGAGTGCCTGCTACTGTGAAGAGGGAAGTTTTCTTTTCAGCTTTAAGTATTTTGATGTGCACGTGTTTGTTCTCAGAAGTGCAGTAGAGCTTTAATTGCTTTGAATAAAAATACCTGAAACCAAAATTTGGTTTCAGTGCAGCTGAGTTTGAACACAGTGGAAGGACCACTTTTATAAATCTTTAGTAACTTCATTTCTCTGGAGGTTTTATTGGGGTTTTTTTGTTGTTGTTTTGTTTCAATTTTTTAGTTTTTGTGGGGGGGGGGGGTGTTTTTGGGTTTTTTTTGTTTCCTTAGTTTGCTATGGAAAATAAATCTGAATAAACCAAGGAGAATGTGCAGGCTGTGAGGTGTAAATAAATGTCATAGTGGTGTAGGTGGACCTGATCTAGTCCCAGTGACATAAGAAATCTATTCCATTGTGGTCATTACAGGAGCAGGAATATTGCAGTACTGAAATTTGGGGTAAATTATCTGATCGTTTTCTGTTCCTCTGACACCAAAATACAACTCCTTGATGAATGCTGCAATGTGGAGCCATATGTGATTCTACTCCTTTGCCAACTTGTTTTTGGGTTTTACTGCCTACTGTACACTCTTGAGAGTAATACCTCTGCAAAAGAGAAAATTGTATATTTAGACAAAAAATAATTAAGTATGTTTACTATGAGAAAATGTCTGTCTCTGAAAATCAATATTGAACTTTTAGAATGTTTTATTTCAAGACTGTGGATTTTGTTAGATAAAGTCAGAGGGTTTTATTTTGAGTTTTATTTGCATTATTGCTCTTATGATGAGAAATAAGGAAATTTCCAAGCCATAAAAATTCCCCAGATATAAAAATTGCTGAGATTTGATCAGGTCTCACAACATTATAAAATTGAAAGTAACATCCAGGGTGGAGGTGAATAGCAGCAAACTGCTTGTGATCGGTTTTTTTGGTGACATTTATTTTGCTTTATAATATTCTGTGCGAAATTTGAAATATATGGATATTTAAATTTTTTGAATGAAGAAAAGCTCCTTTGTAAATATAGAAACATTGATACAATACAGCTTTAAATATTTATATTTTTCTTCTGCAAATGAAATTTGCTTTGAAGGAAAAAAATTTGTCAAAATAATCAATACATTATTAATACAGATGAGAAGATATTATGGGAGATGGGTGTAATGTAAAAAAAATTGAAGGGGTGTCATCAGAGGTAACAATTTTAGTATTTTAAAGAAAGTAATGAATTGCTGTTCTCTCCTGTTCCCCCTTAAAAAAAAGGCAGCTACTTTTATGAAGTAAAAATCAAGCAAAAACTTTTATTTTCCTTTCTCAATTATTTAAAGTAGCATGCTAATAGGCTGGGGCTTTGTTACAATCTGTTCTTCTAAATTTTGATATTTGAGACAATAAATCTTGCAATATTTCAGAGTCCTTTTGTAGAGACTGTAATGAAAAGTTTTTTTTCTTTTATAAATAAATACAAAATATTTTTTTTTAATGTAAAACACCCCTCTGCATTTTAACTGTCTGAGCAATAACATCCTGAATCAGTCAGGGTAGTGCCTGGGCTGGGGTACACGAGGGGCTACCAAGTGAAATCCATAAATTTATGATGTTGTTGTCCAGAGTGCTCCTGGCACCAGCAGCTGAAGGCTTTCTGCTCACCCCTCTACAAATGAAAAGCTTAAGGCAACCAGGAGCATTTTCTTGCTTTTAGCCAAATGAAGCTGCTCCATTGCTTTCAGCTGAGCAATCAGGAGAAAATAATGTGAAGGGCTCGGCTAAAAAAAAAAAAAAGGTATATTTTTTTGTCTTTTTACAGGAGAAAAAGCAGGAAAGAGTCCAGTGTTTCCTTAGTGAAGGTCTTGCTGCTTATGTTTCATTATGGTATTAAAAACTGCCAGCAGTTTAATTTAGCTGAAAACTGTCTCAGCAGTGTGAGGAGAGAGAGGGCAGAATCAGGAACTTTGGGAATTCAGGCATTTCATTTGTTGTCACATACTCTTTACTTTCTCTACAGCCCTGTAAAAGTTTCCTACATGCTTGGGTAAAATTTTTACATCCCTGCCCTATGCTTGCTCTGAGACAGCATCACAGTGCCAATAACATCACAGTGCCAATTCGAAGAGGTCTGAAACAGGGCAGAAGTTATTCTACCACAACTGATGAAGTGTGTGAATTTTTTTCAAATTAGAAATAGATTCTTCTCTTCCTTTGCCAATACATTAAGGTTTGGTACTGCCAGAAAGAAGAGCAGCCAAAAAATGTTCACTTCTAGCAGATTTTTCTAAAAGTATTTAGAAATATTTAGGTCTAAAAATATTTCTGAAAGGTTTCATAAAACTTTTTTTTGCTATTTTAGTCTAAACGCCTTTGAGTAACTCAGGGATAGCAATGCAATAAAGCATTTAAAGAAAACCAATGTTTGAGCCATTGGCATTCCAGCCTCGTTGGAGGGCTGATCTATTTTCGGTGACAACGGCCAAGGGGACGATGATAAAAACATCTGCAGCACCACCAGATTTCCATCGTCCCATTCAGAGCTCTGAAATAATCTTACAGCTGTCTGCAGCCCATTACGTGGCTGCTGGGGGATTGCTTCATCTGGAGCACTTCTGCAGCGGCTGGACCTTCAGGAGGCAGAGAATTGTCATTTATCAATGAGATGTTAATTACGCTGCTGTGCTGGGCATCATTAAAACTTGTAACACTGGGAGGATTCGCTGCTCCTTCAGTGATCCAACATCAGGCAGCTCAAGGAAGCTGTTTCAGGGTTTCTTTTTCATGGTTCAAGATGAAAGGCGCTTGCTTCAAATGCTCTTTTTGCTTCAAACATTCTTTTCAAAGTAAAAAGAAGCAGCTGTTTTGACACCGTTGGCCGATGATGGAGTTCTGTGGTTTTATGGAATAAATAAAATAATGCCGTATTAAATTCTTCAGGCATTCCTGCATGTATCTCACACTCATATGGATAAGGGGGACTTGTTTTATATAAATTTTGATCACATTCCAGGAGTGGAAGAAAAGGAGAAAGCAAAAACTTGGGACAGTATATTACGTGTGTACATGTAACAGAATTCTACAGAGCAAATTACAGAAACTGCTTTTTAACAGACTAGGCAGAGTCCCAGTGATCCAAAGCTTATAAACTAGCATGGAGCAACAAGTTCTTTCCAGTCAGCACTCAGCTTGATCTGAAGGCTACTATTTTTCATCTTAGGAAAAGTGGAGTGACAACATGAAAACAAAGTCAGCAGTTAGATGTGCTTTTAGGAAGGTGTAATCCCTTTTTAATACCTTTTAATGAAACATTATACATGGAAAATAATCAGCAAGGAAAGCCAAGATCAATAATTCCTAATATTTACGTGACACTTGCAGCTATTGCACAGTTTGCTTGGCTTGTGTGTTAAGCTTTTCCTTCAGCCTAAATTTGACTTTTAATTAAATTATGTGCCCTTATATTGTACATTTGAAGAGCATGACTTTCACAAATGCCTTACAATAATGTAACCAAAATACCCGAGCTGCTGGTACTCTAATCACTGTCATGGCAAGCTAATTGTTACAGAAAAGATGTATAAGATCTAGTTAAGTCATCAAGTGTGTGGACTTTATTAAATATTAAAGTTCTTGTTAATTGAAATGGATTATTACTTGCTTAGTCACATTTTCTCATCTGTAATGCCAGTTTCTGAAGCTTTTAGATATTAGAAATGTCCACTATATGTGAAGAATTGCATCCAGTTCTCTCCAAAAGAGAAACACCTGACTCATCATCTTATTATCTTCACATTTTTGTCCTCCTGTTTTTACAAAAGATTATGTGACAAAGAAGGGAGTGGAGTGCGCTGTGAAATATTGAATTATATATTTTTAATGAGCATAAAGTTGAAGGAGCTGATATAGTAAAGTCTAGCGTTATGAAAAGCAATTTTTCGAGTAGTTAGAAAATGAACACAGATACTCTATGTATTCCTCCTGTGGCAGCTTCTTAATTTATCTCTAAATGTGAGAGGTCAATTGTATCAGAAATCAGTGAGTTATTTTTTTTGCTGTGCCATACTTATAAAAGCTAAAATCCTACCTTTGTAATCTGGCAAAACAACTGTTGCTTTGTTTGAACAGCAGATTCATGTGCCCATATAGCACTAATCTGAATTTCAAGATAGTCTATTGAGAAGGATGCTCAGAACACAGACTGAAAAATTCTTTGTGTTGGCTAAAATATCAGAAGGATTTTCGGTGCACTAAGATTTTATTTGTACTTTAAAGGATTGTCAGAGTCTGTGATGAAAATTGTTGGGTAAGGAAAACCTGCTAAAATTGTATGGCAGATTATGCAGGAAAGGGTAATTCACACCAAAATATGTACGCAGTTAAGTGAAAGCAGAGAAAAACATTCTTCTTTACTAAGCATTAAAAATAATAAAACCTTCATTATCCCAGTGCTCCTGAGTGCATTAATAAGATTGGACTGGTGGAGGAAAAAAGCCATTATATCATCTACTCTGCTCCCATCACAGGCAACTATGCAAGACTAAGAAATCTTCTAACCTGTTATAAAATAGTCAAGACCAAAGAAGAAATTGAAACCTATATAAGAAGAGATCAAAAGTTATCAAGAAAGTGCTCAGGATTCCAGAGCCTTGGATCAGTTTGTGAATTGTTAAGTAAGGCTCTGACAGCCCTGATATTGACCAAATATAGAGGACAAAAATAAATGTTTCAATTATGTTTTATTGACTTTACACAAACTCAAATCAGGAATTTAATTACTTGCAAGTTTTGATTTCTTTTAGCATCTGTTCCCTTAACCTGTAATGTAAGCTGCAGAAATTGTTTGCAAAATTTTCACTTAGGGAATATTTGTCAATTACTTTTAATCTTTTACCACATTTCTATGTAGAAAGTATTTATTCACGATCACAACCTGTTAGAGTTGAATGAGGAAAATATAACTAGTCAGTCTGAAATTTCATCCATTTTCTGTCAATTGTCTAGAAATAACTTCACTAGTAATCAAATGCTCTCCTGTTAACGCCACAGCAGCCAAAATGATAATCCATAAAGGCAGAAAGGTGAGAAAAGCTTGTGACTTCAAAAAAAATCTGTCTTTTCTATGCCTCTTACCTGTATTTTAGTGAGAGGAACTAATACACAGGTGTTGAATATGTTTATTAAAAGCATAAATTATATGGTTCTCATCCAAAATATTAACAACACTAACAAATTATGAATAAAATCTCCTTAACTGTATCCACCTCCAAAAATAAAGATCTGTATGTAAGGTTAAAAAACACTTGGTTTTTTAAAATTACATGTTCATATTTATTTTTATTTTTTAATTGGGCAGATAAACTCAATCTTCTTAAGTCTGTGTCTGAAATTATGCAGTGAGGGAATTTCTATCACAGAAACTTTCTCTTCAAAAATAATTCTCTGATTCAAGTTTGAACAAGTTAAGGGAAATCCTATAATGGTGTGCAAGGTCTACAAATGATCACATCAGTTCCTTCTGGTTTCTAGTGCACTAATTGTGAGGTCTGAAAACTTAGCTTAAAAATAAAAGCTGAGATCCTCACAAAACATCTAACTCCTAGTGCTGATGCTTTAGTAAAGCCTCCAAATATAAGAGCACTGTTGTAAAAATTGTCAGAGTGATGATATTATTGGCAGGCTTCTGATGAGAGTTGTCTTTGCTCTCCAGGGTTCTCCAGCTGAGTGTTCTGATGTGAGATTGTCACTAAGACAGGAGCTGTGTAACTAGTCCCAGTGGAATTACACTATTCTTTCTCAGGATAAAAGGCCTCCCATATTCCATTATGTGATTTTAGCTTTTCCCCAGGTAATGGGAGAATGCTGGTAAAGGGATGCCCATTCTCATCGTGGTTGTATAGAATGATGCTTCCATATTTGAAGAGTGCATAAAGACCTTTCCTTATTTTTCTAACAGCCTGGTTTCCTTCCCTTTCTCTGTTATTTGGATGATTTTTAAAACTGCCAGAGGTCAGATTTGTCTGAAGCAGCTTGGTTATAGGCAGGGGACACGAAGCTGGGCTCAGTAAATGTGTGCCAGGCTCTGTAGAGAGTACAGTGACAGAAAATACTTTACACTGCATGGACATGGGAGAAGTGGGGCAGACTGAGGATACATTTGTGTGCATGATGGAATACAATTATTTCCAGTAGAATTCAGCTGTTCAAAGAATCTGAGCCCATAAGGTACGACCTTCGTTCTGCAGAGCTCTTGGAACTCTCTTAATTCCCAGAAGTTTCTCCTAGCCTGACTGCATGTAAAAGTGGCATACAGAAGCAATCTCACTGAGAAAAATAACTACAAGTATTGTTGGTTTCACTGATGCTTTAAGAACTACTATTTATCTTCCACAATTTGTTTATTGGGCTCTAAAGTTTAGGCCATTCATCAGTATTACTGATATTTCTATAGCTTGAATGGCTTTTTTGAATATAGTGTTCAAAGTACTGTATATTCTTAGTTTTAACAGCATGCCATTACAAATCTCTTATTGCACTTATATTCAAAAATATTACAGGAAAAATACCTCTCAATTGGTGTTTAAATCTAACACCAAGACAAAGCTCTGTAAAGAAGGACAGAAGAAAGACACACTCAATATAAGATTATGTTATAGTCTGTGACTTGGACACGCAGTCAGGAGATAAAATCCATGTAAGGAATTTAGACATACCCTTCTGGAGGACTGGGCTTGAAATGAGGAAAAGAAAAACAGAAAAAAGCAAGTCTCCAGCACCTGATGGAGACTTAGTAATGTGAGCATTGCCAAAAGCTGCTCTTCTTTTCAAAACCTTCATTTTGAGGGTGCAGAAGGGAAAGCCCTTCCTGTAAGGAAAGTCACAGGCTAATGGTCCTTTCTGAAAGAAGGTTAATCATATTGCCTCATCCTAAAAATAGTGCTTATGGGGAAAATATTTCTGCTTTGAGGAAATAACATCTTTCCCTTGAGCCAAGCTTCTGTAGGGTAAAAATGGGATGAGAAATAAAATCTGTGTGTTTTATTGGACTGTTAAAATTCAAGTACTACTTCAGTAAACGGTTTGCAACCAGTGGAAATTTATGTTAAAAAGTAATTATATGCTAGTTATAAAAACATAATGTGATTATGCGTATGATTTATGTGGTCATTATAAAAATTTGCCAACCTTACTTTGTGTTTGTAACACGATCTATATTTTAATTGTAGACTTAAAAACTACTTTAAAAAATCTAACAACTTCAAGCTATAAAATACAGCCCACATTACTAACCTTTTTAACTCCATGAGAGAGTCAATGAGGTTTGAGTAACTGCATGCTTGGTGGTCTGATCTTAGAATTGTGCAAGCCTAAAAAGTGATTTTTAATGAAAAGATAATAACTTGAAGGAAAATCAGATAACATTCTGTGGGCTCGACTGAATGCAATCAGTACCTTAGACAAATAAATGGTTGGGTGAAGATGATTGTGAGTTACCACTGTGATGTGATCACAAAAGCTCAAATGTATATTTGGGGAAATTTAATTTGCACAGATACTTGTGGGTATTAATTCCAAATTAATAATTTATCCCTTGTTAAAATGTTAAGATAATAAAAAAAATTGGATTTGCCATTATACTTCTTACAGATTCATCTGTACCTAAAAAATAAAAGGCACCAAAAAAAACAAGTGCATGCTTAATTATTGAATTCTTTCATCTGATTAGAAGGTAAGATGCAAACTGTTTACTTCAGATAAATTCCACTCAAAAGCAAGAGAAATATTTGGGAAGGTCAGAGGAGATGTGAAAGATGGAATTAAGCTGAAGAAAGGAAAAATTAGATGAAATATAAAGTCACAACTCTTTCTTTTATTTCAATAAAAGTATTTTTCTCTCACAGTAAATCGGGAACATCTGTCTCTCTGCTCATTCACAACTAAGCACTGAGATACCTGCTGTAGAGAGCAGTTTTATATTGCCAAGGACAAATAAAATATGATCTAATAAGCTTTTTCTCATCACAAATTTCTTTTTGTGGTACTTTAATCTGGTGATTTGGAAAATTGAAAAGAAAATTGCAAACAAGATGAATACTTGGTTTGAATTTGATTCATATTTTTGCTATTTCTCCTCATGGCATATCTATAATTATATTCTTGTGAATTTTCAGAGATTGAACTCCAATTTCTCAAGTACTTTATTAAGCCATTGACCTGCATCACTCACAAACTCAAAGCCCAGTTGTATAGAGTAGAACCTGAAGTGTTTTAAGAGCTTTTCTGCTCTTGTATGACTGGGTTTATCCAAAGCAGAAGGAAAAGTCATTTACTTTAGTATACTTAACACTGCTGTTTTTCTTCCATCAGAGTAACTGTTGTTGGGTTTAGAAGAGACTCCTTGTGCCATTTATTTTTGTGCCTGGGGAGGTAAAGGCTATCCAGATTTCTTTTTCTGGTAGCTTTTGTCTGGGAGCAATTCTTGGATTTATTTGAGCTCAATTCTCTTTATGTTAGCTTGATGAGAGCAGAAAACTTTGAGCCCAAAGTTGAACAAACATGGGGCTCAGGGAGGAATGCAGTTCCAGTACCAAAAGCATGGTTGGAGAAATCAGTACCTCAATCAGCTTATTTGTGATAGCTACAGAAGTGCATTTTTCTTCAGAAATAAGAAAAGTTCTGTGCTTTTTGCCATGGTCAGATGTCTAGTTTTGATTTTCAAACATGAATCAATCATGTTTTCCTCACCTCTGATTGCCCCACTCTGTGTGCAATGGAGCAGCCTCTATTGGAGTCCTGCATCCAGGTTTGGGCAACACAATATTACAAAGATACTGGATGGAGAGCATCCAAAGGAGGAATAGGAGGATGGTGAAGAGTCTGGAGGGGAAGCCACATGAGGAGGGGCTGAGATTAGTGTTCATCCTGGGGACTGAGGGACACCAGACCTCATTGTGCACTTGAGCATCCTCACAAGGGGAAGAGGAGGAGCAGGCACGGATCTCTTCACTCTGGTGACCAGGGACAGGATTTGAGGGAACAGCATGAAGCTGTTTAGAGGATATTTATGTTGGCTATCAGGAAAAGGTTTTTCATCCAGAGGGTGGATGGGCATGGGAACAGGCTCCCTAAAGAGGCAGACAGACCATCCCCAAAAATGACACACGTGCACAGGAGCATTGTTCAAAAGCTTCTTGAACTCCATCAGGCTTGGTGCCATCAGCCTGGGGAGCTTGTTCCAGTACCCAGCCACCCTCTGGGTGAAGAAGCTTATTCTAATATCTGCTTAAACCTCCCCTGACACAATTTCAGGCCATTCCCTGGGTCCTGGCACTGGTCACTATGGGAGAGGTCATCCATCCTCCTCCCGTCATGAGGAAATTAGTGACTGTGATGAGGTTCCTCCTTCAGTCTCCTCTTCTGAACAAACCAAGTGACCTCAGATGCTTTTCAGACCACTTGCCTTCAAAGCCCTTCACAATCTTTCTTGTCCTCTGTTGGCCACTTAAGGTCTTTTTTTATACTGTGGCACCCCAAACTGCCCCCAGCACTGGAGGTGAGGCTGCCCCAGGGCAGAGCAGGACAGTCCCCTCCCTGTCCCAGCTGGCCACGCTGTGCTGGTGCCCCCAGGGCAGGGCTGGTTCTCCTGCCTCCAGGGCACTGCTGGCTCACATTCAGCTTTCCCTCTAGCACACCCCCCTTTTTGTGGCCCTGCTTTCCAGTACCTCATTCCCCAGTCTATGTATATCCCAGCTTGCCCAGTCCTATCTGTGCAATCTGGCACTTTTCCTTGTCAAACTTAATTTGGTTGGTGATTGTCCATTGTCTAATTTCTCGAGGTCTCTCTTCCTTTGAGGGATTCTGCTCCTCCCAGCTTTGTGTCATCTGCGACCTTGCTCAGTATCCTTCAGTCCAAGTCATTTATGCAGATGTTGAAGAGCAAAGGGACTTAAAACGAAGTTCTGTGGAACCCCACTAATGACAGATCACCAGTCTGATGTTATCCTATTCATTATGAATTATTTCTGGATAAAAGTGAACAATTTCCTAATTCTATCTAGATAATTTTTTCTTTTTAAAAATACTAGCTCTTTCACTTCAAACTGCAGAAATTTATTCTCATTTCAGAAATAATTAGGATCCAACTAACCTGTCAATTGCTTCAGTGATTGAAATCTCCACAGGCTGCTAAGTGGTTCTTGATTGTCCCAGCTGGCATCTGGAGACAGGTCTTTTTGTGTTTCTGGTCAAAGTCCATGTTTAGAATACAAATGGCATTTTCATGCATTAGCCAAATACAGGTCCTAAAGTTCTTTCATCAAGGCAAGTTGATAGTTCTGAAATCGTGAAACCATACAAATCCTGGCACTGTGATATGGATTCATTACAGCTGCTCGTGCAATTAAAAATTCTAACTGTGGTGCATTTTGCCCATGTTTATATATCTCAGAAAAATCATTAAAGGCCCAGTAGATGCAACTTCTTTAAGCTTAATCATGGTACCATTAACTAGGAAGCAATATATATGAGGAGTCAAATCAAATTCTCTGTTTGCTTGTGGTTAAAACTCATACCATTACTTTTTCCATTATTTATTCATTGTAAATGGGAACAATGGTTCTTTTTGCTTGCCTCTCTGTGTATATCATGGGAGATTTTTGACTCAGACATATAAGTATGATGAAGATGTTTAATACCCTCAGGTCTTTTTCATGCTGAAAATTAATGATTGTGCCTGTGAAATCACATCTCCTTAATTCTCCTAACAAGTGCTAAAAGGGTGGAGTTAGAGGAGTGGTATCCAGTGAAGGGACAAAACAGGCAAAGTCCATAAACTGAAATATAAGAACCACTTAATCTGAGAAAAAAAAGATTTCCCAAGAGCGCAGTCAAACACTGAAGCAGCGTTCCCAGGCTGGGTGTGGAGTTTTCTCCTTTCAGATTCAGAACTGCCCTGGACATGATCCTGGGTAGACCTGCATGAGTTTGCCCTGATTTGAGAGGGGGATGGACAAGGTCCCTACCACGTAAGCCCCTCCGAAATTCTGTGTTATCCTTCCTTGGAACTGTTGCATTTAAATGCAGCTGGTTTCAGTGGTGCAGCAGAAAACAACAGAGAAATAACTTTTTTGGGTTTTTTTAAATGAGGTGTGTTTCTTCATGCCCAGCTGAGTATGTAAGTCAGTGGCATTGTGAATTTATGTTGTTGTGCCAGTAATCTTTAACAAAGCCAATGTTTGATTTCAGCTGATTCCCCTTAAATTACTTGTGATCCTTTCCCTGTTTATTGTATCTGAATGTTCAGAATCTTGAACTAAACATTTGTAGTATAACACCCAGAGTTCTTGTAAAACATAACAGAAAGGTTTTTAAAAGCTCTTATTAGTATTAATGGGAGCTTAATACTTTGGTCAAGGAGGAGAAGGATCTTTTGTCAATGCGTGCAGACAGGCTACAAAATCATTTATTAAAGGAATTCTTAAGAGCTGTATTAAAATAAATATAGGTAATACACTGGTCACATTTCAGAGGTATTTTTACAAAAGTAAGATTTTAAAAAAGTGTGAATAATGTTTACTATAGCACGCTGTACTCTGTCCTAAAGACACTCTCTCTGCTACAAAGAGACACTCTATGCTATAACAACATGTGATTGGATGACATGGAAAAGTTGAGCATTATTTTAAAAGAATTTAGTCAACTTGTGGAGACTTCGGAGAAATTAAATATTTTCATCTTTTCTTCTCTGACAGCTGGAAAATAAAGTACACACTTTAAGTGCAGTGTCCTGCTTCAAAAAAATTGAAAAAAAAAAAAAAAAAAAAAGCCAGAATTGTGGTAATTTTCTGCACAATATTTTTTTACTTCTGTTGCAGCCGTGAGAATCACTGAAATATTGCAGTAAGGGTTGTGCTTCCCACTCTGCAAAAGTATGAAACATAATCTATTTTTTACATATAGCCCTGTCCCTACCACCTGTGTCTACTCTATTCTGCATACCTTTAAATAAGGATAGTTTGCTGTACTGCCTAATTCTGTACCAGTCTGAGTGTATTCCATAATGAGTTTTTAATTGCATATATAATGCTTTTTTTCTTTTTCTCCAGGGGCCATGGGGAACACTTAAATTGCAGCTTTTACAATAGGCTTTCAATGGTGTAAAACTGTTGTGGGTGCTCCTTTGATGGTGTGTTTCTTTAGACCAAATCTTTCTGTGTTTATTCACATATGAGTAAAAACCAAACAGCTTTTATATGTTTTATGTATTCCTGAAGATGCTTGTTTGTGGCTTGTTCCTTATTTTTTTTTTCTGAAATGCCCTACCCTGATGAAGCATGGGAATCTAAATAGGATTAAAAGTCCTGAGTCACAGAAATATATTCCCTGTTATATTCCTACTAAAATGACTCCTAATTTCCTACAGGAGCAGTTTATTGCTCACTCATAATCCACTTATTTTCCAACTTCAAAGGAATGACTTTTTCTGCTATTTTTTTAATTGTTGCTTGTGCGGTTGATTTTTTTTCCTCATCTCACTAAATCTGTGGGTTTTGGGGTACAATCAAGCAAAATGGGAAGGATGAAAAGAATTATTAACAAAATATACTTTAAAGTAGCAGATGAGGACATTGAGGTGCTTGAATGTACCTTGAAGAGGGCAACAAACCTGATGAAAGGGCAGGAAGGAGGGTGAGGAGTGATTTAGGATATTGTGTTTGTCCTCATTGCAAACAACATCAATGTTCTTTGCAGCTTCCTGAGGAGGGATGTGGAGAGGTGCTCACCTCTTCTCCCTGGAAGGATTTTGTATTACAAGGGGTGTCTTAGCAGCTCAGTTCTTTTTGTGCATAACATAAGATGAGTTGGATTCAAAAAGGAATATTTGTGTGTCTGTGTTATCTCCAAAACCCTTGATAACAGCTACTGCAATTTTTAGGAATAAATGTAAGATTGTTTTAACTTTAAAAATTTAAAACATAAAATGTTGTTATATTAAGCTCATCAAGAAATCTCAGTAATAAATTGGATAAACTTTAAATACTAATGGGAATATTATCTAATTTTGTCCACCAGGAACAATCAGATCTTTTGTTGGCTCATCATTAAGTGAACAATGGGAATTCATTCTTTGGTGCTGCTCTCACATTATAGAACCATAGGCTCATTAGCAGAATGTTGTGTGGTTCATTTTGTGTTATAATTATATCCAAGTGGAAGGTGTGACTATGGTCAGAACTCACTCTCTGGTGACTTCAGTGGGCTTGCCAGCAAACTGAATCCTGATTAGAGACCCTTCAGGCTGCTCCTTCTGGGATCAGTGGGAACAAGTGGCCACAATATCAAAGCTGGGCACACACATTAAATGGCTGGGATGTCTCATTCTGTCTTTTAAATTGTCCAGTTCAAAGATAAACACTTCATTCCCTGTAGCATTAATGGTGCATCCAGTGAATAATCACATTGCTGTAAGTTTTGAGATATTTCTGATAGGAAATTTCTGGCTCTGTAAATACCCAGAACAGGATAAGGTAGAAGAGTTGACAAAGAGGCATTTACAGATTGGGCTCCTCCTTACTTGGCTTTTTACTGCAAGTGAAGGTATAGAAAGCAAAAAGGGATTCAGAGAATATTTTGCTGGTTAAAGACAGGCATGACTCTCACCTTGACCACAAAGAAACTTTATACCTCTTCCCATAATATAATCTTAAAACCCTGAGGTTTTGCAAATTGTGTACCTGGAGCAACACTTATTCTGGAAGAGAGGATTCCACCTATCTGCATTATTGCTGCTTTCTTGAGCAGGCAGAAACTGCCATGTTGCCAAAACTGAGTGAAGGACATCTGCTTTCATGTTCTTTATGTGTATCCATCCCATTTTGATAAAATGTACACTTGATGATGATTAGCCTCTATTTTTCTTCATGTTGGTTCAGTATCTTTGTTTGATGTATTGATTCCCTATTTAATTTTTAAATATCTATTGTATCTGCTAGGAAAGTAATCATGTTTTGTCTTTAGACATTAAAAGAAAAGAATTATGAGTTTCAGAAAACCAGTAAATAATTAGTGTAGAAGCTACACTAGGCCATGACAGAAAATGCATGATAAATAAGCACAATGTATAATCTGCTGAATAAATAAGAAGCTGCATATTGGCATCATAGTAACCTTCTAAATTCAGCTGAACTACTCACGTTCATGTCACTATAATATAAAAACAAACTTGCTGTATCCTTGATCCAAATAGCAGATGTGAGACAAAAGAGACAGTATGTCCTTCAGCTCTGACAAGAAGCTTCTATTTATCAGATAAATAGAAGAAAAATGTAGATGGTTCTTTCTTGGCTGTCTGCTCTAATGTATCATCATAAAGTTTTGAGACTGCTACTGCAAAGCAATTGTGATGATATACGGGTGATTCTCTTTTTAAAGCGGTAGTTGAAGAAAAACATTTCAAACATTAATAACTCTATGCAAACAGGGACTCTGGTGTGTTACAAGAGCTGATGCCATTGAGTGCCATGCTGCAGAAGGCCTCATGCTGGTTGCTGTCTTCTCATTCTCCTTTTCACCAGGGCACGTGTGCAGCACCAACCATCTCCTGGTTTAGTGGCTTCAGACTTGCTCTTACACATTTCTGACCTCTTGTGACATCAGTTCACCTGGGGACACCAGCAAAGTCCTGCAAAGGTGGTGCTTGGCCAGGGCAAGAGTTTCTGCACCGTGTGTAGAGAGGAGTCAGAGACCCTGCTGGTCTGGAGGCAAGGCACGGGTGGCACAGCCACGCCCTGGGGGGCATTGGAGTAACGTGAGAGTGACAAGAAAAACCCAGGAAATCAGTTTTGAAATCTGTACAACCTCATTTATGTCTGTGGAAGATCCTCCTCCTCTGCCTGTCATTTTTTTACTAAGATTCTCTTGGTTTTTTTTAATTAAGCTTCAGAGACTGCTATTAACAAAATGCAAACATAGGTTATGCTTATCCAGTACATCATTTCCTATCAGCTGCTTCACAGAGGTGTTCAGAATCTGGAAGTACAAAATTTATTGTAAAATCCAGGTTTTTTGCTTCCTCCCACTTTGCCTCTAGCTGTGCAATAGCTAATTTGAGTGAAACACTTAATTATCTATTAGCCAAGGCTATAATATAAAATTAGTCATGGACCTCTATGAAAAATAGCTAACAACTTTCTCCTCATAAGAAATGAAACACAGACTTGCCCATTTTTGGTATGAAGTGACTGGAGTAAAATCTGTTTGAATGACTGTATTAAAACTAGTCTGAAAAAAAAATCCCTACATTAAACCAGAAGAACCTGGAATGGAATGGCCATTTACTTTTTAATATTTATATGCCAAAGATTATTAATGCTTATGAAAGACCTCACCCTTCATTTCTAGCTTTAAATTTCTTAATACGTGGGTGGGATAATATGTAATTTCTCACTAGCCATAAAGGAGTTCATTAAAACACAGTTCAATTTTCAATTACAGAATTAAATACCATTTTTCAAAGCAATATGTATCAGATTATTCAGAGACACACATGTTTATAGTCATTAAACTTTAAAGCAGATGAATGAGGATTCACAAGGGGATTTTGCAGATGCATGGACAGCAGATACTAAGGTCAATGTGTGTATACAAAGCCCACAGCATCCCAAATCCAACAGCTGTGGACACCAGGAAAATACAAGGGGAATGTACCACAGAAAGTGGCTGAGAATGTGTGCTATTCCTAAATGGAATCTTCTATGGCTTTTGTCAGAACCATGGTCTTGATAAACTAGTGTTCTTAATGGGATATTTCTTGTGTTCTTAGTTAAAATCTTTTTTACTCTTCAAATAGTATAAAATGTGGAGATTTTAATGTGCATTTGCTTTATGCTCTTGTTCTTTGGTTAGTGTGGTTGTTTTTTGCCAGCTCACACATCACAGTGAAAAAAGAGAGGAAAAACTAAATGTACAAGGGCATAAGGTCTGCATAGACACCTTTCAGATATATCAGCGCTTCCGTGGTTTTGTTGTGAAATCTCCACTCTTCTGCAGGGCACCTCAATGAAAACAAGACTTGAAATTCCAAATCTGTGGCTTAATTTGGCGCCCTGGGCTGTTTCTCGAAATGCCTTAACTTCTGCTGGTCTTTGGATCATCTTTTGGGCTTTTTTCGGGGTCACTCATCACTGTGGGCTCAGGAGGCACCTCGGGCACACGGAGAGGGCTCCACTGCCTGGCAAACCAGGATGGGCTTGGTTGTGCTCACCGAGCCCAAACTGGGCAAGCTTTGTTTGACATTCTCCCACCTGCTGATTTCTGGTAATTTTTCTGTTTTCTTGTAGAGCCCAATGTGCAGCAAGAGGCAGGACCAAAAAGGAATAGCTGCAATGCTCACGTTTCCTGCCCCCAACTTTTTGTTCCTAATTATTCTGGGGATCTGCCAGCATTCCCCTATCTGCAGGACAGCACAGATGTCTGCATGCTCTGCACAGCTTTGAAATAATGTAGGGATAAATATTGGAATGGCCATCCAGTGCATGAGAGAAAAAGCTTGGGCCTCAAAAATTAACATAAATGAAAGGCTTGCTAAGTGATTTAAAGAATCCTTTGTGTCCTGTGCCCAGGATTTTTTTTTTTTTTAATGCTGCTAGTTTGCACTGTTATATTTTTATCCTTTTTCCTTTTCTTTCTTTCTTCCTTTTTGGATGCAAAATCTTTGCTTCATTGGCATTAATGTAATTTATTGCATTGATTATTTTAAGGATTTTTCTCTCCTATGTGAGCAGTGTTAGTTTTCTTTTTCTCTCAAAAAAAATCCCTAAAAACTTGCTTTTGTCAATTTATTAGTATAAGCCAGAAGCAAGTAGAATCCCATTATTGCTGATTGCATTCAAAAAGACAGCACATTTTTTTCACCTCTCTTAGAACATGAGCAAAGTTCCCATGTAGCAGGTGGTTGTAATTAGTTTGGAATTCAGTTTGGCTGGCAAATTCCTTCCTGTTCATTGCATAATTTCACTGCTACGGTCCCAAAACAGTGGTGGGTAACAGCAAGAGAAGTCTCTGGTACTCTGGTATAAATCTTGAAGAATTTCCCCTAAGTCCTGCTAATGCAAGCTGTTACTCTGAAAATTAAAATCATGCAGGTTTGGGGGTCTCTGACACTCAGGTCATGAGACTGAATGATTAAAAAAAAAATCCCTTCAGTAAACATAATGCACAAAATGTGAATTATCTCACTGGTTTTTAGCTGACCTCTGTGATGCAAAGAATCATGTAAAGTCTGACATCTCCACCTGTAGTTCTCAGTGGGAATCACATAAACCACACTTCTTGTCCTTATTTTTGAGGTGTGCTGCACGATATTCCACAGAATTTTGTGACAACAATAAACAGAGACACTTAGCATCAGCTGAAATAGTAAGAGAAATCATTCTGAAAACCCTTGTGAGGTGGCTGCCCATGCACAACCACGTGGGAAATGTGTTACACTGGCACAGAAAGAAGCTTATTTTGAATTGATGAATAAGTCTTGCAGAATGATGCAAGGTGGACTTTCCTTAAGTACTGATATTTTGTAGGCTTTCCCGGGTTCATTGATCTTGCCAAAAAATGATCATAAAATCAAAGACATGCTAATGCTTTGCAACAGAAGACAACATTTCTCAAAACTGAGATGTTGGCAGTGACGCATTATCGATGTTCTACTAAAACCAATCAGTTGGCTTTATTATTCAAATAGGTAAGTGTTGATAAATTATTCAATTATAAAGTGCATTCAAAGCCTGTGTTAGATTAAATGGGTGGCTGTATATCTGCTATAAAAGATAAATCACAATACGCTATTAACTGAGTAAGTGAAACACAGAATTGCCAAACTTTGATTCCCTCCAACCGTTGAACACTTTATTTCTTCATTCCTAACCCCTGTATTTGTGATAAGGATGTTTTAACAGATATTCTAAATTTTTTCCTACCACTAAAGCTGAATAAAACCCTCAAATTTCTCATTAAAAAATGGTGGTTTATCTCCACTGGGAAGCTCCTCACAGGGAATGCCCTGGTTTTTGCTAAAGTTGGCCTTGCAAATCCCTCAAAATCTGGAATTTTGCCTATTTTATTCGTACTGTTTGTCATGACAATTTCATAAACATCTCTGTAAGAGGAGGGAAATTTCAGTGGCTGTAAATGACTGAATGACTTAATTCAAACACCATGACTACCAAAAAAAAACCCTCCACATCTGAACCTGCAGCCCCATTGTCTCTTTGAATCGTGCCCACTGGCTTTTACTCTTGTGATGGACAGTTGCATTTTCCACATATGTGGTGTTCTTTATACTAATCCTCAGTGCACTGCTTCACTGTTTGAATCATTCTCAGGCTGAATCCTGAGAGCAGTCCCCACCACACTGCTTTATTGTCATTACCAGTGGGCTGAACAGTGGCCTAGGTGCTTCAAAACCATCAAATTCTTTGAATTACCTGAATTTTTATTGTCAGCTGACTAAAAAGGAGACCCTCTCCACACTGGTATTAATTTTCCATTAAGATTTTCTTTTGTCTTTCAAATATTTCATAGAGTTTCAGTCAGTAAAACGATGCCTCCTTTTGTCATTTTCTTTACAAACTGTCAAGAGCTTTCTTTCCAATTCATGTTTCTAATAAACTGTATACAATAGCTTATACTGAAGGAGAAAACTGATCACTTGATGTAGGTTTATAAAGACCACTGTGTCATTTTATCTTCCACAAAAGTCCCACTGTCACTCAATAAATAGGATTTAACTATAAAACATGACCACAGGGTCTGTCCAAGATGCTTTCTTGAGATAAAATCCTCATTAAGTTAATGTAAGATCACTGGCTGTAGCCTACATTTTATTTTATATAATGAGTTCCTTTTTATACAGTAAACTTTATGAAAGAAGAAATTATTGGCTCACAGGGTAGAGATGGATGAATATAATAACACTTCTGCTGGAGGGATTTATGATGTATATTTAGCATCACAGACAACGTACTAAATCACTGCCACAGCCAATGTGAAAGATACATTAGCTGTCGTTTGTTTTTACCAGCTTCTCTAAGTCCTTTTCAGATGTCATTCTAGAGATTTCTAAGTCAGTCTCACTTGGTGTTATTAAAGAGTCTATTATACATTCTAGTGCTACTCTAAAACATGGCAAATTATTTCACTTTCATTGTGTTTGATACCATGAATATCTGCTCCTTCTTCTATGCTATTTATTCCAGATAGAAGAAACCTAGTGCCAGTGTTATGAGAACAACACACTAATTGGAAAGACAGATAAAATGTTTGTGAGAAATGAAATAGGGACAAATTTTCCTGTTTCCTGGGATATACATGTAAACTGGCAGTGTATTCTTTGGTCACATGTTAATACTGAAACAAAAAAATAAATTATTAGTTTGGAAAGAGCTTAGAAGGGCAAATTCAGTATTGTGGTACATGAGCTATGTCCATGATGTTGACTATGGCAATATCTGTAATCAGAAGAATGCTTGCAATTGGATTTTTGGGTGGAAACTTCATAGCAGCATCTATGGCCAGTGTTTGCTCACAAGTAGAGATGCCACAGAACACTTCGTAGTATCTTTATGCTGCTCAACATGACCAGATGAAAAAAAAAAAAATAATAAGGCTTTGAAATAATGGAGAAGTTTGTGAGACTTAAAAACTCAAAGAATGAAAACTATTACTGTTATTGTTACTAAACTAAAACTCTCAGCTCACATTCTTCAGTTTGTGCACCTCTAGTAACAAAATAAAGTACATCAAAATTCTCCTTTGGTCAAGAGTGTATCCATCTGATGCAACTTCTGTAGCTTGGAAAAGACTTAAAAATCAATTAAGAGTGTTTTGTAATGTGTGGCAATGTCTTCCAGGTACCTCAGAGAGGCTGGAGTAGCAGAAATGGCCTCAGTTAGGGGGGAAGACACATTGAGAAGAGGCCGTGCACTGGAGTGCAACACTAAAACCCAAGACTGGAACCCAGTAAATCAAAGTTTATCTTGGAGCTCAGAGGCAAATGTATACAGCACCATCACTACCAGGTGTGTGCTCTTTTAAGTAATATTTTGCTTGATCTTGCTCATTCATGTGGGATGTGTTCTGCTGAGGTGCATGGACACATACATGACTGGTTAATAATAGACAATTTTGCCTATTTGTGTGTAAAGGCTTCAATTATTTTCCAGCTTGTCCAAATATGTTTTCCCTTTTTTTCTTTAATGCTGTTACTTTAAGAGGTATTGAGATATAATTGATTGCTAGGATTAAGCCATACCCAAATGACTTTCAGGTATTTGTTATTCATGGTGTTTTCCTCATTTTAAATTAACCTTGGATGTTTATTGCCAAAGAGAAATATTTGAACTGTCTGGCAAAGTTTTATAACACACAAGAAACTTGTCACTGTGGCGGAGAAAGTAGGGGACATCAGTTATTAAAAAAACAACTTTATTTCATCTCTTTTACTGTCACCTAGTCAAAAATGTTGCAGTTCTGAAATGTGGATTTGTTCCACAGCTGCTGATGGTTTCCTCTGGCATAAGCAATCTATAAAGCAGTGTCTCTGTGGCTTAAACATGTAGATTAGTCTGAAGCTTAGTGTAACACAGCTACTAGCATTCTGAGCTCCCTGAGAAGAAAATGGCAAACATCTTTTTCATTTTTATTTTTGTATTTCCACACTGGCTGTTGTTCATCACAAAGAATACAACGTGCCCCAGGCCATTTATTGGGAAATCCCCACAGGAAAGGCTCAAGAAGCATGTTTCTGTTTTCACTCAGGAGGAATCCTGATGAGAATTATGCAAGTGCGATGACAAAATGAAGGAGGAAAGCTGTAAATCAGTGTTCAGATCTGAAAACATGGTTTTTGCATTTACTTTTAGCTTTTGAAAAGCAGGCACAGACATGGTGATTGGTGCTTTGTGCACATTTGCAGTATCACTATTGGCAGCTTGCTTTTTATGGGAAAAATGTCCTCTGAGGACCAGATTCCTCTTTGTCTTCATTGCCTGAGGACAAAAACATCTAGGATAAGTAAGATAGCAGGAATTAAATAATTCCAGGTCCCATTAACTCTAATGACCATAAAGCACAAATAATGCACACTCAAACTAATAACTATTTATAATGATTTCTGAAACTACATTATGAAGTCTGAAGTAAACTCAGATTAAAATCAGTATTATGTCACATCAGTAGCGATGTGTCTTCTGGGGTCAGCATGGAATACAGAAAATGGTTATAAAAGACTATATTAGTTAAAATCTGTTAAAGCCCTTTTTTCAGTTTTAGGTCTCACTGTGATTGCAAAGCATCATTATAATGGTGTTGTGAGTATATACATATATATATATATATATGTGTGTGTGTGTGTGTGTGTGTCACCTATATGTACAAAGAGAATGTCAGTATTATCATTTTAGTACTGTGATCCAATGAAAAGCTTGAATAGAACGAAAAAGATGAGAGAGATGAGAAACCTTGCCCCAGGAATAGAGGAAGTAAACCTCTGTTCCCAGAGATAAATGAAGAGAACTTTTGTTTCTACGCTGGAACAGCTCATCCTTAAAATTGCTCAATCAAGCAATTAAAATCAAGTAATTGAGAGGATGAGTTGAGATGACCCATGTTGGGTAGTTGTGGGGAGACTACCAAACTCTGTGAGAGATTTAATGATTGCAGATTTCCAGGCAGCTGCCATTCATGAAAATTAAAAGCAGAAGAGAACTGTTTATTGTGGGAAAGTCTCCACAGAATGGGAGGAGAAACTCTTCTCCCTGAGAGGACTGAAAAAAGATTATTTTAGAAATGGTAAACTGACTAAGAAATACCAGATTCTGTCTCTTCACATTGTCAGTGGGAAAAAAAAAAAAAAAAAAAAGAGGAGATAGGGGGAGGAGAAGTGTTCTAAAGGTTTATTCTCATTCTTAATATTCTTTTAATTATGTTACTAAAGTTTATTTATACCCTTTAAAGTTTAGTGCCTACTTTTGTTCTTCTCCTAATCCTTATCTCACAACAGAAAATGAATAAGTAATTTCAGTGGTGCACTGGCATTTGTCCAGCTCTCAACCCACCACATACTTGTATAGATGTACAAAATGAACAGATTTTACAAATGGATTCCAGTTTCTTAATTGTCTAGGAAACTTATTTTCTTCTGCTTTTGAAAAAAGAACACATTTATTTTTCCCATGCTGTATACATACACAAATGTGGCAAGCAAAATCAAAACATATTTCTGGCACTGTGAGTACAGAAAATTAACACTGAATTTAACAATTTTGGATAATTGTGTTTGTTGAGGCTTTGGCATATGTTGAATTTGCTATTAAAAAAAATCTGTTGCCAACAACCATTCCATTTACAGTTTACTGTTAAGTATGACTTCAGACAATGAAAGCTGTATGAACATTTTTGCATGTGGATTGGCACACTAAAAGTTGTTATAAGAAGAGAAATCAAGCAATACTGAAATTACCCTATATAATTCACAATTTTTACTAGAAAGAGATTGCACATTCTCCTTAGTAAAACATTCAAGTCTGACAGAAGTGCAGGGAATGGATTTTTCTTTTTAAATGGTGAAAAAAGAACAGAAAAAAAAGAAAAAGCAGTCACAGAGTAGTCAGATAAGATTTTTCATCTATGGACTTTCACTGCACTTTTCTTCAGCTCAGTTGGAAATGATTCAGTGAGTGAAGCTGCTAGCAATGAAGTGGGTGTTTCCAAGTGTCAGTCAACAGAAAAATGATGAAAATGCTGCAGAGCCCAATGCTGGTTTTCAGAGCTAGGAAGTGAAATGCCAGTGTCCTTTGTATTCAAATCAGCTTGGTCTCCTGTACTATTTTAAATGCTTGCAAATTTTTAAGAAGTTCAATATGAACAAAATGTTGAACTCCACAGTAGGGTCAGTGTTTTGTTCTATGAAATCCTGTAACTCCAAGAAAATAGTGCAATATCATTTATACAGACTCCACTGCAAGTATCTTGCTGTGCATCTGGTACCACAGCAGTGTCATCTGCTCCTCTGTCACAAGAATTTTTCTAAACTTGCATACTTCTAAACTCTCAGTTTTTATTTGAACCTACAAGAAAAAAATGCCAGGTAAAAAACTTAAATATATGGGATATTAGTAGTACTAGTAATAGTGGAGAAAACAATATGGAATGTTTTTTCACACAAGTGAACATAATAGCACCTAGTTCATTAATACATGTTAAGTGGCCACAATAAAAAATCTCTTTTAACGTTGCAAAAAAGAAGGGATGATTTCTGACTTTGTGCAGAATTAGTGAGTAGTGGTTTCATGGCTGATGATGTCTCTTTTGCTCACTCTACTCAGTCTCTACTCTCAAGCTTTTCTTCACTGGCACATATGGTCAGCAATTTGGTTTATCTGATAAAAAGGTCCAGAATCAGGGAAGAATAAAATTTCATATGAGAAGCTCATTTAGTTTTGCCTAACCTTTGTCTTATTTCTCTCCTTTTAGGAATAGCCATGATAGCATTGCTATTTCTCCTATTAGCAACCGTATTTGAAAGTCTGTAAAAAATCCTCATTTGGAAGCAGTTTGTATTGATACATAGATTTTAGAGATTCCTTATGCCTTAAAAATTTCTTATAACCACCTGAAAAAATGAGACATTATGCCAAAATGCATTAAGGGCTCCCAAGTCAAACCTCTTAACAGAGCTGTAATTTGCCATCTTTGCTGCTCCAGGGTACAACTGCATAGCTAAAAAGTGGAGGTGAAGAGAGGGTTAGCTGGATAAAATGTTTGTGAATTTAGAAATCTCAGTTCAGATAAATGGAGTTCTTATTAGGCTGATTGAGTTACACACTTGTATTTGGGATGCTCCACGTATATAAATACATGCTTAAATATTAATAATATAATGTTCCAGCTCATTCAGCCTTGTACAAGATTTGGTAGTTTATCAAATATGGCATGGTGCCCAAATGCCTTTTATAACTTTTAAAAATGATGTCAGTAGCCACAATGTTTAAAAAAAAAAAAAATGAAACTGGGAAGCCAAATTCTCCAAAGTTAGGATATGACATGATTTCAGTGTGACCTGAATTTTAACAATTTAACCTGTGTGCAGAGACTGTTTAAGGTCTGAGACTCCCAGATGATCTCCTACAGTCATGAAAGCCTGATTTCCAGAAGTCTACATTCTTCTCTGTATTGTAGGGTGGTGATGTAGGCTTCCAAGTGACTTCCAGCAATAATTTTAAATGTACTTTATATTTATTTTCTTTCAATTTATCACAGACCTGTTTGGAAAAGAACACCTGCTCCACCTTGCCAGTAGGTAAGTTCTGGTTAAGTCCTACTTCTCACAGAGTCATGACTGAGGAGCAAAAATAGTACAAATTGTTCATTAAAATGGCAAAACACAGCTAAAAACATAAACTGACAAAAAAGTGTTGTCAGTGAATCTATTTTAGCTGATACTGTGAAAAAAGATGTGGGCTCTGTTTCCAGCCTTGTCATGATACCTGTGTAAACCCTTGCCTGGATCAATAAGGCTGTCTTTGATTTTTGGTCTAAAAAAGGAGTACCGCTATGTGATCTTCTTTTTGAATGTTCTAGGTTTAAAAATATCTTCAGAAACTTAGGTGTGACATGTTTAATTTGAAGAAATTAAGGAATCAAATAGAATCATCTGTTTCTAAGTTTCCCTGGGAGGGTTATTTTGGTTAATTCCCTCTTTCTTTTCCAACTGCTGTGCCCTGTGAAGTCATTGAGGAGATCTGTGGTTTTCTTTCAGAGAGGAGGAAAATGGCCAAATGAGATTCAATTAATGGCTTTCCCTTTATTCAGCTGCAATCGTTTCAAGAGATTTGACTGATGTTTTGCTATTTTTACATTTTGTTACGTTCTTTGCCATTTGAATGAATTGTCAACATTATAATGTCTTGAATACTCTGTAAATTATATCATAAGCACTCCCACTTTGTTTACGCACTGAATTTTGATTGATCTATCCATTTTATGCTTCTTTAATTTATAACTCTCCTAATTTCTAATGGAACTAATCAAACCCCAAATTATTTAAAGCAAAGCAGTGATTTAATCTGTTATCTTTCATAGATGGCATGAGGTACTAAAATCCAGCCCTGTTTCAAATGGTTCTGAGAATTGACATGACTAAATATAATGTGAAGATGCTTTATTTTGCCAGTTTTGTTTTGGTTTTTAATGAGCCTGGTTTAAATACATGCCTTCTCACTTAGGTGAAACTATCCCCTAAGTGTGTATGTACTGTTCTGTTTCTCTGATCCCAGGATAAATATAAATGAGTATAAATGAAATGATATAAAAAATATATAAATTAAAGGTGAGTGTGGAGGAGCCATCATGACCACAATCAATGGAGGAATTGTTACTGAGGCAAAAAGGGAGCTGGAAGTGTTAGTGATGTATACTGGAGGTGGATTATGCAGAGAGAAAAGAGGAACAAGGAAAACCCAGGGAAGGAGAAAAGGAAGAGAATGTGAGATAGAAGAGAAAATTTTCCAGTCCTTTCAATTTGAGACTAATCCTGCTTACATGCTTTCTCTTCCTGGCAGTCAGTTTTACTTCTTGCTCTTCCCCTTCACCTTTGCCCTCCAGAGGCAGGGGAAGAAAAAAGAAGGAAAAAACCAGAATAGATGGAAAAGCAAGAGTGAATTTTCCTCGTTGGCTCCCTGACTGTGAGATTGCTTCTCCTTTCAGGTGTTCTACTGTGCTCAGTGTTGTTCTGGAATTGCACTTTTTATCTTGGCAGCTGCTGTGGTGAGGAAAAACTGAAAATGGGTGTGACATACATGGCTAGTTTAAATTCTCCATGTAACTCGTCATGTTCCTAATGTGAGCAAATATATTTTGTCCAAGTTGGAGTATATCACAGGAAAAAAATTGCCAGACAGGACTCAATGTGCACAGGAACTGGCTTCATCCATAAACCAGACCAGTGTCAGAGATTGCTTATGAACACCAAGAATGAAGTGTTTCTAAATGTGTGACCTGGATTTTTTATTACCAGAACAATAATTTTTTTTCTTCACGAGCATTCTCATTCTCTTTTTGGTAAATCTTGTGCAGGCTCTTGAGTGGAGTTTTTTATCAGTGGAGAGCAGGCAGAAAATGTTACTGAATCTGAATAATGTTGGGCTCAGCTGAAGTGAACAGCCACAAAAGTGATTAGGCAAGGAGAGACTCGAGCCTGAACCACTAAATGAAGTGTGCCTCTTTACTCTTCAAGAAAAGGCATGTCTCAACTGTAAATATAAAGTTTGAAACTTAGGACAATAGAAAATACACCATTTTATTTTATAATGGTTTAATGTTCTAGAATTAGCAAGAAAATTATAGGCACCTAATTTTTGCTGCGTTTTTAGAAAATGAATCAACAATATGAATGTCAGAGATAATTATTTTCATAACATTTCTATTTCTATTGTTTTCAGCCTGTTGGCTCACTCTGTTGGCTCTGCCCTTCTTTAGCTGCCAGGTAGTTGATTTTTTTTTTTTCCCCCCTACATCGTTGATTACCCTGCCACAAAAATGAAAGGAGCCTCATCAGATTTTATTTTAAGTCTGGGAACTTTTCCTACCTCTTGAACCTGAATGAATATTTAAGCAACTCATAATGCAACAATTGCTATTCTGAGGGAAAATAAAAAGCAATTCTCTGCTGAACATCCCTGTAGCCTGATGGAAAGGTAATGGCACCGCTGCAGACTAGAATAAAATCAAATCCTAATTGTTTTGGTGAATTAGACTTCCTAGCAAGTCATACTTCAATCTCTGCATAAATTAGAGGCCTTTACTCTTTTCAAATTCCTGTGGGGTTGCTGTCTTTGGCTTCCATCTACTTCCTTCAGCCCAGCTAGCAAATGCTTTTGAATAATGCCATGATATTTCCATTAAAGAATTCAGAGCTGCTGAGAAGAAATGTGTCAGGCTGTTGGTTGAATTCAGTCGAGGTGAGTTGCAGCAATGAGCTGAGGTTTGGCAGGTTCCTCAAGCACTCGAAGGGACGTTGGTGAATGCGCCAAGGTCCAGGAGCCAGGGGCAAAACTATTTATCCACAGTGCCCACGGTCAGAGCGAGCTGGAATTCTGAATATTCCAAATGCAGGCTCTGGGACTCCTGGCTGAAGAAGGCTACAACAGGGACTGCAGCAGCTTTCAGGAAAAGGTCTTCACAGAGGTGAAAGAAGAAAAGTTTTAACATCAATTATTTCTTGAATAATTGTGAGCTACGTGATGGGAAAAGTATAGATATTCAAGAAGTTGCAATCTCAGTGTGTTCTTGGTTAAGCATGTCCTGCTTTTCCCATTTTTTCTGTTCCTAAATATTCCACATAAAAATATTCTGTACAGTGAAGTTGCTAAATAGTCTAGCATACTTAGATAAATAAGCTTTGGCTTATTTAACTTAGTAAATAGACTTTACTGAGGGTCTATGTTTTTTCAATAGAGTACTACTGTTTTGATTTTGTGTTTATTCAAGGAATATGAGGAAAGTTAGGATATTGTCAAAACAGAGTTCACAATTACCATCAATATCAAACCAATGGAATATATTGTAACAAAGAAAGAAGAAATTTCTCAAATTCTAATGGAGTTGTGTAGCTGAAACATGCAAGTTCATATTATAAGAATAATGTTCATCAGTCAGAGGTGCAGATTGTTGATTTGTTCACTCTAAAAGGTGCAAAGACTTAAGTATAATAAAAAAAAAGAAAAAATATTTTAAAAAATATTTTTAACCACTTTTATAAAATAAAACCTCCTGAATTCACATATAGGCACCCTAGAGTTCACACAAATCCTGATATTTATCAATCCACTTGGGTGACCTTGAAATAACCCTATCACCCTAACTCAAATCAGCTATAATCCTGGCACGTGGCAGGAAAATGCATATGTAAGAAGAAAAAAAACATAAGAAAAATGTTATTTTCTGGGGAGCTTGAGTTATAAAATGACATTATGGCTGTCAGAATCAAGGGCACATAGGCATGGCTCATGATGATTATGATTTATGGGAGCCTTAAAGAGGAGAAGTAAATATACATTATAAAAGGTCTGTTTTGCTATGATTAATCTAAGCACCCTCCTTGGGTTTGTGATGACAGAGGAAGGCAAAGTTGACAAGAACTTTTCCTTTTTTCCTTACCAATAATTTCAGTAACTTCTAATGTACAAATCCAGATTTAGAAGATGAACCTTTTGTAGCCTTTCGTTGTAAAGGATGAAAGCTAGTAGGTATAATTTGCAATAAATTTGAGGTCAAATGTGACACTAGATAGACATCTGCTGCAAATAAACAAAGTCACAGTGCACTACATGAAGATACTATTAGCAGGATACAAAATTAAAAAAGAACAGTCTCTCCACCAAAAAAAAAAAAAAAAAGAAAAACCCCTTCCTTTCAGCTGATTTTGACATTTGGCAGTCAGTTATCTTCCTTGTTTTGAAGCCTGCAGCAAAGTGATATCCTCAGCTGAAGGTCTATGCTGGTTTTAAATTTATAGCTTAGTGCATCATGGATGCAGCCAGGATTTTGTAGCAAGTTAAAAACTGTATCATGTTTTCTCTCTAATGAACTCTATGTGCTGTCTTGATACCTTTTTCTTATGTGGTTGTCTGAAAGTATTTCTTCTGAAGTTTTGTTATTTTGAAGCATGTACACATAAATACATTTTCTAGTAATAGTAAATCTTTCTTTTCTTTTCTAGAAAATAAAGAAAAATGCAGTTATAAGATACATACATCCATATGGCCAAATATCTGTGTCCATCTTGGCTATCCCATAAATGTCAAACATCCTACTTAGGATGGGATAGATAAATACACTGTGAAGATCTTGTTACATCAACAACTTGACTAGAAGAGGTAAATGCATTGTATATTTTTTATGAAGTATCAATGCAGTCATTGCTGGAACTTTTTAAAAATACTGCCATTGGGATGTGGGGTTTTTTCAACATCCAGTTTTAAAACCGACACTTCAAACCAACCAAAAAATCTTAAGCATCAGTATCTTAAAACAAGAGAGGTGCAGGGGTATTTCACCAAATTAGTTCAGTTTCTAGAGGATTACTTCTAGTTAGACAAGGGAGCTTACAAAGAACAGAAATCAGATAAATTAAAATAAAATTATACCAATAAATGTCACTAAAATTTGTATTAGAAGAATAGTAACAAACAATTTATGAATAAAGTTCTAGAAGTTAAAATACTAGAAAACTATCAGTGGAAATAAGTACTTTGTAACTATCAATCAGTGAAACTTCTCAATACTTTTATAAACTAGAGAAATGTTAATTTATTCTTTTTAATTTTGGCTAGCTGGTTAGTCTAGAAGCTGTTTGATGGAACCTTGGTAATACTTGGAAGATAATGAGAGGTCTTTGTAGCCACCCTGTTCTTCGAACAGACCAATGTTTAGCTAGCAAGAGTTTGATTTTGTTTATAGGACAAATAAGACAATTATTTCCTTAGATCTCACATATATCTTTGCAATTAAACCAAACTTCATGATTAGTGTAGGTTAAGGTTAAAAAGTGTATTTTCAGTTATGAGGAGAAAAGATGGAACACTGCCTCTCCAGCCAGAGACTTCAGTTGTTAAAAGGTGCCTGGAAGCAGTGCTGTAGAAGACTTCTGTATTTCACAGTGAATGTGCAGCTGAATTCTCAGCACGCCAGAGCCCATGAAGAGCAAGCAAAGGGTAAAGGTTGCAGTTTTCTTTGTGCTCCTCCCAGAGAGAAATAGTACAGCTACTCAGTGAACATGAAATGGGCTTCCATTCCTGTTCAGCTTTTAGAAATCGGCATAAGCGTTTCTTTTAAATAAAAAATAGAGAATAATTTTGGGTTAAAACTCAGTACTAATAAATATAGAAACCTAATCTTGTAGTTATGCAAGAATTATTAGTCAGCAATTGTGTTGGAATGTTTGGAACAGCCTGGCTGTACTTAATTGCACAAACTTTGAGAAAATTACACAGTAAATTAGAAGGAATGCTGCATGGACAGTTAACTGTATTCTACTGAGCACAAAAACACTAGACCTTAAAAGAAATATGTGTTAAATACAATATAAAGGGCTCCGTTGTCTGCTGATACAATGCCCTAGAGAAATACAACGCAGGAGATAATTCCAGTTGGGAGATGAGTTAGAGCAGCTTTGGGCTCACAGCAGAGGAGCTTGTGACACCTGTATGTAGCCTTGTCTGCATCTGGGGCTGGAGCCAATTTTGGGGGTGTCATCCTCTTTGAGAATGTGTTGGGTTCCAAGGGTGATTCAATGGGCATATCCTAGAGCTGTGAGGTGAGAGGTGTGTTACGTTTAGCCAAGACCTCACAGCAGGCAGGAAAAGCAGCAAAAAAACAGGAAAATTAAGACAGTGTTTCTTTATCAAAAGTTGAAAGGGTCAGAAAAGGACAAGGTAAGGAAATGATATGTACACTGCAAGGTAGTGAGGAGACAGTTACTGATGTCACAAATCGTGCAGATAAAGCCAGTAAAAGAATTATTTGATGCATTTTGTTAAGCTGGTCAGAAGAAGCAAAGGCCTCTGTTGGCTCTCTGATTTGAGTTAAGAAATATCATCTGTTCTTGGCTTCATCAGCATCGCTGAGCATCTCAAGGATGAAAGTCTGAGTAACACTATTATATATATATTATATATATATATCTCAGCTGTGTATTGGCAAGGTGTGTAAGGGTATATAAGCTTCTAGTTCCAGTAGGCAAGAGTAATATACTTCAGGATTTAATAGAAACTGGGGTATTGATTGATCCCAGGTATGTGGAACTGCTGGCTGATAACCATTATGATGAGAAAAAGCATATTATCACCCAGTAATTTTTAATGATATGGAACAAAGCCAATGAAGCAAACCTTATCTGAAGATGAGAAAAAAAATCAATAGAGCAGCTTGATCAGGTTGGTTTGGGATACTTGAGTGCACAGTCAGTTGCATTCTAAATGCCATAAATATCATAACACCTATCCAGAGATGAAAATGATGTCTTTATTGCTAATCCATAGGGATTTAATTTATTGCTTTCTTCATTGTAAGTTATTGATTACTTGTATTTGCATGAATATATCTGGATTATGCATTTAAATATTTTTATAAGATTGAGTCTGGTGGTATAAATATCAAATGACAGTTTGGTGTAGGACATTTGGATACTGATATTAATGTGTAGGGTCACGGGTAGAGTTTCTACGTGTCTACCACCACCTTAAAAACCAGGTGTTGCTGATGTACAGCTACAAGTTGGCTTTTTTCCTGTGGCATTTGACAGATCTTTTACAATTCCACTGAAACCTTTCAGAATCTTTGATCCTTTGGCATTCTTTACCTAAATCAAAGGATCAAATGTGCTTTTTTGCACAGGCTGTGATGTTTTTAGCACTGTAAAAGCCTTTCATTTATGGGTCTGCTTTTCTGGGGTAGTTTTTTAGAGTATTAGAGTATTTAATTAATTAAATTAGTGTATTTAATTGATTAACACTAGGATGATTTTATTTCATTCTTGACAATCTATTTTTCTTTTTGGAAAATTAGTAATTTCTACCACATCTATGGATATGCTGTTGCAAATACTTCAAGTCCTCTCTTTACTTCAGATGATGTACTCATGCTCCTCATTATGCCTTTTTTCTAGAATACATGATCTACTTGCATATAATTGTAATAACTTTTGCCATTTTAAAAAGTTTCAGGTGTTGTGGTACTACTCATGGTTTATTAAAAATATATGTTAATGTGGCAATCTGTAGAATTTTAGTAATATTTTCAGACTCCTGCTGCTCACATGAAACACAGAGGACCTAATGAGATCCAAAATATAGGATTAGATGTCCCCTTTCTGGTTATTTCTATTTGCTGTAAAAAATCCAACATACAAAGATTAATCTTATTTCTACTTTTTATGATATCCCACTTTTCTAAATTTGAAAAACTCCAGAGGATAAATTATTATTTAATGTGCAATTTTTTAAAAAATCCTGAAAAAAATAGACTTACTCTTGGCTCTTAATTAAATTATGTATCTTGATCATGCCTCAATAATGTTACCACTTTTATTAGGTTCCTATAACAATCTCTCATGCAAAACTAATCCTGCTGATTGACTATTACTGCAACTTTTGTCAAAAACTGAACTGCAGGCTTTTTTTTTTTATGTGGAAAACATGAAGCCATTTATGTTTATGGATTATTGAATTTTAAAGACAAATTACTTTTTAAATTCCAAAACACAAAGTAAAACTTGAAGCAAAACTAGCATCTTATCTTTGAAAATTTCACAGTATGCATGCATTGAACATTATCTCCTCTTCAGGCTTCAAAATTTCAATTTCCCTTGGGTAAACTTGAAACTGAAAGGGCCTATAGCATAAATTCTAAACATGTTTATACGTGTTAATTTGATAGCAATTTATCTGTATGACTTGTTTTGTTTTAGTATGACTACTTCCTTCAGTCTCTCATAATTAAATTGTCATGCATATTCACAAAGCTTAATGAATCAGCATGGTTTGGGTTTTTTCCTTAATTTTTACAGATTGGCAAATTTGCTTAATATGCATTTTTTACCATTTGATACATAATGCTTCCAAAATATTCTTCTAAAGGTTTGGGCCTCATGGCCTTCCTTTTTTTAATTGTATGTGCAGAAGATCTCTACCTCTACTGAAAAGAGGCTCCTTTCCAATAATATTTAGGCAGATTTTTTTTCTGTTTATATTGGTCAGGCTCCTGTGAATTGTTCTTTACATAAAACAGAGGCAAATTCACTTGTCTCCTATGGTTTCCTTAAATGCTCTGTGGTGTTACAGCCAATTGATCTTCATCAGACTCAGGCTACCAGAGCAATAGCAAAATGTTGAATTGTTTCAGCATGGCTTTCCTGTCTCAGATTTGTTGGCAAAGAAGGATAAAATAGAAACCTTCTGTGTTGGTCAACATATAAGTTTTTACTCTTTCTCTCCAGCAACCTGTACAGAGAAAAATAAAGATCATACCCTTTCACTTACTGCTTTTATTCCAGCTGTCCCCATTTCTGCACCTACATTAATATTAAAAATGTGTTTTCTTTGAGAATCAACAGTGTCCTGGGAGCCAGAAATGTCTCTTTTGGGTTGATTTTCCTACTGCAGTTTGTCTCCTTGTCTTGATGTCACTATTTTTTTTTAATTTATCTTTTATGTGCTTTCTCACAGTGTGTAATGCTGAAGCTGGGGAACCAATTCTGAACAGATATTGGAACAAGAGACTTGCATACAGCTGAAACCCAGATTTTGAGTAAAGTTGCATTTTAGGTAAGTTTAGCCCACTTTATTTCTAGCCAAAAGGAAATAGAAATGACACATAAATATTTAAGTAAATTCAGTCTTGCTGTATAGAAAACAGATGTGAATTACTAAGACAAATTGCCTTTGTATTAAACCCCTCCTGCACAAGAATCTTCAGAGTAGCTCATTAAAAACACCTTCTGGGTAACATTTCTGGTAACCAATATGCTTCAGAGAGAAGTCAAATTAGTAAGTACTTGGAAAGTTTCTTTTTTTCTTAGTCAGGTCAAACCTTCATTCTCAAAAGTAAGCTTCTATGTATGTCTCTGTCTATTTGGATAATTTTTTATATTTATTTAGCATGCCAGGAGAAAAATACAGTAGATTGGCTTTAGAACCACCTGAGGATATTGTCTGGCTCTTTCTAAAACTTATAAAATCACAGGATGTTTCTCTCTCTAACCAAAAGAAGCATGTAAAAAAACCCCATTGAAATAATGCTCATAATAAATGAAAAATATCTAGATTTTCCTTTCTTAGGATGATTCGGTGTCAAAAGGCTAAAGACCATCCTGGTACATCTCTTTTTACAAAATCAATATTGTAGTGTTCATCTTGTTTAGCAGTTAAAAGAGCAACATATAAAATCTTCTTCCTCTACACAATTTTCTATAAATCACACTGGTTTGCCCTGGAGCAGTTTATGAAAGAGAACTTGTTCTATTTGTGTACCCAAATAAAAATACAATTAAACACAAGTTGAATAATTTTATGCAATTGTTCTCTTTCATGCTTTGCCTTGAAAAAATTCTTAAATCATGCTCTAAATTATTTGCAAAAAGGACATAATACTCAGTTTTGGAAGTTAGGTTCATTAACTAACAAACCTTTATTCCACCATCCTCTAATTTTCCCTGAACTGTTCTTCACACAGATGAAAGGACACTAGAAGATATCTTTTAAGTGTCTCAACATAAGAAAAGATTTTATAAACATTTTCTATTTTTTAATAAAGCATTTTTTTCAGTAATACACAGATAATTTTTACGCAGGGTATTTATTACATTTGGGCTACATTTGTAGAAAAGTATCTTTAACCAACAGTCTGTCGAGTTCTGGTTTTTTTCTCTAGGATTGTTTTAGCTCTGTAGCACAACACTTATTTTTAAAATCTTTTTGGCTTGATAAACTCTATGAAGAGAAGCTTGCAAGGTTGATGAGACAAACAGCTCGGATGAAGTGCAGACACAAGAGGAGAACAGCTCTGGACATCTTGGAGCAGCAAACTGGATAATTGCAATTATTTTAATTTTACAGTCCTGCTGGGACTCTAACTCTCTTGAGAGAAGGAGAAACACAGCCTGGGTTTATTTGATTGTGTAGTCTATTGAAAAATATTCCATTGGAGGAGCAATATTTGCAATCTTGATATATTTGAGATATTGCTCAAAAATCCTTAGAAGCAACAGGCTCTGACAGTTTCATTTTTTCCATGATGTGCCATTTATCTCTCTAAACAGCACTAATCAGAAAGTGCTGACCCAAAAGCTACAAAAATGGCACAAATACTATAGTTTAGCTTAGTGAATCTTCTTTTGGAAAGAAGCTGTAGTGATTATAAATTAATTATCTTATTTTCTCCTCTTTGTTTAGCCTGTCTTTAGGTGTGGCAAGGTACCACAGTCCTCCACATGTCTAAAAGGAATACATGAAACCTTATGGAGCTCAAGTTCCTGCTCCTTAGTGTTTAAGCTCATTCACCAAACCAGTTTTTATATTTTTTTTAAATTTAAATAATTGCAGAGCACAAAATTGGCAGACTAGTGTGAAATAGCATTTGTGAAGATACAGAAGTTTTCTGGTAGTATGTCTTTGTCAGTTTGTTCCTTGTTCCATTCAATGAAATTTTCTCTTCTTAATGAAAGTCATTAAAATCAAATAGTTCCATATACAGAAGAGTGGGCAATCTACTTCGTGGCAAACATTTTGGGTTTTTTTTGTCTCTAATTGTAATACAGTCTGGGTTTCAGGATAGCATCTGCAAGGCTAGTGTTTTTCTATAAACCTGTGAAAGTCACAATCTAATGAAAAATATAGCAAAAAAAAAAAAAATCCAGATGTAATAAGCCACTTACTAACTTCACCAGCATTATAAAAGGAAAATATTATTTCTGTGTAAGCAACAACTGCATAATATTAATGCTCTTCCATGTGAAGTATACATAATTTCAAAAAGCTTTTCCTCAGTTTCCATGTTTACTGAAATATTTAAGGGACACCATTGTTTTTATCATACATCTGCTCAAAATATGTTTACCCCAGAAAGTTTAGACATGTCCTGGTAAAGTAACTAATTATTCCAAAATTAAGATATTTTCATATAGCTTTGAAATGGTAAACCCCATGCATTTATTCACTTTAAACCAAAAAATTAATAAAACTTTCAAACATGTAGGGAACAGTAATTAATTATAGTGCCTCTGGGTTTAAAAACACTAATTTTCTAATTACAGTGCTTCCAAAGTCATATATTCATATTTGTTCTGAGATACATAGCATGTAGTTTTCCTAAGGTTCAGAGAGGTAACATGTAACTTCAGAAGAGGTAAAATGTACTCTAAAAGACTTTTGTGTGCACACAAGAGATCATAATATATGATAAAATAAAAAATGTTCATTTTTATGAGGGATACTGGAATTAAATATTTGATACTCTCTGCCCGGACTCTCACAAAAGCTCTGGTGAATATACCTGAAGAAAGGAAAATAAAGAGACAAGTGGGTAAAAATGTAATCACCCATCTTAAATCTTAAAAGTTTCAAAGTTTCCCTGCTGCTGAATTGTAATTTCCAAAATAAGGCCAGTTGAATCTGTTGGGTTTTTTTCCTCACACTTCTTACAGATGCCATTTTCAAAATAAATTGCTCAGGGCAATGTGGGGAGGTGACAGAATACAAAAATATTTAAGTATTTTTCAGAGTGAATGTTTTGAAAGCCACTGTTTTTTTTTTTCCCTTCTGTTTTGGCCAGAAGTATTATGCATGGAAATTGAAAAAAATCAAATGTGCAAGTAGTTACTATAACAGTTTTGCAAACTTTAGGAGATATCAGATGGATGATTTTAATATTAACAGAAAAATAACCTTCTTCCAACTTGTGATACTGAAGAGGCAAATTTTATAATTTGGTAAAATAGTATTTTTGTAAAACTCAGATATATATATTTTTTTATAAATATATTAGGTAGTTTTTCAACAGTGTTGGTAACTAATCCTATGGCACCTCATGAAAACTACCCAAATTTATTCCCAGATTTCCATTTATTTTAGTAGTTCTGTATAGGCTCTGCTTACAGAGTCTCTCCCTTAGGCCTTTGGTAGGAATACAATGCCTCCTGCAGAAGTGTAGACGTGGGGTCTGATATATCTATACTCCAGGCTATAACTATATCCATCAGCTGAGAAATCATCAGCAAAACTGCACAAGTGGGGAGATAGTAACTCAAACTCCTTTTTAGATGATATACATGTGGGGTCATAGAGAAAGTACTGACAAAAGTATGTATTTGATGAAGCTCCTAGGGAGAAGAGCTTTTAATTCAGGAAACCCAGCAAAATTCAGGCATAAATTGGAGTTACGTGCACTAAATCAATGCTGAAGGCATCTTCAGAACACAGAGTTTCAAAGCATGAATGATGCACCATGATCTTCTCTCTGATAGCTGGATTCTCTGATGAATCCTGCTGGTTTGAATCTTTTTTAGGAATCCATCAAGAGAAGTCTAAAAATCCTGGCTGTGGTAAATAAATAATTAAAAGGTGGTGATTGAATCTGATGGGTTTTTTCTATGTACATCTCACATTCCATGAGACTCACAGCCTGCTGTAGATATCTAAAGGGGTAGCTGCATTTTTACAGGGCAGCTGACAACTCTCTGACACTCATGTTGCTAATTACCTGAGGACAGATGTTTCTAACTTTTGACAATAAATGAATTAAATTGCTTTGCTGGTAATTCAGATGTTCACGATCTGTTTCTTAAACTTAGAAGACACTTACCAGTCATGCTTGATTTGATTCACTGCTCTGTTTCAGGGGAGGAAGTGCAGTGTATGAAGTTCTAGAAGCTGAAAAAGTGGGAAAGAGCCACCAATGGAATCAGATGTGTTGAGTGGGAATGGTTTATTGCTCATTAGCAGAGGGAAAGCTCTACATGAGCTGGTCCAGCTTGTAACGAGGTTGTTCACCACACATCCTTCTTTGATTCTCTTACAAGCTGATTTTTGTTAGGATGTTGTCTTAGTCCACTAGTTCAAGTGAAAAGCCACAGGATAGAGATAATATCCAATTACTTTTTAGGCTGAAAATAATTTCTGTTAACATTGGAAAAAAAGACATAAGAAGCATCGTGCCAGCTTTAAAAGGACTTACAATATTACAAAGGATATTGGAATGCTATGAACCAGCTTTTAATGTGAGCTTCCTCACTAAGGCAGAAAATTGTACTGGGGAAAAAATACCCAACCTGTTTCTGCTCCATTGCAACAGTTTCACAGGTGATGCTGTGCTTTGAATTTTCGTTGGAGAAAGTTTAACATTGCTAACACTTTGACTGTACTGACGAGTTTCGATATAAAATGTTAATTAAAAATCAGTGTGGTTGCATATGTGTCTATGTTTAAGATGAGTCTGATATTTTCATAAATTATTATTCTGAGACATTTCTGCTTCTTACCAACATCACTGATTTCATCACAGGAGCACAAGTGTAATTTTTAGAGTATAAGAATAGAGGGAAATTGCCTTCTTTTTACTTCTTCTTCATTACAATCACCATCCTAACAGTTTCCTGGTTTACCATTCCTATTCTTGTTACAAGTTCTGTCACAGAAATAAGAATTGAACTGTAATGCCAATGTAGGCTGTGAAATGATGAGTGAGTCACTGGAATGTGATGGTCTGGAATTCACTTAAGGGTTTTCCTACCTTGAAGAGAAGACAACTGGCAATCAAAAGAGAAACACTGAATAAGGCAGAATGACGTATTTGACTATTAGAAGTGAGTGGGAAGGTAAGAAAGTAATTTTTGGGGTAGGAAAATTTCCTTGAATTCCTCTCCTGCCTGCCCCTGTGGATTTTATTGTCAAAGCTTGATGCATTTGCCAACAAGCCTCCTAAAGAATGGTAGCAATGACCATGTTGCTGCAGTTCCAAAACCAACATCTAAACCCAAAAATAAGCTAATGTCCTGTAAAATTGTCTTTTTAGTTATAGTAACTAATGGATTTGGCCCATGGTACATTCGTGTCCTTCCCTAATCTCTTCTCAGTAGCATTTCAATCCCTTTATTATATGTTATAACTCTTGTTCTATGTTGGCAGATATCTTCAAGTAGCTATCATTGTTGATTGAATACCTATGGCCAGTTAAGACTCAATTAAATATAGTCACAATAATTCGGGTTATTTGCTTTATGAGGTTCACCCCAGATTTACAGAATTATAACTGAGATATGAATTTGACTGTTTAATGGAATCCTGTTGTTACTTGGTATGCCAACACTCACGGAATGTTAAGTATCACTTTGTTCCAGGTGCTATAGGCAATTGTTTAATCTAATTTAATGTGTTGAAACAGTTGAAATAGTTCTGTAGGTGTTCCTTGCCTTGTACTTCTTTATTATACATTTTATTTGATTCTTCCAGGTTACAACATGACATAGTCTCAGAGTGTTTTGGAAAATATTGCCTTGTCTTAGACATTCTGCATGATGTTATATTGACAGCAGTTGTTCTTTGTCAAATTTCCTGTCTTCCTAATCTTTTTCTGGCCTTTATGAGACATTTTATTAACTGTCCATTTTGAAGCTCATCAAAAGAATAACATTCTGTAATCTTAATCTCTAAGAGCAACTTTTACTTTGCCTGCCCTGACCAGTTCTCCATTTTCTGGATGCTTAAAAGAATCACAGACAAAGCACTACTGTTATTATTTAAATTATATTACAAGTTTCAGTCATGTAACTGTCACAAGGACAATGATCTCAAAAAATATGCCATTCTTCAGCAGTGGGAAAGGAGAAAAACCCATGCACTCAGAGAAGCCTTGCAAGATGAGTTATCTGTTGATGAACCCTCTGTGATTTCCTCATTCTAATCTCACAAAGATTAAAAAAAAAAAAAAATTACACTTTTGCTATCCATCTCAGTACTTCAGTAAAGGTGATTTGACAGCATCTCTATGAAAGACCAGATGGTGGGAGAATACTCTGAAGTGTGTTCTTTTCTTTCCCTCCAGTAGATTGTTTCATTCCAGTGGATAATTGATGCAGAAGGGAAATTCGTAGCATAGGCTGATTTCTATAAACATCAAAATCATTTGAGAGGGAGACAAAGCTTTATTAGTTTAGGGGAGAGGGGTCTCTTATCAGCCATTTTAGAGAACACTTGGGCAAATGAGTAAAAGCTACTGATGTTTATGATTGTTTAGTTCAAACTCTTGCTGTCAGCAGGTGACATTCCATATATTTGTTTGTGCATATATGGAACAGAGTTTATTGTCTGTCTAAGTAATGCTTTAACAATTATGAGCAATGCAATGAGGGATACATTGGAGCAAAGATCTCTCTAGCTGGACACCTGAATACCTTGGTACTGCTTTAGACAACTGGAGTTACATAATTTATGCACTAAAAGAAGTTCATATAATACTCCCAAATGAGTAATTTAATGCTACCACATCCCTCTGTAAGTAGGCAGCCAAATCTTGCAACTCCAACACTCAAATATTATCCAAGTTTCTTTTTGAAACTGTAGTAGTATTATTTCTATGTGTCTTTATAATACTGAGAGTAGATATTTCTTCAAATAAACAAATTTCTTTTATGCAAAAAGCTGCAAACCATAAAACTTCAGCAAGTTACATTGATTAGTTAAAACATGCAAAAATGATCAACTTGTTCACCTTTAAAATTAAAATATATGGACATCAAATGCAATGATGGGTTTAACCAGAAACTATACAAAATCTACTACTCTAAATTAAATAGTTTGCTGAAATAAAATCACTAGTTGCCTAGACCATTTTGAGAATGTGTGAACAGAAAAGCAAATCTTGGGGAAGACATTTGAGAGTCAAAAAAACCCAATTGTACTAAGCTAATTTCTGACAACTTAAAAATGTCACCACTTGCTAACTAGTAATGCCAAAAGCAGATGGAGGAAGCTGTGACAAGGGAGTGCCACAGCCCTTAGTGCATGGTATGGGCAAATAGCCACTCATAAAACCTGTCCATTCCTCTTCTCTAGATGCATTTTTTCTGTAAAGTTTTCCACAAACAAAGATGGGCTGCCTGCTTGGAAAAGGTGGCAAAGCAGACTACAAAATGCTATGCCTTTTTAAAATAAAAATCTTTTACTATTAAATGTAAGTGCTTAATATTTTTAAATAGTAACAAGTATCTTGTTGCACTTCACTGTGTGTCACAATTGATCATGTAAAGGGATCACTTTGTATGGAAATTTTATAAAGAGAATAAAAGGGAGACCAACTTTTAGAGGGGTTCTTTTACATTGGCTTGGGTTGTTTCCTTTATTTAAATCTATCCTGGTTTTAAGAGAGCCTTCTGTACTCCTGAAATATGACAGGTAATATTGTGTAACTGATGACACTGAAGTCACCCTAAAGAATGCTAATAGACAAGGAATATTTCTCAACAAAAAATAACTAACCTTTAAAGACAATGCAGAAAAGGATGACTCAGTAATGGGATAATGATATGTGCTGCATCAAATCTGTTAATTGAAGGTTTGCCATGACCACTGAACAGCATTTGTTGGAAATATCTCCAGACATTCAGACAGCTAAAAGTAGAAAATGATCAAGAGGAAAGAAGATTGTAAAGGAAAGAAAATCAGTAGACTTTACATAATAAAATATAATGGTAGTTCTCACAGCCTAGAATAGCAGGCTAATTTTGCAAATTAGACTGGTTAGTTAATTGTGCACTTCAATGTGCCAAGCATCTTTGAATACTATTAAAAATGATCACAAGTTTGATAGGGAATAAAAATCATCCAAGAACTTGACTAGCATAAAGACACACAGCCACAAGAGAAGGGCAACAGAAGCCATCTAACACAGACTTGTATTGTCTATATCACAAATCATCCTCAGTTCAAATCTGACCCCAGGTTTAAAAATAAAAATAATTTTATTTTTAAGTGCTGCTATATCACATGACAGAATCTGGCCTGTGAAACATGAAAAGCAGCAAACACAGTTATGACATTGAATGACAAGAAAATATCAATTTGGGAAAAAAGTTATATATGTATATACATGCATATATAATGTGTAGTACTGTAAAAAGTAAACCACATAGATACATTTCATTGAAATCTGAGTTACTTGCAAATGCAGCCCTCAAAATGAGATTTAAATATGGTTTTAAAGCATGCTACAGAATTTAATATCTTTGTTTTGGGATAGAGTTGCCAGAGACAGAAAATATTTTAATTCTTAGCGATTGGTATTTTGAAATGCTACAAAGAAAGATAATGTTATATTTGGAAATTGTAAAAAGAAAGATAATTATATATTTTAAATATGTTATTAAGGAATAACATATGCACCAAACCCACAGATTTCAAGCATTTTCTAAGTTTCTCACATTTAAACAACCCTGGCATCTGCTCATTACTACAGAAGAATGAAAGGCTGCTTTTCTGCAATGCCCTATAGTACACAGAAAACTGCATTTCAGAACAAAGAATGGAGAGCATATTGCTGAAAAAAACAGTGCTTCAAGAAATATTGTTGGCTGGGACCGCTTGGGAACCTTCAAGATGGATAAACTAATCTGATCTGGATACAGCAAAATCAAAAATGATTCCTAAATGCTGAAAACCTACTTGGAATTAACCAGGCAGGAAAACAACCGCTCTGTAAGTGATGGGCTCTATATGGCTGGCTGTATTTGGCATGCAGAAGAGGAGGAATTAGCAAACTGCTCTAAATGAACCACTTCAGGATTTCAGACCACCAGAAGGTGGGTTCAGTGAAACTGGAAAAGAATTATATTAAAAAGAAAGAGCTTATCAACATGAATGCAAATTGCTTTTGGAAATCTTTTTCTCAAGGTATAACTGAGGTCAAGAGTTTAAAAGGATTAAGATTATTAATGCAAATGCATAGAGGTAATGAAGGAATGGAGAATTACAATAGCAACTTTAAATCATAGGTGTTTATTTCATGCAAGGAATTTTTCATCTTCTACAAATACAATAGTATAATTTCTGCATGTATTGGAAAGCCAACTTTTTTATTTTCCTGTGGTGAAGCAATGCTAAATTCATGAAAAGAAAAAAATATTGCTAAGAGTATGCTTTGCACTATGAGGAACAAGATATGAACTGAACATGGAATAAAACAAGCATGTCACATGCCTAAGATTTCCAAATATATGGAGATATATTTTCTCTCTAATGCAGAGATTCCTGGACAGGAAGAAAATGACACAGAGATTCCTGAACAAGATACCTGATGTCTGTAATGCATAATGCAAAATCTGATTAAATTACCCAAGGGGTCCCTCTATGTCTTTAAAACCTATCAATATAATTAATTTTATGGCTTCACAGGTTAATTTTGGATGTAGATATCAAGGAATTTGTATTCCTTACTCCAGCAGCAAAATAGCATATGTGTGACAGGGAGCTAACCACCAATTCTCCCCAAGTACCCACAGGCATGAGGAATTTACAGTATAACTAAGTACTGGAAATTATTCTGTCCTGGCCTACCCAAAGGATTTTTCAGGATAGGCATGATAATATGATCAATATTACAATCATCCCAGCAGGAGTCCAGGCTGGGCTTGGGTGGTGCTGACAGAACAATCTCAATAGCAGCTGAGCTCTGCTCTTCAAACACATCACATTTCCAGACTGGATATCTATACAAGGCTCTGAAGGTCAAGTTTTTCAAAGGTCAGGATTTTTTTTTAAGAGCACTTTAATGGTTTCAAAGCATGTACATTTTTAGGCGCCTAAAGGAAAGAATTTATTTTTTATACTAGAAATGAAAGAGTAGATCGTTATTCTGTATAAAATGCATGCTTGTGCATAGGAAAACAAATCAAAGGAGGAAAATTATCACAAAGCACAAAATTGTGATGTTTATGTATTTTATTCAAGCTAATTACTCACGAAATAAAAAAATTATCTGCAACCTGCCATAGGTTAAGGCTTGGGGTGCACTGAGGCTGCTTGTGGGGTGGGAAAAAATAAGTTTCAGATCATTTCTATTTTAGTCTGAAGCTTATTTTTGGTTTAAGGTTACCTTAAATATTGTGGAGATCACAGTTTAAGATATCTGAGATTAGTAAGACATTAAATAGTACATTTATTTAGTTTTAAATGTATACAGTTCTCGCAGTGCCTAGTAAAAAATGTTCAACAGCAAATTAGAATAACGTGACCTGTGATTACTCTGTGTAACTCACTACATTCAGAATGGAAATACTTTGGGGAAGGAAAAGGCTTACATAAAGTAGTTATATAATTAATCCAGCATCCATTAAAGACAAGTTCCCCACAGTGTATTATGCATGAGTGTTGTCTAGCCTTGATCCTGCATGTATCAACTGCTCAGTTCCCAAGAATTTATCCTATAGGGATCTTTCAGAATAACTATGAAACTACTGCAAAGGTTTTCTTCATCACATTATAAGGCAGTTTCAAGTAATTGTTGTATACATTCTGATATATATTCTGATTATATTCTTTGAAGTTTCATGACTCTCCTTACTCTCTCTGATTATTATCCATCAAAAATAATTTTAAAGATCTACAGGTGAGGGCAGGGGGAGAAAGTGTGTGAATTTTTCACATTCTTAAATCTACACTTAAACTTACATTTAGAGGGTGGAAAATTCAGATAAATTAGCCTAGAAGGCCATCTATTGTGTTTCTAGGATATGACTGTGACTCTTCAGGGACTTTCAGATCTGAAAAAATATGATCTTAACTAGATGGGTGGGATAAGTACAGAAACACTTGGAATTCCTGTCATAAACTCACTTTAAACTGATAACTCACATGAGAGCTTTCCTTGGATTTTTTTTTCTTGTTTGTCTGTAACCATAGCAATTACTGGTGCTTTTGGGAAGACACCTATTGAATGCAAAATGCTAAAAAAATACTCACTTTTAAAAATTGATCTTGCTATAAAGGGTAGGGCTATATTCCATTCCAAAGCAGACATTTCCCAGGATGCAGGGTTACATGAAACAACCCTTCCTCCATCTCTACCCACGCCACACTGCTGTGTGCTATTAAACGCTCAAATCAATTCAAGCCCCAAATACAGAATAGAGGCCTCAGCCAAATGGGAGCTCCAGAAAACATCAGAAGGCAGCACGAACTGCAGTCAGAGCTGGGCAGTTAAGGGTTTTACTGCCTAACAAGATGCAGGTTCCTCAGCAATGCATATGCTCAAATCTTCCTTGGCTTGCTGTGGAAGTCATCAGGGACTGGTAGGAACTCTTGACCTGAGGTCAGCTCATACTGGCTGAGCCCATTTCCACCCTTTAGCACCTGCTGATAAAATCTGATGCTATCATACATAAGGCAGAAGTGTCTTATCTGAGAGGTGAGGAGAGCTGAGGTATTCATCAGAAAAGACTGAGCTCAGGTCAGTCCTCTCATAAGTAAATATTGATGGGAAAATGCGTGTTCATTACTGGCTCGCTCAGTTCTGAAGGACTAAAAAGAACAGTACTGACTGAAAATTTTTAACATTCTCAGGCAGGTACCAAGTGGACTGATCAGAAGTATTTTAAGTACCACAAATCTCTGCTTCAAAAAAAGCACATCTCACTGATGTTGCCCCCTCTAGCACATACTACTGAACTAAAAACCCACCATGCAACCAAAAGCCTACTTGCTAAAATAATATGATGCAGACACTTGCTCTTTTGGTGTGGAAGAACATAAATAATAGATGATCATATACAGCGATGCACAAATGAAAGCTACCTGGATAATATACGGGTAAATGAAATAGAAAATTTAATCTTACAATTATTTTAATTCCTCTCCTCCAATATCTCTCAAAATTGCCAATCGTTGCCCACAGAAATATCAAGTGTATTAACAGAGGAACCATCTTTTATGAGATTGCTGTAGTAAAAACACATAGCGTGGCACTGGCACTGGAGCTCCCTACAGCTGCTACAAAACAAAATTTAATATTAAAAAATCAATCTTTTGAATATATAATTTTTAATATAGGAAAAATAATGTATTCTGATAAGCTACGAGAAAGGAAAAGGGTAATCTGGGTCTTTCTTTAAAATCAAATTAAAATTAGTCTATTTTCTAACATAAGAAACAAATCCCAGTTAAGAAATGTTGGTCAGTCAAAGGAAGCCTCTCAAGAACACACTGATATCAACAAAATTTCCATCAAGAAAGACTTTCTTTGACTTACAGTCAGGGACAACTGGAGAGGGCGTTTCCTTTTTGAACAGAAAGGCTGGCAAATCCAGCTGCTGCAAGTTTTACAGGGAAGATTTTCTGTCCAATTTACTAGTCTACATATTGGCCTTTGAGTAAAGTTCACAGCTAGGCGATATTTTTTTCACGTGAAATGACCAGTCATGCCATAATATTTAAGTATTTCAATTAGGAGTAATAAAGAAAATGCACTGGTGTTGCAGAGGAAACAGATTCATGGTATGGCAGATAAAAAAGAAGGGCAGAGGAGTGGGGAGATCTGGGGTAGAGAGATTTGCTCTATTTCACTTAACAATAACAGGAGCTTAACAACTTGTCTGCCCTCATACTAAAAATATAAGTTAATAATTATATTGATAAAAACAGAGTTAGGAAGTGAGGGTTGTGTGTACAGTGGAAATCAGAGAGCACACGCTCGCTCCTCCCTGCGAGAAGTGGCTCTGCTCTATAAAAATCTGAGTTTTGTTCCCATCTCCCATCACCCTGCACCTCCTCAGTGCATTTGCCAAAGTTACTCACAGGGCTGAGCTACCAAAAGCAATTTATTCTTCAACCAGGCCACATCGGTTCTTACACAATCGCTCGGACTAAAATCAAGATGCAAACAGGACAGTAAGAATGCACTTTTCAAAAGCAGGTTAAAGAAAAATCTGCCCATCTAAATATTGTGGGAATGTACCATTCCCACAATAACCTCTAGGGTTCACAATACTGAATAATTATTCAGCTTTATTTTCAGATTTGCTTGACCCAGGCTCTGTTACTCTCCCAATCAAAGTGCTGGACTTAATTTATGCTCTTGATTCTCTAAAAACGGAAGGTAAGTTCTGTCAAATAAAATATGACATATTTAAGATTTTTACCTGAAATTATATATTGGGATTTAGAAATATGTCTGTGTACACATTTTTTAAATTTTTTCTAGTATGTATTTACTAATAAAATACAATCTTAACGTCTGTCCCCTCCATGGCTTCCTCCTTGCTAGTTTGAAGCAGAAATAGGTAGTGAACTTGAAAAACCGCAGCAGAACAACATTTACTTGGTAATAATTTTCTGCTAAGGTAATTTGCATTAACCCTAAATGGCTAAGTACCTTGCATCAGTCTCCTGAAGAGCTATGCTGCCATCTTTTGGTCTCAAAAATACTCTTCAGCTGTTTAAGAGCTTTGGAAAACTAATGTCCTGTTTAAAACTTTCCTCTCTAAATGTATCATTCAAGACAATAACTCTCCTCCCCTTTCTCTTTGTGGCTAAGTGCACAAGTAATTTGGATAGAATAGTTTGCACTACAAATCAACAATGAAAGTGTCACAACGTTTAACACTTGCATGAAGATTGTCTAGATTTACATGCACACAGTCAAGGCATATTTTTTTCTTATAGATGTGATCGTGTCCAGATACTTTCAGCACTAAGGTGCAGTGAAAAGGTCGTTGTGAAACAGGTGAATAAACACAGCAATCAGTCAAACACACACATGCACGTAAGAATAAGCATTTAATAAAAATGAGGCATCAACTAAGTTATTGCAGCAGTTCTTAGCTTCTCACCAGGAAAATTATGGAGCCAAGGAACTCCTGTCTAATTCACCCTCCCATGATAACCCTATGGTGCCTGCACATCCATCAACACTTGCAAATTCTGTGAGTTTTAGGGAATCCCTGCTTCTGGCTGCCATATTCTTCATGTTAACAATTATCTAATAGATAAAGATTCAGTGAGTTATTTCAAATCAGTAACTGTTTAAAAAAATAAATTAAGGTTGTTATTTCTTTAATTGGCATAGCAACTCATTTGCCATGGTCTTGCCTTGATCTGTTTTGGTTTGGATTATTTTTTATCAGACCAGATGCACTTAGAGGGAGCAAGACCAGCAGCTGGCAGCAGGGATCCCAGAATGCTTAGGAAACATGGAAGCCACAAGATCAAGTATTTTCTTTCCTAGAAAAAAAAATCTTAAAATTATTAAAATCTAATTTTAGGACACAAAATGAACATTATGCATTATTCCTGAGCAACTAAGATTCCTGATTACTTGCAGTTACCTTTGCTAAAGAAAACATTGGAAAGTATTTCCAACCTAAAAGATTTTTGGTTTGGGTTTAGAAATGTCATTTGTTGGGACCAAAATCATTATGAATCATTCAGGATAATTAGACTTTGAATTCCAAACTTTACTTTACAATGTTGTGTCGTTCTAGTTTAGTTACATTTCCAATAGCACAAAATTTTTGTCAGTATTTTCTTTTCTTACTTGTAACATGCAGTGCAAGAACTTTATGCTAGGTACACTGGAGGCTCCAGCACTTTTTAATTGGTGGCAATTGTCCTCTACTAACTCACCACTGTCTAAACACAACGTATTCCACAGTGTAGAATGTTCTGGTCCTAGTCTGCCATGGTTAGCCTAGAAAATGGTAATTTTGGAGATTTTTTTGGGGGGATGGACTCTGCTACCACCCACCCAGAGGGTGCATCTGCTCTTTGCCTCTCAGCTCTGACCAGTATCTACTCTCCCTCAAAGATTCTCAGAGTAGTGAAAGGTCTAAAACAAAAACCAAACAAATGCATCCCAGGATCCCCATGTCAGAACAGAATATTTGTTTCTGCTCTTTACAGGTGATAACCAACACTGTGCAAAAGACTTACACATTATTTCCCTGCTCATCTACTGTGTGCCCAAGTGGTTTTAATAAAACCATGCAAGTCTGCATATAATCACTTGAAGAAAGAGCAGCATGCAATCAGACACACAGAATGTAAGGGTGCTTAATGAAATTTTGGTAGCGTATTTTCTCAACCTTGGGAGGCAAAGTTCTTTAAAGCCATTTTTCACCCTTTGAATGTACACACTGCAAGTTATTATTACAAAGAAAGACAGAGGAATCTTATTTGATACACTTCATTGTGCTTTATATTAAAATTCAGGAATTCTAAGCCTTTTTAATGCATAGGAATGTGAAAGAATTTACATCTTCTACTTAGTAATCAGCCATGTTATTGTCTGTTACCCTTAGCTGAGTCTGATGTCAGAAGCAATACACTTATCAATGAATCACTGGGGATGAAACCAGCAGCTTTCACTCATGCAAAACTACCAGTGACTCCAATGTCTAGAAATTGCTGCACAAGAAATATGCAAAGCTACATAACTATGTAAGACCTTTGCCAAAATTATGCCCAAGAAGCATACTTCCTTCTTTTTTTTAATATACATGATAACAATCTCACTATTTTTAAACACATTTAAGATATTAAATCCTTTGTTATCAACATTAAAGGGATCTTTGCTTAAATAAAATTGATCTCTTCATACTGAGTTTCTAATCCCATTTAAGTTCTTTCTTCAATGAGCTTTCTATTCTTAGACTTTATGAGATAATAATTGATAGTACCACAGCATTTGGCATAGTATAACATTGTTTCCTCAAAAATCCTCCTCTGAAAAAAAACCAAAAAAGTAGTGGCTTAATTTACAGCAGATTTGAACTGAAAGATACTGATATAGCAGCACCTGAGAAATATAAATAACTAATTTTTTTTTGTCTTATTCTAGAAAATGCTATTAGTCCTCCGTAATTGATACCATTTAGGGTTTTTTTTAGACAAATCTTTGCCTGCAGCTAAAAAATTGACAAATCCTGGCCACAGAAACAAAAAAGAGGCATGTAACACACAGAAATCACCAAAATAAGAAGAGTTTAGAAGGCCAAGATACATGTTCCAACTCATGGAAGAAGAAAGGATGGTCACTGTTACTGATGTAGGCGTGCTTCTTTTTTAGTCAGGTCAAGGGATGTTTTATTTCCAAAAAAGCTTTTAAAATAACATATCAAATGGACATATTTTCAAAGCAATATATGTGGAGGATTAAGGGAGACCATGGAGCTTTGAAAATGTTCCTAACTCACAGATTCTATTTTTGATACAATGATTTTATTTTCTTCTTTTTCATGTCTGAGCCTTCCTTCTTCCCTGTTGTTCCAAGCCTGCCTTTATCTGGATTCTCTTGCTGCACATTTTTCTCCCCTATACCAATTTGGAGTTACTCATGTCCCTGTTGCCTCTTTTCTCTCTGTTTAATCTACCCACTGGCAGCCACGCTGTACTTGTTAAATTGTCTGTGTTGTTCAGTATTTGAAAGCATTTCCAGATTCGTGTTTCATACAGGGTGGGTCCAGTAGCTGGAGCCAAAACGAAATCCCCCTGAGAAGGTCAGACATCTCAAAACTACTTTATCTCTAGTGACTTCCACATGCTCTGCAGGGTGGCTTCAGCTGGCAAGTTGTTAGCACTCAACACCATCACAGCAAAGGAATACAACAGAGATTTTATTTTTTTTCCCCACTGTGGTAAAAAGAATACATCTCAACTGTATTTTGGAAGCTCCATAAAGCAAGTAGCAAAATTCCCACTACTTGTAAGCTTTCAGGTTAGCTGGCTGCCTCGTGAGGACCAGCATTTTGGTTTAAGTTTCTCTTGCTGTCTATACACCTCACGTGGAATTTTAACTCAAGCTAGATTCTTAAACTTTAAAAAATTATTTCTAGAGTTAATTATCACACTCAAGTGGCCAAACACAAAAGCATCAGGATTAGAATCTCAGTAAATCTTAGTATGTATATATGTGCTAGGCTTGAAGTTTGCTTCAAAACCACACGACAGAATGGCAAGGCATGCAGCCTCCTAGGCTGTGACCTCTGCTCAGAAAGTTGCTTCTCTTCCTGAGCATTCTGGAAGAGACAATGGATCCCTCTGCACTTCCAAACATTGCATTTCCTCACAGCAGAAACCAAGGTGAAAGGATGAATGAGCTGGAGCAGGGAGAATTTAAATTGAGCACCAACCTCTATTTCAAAAGGCTTTTAAATCAGAATTGTTTCAGTACAAAATGGGAACATCCCATCTGAATAGTTCAGCACCCATAAAGAAATGGGTAAACTGAGTCTTTCACAGGAGCTTCATACCACGTTTTCTATAGGCTAGGCTGCTCAGCAAGGTTACTCAGTGCATTTTTTCCTCATCCTGCAGCAGGCAATGCATATCATGGTTACACTGTGCAATTAATGCTTTACTGCAATCACCTTACCTCAAAGACCAGGGTTCTTAAAGCGCTTCCGTTTGTCTTGCACTCAAAAGAGTGGCTGAGCAGAGTGACTCTCACCTCACTGAAGCCAAGCACACTGGACACTGAGCACGGGGGTTCCTGGAGCCTGGGGGGTGCTGGACACAGGGACTGCCTGCTGTGACCCATCGTGCTGTAATTAAATACTCATGCTCATCCACGGGGTTTCACCTGCCATGCCTGCTGTTCCAAACCTGGACAAGGTGTCAGAGCCCTGCTGTGTCAGCACCCCGGCTACAGGATCGGAGTTTAATTGGCAAGAACAATCTCTGCTCAGTCCTTTACCTTTCTTCTAAAAGGCTATGATTAAACAAAAGTATCATTTTTATTCTAACCTGGGCATGTCCACTGACAGTTTCAGGTTCTTCCACCTTCTCCATTGAGATCTGTTGCTCCCTTCACAGACAAGGTGGAACCTGCACCAGATCTCCCCTGTTCCTTTCCCCTGCTCCTCTCAATGCTCTAGGAATACAGTTTTATAACACACAAACACTTTGGAAGTGTCCTACAATTGGCAAGGCCCCAGACTGAGAGCACGGCACAATTTCTGAGGAAACCACTGATCTCTACCAATTAACATTCAGCAACAATCCTTTTTTGTAATAATGCCAAAATACAAACTAATAGGTTTTATCCATCTGTAGACAGCAGGAACACAGCATGAATTTGTCTATTTCTATGACTTTTGATTTTCTCTCCTTTTTAGAACAATTTATTTCTTTTTTACTTAGTCCTTCCTTTATACCCCTCCTTTACCTTAAAATGGTGACATATTGTATCATCAGAGTGATAGCATCTAAGAATACTCACGCTAGCTGACAACTTCCAGAAATCTAAATTCCTTTAAAAGGAGTGGGGAATCAGGCTTCACAAAATAAAAACTTCAAGCCTTATTATAGGTCTAATTTGATCTGCAAAACGCATTTTAATTTCTATGTATTTAAAAATATTTACATATTTAGACCATGTTTACTTTCCCAATTATCATGCATCAGTCAGATACGGAGAAACAAGAAAAAACATTAAGTGACACCTAGATTAAAGTTGTGTAAATAATTCATCCTTAAAATTGGTGCTTGATCAACTCAAAAGCATCATTTGATCTTCTTAGGGAACTGAACAACAGAAAAGTAATTTCAACATTAAATTATTTTAAATATTTTTGAAGTTGTAGTCTTTTCAAAGAAAACTTCAGAGGAAAATTAATGTCATGTATCATCTCAAATACCTCAGAATATTTAAACTTTCAGGAGAGAGGAACAAAGAATTATTTTGCATACAAATCTGAAAAGCAAATGCTTGTTTAACTCAAAAGCATTTTTTTATGGAATTGTTCACTAAAATAAATATTACTTGATTCCAATAGGAAAAGTTCACAAATCAGGATCAGCTCACAAATATACAGAAAAAAAAATTTAGAATTGAAAAGCCATGGGATATGGAGAATTAAAATAAAAAGAAAGAGCTACTGCATGAGATCAGAACTATATCTGTACCATCAGTTAGTTCCTGAGGCATTTGTTTTTAAATTTAAGTCATAATAATAATAATTGAGGGCGATTATAGTCAAATACTTGGCTGCAGATCAAATATTAAGAGTCCATTCAATATATCTCCATAAATACCAAACAATATTTGTCTAATTTCCAGACCACAATTATGTGTTCCTACAGCTACATCCAAAATATATTAACTATAATAGAACCACTTATCAGTAAGTTCTGAAGCTCATTTCATTCATGGGAATATTTTCCAAAATACATTTTCAGAATCCTGTCAACATGAAGATATATAATAATAAATGGTAACTAATTAGAAAATACAATATTTAAAGCTAAATACTAATACAGCAGGTATACACTACAGTAAAGCAGGTCCTCTAAATTTAATATGTTTTAAAACAGTCAAAGTTACACATCTAAGTTAAAATAATGCAGACTGTTCTTTAGCAAAGAGGCTCACATACAACTAAGGAGAGGAAAGGTCATTTTATCTCTAAATACAGTATCACTTGGGCCAATGCTGGAATACAACTTCTCCTGGTACTTTCAAAAGTGCAATAAAAAATTGAAGGGGTTGTTAGAAGGACAAAGGAGCTTCAAAAAATATTTGAGGATTTTTAACAAAACATCTTAAAGTGAGAGATTGAAATAGATCAACCTGTTTGGCTTATCAAAAAAATAGCCTGCATAGTAACTTAATTAGTGAACTTAATTAACATTCATGGGTAGAAAGCATTGGGTACTAACGTGCACTTCAGATGTAGCAAAGACCCAGCAACAAAACAAACAAAAAAAGCCTTTATATTAAATCCAGACAAATTGAAATGAAGAATAAGTCATTAATAATTAACAGTGATGGTGATTAGCCACTGGTACAACTGAAGCCATTGCCCTTTTCTCAGTAGTTTGGAAAGTTTAAACCTGGGTTTAAACCTGATGCCATTTAGAAGATATGCTTCCATCAGGCAAATCACTGGTCTCCAAGTGAAGACATTTGGGTGAAATCTATGAAATAAGAGGGGACAACCTGAACTTGCAAAACATACTGGTGTTCCTCCTAAGAGCTCCATACAGCTTCTATTGGAACATGTTCATTTTAAACATTCCATTTCATTCTCAAAATACAGTTCAGTTTTCTAATCCTGCTGGAGAACTCCAGGAAACCCTCTGTGCACGTGCCAGAACAATGTACACGAGCAGTGGTACCCGAAACCTAACCTCATCCATTCAAAAACATTAAATAGACACTGTACTATGCAAGCCAACTCAGGAGCTCATGCCAGCACAAGGGGTGGCTCACCTTTATAAAATTCACGTGAAATGACATGGGGCTGAGCAACAAAGAGCATCAGGGGAAATGAAAATAGAAAAGCAGCTGCCCCCTCAGCATTTCCACATTTTGCAATTAATAACACCGTTGGAAAGCATGTTTTGAGAATGGATGTCAATGAGATCAAGAAGCAGAACATAAATCACAAGAGATGTTTACTGGTCTCTAAGTCCTTTTTATACCATTAAACTGAGCAGAACCAGTCAACACATCACCTTCCCTCTCTGCATTGCACATGGTCTGTCAGAGCAGCAGAGCAGCAGCCAGGAGAGGCACAGGGTGTGCACATTCTGCCTGATCACCCAAAAGTTCTCTTCAATTCGTGGCTGAGCATGACAGTGGTATGGCATGAAATACTCCACTGCTCAGTCTAGGTCAGCTGCCCAAGCTGAGTTGTGCCCAATTTTTTTGCCCTCCCCAGAGTGCACACTGAGGAGGGTGGCAGAGAGCAAGAGCAAAACCCCTGCTGCTCTGCAATTATTGATCAGCAGCAGCCAGAACACTGGTTTAGTCACAAAGCTGAAATGTGGCACCACACGGGACTGGTGTGAAGAAAATTTACTCCATCTCTGACAGGTGCTTTTAGTCTTCAGCAGGCAAGAGCTGGAAATCACCACTCCTGCTCCTAAGAGCTCACCAAGAGACACAGCTGAACTCAAGTGAAAACAGAAAATAACCCAGAAAATAAATAAAAGTTATAAAAAAGTTATAAAATCAAATAATAACAGGAATTAGTTATGTACTCAGAAGAAAATCTTTCTCTTGACCTTCCCAATAACAAATCAGTCACTCTTGCTCTGCAATAGCTTTGATTTGAAAAAAGGTGCAGAAGATGAAAGTAACTGAAATTCCATACATTTTTCATCTCTGTCATATCTACACACAGCCACTCTATCAGAATCTCCTGACTTTCTCCCACATGAAACAGACCATGAAATTTTACTTTCCCTCAAACTCCTGCAACCACATCTGGCTGGTTGTAATACAAATCCATATGGGCAAAATATGCTACTGCTGTTCATCAGATCTGAGACCAATAAAATTATTCTCCCATAAATAAGAATAAAGACTCCCTAGACCAGACAAGAACATCCTTCTTGCTGCTGCTATGTCCCTTTTGCAGACTGAGAAAGGACTTCAATTCTCCTCTAGCTGTCAATCTGGTTCCTTTCACAAGCATTAAAATTCACTTTAAAGACTGAATAATAAGTATTGCTGACCCTTCCACACTGATAAAAATAAATAAATGTCAGTCAGATACCAGTGCAGTCACACAGGTACAGTAAACTTTCTAACCACACAGCACAGATTTATTCTTTAAGCTAATCAGAATTCAAACAGAACAGAAATCAAATGTCACCCTGCCACACTAACATCTATCAGCCACAATGATTACATCTACATCAATCATTTGATATAATAGGAGTAAAGTCATTATAACAGAGCCTTGTCAAAAGATCTGGAATTGGTCTTCTATTTAGTATTCCATCATATAACAGCTACAAGATTATTTCAAAGGCAGCAGTGTCTGCTTTGAAAATATGAGACAGTTTGCTTCAGCATTTTCCTGGCAGCAGACTGTAATTCAATGACAACAGTCTCTCTGAAGAAGGAAACTACTGATTTGAGCTTTATAAAAGGGGAGAGCATTGGATTTTCTGTTCCATAGGTTTGTAAGGCAGAACTGAAAACTCAACAACTGCATTACTTTTACATATAGAACCTGCAAGTCACCCGAAAGCAACCCTACCATTCTGCAGAAGTGTCATAGCTCAGTAATTTCATTCCTTTGCTTTGCAAGTCCCATCAGCTTTCTCTCCCATGTCTAATTCTGCCTACCTCATTCCCAAGCAATGGCATTCTGAAAAGCACAGTCCTACCTGAAGGTGACATATGTGAAAATAACTCATGCTGGTAATTCAAAGTGTGCAGTTCACCTCCTGCATGGGACTGTGCCTTTTCATTCCCAGACTGGACCAGTGTCTGATGTCTGCTTATGTTTTGCAGTGCTAAAAGTCAGAAATTCAGCATAGAGACTGCATCTGTCCCACTCTATGCTAAGACAGCCACAGAGAAGCAAAGACCATAGCAGAGACAGAGCACAAACACAGAAAGTGCTCCCTTTCTGGACATCATGTACAATATCACAGAGACATTACACCACTGCTGCTTCAAGCAAAGACCTTACTCAGAGTGACCTTTCTGTGCATTGATCACTGCAGTGAACATGAAATCCCTCAAGCACAGCTAAAATTATGCTTCCTTTACATGAGAGGCAGCGCATGGAAAATTGTAAAGGACTGAAAACCAGTCCTTTAGATCCACCCCTATGAAAAATGAAGACAGTGGAGACTTTATTCCACTTGGCTTGGAAAGCAGAAATAGAAAGAAAATATAAAGAGCAGCATTTAAGTTGAAGACAGAACTTAAAGTGCAGAGCAGATGTGCAAAATATTAACTTATCAACCTAATAAAGTTTTTACTAATAGTACTGGCAAGCAGTAATAGTTTTAGTCAGATGTGGTCATTCAAAAAATCAATTAATACACTTAGAAGAGATTTTGAAGGAACTTACCACCTGGCTTCCTCACAGGCCATTTCTACCTTGACCTTCACTGGTCATTGCTCATTTATTCCTGACAAGAGTCACCCACAACTGGATTTTTCATTCATGAAAACAGCATCCTATAGCAATGTGTAAACTTCAAGGAGGTTGGGAACAGCCTTCACCCAAGTCAGACTTGTGGTGTCCTCAAAAAGCTGTATGCAGTTACATCTCCTGCTGCTGTTACTTCCAGGCAGATCTCTCTGCCTAGCTGAGAACTTCATCTAGATGCCAGCCCATCTTTAGAACCCCTTTTTGAGTAATTACAGTACAGCAACAAACTTGTCTGCAACACTTTTTCTAATAAATAATTTCTTAGAACATGCTTACAGATCATAATCTTGTAAATACATAAAAAATACATAAATATATTCTTTCAGACAAGATGCTTTAAAAGGATACTAGTCACATTTGCTATGTACATGTCTAGCTGGCTTATAAAAAATGACAATTCTTAAAGTTAATATCTGCTGTAACTATGTTGCATTACTCTCTCGGGAATAATAATAATTTTAAAAAATCCATCACATAAAAAAAACCCACTAATTTAAAATGCAAAAAAACCATTTTTGCTACAGGCTACAATACTACTAAATAATTTATAATTTTCAAAATTATCAAATCATATTTTAATAACTGTGCTTCCATTATTGAACAAAGTAAATCTTTGCAAATTATTTTAACATATTTATTCTGACAGTCATATTTTACATGTAAACAGCAACGGTAGTCTTATATATAATTCCAGAGAATTACCAAGATTTAAATGGCACCCATTGTATATTTACTTGGCATTTCAGTGAACATTAAGGTTTATAGTTCTGAGGGAAAAATTGACTTTGGCTTTACTTCAGTCAATATTTATTTCTCTGTTCGATAAACATTGATGTTTGCCTCAAGAGAAGTCAATAACCTGTTAATGTACATTACTTGAATAACATTTGGGAATTACTAAACAAATGACTCCAATTGGGAGGATCACAGACAGTGGGAGCAAGAAAGACCCGCAGGGTGTTTGTTCAAACCTGCAGTCTCAGCAGAACCACCAGAACACGACACGTGCAGCCCTCGGAGCAATCCCTGCTCTGCTCTTCAGTCACATCCCCCTCGGTGCAGAAATGTTCCTGTGCAGGGGCCTCTCCCCTGGCGCCCTTCTGCACTGCCTCCTGAGCCAGCTGGGCCTCGACACACCTTCTGCCTCCAGGATCCTGCAGAACTCTAAACCCATTCTCATGCTTTCCTCATTAAACCCGCTTTTCCCAGTCTGCCATCCGTGTTCTATAGTGGAATCTTCAAAAGCTCTTAAAGGAACCCTGTCTGCTGGAAGTTTATGCTACCAGACTTTCTACACTTTCCCACATGGCTACAATATTTTAATACTAAGTTTTACCACACTTTGCTACTCACGTGATGTAACAAAGCCAAGAGAATCACCAAATTTTAGGTGGTAAAGAGCGAAAATGTTTGCAGCTTGTCTCAGATCTTGGTAAATCTGTACTTTAATGGACAAAATAATAGGAAGAGTTGAATGCATGAAGTTTTGTCATCACAAATAAATATTAAAAGAGCCGCTGTAATGATAAACCTAGCTACCTGACAAAGGAAGTGATGCAAGCAAGCCTATAAAACAAGTTGTGATCAAACTTCAGACTGAATTTTCCATTATCTACACATGTCTTTCTTTCTGCTTGAGAACACCAGCCACAGTTGCATGGTAGATGGCTGAATAGTAGAAAGAAAAACTTAGCATTATCATATTTCATCAAGTTATTAAGGCAATTCCATGTGTAATGGAAGGCTCTGATTATCTCCAAAAAAATCCTACAAAGCTCAGGCTACTGCTTTTTGTGAGTATACTCACAACTTCACATGCAACACAATCACCTGCTAGTGGAAAAGTGGAGTCTTAAAAAGAAAAGTGGAAAAAAATTATAAAATTACATAACTCCATACATTTTGTAATTTTGGAGTACTCCATTCCAAAAGTGGCAGGGAGAAATCAAATTTTTTTTTTTTCTTTTTTTGCTGTTAATTTAAGTCCACAGAGAAACATCTTATTTCTGGAGATCCAGACTTTATGGAAAATAAATACCAGAGACTTTAGCTACTGTATTATACTTGTACATACCATGAATATAGGCTGCAGGAAATACTATTTAAAGGTCAAGTTATTAAGAGCAAAATTACCATAAATAGTATGTATCAAAGATTATAATTTCCTTCTGAAAAGCATCTCTGGAAAGAAAACATATGTATGAGTAAGAGGCACATCCTTGAACAATTAGCTGCCAACTCATGTTTGTAAGCTTCCTTAGATGTTCTCAAGCAAAAAAGTTTTTCCATGCTTAACAGAGAGATGTGGAAATAGATCATTTCTCAAGTATCAGGACAGTCCAAGGGCAGCCCTACCACTTTTGAAGAAAAGATTTTGCTGAAATCTGAATCAGAATATTCACCTTGCTATCTGTAGCAAGTTTTTACCCCTTAAAAAAAGCCATTTTGTTGAAGGTTGGGTGCTTTAGGCCTTCTCACAGAACACAGTGATGACCAGGTGGCTGCAGTGGGATGCTGTTCTTGGCCTCATGAGCCAATTTGAGCAGGTTTGGATCTCGAAGACAGACCCAGCTGTCGTTGTGTCCTTTGTCTAGTGCTCTTGCAGGTGACTTCAGCAAAGATGACAGGACTGGAAGCAATCCCTGTCTCAGCACGGCTGAGCCCTGGCTAAAAGCAGCTGGGATGGAGCACTCTGTGTGTTCTGCTTCTTCCTGCAGCTGCTGGCAGACTCAGAGCTGCCAATCCACAACAGAAACCTTTCACAAGTCACCCCTTAACCTAATCTTTCACCTATCAACCTTCCTCAAATACTAGATTCACATTAAGCACATTAGGAATGACAATAACCCTCTATTCTAATAACAAGAAACTGCCAATTAAGCCCATAATGTATGGACATCTTCCCCTTACTTGCCCTTTTTATGCAAAATAACAATGTAGGAGGCTGCAATGCAATACCAACATGTCCATCATTTTAATTATTTCTAGATATTTGTCCATACTGCATTAGATTAAAAGAGTCCGAAACCTGATTTATTCACTCACTTGTAAATTACATCTTAATGCAGTCACAACTTGTTAACATTCATATATAAAGGACTTAAATCAGAGTTCTTTCCCAGTAAAAATAAACTCTTATCTTCAGAAATTATGAAGGCACAAAGTTAAGTGTATTTTTAAAATATTTATTCCATATTTGCGTGCATCTGTTCTGCAAGATTTTTAAAATGTTAGTGAAAGCTCTCCAAAACTCCTACAGTGCAGCCTTTTAAACTTTCTAAATACCTACCATCCTAGTAGGTTTTTGGTGTTTACTGCAAGTTGGTCTCTGTAACATGCTTGTGACAAAAGACAGTTAAAAAAAAATAACAACAAAACACACAAAATGCTTAGATATAGACTTAATAATTAGTAAATTTATATTCCAATGAAGACTTATTTTATGCATATGTCAACATTTTATACCCCTCTGTCTGAAAGGAAATGTGTCACTAGTACAAATAAATTTTTGAAGAAGAACTTTGACCTTTATGACAGTCAGCTATGGCATTTCCTCACTGTGGTTCCATAAATGGACCACTATCAGGTGAAGCAAATCTGCTTGAGAACTTCGAGTTACAAATGCTTAAAATCCAAATAATTTCTCTTATTCTGGCCATGTTTAACTCAGGCAAGCACCTAAATATACTTGGCTTAGCTGAAAGGAGATCAGTGTCAAGTCCACTAAAACTGGGAAGCTGTAGTTTATCTTATCTGCCAAATCACAATTCCTTTTCCATTGGTTGTTCACTAAATAGCATCTCCATAAAAGACATGACCAGAGGTGAGTGAAGAGTAGTATCTGCAGACATAGACAGTGGATTGATAATGGATTTTCATTCACATTTCCACAAGCACATTGCTTATGAGATGAAGCATTTTTTTCTTATTCCAGGGAACAAAGCCCATGTCTGATATCCCCAAAAAGGAAACAAAATCACCCGCTTCTCAGAATTTGCACTTTTCCACATTATTTAAAGGCCTAAATGCTTTGGTATGTGACACAAGACCTTGATCAGCATGCTATCCTCAGGTCACACTGTTGCACGTGTGATAAATCTGTTATAAAAGCATCAGATCCAATTCACTCACTGCTGATCAAATATTAGACAAAATGTTCTAATTACAGGTAAATAACAACATGATACATACATTAATTAACTTGCAAATGAGATAATCTGCTACAGAAGTATAAAATTTGGAGCTAGCTTAAAAGAAGGCTGGCAATCACCTGAAAAGTCAAAGATCTTTCAGTACTTTTATTTCATTGCTCTCCACTTCACAATGAAAAGCTATTCTCCATTTGCTAAAGGCTGATGCTCTCCTACAGCACCCTTAGAGCACCTGAACCCCTGAGTTTAAGGAGTAAAGGGATAAGAATCAAAGTCACAACACTGAGTGCTGTCATGGTCACACGTGGGTGCTCTCCATGGCAAGAACTGTGGGAATAAATCACACAGGACTCCATCTTCCTCGTGGTGGAAAGCCCCCTCTTTATTCACATAATTCCTTTCTATTCAGTTTATATTCCTTTATATTGCGTCAAACTCCAACTGGTTAGTGGTTTTCTTGCCAATCACTTGCATTGGTTAGTAATAAATTGTTATTCTCTATTGATTGTTCACTCCAGCTCTCAGTATGTATGTGCAGGGACAGTTGTTTGTAAAATACAGAAAAATGAAAATCATCTAACATTGCAAAAAACAGTCTATTGCAGGTGCAAGTTGTTTTTTACCCAGGAATAGATTAGTATGTTAAGGAATTGCTCACAACAGGATTGCTTTCACATGGGAACTTGCAAAATGCTGGCTTGGACAAGGCCAGCCACTGACTCCAAGAGAGAAAGCCAAATTTTATGGAGTTTTTCTTTATGATTTTTCCACCTTACTGCAACAAAGAACTACATTCTTAAATAGAAAGAGCAGATTGGGAAAACAGATGCCTCAGACTCCCTTAGTTTCTCTGTGGAATGCCTCATCCTTGGCTATTTCCTTACCCCAGAGTACCGAGGTCAGGCATCCAGAGTTCAAAGCAGGTTTCACTGGTTAATGCAGTGAAACTTTGGTATGTGTGGACACACGTGTGCTGGACACAGATTCATTGCAGGAGCTGGCAGAACTCCCTGCAGGGATGCTGCCCTGTGGGCATGAGATTCCCCCAGTGCCCTGCTCATGCTTGTGACTCACATCGGGCTGAGCAAACGCTGAAAATTCAGCTTTTCCAGAAAACTGTGCTTATGTACCCTGCCTAGCACAAGAGGATGTCAACTTCATCAGAGACTTTCACATAAAAGGCAGATTACATATCCTGAAGGAGAAGGATTCATCTGTCACCTTTATTTCCCTAAGAACCCATGCAGCTGATGTTTCCACATGAATGAGGGAAATAATTCTTCAGAAATTACCTAAATTTCACAATTGCTGCGACTTGCAAAGGATCAAACATGAAATACCTAGTAAAGAGTTGTGGTTTACACCCTACCAGGGGCAGCACTAGAGCTAAGATTTCCTTGCTACTAGGAATTTTGATATTGTTTTTCATTCAGTTCAATAGGTTATACGAGAATCTTAGCTAACAGCACCCTCAGGAATGAAAACAACCCTGACTTAGGAAAACTTGCACAAAAATGCAACAATTTGTTGATATGGAAGGGACTATTGGAGACTGATGGATAACACTCCTGGAAAAGGAAGGGCCATGCTGAGAAGGAGCAATTACTCCTCTTTTTAATTTGACTTCCACCCCTTTTTTCTATTCCTATAGGTAAGTAGTTAATGCAGAGTATTTATAACTCATCACTGTGGTTCACTGACCTTTCAACTCACAGGACTGGGCAAGCACCCAGGAGATGTGGCTCCACCAAAAAACACAGCAGAATTGGATCTAACTGGTTTAGATTTACACATGATATCCATAAGCCTGGGCATCAGCATTAGCCTTCCTTTGCCACTTACCAAAATTCAGTTTTGACAGGAAAAGCTCTCCCTTCTGCATCCACTCATGTTTACTATAATAATATCATTTTCAGGAAAAACAAAGCAAAGGGTAGAAAACAAATGCAGAACCACAAACTACCGAGTAACCAACAACATAAATAATAATTATGTTGACTACATTTCCTATAACATATAAATAGTGTTGTTTCAGTGAAGTACATTCTCCTTACTGAGAAAGGAACATTTATAAAACACAGTAAACCAATGAATTATTAGTTGAAATACACAGAGAACGTTTACTCAGACATTATGTAGGGTTTTTTCCAGCCTTCTTGAATATCAGAATATGCAATATTTTCTACACTTAACCAGAGATGTATTCAATTAGGCTGTATGCTTCCTATGCTTTCAGCCTTCTGCTTAGCAGTTTAAAAGATATTCAGTAGCTTTCACATTCAAAGACCCAAACTACCTCTTAGAAGTGAATTTTAAGATAAATACTGGTAATGAGAGTTGCACAAAGGTGTTAGTTGTGCCATTAATCTTGTCAAATACCCTGCACCAACAGACATAGGTAATCAGACAATGAAATAGAAGGCAGAATTAAACACTAGTTACAGCTTTACTTGTGGAAATAGATGAAAGATTCTCAAGTGGCAATATGTGGGAAGACAGAGATAAAGGCATGTTTTTTTCAGGGGGGCTTTTTAAAGTGTGATAATATTTAGCTAGCTGATGGCATCAAAAACATTTTTTCAGACTATGTATACTCATTAAAACATAAAATTAACATGCACATAATATAATACCCAGAAACCAATCACTCACAAAACATGAGAATATTCCAGACATCATGATGTTGCAGTTACCACTGCAGAGCTTCTGCTCCAAATCCAGAAACAGTAATTTTCTAAATTAATCCACATGGCTGATTGCAAACTACACAGGAGTTTGAAATGGGAAGTGAACAGGCTGTTACACAACCTATTAAAACACAAACCTGCTCAGGATATCTTGGTCACCACCACTACCTGTCTATGAGAAATTAGTAATAATTCTAAGGTAGCTCATTGTTAAACTGACCACTTACAATGAGTAACACTTGAGGAGAGAGTTTGCTTTAGCCAGTGCCACAACTGCCTACATTGCTTCTGTTAACACTGAGCTGTGTTCAAATCAAACTGGAATTATTTTATTATTACAAAATGCTCTTTGCTTCTCTCTGGTGTTTATGATTTTCTTTATGCCTATTGCCTTACCAAGCAAATAATACTCAGCTACCATCACTTTTCACAGTGCTTGCTGGGGCAGTGGGAAAATGCTTGGTTGTGTGAGAACCATGGTATTGTCCCCAAACTCCCTGATATGTGACATAAATAAAGGTTTTTTATTAAAAATGGTAAGTAAATGAGGTCAATAAGAGGGCTCACTGATGAAATAAGCTGATTGGAACACTGCTTTAAACATTCCAGTTACAGAAACATAAAATGTATATTCAGCCTTCTGTGCTGTGCAAATAATTGACTGTTATTCCATTCTTACAAGCAATGCATGCATGCACTTTTCATTAATCAGACTAATTTTCTTTAACATTTCTAACACTGCACAGAAGGTACCATTCTTCAGAGCCTACTCACGGCCATATTTCAAGCAAGACCTGCAGGAAATTATCCCTGCTTATGGTGGAATATTAAACTGTCCCTTCTGCTGTGAAACAGTGGGTTTCATCACTTGACATAAATACGGTGCTTCTTTTCACCTGCTGATTTGAAGATGCAATTTACACAATAAGCTAAAACAATATCTGATCCCCATCCCCTTACTTCAGCTCCATCTACTTACTAATATTAAGATTTACAGTTTCTATTGCTTATCTAGTCACTGTTAGTAAGAGCACTGTGTTCTAATATGATGCTGTACAAAAACTACAGTCATATTATCCCTACACTGACCTGTAGCTCTGGGAATTTCACAGTTAGCAGGGTTGAGTTATTTAGGCAACACCTGATTAATTTTCCCCTCTCTAGGACTATTTCCTTGTCTCTAAATGTGAGCTAGAATCTCAAGGCAAGCATTGGAAAAACCCATAGTTGCCACACAGAAAGAAACACTGCTCTTTTCTTCCAGTCCAAAGGTGTGCTATAATGTTTTAGAACCAACAGCAGTAAATACTGGTGTCTGAGGTTGCCTGCTCCCCACTGCTTACAAACATATTGATGCTGAAAACCCTTTTCCTGCCCTTAGAGCAGCAGCTCATTTGCACCAAAACAGGCCTCTAAGTTTCAAGGCACAGCTTTCTTTCAGCTTGCTTTATTTCCACTCACAATACTGTATTTTCCTACATATTCCAAGCTGCTTGCTGAATTGTGAATTTAAGTAAACTGAAAGGATGTGCAATTGGCTATGATGCCACTGGAGTGTCATATACAGTGACACTCAGTATTTGACTGCATTGCCCCTTTCAGCACAGATCCAAACAAAGCCTTATTTCACCAGCTTGTGGATGCTATTGCACTTGGAAAACACAAAAACCAATTGCCTGATGATTTGTTCGACTGAAAACACTCAAGAGAGCTGCATCCAGAAATATAACATTGTGTCAGGATTTTATAAAGTCATTGTAGTTCTGCAGAAGAAGAGAATTTACTTAGCCACGTTAAATCAAGTTTCCTTTGCAGTACAGATGAACACCAAGTGTCTGGATATTAATCAAAACCCGAAAAACAGTTTCCTGACAGACTCACTTCAGCCAAAATCTATGATTATTGGCAGGGAATTTAATGAAAAGAGAGAAAGGGGGACAGACAAGACTTGGAAAACATATTTGTATATCAAAACGGCCCATAAAAACAGAGCACAGACTCATTCTTAGAAATAATATTTGTACAAGACTTCAGTGTGTGGATTTCTCTACTACTATAGAGAGCATTCACCTCTTCACCTCCCTTTCTTCTGGCAGAACATGTCTTCTGTTCACAGGAACTATTTATTAAAGTAGCAAACAGAGGAAGAAAATAAACAATCAACATACTTCTGCTCACTACTGCCTATTGCCTAAATATATTATTTACAGTAAAAAAAGTACAGTACAAAAAGTACAGTACCTTGTACCACTTCCCTTTTGGTTTCATTTTTGATAAAAGGCAATTATTTATCTATTGAGTAATTTTATTAAGAGTCCCTCGAAGCACATGTGAATTGTTCATAAAACCTGGTTACACATTTTAAAACAAAAATAGCATCATGTTGCTCTCACCTACTGCTTTCAGGAAAACCATAATTAACTATGGGAAATAAACAAAAACTATGAGTCAAGTTTAAAAATAGCGTGAGAAGGAATTTATCTGGTATTGACCTAAATTCACCTAAACCTGGAAAGTAGTTGATTAAAATTTGTGGAGCCTTGCTTTTCTGAAATTCCCTGTAGTAACAAAATCTATTGATATTTTATGTAACAGCATGTATAACAATGTGTATTACACATTACAATATCTACAAGATGCGGTACACAGAGATAAGACCTCAGATTTATGCATTTCCTCAACTTTCACATCTTCACCAAGCTGCTCATTTTTCTCTGCTAGCCCTAGACTCTTCTTTCCAAACGAGTATGCAAGAAATCCATTATGTAGATGCAGTTAACTGATAGAAAAATTCCTGAGGCACAAAGGTGGACCCTGCAGGGACTGCAGGGAGCTGGGACTCCTTCAGCCTTCTTGCAGCTACACATGCACGTTGCCTTGTCCCTGCTGTGCCAAGTCTGCTTCCAGTGAGCCTTCAAGCTGCTAGGAGCACTTAGGGAGGCAGCTCCTGAAGCTGCTCCACAGGAGAACCAGCAAGGACATTTTCCCAGAAGCCAGCCACTCTCCAAACTGCTCATTTCACTTTGCACAAACCTATACTCTCCTGCCTTTTCAAATGGCCAAGAGTAAAACGAAAATAAACAAATAATGACACAGTAAAAGTGCTGCCTTCTGTTCTGCAACTTCCCCCTTCTGTGGCAGAGACAAAATTAGGCAGCACCACTGTCCTCCAGTCTCTTCTTTATCCAGTACTACTGATGGCATTTATTCCACAGGAAGGACCACTTTTTGCACTCAGTTTTTCACACTGAAGACAAGACCTACTACCTAAGGAGTCAAAAGCAAGCTGGAAGTGGTGTCTGCTGAGACAGGCCCAGCTGAGACTTCCAGGACCTAGAGGGACATGGAAGCTGTTATTCCATGCACCCAAGCAACAGCTGAATCACTTCTCCTTGAAGAGGGCATACATTTACACCTAAGAACAGTAGAAGTGTAGAGGACTCCTTTAGGAAGACTGCATTTTTAAAGTAACTAGCCAGCCACCACATCCCCTGACTTTTGGCATCAGGGTGAAAACAATACTTCAAGGATTTGCAGAAGCAGTCAGAGTTTATCTCAATATCTTGTTTCTTATTAGACAAACTAACCTGCTCTTAGCAGTATCCAAAAAATCCTTTTATATCATTAATACACTGCTTCCAAACTGCATCAGAATTTATTTTATTAGTCACATGAACTTTCCTCATCTAGACAAAACCTTCATATCACTCAAAATTAGAGAAATGCAAACACTTGTCATGAACAAAGCACCAAACATTATGAAATGATCAAGAGGTTCACCTCCTAAGCAGAACATATGACACGTTATCTGAAGGATTGCAGAGTAGCAAGCAGGCCATTGACCTCTCAGTTCTTAAAAAAAGTCTTTATAAATGAGCTTTATTAGTCAGCAAACAAAGCCAAAAAAAAAAAAAAAAGCCTTTTCTTATGGAGAACAAGGACAGAACCAAAAAAAAGCAGAAGAGATCACTTTTTTTCTAGAATACATTCAATACTCATTTTTTGCACTTATTTACAGAGTACTCACAGACATTACATGACTGAACTGTACAGCCTCTCAAAAAGGCAGGCTCTGAGAGCACAGACAAAATCAAAAATTGAGTTGGAAACTTAATCCTAGTGGAAAAGCATTACATAAATACTGCTTTTGACAGGACAGGGCTGCACCCCATGACCCAGATCTGAGCCACTGCTTGGTGGTTGGAACAAGCACCATCCTTGCAAAACACTCTATTGTATGGATGCATTTTATTATTAGCATTTCACCTACTCAGATATTTGGGAAAAAAAACATTGGTAAGTATCTTCAAAAACATTTCATAAATATCTACCAAATTTGGTAAATATTTACCAAAAGCATTGGTAAATATTGTCAATCCATGTACTCAAGAGCAATAATACATAATAAACACTACTTACAGTGAAAAATACTTCACTGTCAGCTTGGTCTTTTCTATTTGATGAAAGAGATCGTTTTGTTAATGACAAAGGGTTACAGACACTAAATTCCTCATCGTAGGAATTAAGACTTAAAAGGTCACCCAGACAGTTCATGCTAAAACAAAACTAGGTTCTTTTAAATAAAACCAACATCAAATAAATACTGTTTTATCTTCGTTCAGCAAACACTTTATCTTTTGATTTATATTAAGAATCTTCTAAATGTATGGTTTTATTCTCAGAGAGAAAAGAAGCACTCAGAAGCACTGTATCTGGCCTCCACATCCAATTTTCTCTCCTATTCCATAATGATATATTACCAGACATACATATTTAAAATAGATAATTTAAGAAAACCAGAACTACAGTCACTTAGACTATAAATATAGCACTGTCTGAACATTTTTCTAACAAAACTCTCTAAAAAGAAATTAATATGCATGGTGAATTTCAAATAGTAAAACATTTTGCACAAATATCTCTTCCACCTATCCATATCTTCTTCTTTACTACTGTCAATGTTTGTAATGCTCATTATAAAATCAACTTTAGAGTCACTGAAAAAGAATCCAATAGCAAATCTACCCTTAGTCAAACTAACTTTTGTAGGAAAACAGAAACTTGAACTACTGAAAAGGTTCCGGTTACAAACTATTAGGAGAAGCAAGAGGGGTTGCTGTGCTTTGGTAATTTTTTGTGGAAAAATGTTTCCTACAAATGTTTAGTGATAATTTTATGCCTGCTAGGCTGTCACATTCCCAATAACCAAAGCTATAATAACCTGGAAGCATGTCAGAAGAAAAAAAGGTATGAAAAAAGTCTCTAATGAGCATTTAAGGATCAAATGGTTTCCTGCAATGTGATCTAGGAATGTATTCCTAACCTTAGCACAGGTACTCCTTTCACTCTGTCCCCTTGTACTAATTGTGTTTTTTACTTTAACTGTAGGTTTTGTGTTGTCAGTGGCATTAATAAACGTCACTCTAGTAAAATCCTAAACTAAAAAGTCAGGCCACAGAAACAGGCATCCCACATTTCTCTTTTGCTAGAGGCATTTTTTTTAAAAACTATTTTACTGCATCATGATGTCAATCATAACTCCATTCACAAATGAAATAAAACATCAAAAGTTACAAAATCCATCTTCAAATGTATCTCTTAAGGACTGTAAACAAATAAAACATGCTTGAGAGCGAATGCCATATCCTAAAGGTTATTAATCACCAGGAGAGGAGAAAGGTGGCCATGTGTTTATGCCAGAATCATGAATGATGGCAGCACAGATTATAAATATTAAAATCCAAATATGCAGCACTCAAAGCCATAGTCCCCAGCCACATAAAAACCAAGAACAGTTCACAAAGGGCTAAAATAACTGGGGCTGGAACCATTTATTTACTTTAATCTGCAGAGCATGTCTTCAGATAGAATGAAATAAAGATAAATCAGTAAAGAAAATAAGACATTTATAATACACTGTGAAAAATCTGGAAAAAAATCACTAAAACAATAGCTTTTTGGAAACTTGAATCTGCAGAAAGCCTTCTGGGCCTAAATCCAATACAAACCTGTCAGAAAATATCGATGAAAAATGTGTATTTACAATTGTAAATAAGACATGAATATGAAACCTAATCCTAAATTCAATTATTCCAGAAGGGAAAGGTTTCGCTGGGGTTTTTTTACTACATTATTTTGTTAGTTGATTTAATTAGACAGTTGTTTTGGTAAACAAAATTACCTGAGGATGAAACCCCACCAACACCCATTGACAAATCAAATGGACTTCAAAGGCTGTCACTGTGCTTATGTGCTTCATTCATAATGGCTTGCTGAAAATACCTGTGAGGGTCCAGCATTACAGAAACCACCTTCCCAGAGAGGAAAGTGTCCAAGGAATCGTCAGGTGGCACCAGGCCTGCCTTTCATGCACAATTCCTTCAGCTTCTCTGGAAATGCCTCTGATGCTCCGTGCCAGATTCTAACCCAGCTCTGCAAATGAGAGGTTAATGCAGTGCACCCTTAACACAACGGCACGTCTTAAATAGACTAACAAAATAAAAGGATTTTTTCACTGAGCGGGGGTTATCTTTTTATCATATTAAGGTAGTAACAGGCCTTCTGCCATTCCCCAAATGTTCTACAATCAAGCAGCTGCTCAACATGAATAAGCCTCAAGAAAATTTTCCTGATTAAACTCACTACATCTAAAGCTCAGCTGACACAGGTTAGCAAACGAGTTCACTTGATGTTTTGAACGGTCAAAAAAAACCCCACCAAAACCCTGAAACAATCCAACACAGAAAATAAATAGAATTGCATAAGGAGGGAGAAAAGACTGTAAAAAGATTGCCACAGTGCTCAAGCATCTGCAAGTCAGCTCAGTCCTTGAAGCCTGCAGCTTGATAGAACTGAGAAGCTGGCCAGTGTTCAGCACAAAAAAAAAAAAAAAAAAAAAAAAAAAAAAAAAAAAAAAAAAGAAAATTAAAGCAGGAAGAGAAATTAAGTTCCAGTGCAAAAGAGTGCAGAAATGCAGTCTGTGAACTTGATGTAGCTGAATCAGTAGGAAACCACATCCACCCCAGGCACAAGTCACTGCAATGGGGGACTCTGCAAGTAAGGCTATGCACATTTTCAAAATGGGAAAACTCTACACTGCCTGGCTATGGAATTTCTCATTATTTAAACACTCCAGGTAGATCCAGAGGAAAGAGCACCAAAATGCAGAAATAGAACATGTTCAGTTTCACTTTAGATTACAGGAACCAATGTTTAAGCTACCCAAGTAGGCTGCTCTACTGCACTTGGTAATGGGCTGTTTAGGTTAGTACTTAAAAATAAGCTGTAGTAATAAGAAAAAAAAAGCAATTATTTTAACTCCACATTCACTTTGAGTAAAAATATTATAAACATTTCTTCACGTAAACTTGGGGAACTGAAATGCAAGAAACTTCCAGCTTCTCCTCAATACCTAAATTCCCATTATCACATAGAAAACTGTGAGCCCCTGCAACTTGAACCAAGACTCCAAGTTCACTCCTCAGATTCAGAACATCAAACTAAATGTGCCAAGGGCTGACCTTAAGTCTAAAATCAACAGGAATTAAATGTGTGGATGCACCAGGACATGTACAGGTAAATTTGAGCTGTACACACATCTCTCAGAAAGCATATGCTTTTTAGGATTACAGGACAGGAAAGACCCACCAAATTCCAGTCCCCAGCCATAAGAAGAGCATAATTTAATGTTTTTTGTAAAGCAATCAAACTCCTTCTTAAGAGTGCTTATGATTTTGCTCTGATTGAAAAACCATTGCAGAACCTTGCTGCTCTAACAATTAGGTGCTTTCTTTTAATTCCCAGCTTGAATTTATTCATAGCCAGCTTACACCCATTAGTTCTTGTGCCAATATTGTCCTTTAGCTTAAATAGCTCTTCTCCTTCCCTGGTGTTTACCTCCCTCAAGAATTTAATTCCATTCAATTACATTTCTTAGGACTAATTGTTTTAAAATGAGAGGACACACTTTATAAAACTATCAATGGCACATTCCATAAGGGGAAAAATTAACTTCTCTTGCAATTATATATGCACAGAATTTGAAAAGTGCACAGCAAGGCAGTTATAAGCCCACAGAAAACCTGTATTATTCCAGGATGTAAGAGAGCAATGATGACTGCAAATGAAGATATTACAAGCTGTGAGATGAGAAACTTTATAAGCATACCGGAATGAAAACTAATTCTTATGAAAAAATTTATTCTTCAGCATTCTTGCAGAAAGACTTTAAGTTTAAAAATCCTTTTAATGCTCATTTCATTCACCACTCCGCAAAATTAGGGAAAAAACTCCAAACACAGCAAAACTGACAAAGCAATAAAATAAAATACTCAAGAACCATAGAAAAAAGGTGCAGTATTTTTTATGCTTTTTAAAGGTTAAGGATAATTTTAATTTCATTGGGTCGACTTCTAGTGTCACTTTGGGTGCACTCAGTAGTTCCCAAAAAGGTCAGGATGATGTGCTTCTTGTTCCATCCATGATCATGGAAACCCACACCAGCTTTTTAGAAATGAAGGATGCATTTTGCAGAGCAGTTCAACTGTGTTTAGTGATTCCTAGGCTGAGACACATTACTGATTGAAACAGCATTTATGCCCATATTTCAGAACTACCCACTTTTTAATTTCAGGAAATTTTATGTTAGCAAATAATTTGGCATACATTGTAGCTTAATTGAACTAAAAATAAAAGGTTTTACTTTTTTATTAATTTCCACTGTGTGCCTACAATATGCAGTGAGATAATAGGAGTGATATAAATTCAAATTTAATTTTCATACTAATAACCTGATGAAATAAAACACCTAATATTAGTTTGAACTCATTAATTTATACTTGTAAGAGGCATAACACATTACTAACTCAAGATATTAGGTAGAAAAATTACAGAGGAAAACCAGAGCTCCACTTCACTAATCAAGAGTTATCTATTTCCTCAAGCCAGAGGAGTAAACAGGCCAATGGATTAACCAGCTTCCCTACCTTTTTTTCCTGGTAAAATGAAAATTAGCCTTCTCCTAAGCATTCTTCCCACTTAATGAAGCTAACCAATATCCCCTCTCTTGCATCTGAAGTGTGGCCCCCTTCAGTAAGTTCAAGCTTGTGCATCCAAGAAGTCTTGCATAAAAAAATTAAGAAATGTCAAAATAAAATCTGAAGGAAAGAAAAACCAAAATATGGATTTATTCTTGTATCTCAGAAAAACATATACTAGCAAATGTTCCACACAACACTAAAAATTAACCCAAGTAACAGCTATCATTGATACAGGTAAGTATAACAAATAAAAAATGTGATATCACCATAGAATATCATCGAAACAATCAAAACATATTGTCACTATGACTAAGGACCTCACTCAAGCCAGAGCATAAAGTGAAGTATCAGCCTATTTCTAAACACTGAAGGTAGCAACACCTGCACTCATTGCACAATGAAGTGCTGGCTGCTGATTTTTATTTTGTGAATTTCCCAGTATAATTTCAATAATTACTGCTAGGGGCAAGGAGAAAAAAAATTCTCTCTTAGTGTGGGATATGAACTTTTAGTGGCTCAGTTTTCAGTGAATATTCTGAACAGTTCTCAATTCCACAGCATACAGGAAAACCAGGATAACTTTGCAAAGCAAGAATGTAATGACTAATTATTCCCAATAGACAGTGCATAAGCATCCAAATACATCAAAACATCTTTCAAGCTAGTTACAAGTAACTACTACTTTCTGAGGACTACAAGATCTGAATTATTTAACTTTTTGCCTCTGAAGAAGGGACTATGAAAATATGGAAAACAATACCTAGAATTCTGCCCACATTACTGCAGAAACCCAGTTCATGAAGATCGGATCCATAAGTGATCCAGGTTTCCATTCTTTCAGCTGAACTTTATGAGTTTGATTTTGCCCACATCTTAACTTACTTTCACACCAAAAGAAAAATTCTATTATCAATATTCTTCTTAAGAGAAGCCGTGGCTCACAATGAAACAAGTGCCCTATCTTGATTTTGGCATTCATCATTCCTTTCAATGATACATGTTTTCTTAATCAACAGGCACAACTCTGCTGCTTTGCTTCTCTTTTAACACATCCTCATAAGGACACTGCCAACTATTTTAATTTTAGTAGCTATCAACACTGACTTCACATATCTCCTTAATCCTTCCAAAATTACACGTTATATAACGTAAATCAGCTGCATGCATTCAGTCCATGCACTAGGAGACCAAAATTCAACACCAAAAGACCTGGAAATAAACAAAAAAGCTGCTAACAAAAACCTGCTAACTTATGTTCCTATTACTAAAATGGTAAAGAAAGAAAAGGCCTTCCTTGTTACTGAAAAAAAAAAAAAAAAAACAAACAACAAAACAATTTTCACTGTACTATGTTTCTAAAAACTCTGCACACTTTTTTCTCCTTTCCCTGGTAGTTATGGGGGAAGGGGTTGGGGAGGGGAAGAAAAAGAAAAGTGAGTAAAACATTGGTAATTTGTTTAGCTAGTGATGCAGGCAGTTCTCCAATCAAATTTTGTTTCCCCAAGGAAGATATCAGTTTTAAATTACACAGCAAGAAGGCAAAAGAAAGGAAGCAAACAATCAAAACCTTCCCAGGAGGGGTAAGAGTAAGGCAAGAACTCCAGAGATCCTATTTAATAAATAAACACCTTCATTTTTGTAAGTTAATTTCACCACAGGAAATAAGTTTAGTTTTAATTATATTGCCTTGTGTCATGTTTTATAAAAAGTACATGAAGCTCATTGACTTTCTCTTATTATTAAAGCTTTTTTTATGCTAGAGAGACATTGCATGTAGATTAAATCTCAGTAGAGCCCTAGCTCAGTGCAAAGTGATGTAAGATGCAACAGTTTTATTGTTATACCACACCTGTGACAACTACTGAGAACAAAAACAAAATGTCACTGCAGATGAGTTTTTGTTGGTTTTTTTTTTTTTCAAAAAAAAACCTAACTAGGCATAAGAAAATCCAAAAAATACACCTGTAGGCAAAAAAAAGACAAAAATTGTCATACAGTTAAAGCCTTTTCTTACACCAATACTGGAGACATGCAGAATTTCAAAAATCCAGAAGCCAAAAAGTTAATAAAGGAACAAATACATTTTTAAAAATTAATTTCCAAAATGAGAAATTCCAGAGGAAAATAAATTTGCTTCCAAAATTCAGACACAACACAACAGACATATTCTAAGAGTTTAGAACAGCCTTTCTTAACCTCCTGACGCCACTGAAGATCTTAGTTTAAGGCAATTTTAGGAGGCAGAGTCTCAAAAATAAGTCACCTCCCCTCAGATTTCAACCTTTCCTCTTGACCAATAGGGAGAGAAAAATGCAAAGAGGATATATGCAAAAAAATAAAACTTTACTAAAAAAGAAGCACCAGCAGAAACCACCAGGTACAAAGGTGCTGAGTCCTGTGGCTCACCCAGATGAGAAAGAAGAAGGTAAAACCCACACCCACCAAGCCTCTGCTGCTCCACAAACTGTCCTCCCCCAAATAACAGCAGGAGTGGGGAAAACCAAAACCTGGGGAAAAGAACTATCATGTGCAGAAGGCTCCAGTGCTGCCCAAATGCTGGAAAAACTTCCTGGCAGCTGTAGGGCTGACCCCTCCCCACAGCTGGAGCCTGGGGCCATGGCTGGACACTCGTGGAGTGGCTCCAGTGCTACTGATATGCAGAAAAACAAAAAAAGAGCCTGGTGCGTGTCCATTCCTGTTTTTGAAGAGACCCAGCAGCTCCTCAATGCTTCAGATTTGAGCTTTTATATCTTTCAGATTTGGTGCTGCTTTAGTGTGCAGTTCTGAGCTTCATCCTGGGGGATGGTGAGCTCTCGTCAAGGAGCAGGCTGACAAAACAATTCCTGCTCCAGCTGGGGACCAAGGACAAATGATCCAAATCCCAGCCCAGGAGCACAAACAAGGTGGGCTGAAGAGAAAAGCAAGCAGGATGGGACTGCCTGGGCTACAGCTTTAACTGGACAATTAACTCAATATGCAAATGGAGCAGAACTTATGAAAGTGAGAGACCCAGTGACTGAGCACCCATTTTGGGACCACTTTGGGTTCACCTGGGGTGCAGCCCTGGCTGGGCTCTTGTGCTGCCCGAGGTGGATCCATGGAGGCCTCCTAACAAATCCCTGCTTTATTCTCCAGCTCTGTCCAGCCTCTGTTCTAGGACAGCCTTCACCAGGCATCACCCTCCTCCCATGAATGCAGAGTAAAACACACAAGTTTTGCTTCCCAGGTTGCCACATCTCAGACAGAAAAAGAGAGTGCAGAGATTGATGTAGAGAAATTATGGAATGCATAATTTTTGGGTCACCTAGGACAATACCCTACATCGTTCAGTCAGTGAATGCAGCAAACTATGGGAATTTGTGAGTTTTATTTTTAATGCTTTAGGAGGAAAAAATAACTTTCATATCACTTGTCTTTCATTTTTTAATTTATTTTGGGCAAAGCAGAATTACGATACCACCAAGATTTTTTCCCCTCCCTAGTCTCAGAAATTTTCACTTAAGACAGCAGTTCCCATCCTGGTACTTCTGGTTCAGTGTCAAATGTTTGGAAACACTGCCAGCTATTTCTAGATGCCTGCTATGACCACTAGGTAGCTTGTTCTGTGGCCTGCTGAGGAAAATAAAATATAGTAATGATAAATTTGTGAAGATTTTTCTAGTTTTCTACTAACTTGCTATGACTATCCAATAGCTGGTGCCACATGACCACACAGCTATTTCTTTGGCTTCCAGAAGAATGAGAAGATAACACATCCCTGTTAAATGTCTTAAGACCACAGAGCACATGAGAAGTCTATTTATAGTCCCATCTGCTTTTTTCTTATGCAAAGAGGGCATGAACCTCTGCTATCAGCCTAACAGCTTTCAGGAATAAACAATTCTTTTGGGAAGGGGTAAAACTCTTACACAGTCCCAACAATCTTAAATGAGATGTAAAATCCTGAAAAACTCTTTTCATGCACTGCTTTTTACATTGCTGCATAGGATTTTTCACATTATCAACATTCACAGTATCTATGGAACAAGTTTGAAAGTTTTAAAAAAGATTTGCTAGAATATCTAGTGATTATTACCTAACACATCTGCTCCCAGTTGCTCATCCATCTCTAATTCCTATGAGCAAAGTCTGCAACTGAAAATTAAATACATACAGTACTTCTTTGCAAAGCTGCCTGACACTCACTCCTCAAATTATTTGCCCTTCATACAACTCAGAGAATTAAGGCTTTGATTCAATTCTTAATAGAAAAAACATTAAAAATTCCCTTTAAATGCTCTGCCTTGTACTCATTAATAATCACTGAGTAATTCTGGCGTCTGAATGACAAGAAGTAAGGCAATATTTTAAGAGAGTTTGCCATCCTCATAAGATTAGGATGAACTAATATGTAATTAACAATAATATGATGTTTTTAGAATTTCAAAGGAAATCTTATATTTGTGGCAGACAGAAGAAATAAAGGGACACGGACATTTACTAGAACCATTCTCACCCTGATGTCAAGGAGGAAATTCCAAGATGCATTTCAGAATTTTGAGTGCTACACTGTTGACATGCCTTTGAAATTTTAAGATCCCTATGCTCTTTAGAGTAAACCAGTTATCTCTTATGATCCATGGTGGGGCTCTTAAGAAGTGGAGTCAACTTTCTAAACAAATAGGAATTGAGCTTGTGCTGTCAAAACACAGTGAATTTTGAATCCAGAATTAACAACTTTAAGCATTCAAGCATGCTGTCTGAACTGCAGCATTAATTCCAGTAAGTTAAAAAATTCAGAGGTTTTCAAAGTAGAATACTTGCCTTGTCCAAGTTGCACCAAACAATAGAGTTCCTTTTTCTAAACCTTTCCAGTTATTGTTCTGTTGCTGTATTCTTCTCAATTCAGTTATCACTGGAGTCAATGACTCTTTTCTATCCTATCATAAACACTATCTTCAATTACAAGGCCTCAAAAAACAACAAAAAGACAAACAAAAAAACCCCACAAAACTCACGCACGTCTCTGGGAGTACATTTAGTATAAAGTAGTTAGACAGTGCCATAAGGGATTTATTATTTTACCAGAACAGAGTAATGGGAGAGGAAAAAATGCTGTTACAAGGGAAGGTTACTAGGGAACCGTGTATTAACCAGAAGTTATTCACCATCTGTACTTATCTTGAAAACTAGTTTTTAGTCTGAAAAATTCTGAGGACTTCTTTCTTTACACACTTTACATCTGCCCAAAAATGATTAAGTATGTTTTTTTCCTGCTATATTTTAAAACTTTATTGCTAAAGATTATATGAATAAAGCCAGATAAATATGTACAGGGAAATTCTGCACTGCTTGAGGCAGGAGACTGCATATAAATAACTGCAAAACACTGTTTCGTGTTTGAAGAATAAGTTGTAAAGGAAGGCTTGCAGGGAACAATATTTTATTTTACCAGTGCAAGAATACCAGATATGAAGAAATATGGACAAGGTCTAAAGCTGAAGCTGGTTTTCTACCTTCCCTAGTTATTACAGTGCAGGCAGGTAAATAATAATTAAGATTCAAGTTGCATAAGACTGTGCATCCTTATAAACAAGTCTGTCCAATCTTATTACACTTCATTAACCTTCACAGTAAATTTGAGTTAGATAGAAATAGGAGGAGGAGGGGAAGAGAAAGAGTGAAAAAGTCCCCAAAATTCAACTGCTTATCCAATAGCACAAGATCATCACCTGGTATTAGTCTAATGTCTCTGCAATTTGCACCTATTTCCAATTAAGCCATTTAACAGGATCTCAGAGATGAGCTCAACCCTTCCATCTCCTTCCCTGACTAAACAAAGGTATCATTTGACTGATAAACAAACTACCAAATTACATGTAACTCGACATTTTTCAAAATCAATCAATAAAGATGTGCTTTGTGGTTTTCTTCCTAGAGATGCAAACTCTGACAGGAATTTTAAAATATTAAAGCCCCAGACTGCTGGCATATATGGGTGTTTCATTCCAGAAAGATTCAAAGCTCATTCATTCATGCATTTAGTTTTGGTTTTGGGAGTGTGCTGGTTTTGCAATAATTGATTTTTGGTGAAGCGAGAAAAAATTAGTGATGGAACCAGCACAGGTGGGTGTGATGTATTTAGATGTTTTTGACTGAAGTTATGTTAGTAGGCCTCATTCTGTATCTTTGCAGCATTTTTAACATGTAACCGATGGAGAATCTACCTCATCCTTTTAGACAAATGTCTTCTCCTGACATGGACACAGAAACGAACTCTCTAAATATTGACAATGTTAAACAGAAATCTTGATAATTAGAGATATACTGTATGTAACACATCTGAAGTATTTTCAGTTTTAAGTCAATAATGGCTTTATTCATTAAATTCCATTCATATCACAATAATGTTCTCCATAAAGGCATGTAAAGGGCAAGGTGTTGTGACATTAATGTGTAATATAAATAGGATTTCTTCAGTGTTTTCAGCAGATTCAACCAAACTTTAATCCAGAAGGCTCAATTATTTTTTAACCTAACCCAGTGTGCATTGTGACCTGATGTAACAAACAAAAACCTCCCTGCCAAAGGCCAGTCTTCAACACTTCCTCTGTCAGTGGCATTACTCTGTGCGGGGAATTTCTCAGACAATTGTTTGAAGACATTGAACCTGATATCCTGAAAATTCATCAGAAAGGAAGTGATTAGCACTCAGATACACTGGGGAAGCTTCCCTAAAGCATTCTATAAAGTTTATAGCTAAATTTGCTGTTATTTTTCCCCAAGAAGTCAATGGGAGAAAATTCGAGATGCCACATCTCCACAATAAGAAGCACCACACAAAGGAATGTGAAGACTGCAGACTAAAATATGCTAATAACCTCAGTTAAAGCACCACCAAATGCAACTTGTTTTCTACTTTGGGATCTCATTTTTTAAGCATAAACTCAATGTTTAAAAATTTTATGTCTCCTCACAAAAGGGACACCTCTCGCTTCACCCTATCATCATGGGGTTAAATCTTTGTTATATACTGGAATGAACATTACAGCTTTCAAATTTGTACATTAAAATAAAGGAAAAAAAAAAATAAAGATACAAGAACTAGCCCTGGGAATCCAATAAGTCAGTGGCTAGAACATGGGAACAGAAAATCACAATGAATGCCTTCAAAAACCCCTGAAAAAATCCTTTAGACTTAAGTTTCCTCAGTAATTTAGCCTCTAAGCACCCTCTACTCTGAGAAAGCCAGCATGGTAAATGCAGGTAATTGTTTATTCTCCCATCAAAAACTCCATGCCTCATCTGACAAATATTCAACCTGGAAACAAAAATAAGCTTGTAGTTTTCTATCAAACATAGAAGTTCAATGGGATGGTTATTCTTCAATAGTATTCTAACTACTGTGTTAACACTTGGGTAAATTAATCTCTATTTACCCTCTAAACTGACCACTGGTCTCAATAATATAAATATTTTCGGGAATCATGTTGCCTCCATACATTCTTGACAAATGCTCTGCATTCTGAAAGCAATATCAATAAAGTGTCATAACATTCCTACACTATCCTCTATTTTGCTATGCCACCTATTTTGCTTTTCTTTTTTTTTTTTTTGTTATTCAACTGCTATTGCCTCCTTTGTAGTGAATCAGTTACTATAGAAACAGATGTACATGCACGCCTGAGTTCACTAGCATGGAACAAAAAAACTATCATTTGATTGAATAGTTTGAATTGCTGGGATAACAAAATTTGAAAATTCATGTGGGGGCTACAATTCACACCTTGCCTAGATTGAATATGCAATGTAAATAGTGAAATGTTAAAGGTTGGTAATAAAGAAGCAAATAGCAATGTTTTAAGCATGCTTAATCCCATCTAATATTATCACTGAGTTATGTATTTTATTGAATTGCTCTTCCAGTGAAAGGCTTTAAATGTAAAGATTTATTTCACAATAAAACTCCAGGTGATTCATCATTCCAGTAATTTGTATTAATTTAAAGCTGCTGGATCAATTTACTACATTGAATTGTCTTGTGTTGATACAAAGAACTGCACAGGGTCAAAGCTACCAATATTAGGATGTCTAAATTTTCTTTCAGTGCTTTATATAAATTAAAGCATGACCAGGCTGAGGATTTACAACTGATTTTTCAACAGTGGTTAATACATTAGATTTTTTTTTTTTTAAACAGATAAGAGTAGTAGTAAGCAAGTATAAAATGTACATACACCATGCAAATTTTCATACATTTGTAGACTGCCTTATATTTCAGGGTTGTGAAAATTCACAATTAATTGACTTCCATAATGTGCTATAGTTGGTTTAAATAGGAATTGCACTGAGTGCCATCTTAGCTAGTTCTGCTTTAACAACTAATTGCTACAACACTGAAACAAAGGCTCTTAAAAGCTTGCTGCAGCCTAAATACCCATAATGGTTTGTACAGGTGACAAAAGCCTTCCAAACAGCCGAAACCAGAGGGACAGCTCTCCTTCCACCAGGAACCATGCTATTGAGCCTTTGATGCCATTTCTGTGTGCCCCCAGACCCCAGCTCCTCCTCAAACTGTGTCTGAGCTCCTCAGCTTTCGGCCAAGCATTTCAGTATCTCAGCCAAGCTGAAGCTTTTTAAACGTATTTGATTGTTTGCTTCACTCCAGAGCTACCCAGAGTGAGACTATTAATTACTATTGTTTGTGCTGAACTGAAAGCAAAATGTTTCAGTGGTTTCAAAGACCTTTGGATCAGGCCCAAAAGGCTTAAATTTGATCTAATTTATTCCTGGACTTCACTGACCCTCTGCACAGTGATGAATTTAACCTATCTTGAAATTACTAATTAAATAGGGCAAGAATATATCTTAATGGCTTTTTCAATTTGAATTACACTGAAAAATTGCATCTCTAAGATTTGAAATTTTTTCTGAAAGTTTTACTGGATCTGTATTATAGTCTTTGTATTTTTAATTTTTTTTTTCCATCAGTTATTTCTGAAGTTATTTCTGTAGCTGATACTGATTAATATATGCTGATTAAAGAATACAATTGCGTGACAATGACTTTAAATTTTAACGTAAGGCAAACTGATAAAAATAGAAGGGCATAATTCAGGGAACAATTATCCACCTCAGGTGAAGGAGTTCTACAGACTTAATTAAAAAAGCGTACAGAAGGCATTACTGTCAATTAGAGAACACCCTGTGCAATTCATTAAAGCCCTCTCCCCTTGCAGAAGTGACAAATACTTCATTATGCCCTGGAGAAATAAGATAAGAACAAAAAGGGGTAATGTCAAATGAAAAAGAGACTGATCTGTTCATAACACAGAAATATATAATATATATGTATATATTAAGGAATCTGGACAAAAGGGATAAAATTAAAAGAGGAAAAACTGCCTAAGGAGAGGTCTAATTTGTTTACAGAGGAGTTAGAATGGAGATTTACTACAGTAATTAAGCTATTATTCAATGACAAAATGAAAAAAAAAAAAAAGCAATTACTGAAGAAACCCCACTGACACTTGGCCTAAAAAGATACGCACCTTGCCAAGAACAGAAAAGGTAAAATAAACAGCAACAGAATTTTTAAAAAACAGTTTTACTTAAATCCAAATGAACCAAGTTAGACGTGTCATCATGTCATTTTTCACTTTCTTGATCTCCATATTCTCCTCTTGCTGGACTGAAGTATCTCTCACAGTTCCCATACATAGAAATACCTTGACATAGTTTGGAAGAATCCTCCTCATTTCAATATCACTCCGAGTATTTAGTTTCATTACTAGTACTGTTTTGAAATAATAGTACCGTTTTTTGAAATTTTAAAAAATAATATTTAAGGTAATCATGTTGTGCTACACAGTAGTTGTACTCTTATTAACATTTCTGTGGTTCTTGAGTCAGGGACAGAAGCTAAATTTGCAATGGAGACCTTTTTCAGAATACATCTTTTATATGCCTTAGCTAAATTCCAAGTAATCAGGCAATTACAGTACAATGTATTTTATTAATACTAAGATGAGATTTTCCACTCCTAAAATATGTCTGAAGTCACTGCAAAGTTCATCTAGGTAACTTTTCAGCAGCATCTGCCAAGTCAGGCAGCAGCAGGCGCCCATCCAGCCAGCACTGAAGTCAGATTATCCACCAGAGGTAAGTGCCATGTGAAAATCATGAGCCAGTGTAGGGAGCCCCTGATCCCAAGCTCTTCTGCTTTAGGCCTGCCTTGATAGTTATAGACCTTATTGGCTGTTGCACATTTTAAAAATTAATATTGATTGCTTATAATTATTTGCCTGTTTTGACATAAAGCTTCAGAAGATTCTTTTGGCAGTTTCTTTTTGCATTTCAGTTTTTTTCTCCCTAAGATATTCTGTGTTTTGCAACACCCTGCTCAGACAAGTGATAATTATTTCCTATGCACAGATTTACACATAACCTGCTTAATTTTAGTAATTAACCTCAATACACTGCTGTGCGGGTAAAGGATGAATGGAAAGTAAGTTTCTTAGCTTGCCTGTCACAGGAAAATGTGTCAGCTAAATTCCAATTAAAGGCTCAGCTTAATTAGACAGGGCTTGCATATGAGTATCTAACTGCTATGACGCCATGCAGGAACTCATTCTCCTTTTACATATTCCAGAATATATCAAAATGCAAATCAAAACAAATCAGGCATATGGCAGAGATTTAGACCCACTCAAGTGCACTGCTAAGGAGAGGGAGGGAGATGCAGAAGCTGATCAGTTCCACTATATTGCTAGCTCAGACAACATGCAGAAAAGCCTCTCCATAGGTCATTTAGTCAGGGACAATGAACTGCAAATTAGCACAGGGGAGAACTCCTTTCTTTTAGGCTTCTCTCAAAACAAAAGCAATTATTTTCAAATAAATCAAAGTAACAACTAGCTAAGCCACACAGAACAATATTGGACTATTGCACAACATTCTACTCCTGAATCCTCATGTCAAATTTTAGGACAGATAAGGATAGTCAGATTTATTAAAATCATTTCTAATACTGCAACATAACCAGGTCAGGTATAAATCTTTCTACACCACACCAGTTATTTGGACCATACCACAGGTCAGGATTCAGCATCCCACTTTCCACAAAATTTCTGTGGTAACTACACTGCAGCCCTGCATGTGGATATTAGAAGTACCTGAAGTACAGAATGTAATTTTAAACAATATTGTGCAGATAACTGTTTAAAAGCTACAGAGCTGTAGAATCATCAGACTGGTAAATATCTTTAAGATCATCCAGCTCTATTTCAATTGCACCAGGGTTGGCAATTTGCTCATCTCTACCACTGACTTACTCAGCCTGCCCATCCCGACTCCCAGACTTCCACTGCTGACTTTTTCTTGACAGTTGAAAGGTTCTGCAACTTTTCAGGAATGTGAAGGGGAAGGGTCTCTGAAAAAATTAAATATGGGGACATTCTTTGGGAGTATGATTGTCTATCCACTCATGTCAAACACAAATTGATAAGTTTAAGTACCATTTTTCATTATTGATTAATGCAACAATATTAGGGTGGAGGAGAGGGTGGAATGGGACTTGATTATATGGGACCACACACATATACTTTAAAATCAAGTATACTTTAAAATCAAGTATACTTTAGGCCTGTACTTGATATGTTCAGTCTAAGTGCCTAACAGCTGATTTCAAAAACATGATTTCAGGTTTGAAGGAATAGCAGGACAGAGAAAGAGGTGCAAAAATAGTAGTATTGTGAATACAGGAACAGGAATTCTTGACCTAATAAGGGCCAAAGGGATGAAAGGCATAAAGGCATCATGATTTTCATGCAGGTGTCTCATGTACCCATAGATAAGACCATCATTTTCAGTGAAGATTTTTTTCCTTCAAGATATGCAAAAGCAAAGGCCATCTGATGATTTTTCTTTCTGTTTATATGCAATCATTATGCATCAACAATGTTTCTGCTTTATCTTGTTGTTGATTGTAGTCCACAAAAGAATCTAAGCAGAGGAACTCAATGTGATACAATTGTACCATATGTATACTCTTATGAAAGCATGTAATTTTTACTTGTTACAAAGAAAAGCAACCAAGGATCTAAGATGCTATTAAATCACTAAGGCATATTACAAATAGTCATGTCAGTAATGTATTTGTATGTTGCAAAGAACAGCACTGAGCAATAGTTATGCTGAACTATGTTATGATTTTTTTATTAAATGATGGATCTTGTTCTATTAATTATATGAAACATTCTCTAGACAGACATTATTCAATTTGGTTAACAGTGATAATTCTTATTAAAAAAAATACAATTCAACCTGCAGAATGTATTTGACCAGGTTAAATTTATTCAGAAAGTAAAATACGCTTTCCTTTCTCTTATGTAGTGTGACCTATTTTATATAAATTGAGAATGTTTAGACTTCAGAAAGGATACAGAACAGAACTCTAAATCAGTACTATATGCAAAAAAAAAAAAAAATCACATTGAATATGTATCAGGGAAAATTATTTCTTCCCCAAATGAACACAGAATTTCTGAGGGGGATTAGGAAGTTATGGGAGAAATATTGCAAATGCATTAATGGAACACAAATGTGCCCTTTACTTCTTGACACTTCATTTGGAAAACACCAAGTAGGTATTAATTAAGATAACAAGTGACCCATACTTTTAATCTTTTGCTTTAATGACTGATGAAAATTTATAAACTTTAATGCTACTTCTTCACTGATGCAGAGCTAAATATACCAGAAGAGAATAACACAGACCTAATTTAGCTAGTAAAATTTTCACTTGTGATTTCAACATATACCTCAGAAACATAGGCAAAAAATACAAGTATTCCTTGATTTCCTTCCTCTGGGAGATCTCACTGGGAAGCAGAAGACAATTTGTCAGTTTTACAGAAGAATTGTCAGCTCATGACAGGTTACTGGAAAGAACTCAGCGTTGTGTGGAGGAGCTAGTTTGCCTAAGAACATCTGTACCAAAATGAAGTCCCTACATCTATCTGGTTAAATTTTCCATTAGAAAACTGGGTCCTACCTCCCTTCTAACTGCAAAATTAATAAAAGAAAAATGAACATTTGCTTATCACTTAAAAGGTATGTGCCAGCTAGTTCTACATATAACCTTTATTGCCTTGTCATTGACATAAGCTTATTTATTTCAAGGGATAAGGGGAGTAAATGACCCCTCCTGCAATCACAAAAACTCAGTTGTACACTTTAAAGAACATAAAGCAAGACTTACATTGAAAAGAGCTATTCCTACATTTACAAAATTTATACTTCAAGCAACAACATACCAGATAAGAGCAAGTCTTTTTTGACTGTTTGTCTTGCGGGATCAGCTATATTTTTAGGGACTAAAGCTTCTAAAATGGAATAAAACACCATGGTTCTAGATATCCCTGAGCTTGCACGAAGGTGAGCAAGCCATTTTGGGAGCATATCAGTATAAGATGACTCAAAAATAAGCCTTATTTCCTTGTATACTATAGCATATATATACAAATTTGTCTTTTTACTCAAAAGCAATGGAACATTTGGGTTCCACCTTAGTGCTGAAATATTTGAGTACTATAACACTGTCCAACTGCATCGGAAAGGCTCTAAACTTCAGTTCTGTTTTTTGATATGGAGAATTTCTTTCATCTTGTATTTACTTATGGAAGGCATAGGCAGATGAGAAATTAAACATAAAATTCATACCATTTCTGTAAACCCTAGTTACCTAACTGTTGGCAGAAATAGTGTCTCATCTTTAAGAGGCTCTCAGATGCTTCTGAGTGTGGCGTGGCTGAAGCAAGCAAACATTAGCATTTCCCATTGCCCTTTTCATGATGTCCACTATTAGCATTAGCTCCAGGAAAAGAGTCACATACCATATTAAACCATCAGGAACTGCATTTGTAAGTAATTTGGCAAACAGCTGGTCTCTGTAGACCTTTGCCTGAATTTCTCTGTGATTTGCATATTGCTAATAATTATATTCAGCATGGAAGTTTTCTTTGCAATTAGTTCTTTTAAGTGCATCAGAGCTTTAGAAGACATATATTCATTTGACAGTCCTCTAATTACTTTTTATGTTGTCATCTTTAAAGCAAAGAAGCTTTATGATCCCAAACATTTAAAACATTTTAATTTTTCTGAGAACTTGATATTAAAGAGCTGAGAACTGCGGTCAGATTAAACCAGTGTAACTAATTTGAAGACACATGAAGTCTTTGCACTGCATCAGTTCTGTCAGCCAGACATTTTTCCTCTTTATGCAACTACACAAAAATATGACAAACCACATCTTGTCTTATGAGAGTAAAGATTTGCTTCAGACTTGCTATATTTCATGCTTGCTGTCCAGACCAGGGTAGGCAGATTGCTATAGGAAATTTGTTACACGTCCTAGGTAAATGCAGGTTGTTTCCTTCATATCCATATTAAATGGCTGTGAGAGACTGAAATGTTACGGGTAACAGTTTAAAAAATGTTATGTAAGAGTTTTTGTGCATTGTGGCTAAAGTGAATAAAGAGGCTAGGACCACCCAAGCCCACCTCTCCTTCACCTGACTGCTGCAAGATACTGTGACCATCTTATCCCCTCCAGTGCAGGTCCCTGCTCCTGAGGCAAGGGGATAAAACAGAGCCAGGGGCTGCTGCAAGAGACTGGGACCATCTTATCCCCTCCAGGGCAGGTCCCTGCTCCCGAGGCAAAGGGATAAAACAGAGCCAGGGGCTGCTGCAAGAGACTGGGACCATCTTATCCCCTCCAGGGCAGGTCCCTGCTCCTGAGGCAAAGGGATAAAACAGAGCCAGGGGCTGCTGCAAGAGACTGGGACCATCTTATCCCCTCCAGGGCAGGTCCCTGCTCCTGAGGCAAAGGGATAAAACAGAGCCAGGGGCTGCTGCAAGAGACTGGGCCACACTCATCCCCTCCAGGGCAGGTACCTGGGCATTCCCACCCACCAAGTGTGCACCAACCCACTGAGCTCCGTGCCCTCAGCAAAACCTCAGCACCAAGAACATCTGATGGAGAGCATCAGCAGGATGCTGTTGGCATCCACAGAGAGAGCTTTTTTCTTCTTAATGCATCTCTATCCCTTTCTTTTACTCCCCTGCAACCACCTCTCTTACTCTCATTTCCTGTTACATAGAATCCTTGCTATTAACTTGGTGTATGGTCTCATTTGCACCTTAATTCAGGCAAAGGCATTGCTCTAACAATTTTAATAACCAGATCATAACCATGACCTCATCTCTCATTTGCCTGGAAAGATTTTCTTCTACCCTCTCAGTTTTGTACTCAGTTATTTGTCAATTCTCCCCTCCCATTTGCACTCAGTACAGTTCTAGTATTCAATCTTAATAAAAGGCTCTACAAGCTTTTTGCTCCAGTAGTACTAATCACTTTTGCCATTCTACTTTCAACCCTTTTATTAACAAAGGCTGGGCTGACATTAACAATTCAGCAGAACAGGAGATCAGTAGATGAAAGCAGATCAAAGAAATGGTGCTGAACACGCTCCATTGCCAGCTTTGCTTTGAAAGTTTCAGAGTTGGGCTTCAGACGACGTCTCCGGGATGGAGCATCCCAAACGCTCGGCTCAGGGCTGCCCGAAGGAGCAGGGCATTTGGACCCTCCCAGCTCTGCTGAGGAGGAGCAGTAGTGAGCTGCATTCTCCAACAAATATCTTCTACTTTATGTGCTCCGTGTAAATCAACACTGACAAGAGATAACGCTTCAAAAAACCAGTTATCCCAAAATTAAATACTAACTAGTGAGCTGGCAAGCTATCACATGGTAGCAATGAAAGAAAAGGAAAACCTCCAAGGCTATAAACACCACAACCTTAGCACAGTGCACTAACTATAACAAATTAGCTTTTACACGGATTTTGGTTTTGGAAATTTAACTTTAGGCAACAAACTCTTACTTTCTAGCCTCCCTGTATGACCTTATTTTAATTCAGCCAGTCAAAAAAAATCTTCAGTGATGGCAAATGCCTTTTCTTGCTGGCCATTTCAAGATTTCAGTAATGACTGTATTACACAAGTTTTGAGCACAGTACTTGTTCAAGTCTATCGATCTGACAAAATTTTACTCCCATTTGTGTTTCTCTTATTTGATTAGAGTTTTACAGTTATTTACAGTATTTGACAAGATTTTTACAGTTATTTGCAGTGGGAGGAAGAAAAGAAGAAAATCCAGGGGAAAAAACCCCATAAAACACCAGACCTCTTGAAGGCTCAAAGCACATTTGCATTCTGAAGAAAAGTTGGGTTTTTTTCTCTTTTTGATTGAAAATTATTATTTTATTACTCTATTTACTGAAGGACAGGGTAAAAAAAACTCCAGATTTTTATGAAGTCACAGATTTAGAAGATTGCAGCTTATTTTAGTTCAATAATTGATTAATCCAATTGTTCAAATCTATGATTATTAACTTAAGAAAGGGGAAAAAAAATCAACAATATAAAGTGTTTAGTGTTTCTATTTTGCAAGTCAATGCCACATGAGATGAAATTTATTTTTTGAGAGGCACCCGATACCTAAAACAAACTAGGCTTTTTGCTCTTCTGTAATTGGGAAGCTTCAGTAAACCCAGGCTTTCCCAAGTTCATCTGGAAAATCTATCACAACTAGCTGGTTCAAGTTTTTTGTGAAATTTTCAAGATAGACTCACAGCATTTTTAAATAATATCTAATATATATTTTATTTTGTGGGAGATGTACCATGGAAGTTGGTTTTACACAGACAGCTAGTACAAACCTGCAATTTATCAAGTTTTATTCTAGTGACTTCATGTTTGCTAAATACTCATTTCAAAAACTGAAAATATTTGGAATTCACTACATGTGGTAATTTGCAAGTCTTTGCTCATGTCAGAGTATTAGATTAATTTCCTATATTTTCATTTCATTGCTGGGGTATTTTTATAGTTTATGCAGATATTCAATGCTTTCATCTTCCTCTCTTGTTAGTATTTTTGGATATTTTTCTTTTTCAGAAATGGAAAATATACTTAATTTCTACAGAAATTGTATAATCCATCATGAAAGCTCTAGTTAATTTTATTCTCTATTTACTTTTATACTTTTTTTCAAAAAAGTCCAAACATAACTCTGAATAACTGCTTTGACAGAACAAAACCATCCTTTTTAATGCCCTCTATGTAACAATCAACTATCCACTTACTGTATGACATAGATGCAAGAAGATAATTTACACTTAAAATAACCAGTGTTGTTAAAATGGCATCCATTTTTCAATCTGTGTGCTTTTATCACAGATGCATAAAACACTCTTAAAAATGTTTGAGATACCCCAAAAGCTATTTGCAAGAGATATTATCCAATGTCATAAATATCCTGTGCAGCCTGTGAAAAATTTATCCAACAATGTATAGATTCTTCCTTGCATTTTGAACTTGACTGTATTTCCATCTTACTGTTGAATCAAAGTTTGACTGTATTCATACCTTTCTTCTGAATAACCCATTTTTCTTCCAAGCAAAGGGACAAAGGGGGCCTCAATAACTGTTTAATAAATTGCTGCAGAACATTAATGCTATTACTGAAATAATTCCCATCATGAAAGGTGATTTAATTGTGAAAGCAGTCTTCAGAATGGTTTCAGATCCTCTTACTTGGGATATTTTCAGTAAAATCAAATACAGCATGAAATGCAACCCCTAGTAGGCAGCACACATAAACATATTTTTCTTTCTTTTTTTGGATTTGTATATAGAAGAATGCTTCAATTGCATGTCTACAAAAATAATATAAAAAGCTAACTTAGTCACAAAAGGCTATTGGATTAAAAAGTCCATGATTTACTGAAATACACCAAAAACTGACATCCAGTTCATCAACCAGTGTTAATCAGGATAGTTCCACTGAGTTCAAATTTATGCTAGATAAGAATCCAGCCTTAGATTTAATAATCTAATTGGCAATGAAGCAGAAAGATAGGTTTACAAAATCCACAGTGAGGAAACAGAAGAAAAATAGAAAGAAAGAAATATTCTGGCAGCAATCCAGCATTCATAACTGAACTAATGTTCAATTACTGTGAAATGCTTTATGGAAATAAATGTTAGTTCTGCAGGAATCCCAAATGAGTTCATTAAAATCAATGCTATTAAAACAAAGTGCTACTAATATGCCAAACAACTGTGATTGCAGTTCCATGAACTAGTGTTTAATATCCATCAGAGATTAACAAAAATCTCCTGTAATAACTAAACATAACGATGTGTCTAATTTGAAATTATGACATGGATGATAATGTTAATTAGCCTTGCACACATAGTGCAATGTGTAAAAGACATTACAATACCTAAAGGTTACTAAGTACCACAAAACTAATCCTAGGGTGTTTTTTTTATCATCAGATTAGCCAAATGATACAATCATTACATCATATAAACATTCACTTGTTTTCATTTAATTTTTTTTCCCAAAGCCAAAGTGTTTTCTTTTGCTTAGAAAGTTTCAATTAGTATGGAATTTAAAACGTGGAATTTAATAATAATTTTCAGATTCCTAAATGACAGCTGAAAAAAGCCCAACAATTAAGTACTTACACAAATATATGCTATTAGTAGGTACCAGTTTCCCATGAAGGGGAAAACCAGGAAAATACGTGAAGCAGTTCAGCCTGAATGTTCCCAAGGGCCTCTCCCAACAGGAGCAACACATTTTTGTTAGTGTATAATGTATAATTTTATCTGAAAATATATTTATAAAGCAGTTGCACAGACACCACAGTAGGTACAGAGATGTCCCTAACAGAAAAAGTTTCACTCAAAGCCCACACAACCTAGGCACAGATTTTAAACACAGCATATCTCTGGAGCTAACAGTTGAAGCAGCATCAGAAGGACAATACCTACATACAAAACTGTGCCACTCATATTGTAAGGGTCTGCGTTTTTCAAGAAACCTGACAGTTTCCTATCTCATTTGGAACTATGTAAATTTAAACATCATCTACACTTTTTGATTGGAAAAGCAACAGTGAACATTTTGGATGGATGGTAAGAATTAAATACCTACATATTCACCTGGATAAAGAATATTTTTTATAAAATTTGTGATAAAACCAGAGATAACTGGCTACTAGGAATAGTAACAAACTATTTAGCTTAATGTCTTTTTTCTTGGTTTTCTAATCTTTAGTTGGTCAAAATATTCCAAATGCTCCAATAAAGACATGACTATTTCCACCCTTCCTCAGACACCTGATGGATGCATTACCTTTTACAGCAATTTCTTGTGGAAAAAATTTTCTACTTCTATGTCCCAATATTAGAACCACTGTTTACAGGAGTACTTTCTTGCAGCTTTTACTCCCATAATTATTTTAACAAGTACTGTAACTTTTTTTTCTTCTTGGCCTAATTCTGTTTTATTCTAACACAGTTTCTTTAGAAACAGGCTTTAAAAATACCACATAAGCATGCATTGATCCTCTTCCTCTTTGCTGAATGGAAGGTAGTGTAGAAATCCCCAAAACTCAGGCAAATATGCGACAGCAAAATTGTACTATTTTTAGACAAGTTCCCTGAAAGGACAAGTATCTTGTATGTGTATACTAATGTCATAAAAACAAAACCCTCCTTTCAGCAAAACTGCCTTCCCAGTCCATGAAGAGTTCAAGTGGTGCCTTTAAACATGGCAAGCATCCCATGTCAGAATTAGATGAGCACGGCACACAGAGGAAGGTTTCAGAAAGCTCCTGCAACCCCTGCACACCAGGAAAGTCACGTCTGCATTTATTGCACGGTCAGACATAGGAAGTTACTTGAGAGACTCTGGAGAAGCCCAAGGAATGAGACAAGAGACTTCCTTACAGTGGCATGGGCTGAAGCACAGTGCAGAACAGCAGCCTGGTGACTCCCCACTGCTCCAGGATGCCTGTGCCACAGGCACAAAGGGCTCCTGCTTCCTGCTGGCACTGCCATCCAGTGTGAAAGGTGGATTCCACATCTGCTACCTTCCCTTCCCCCATGTGAGCACCTACCTCACCTGCTTTGTAAAGCACAAATGGCATCAGTAGATTTTCCAGTTTCTACAGATTGCTAAATCTAGGAGGTGAGCGATGAAGTAACACTACCTCCTTGTGTGTCCTGTGCTTTGTTTTTAAAGCCAAACCACGTTCACTGAAAGGTTAATGGTCAAGTTAAAACCCAAAACTCTTTGAGGGGAAACTGCACCTAAGTCAGTAAGATTTGCATTTTTAAAGGCTTTTACTCATGCATTTTACATTAAACAATAACTGAATAGAATATAAGCTTCTTAAAACAATATCTGAAACTCAGGACTCCCTGCCTACAGCCTGTTATTATTCTAACAAGTTGTACTCTCTCTCCTTTTATAAACAAGCTTCTTTTTTGCATTGTAAATGATTTATTTGCTGCACATAGAAAGACTGACCAAAAAAGATGTATTTCTCTTACTAAAATGACCTATAATTGCTAGCTAATATTCTCTCCTGAAAAACAAGAGACATGAATCTCTACTCCCTCAGACAGGGAGGTTAATTGTATCATGACTTTCTACCTTCTTTGGCAGCATACTGGGTTTGTGTGGCAAGGTTTTAGTAACAGGGTGGTCACAGGGATGATCTCTCTGGAAGCTACCACCTCTGTGTCCCATGGAACAAATGTCAGACAGTTCCAAGGAGGACCTGCTTCTGGCCAAAGCTGATCCCAGCAGCAGCTGAGAGAAAACAGCTTTCAGAAGGGATTGAAAACCAATCCTACAAAATCCAGTAATCTTACCCAGTGACTTCTCCACTTTGGAAAGTTGCTATGACTCGGCTTCCAAGAGAATAGGAGTGTGAAATTAGTTGATATGTTGGGAACTCCAAGTCAAATCAGGAAACTGGAGCCTTCTCTCATCAAGCTTTGTTATCCCATAAAATGGGACCAGGAACTGGGTTATCATATTTCACTGACCCACAAAAGCAGAGCACTAAGAGAGCATCTCTGTCAAACAAGGTTCCCCTGCCTTTGGGTCAGAACTCCTTCAGAGACAATTCAAGAGAATACCAGATAACTCTAAATAGTATGGGCTTCCAAAAATGTTCCAATATTTAATAACAATGAGCTACCTTTTAGGAATGATATATCTCAAAACAGATCTCTTTTTATTAAAGGACTGAAAGAAAACAAAACAACAAAAAAGAAATAAGAGATAGAATTCCTTTAGAGTGGAAGTTACATTCTTCTAAGTAATTAGAGGTACACTTAATTGTCTACAGCAGCTGATGCTGATTTAGCTTTTATCATTTTAATTGCAGAAACTGGTGAAAATTCCTCCAATCAATCTGATTAAGTGTAGGAGATATTTTACCAATGTGTGTCTACAGACCTGGATTTTGTGTCCTTGCAATAGCAGAAGACAGCACATTCAAGCACTACTAGCTGTGCCAATCTTTGTTGGAGATAAATAATTCTGTTTCCATACAACATTCAGATCTAACCAAAACCAGCTGCTTTTAAATGCAGAACACAATTTACAATTTCTCCTCTCACTCAATGATCTTCAAGTTTAAAATTGCTTTATGCAGCAAATGCAGTACACTGAGTGATTGCAAATTGCCAGAAGATTCAATGTACACCTCAAAAGCTGTTCAGATACACCAAAATCTTTGAAAACTGTATTTCTTAGATCTGTATTTGTACAAAATTTTCCATATTATATTCTAGAATTGCTTCTGTGAGAAAGTTAGGCTGTGTATCTTCTCATTAAAGACATAATTAGCACTGCATAAGGACAAAAACTGTTTTGCAAGGAATTAGGATGCAGAAAGTGACTTTCCAAATTGAAAAGGATTTTAATGATTCAAAATACCCTCTAAATAGTCTTTGCAGGATAGTCATTTTATAACAGTGGAAATGGTACCATTTAAAATGAATAACAGAATAAAGCCAAATTGTCTTGTTCCAGTAAGGATGTAAAAAGAGGAACATTCTCTGGTGTTGAAATTCCTCTTTTCCTCTCCCATCTCTAGGGGTTTTGTTCAAAATTTTATTTGAAGAAAATGTTTCATTGAATGCAACTCTTTTCTTTCCCAATCCCTGTAGTGACATCTTGCCAACACCAGCACTTTTGCAGCTGTGATTTTGATGAGGTTTTAAATCACAATTCTGTCACTGAGATTATTACTTGAAAGGCCACCACACCACAATATATTTTCACCATTTTAAAAACACCATTAATATTTAAAAAAACAATCTTAATTCAAAACTTCTTTCCAATTGTTACAAACAACTGTTGCTACTCCCAGAAAGATCAGCAGGACCATGCTCCTGTGAGGACAGGACGAGGGTGACCCAGAAAAACACCAGTGAAACAAGGTGTCTTCCCTTTAGCCAGTCATATTTTCAGTGCAACAGTTCCTTCCCCCCCTCCATTTTCTCTTGACCAATATTTATTTATACTTCAACTAAAGTTTATCTTCCAAACTACCAGGTCTGAAAACAGCTTCAGGTAAAACAGCAAGTAAGTGATAATATTCTAATACATCCTCCAGTTTTTGATCAGAAATAATATTCTCTGCCAAACTCACCCCAATGGTTATGAAAAGAAAAAAAAAATACCTGGGTTTTTTTCAGTTTTTCTGACGGTACATCAGGTAGCAGAAGAATTTCCACTCGGATCTGATTGCAAACAGAAATTAAAACAATTTCATAGAATTAGATGACTAAGTAAGCAAAAGTTTCTATGCTTTAGAACATTAAATAAATTTGCAACAGTCACCTGAAGAAGATTTTCCTTTTTTTTTTAAACTTTGCTACCTTTGGCACACTTGCACTTATAGGAAGCCAAACAATAATACAGCAAAAATTTTGGGGGGAAATAAATATGCTAAAAAAAAAAAGGATAAAAAAATGCCTAGAAAGTTATTAAAAAGTAGGAAGCAAAGCTGAAAAATCCACGGGAAACATCATTTTAAAGTTTTTTCCCATTAAAATGTAACTGTTCAAGTTTTTACATGCCATTAGGAAAATTACAATTCCTAAACTGAGACAAGTATGAACATAAAAATATAACCACGTAGAGTATTTATGGACAGAAAAAAATATTTTCTGGACTTCTACAATCATGGAATACTTTTAAGAAAAAATGGTAGGCACAAAATAAATCCCTGTAATTATAGTAAGTTTCTCTGCTGTGGAAATTACTATTCAGCAATAAATAGAAGTACAAATAATTATTTCTTGCCAAAAAAAAAAAAATCAACTTTATGTTTTATCATTCCAATAGTTTTATTAACAAGATAACAATATTTTGTTCTCACAACTTTGAAAGCAGAACCATGTGAATTAATAGCTAATTCAGATTTAAAATTAATGAGCTTTACTGGGCTGATTTTTTCCAATTTTCTTGAATAGAATTCCCCTTAAATAGTCTTTCACAAAATACATAATCTTATAAGTCCCAACTGAGCAACAATAAAGCCTCGTTAGTTTTTTTCACCCCATAATCATTCATGCTGCATTTTAAACAATCAACATAAATTGCTGCCTTGGGAAATTATTTTGGAGTTAGAGAAGAAATATGTGCCAGTTTAAGTTGTAGTTTGTTCTTGTAAAGCATTTTATATTAAAGAAGTTTTACTGGGCATATGAGAGTGTTTTCTTTCAATTACTTTTTTCATCTTCTAAGTGTGGGTTACTCCTGACACATGTTAAATCCGAACTGTCTACCTACATTCTAACACCTCTATTTAAACCTAGCATTTTTTACAGAGGTGAAAATGTAAATTTATATATTTTAAAGGAACACTTTAAAACAATTCTAAACAGAAAAAAAAAAAAAAAAACAAATAAAAAAACCAACCAACCAAAAAAAAAAATGCAGAGGGTTTTTTAACCTACAAGGAAGGAATTTCACAGGACAAGTGCTTATTTCAAGGGATTTCTTTCATTTTCCCCACACCTCATTGTCAAGCCATGTTTCTGGCATTTTGACAGCATATATAATGGAACCAGCACCTCATTTGCTGACCTACCAATTAAGCAACACTAAGAAATAAATCAGAATCCACCTCTGGGCAGTGGGCCAGCCCAAATTTCACCTACCACTTAGGTGCTGCTTTTGACTCACTTTGAGAATAGACTGCAGCTAAGTGTGTCATTAATAGATGCTTTCATTCCACCCAAAGACTCAGTTGGTGTCTTATCCATACGTAGCACACATCCAATAATATTTTGTTTCACACAGTTTACTGTTTTGGCATTAGTTTCAGTGCTACAGGATCAGAATATGCTTTCTAAATGCAGCCAATGTCCATCATGAAATGCAGAAAGAGAACTGTCACCACACTGCAGTGCCAACTCCCTGTAAACAGGCAAGATTCAGACTTCAGCTCTGGAGTGCAGATAGCAAGCAACTTTTACAGAGACAAAGCTGGAAGATTAATTACTCTTGGGTTTACTACAGAATCTATGCTATCAGGGAAGAGAAGGTGAAATGTGGGAAATCCACAAGGCTTTAGAGCAAAAGGAGGTTTTAATTAAGGCTTCCACATTTTCTCAGATCTCCTAGTGACATGCTTGTATGTTTGCAAAGGTAGCTCCAGGTGTAGGCACCTGAAATTACATATTTAATGAAGAGGGAGACTCAGACACAGTGCTGTCAGAAGGCTTCATCAGGATTCTTTTCCCTCCTTTCTTTGAGTGCTTTTTTTCCTGTACCTTAGGAGGGTATGAACAGACCAGCTGACTAAAAATATGGAACTTCAGTTTTAAAAGTTTTGAATTATTTTGAAATGGAAATTTCTGTGACCTCAAATGTGGAACCACGTTCTCTGACCAAATAATATTTATCCCATGCAAAAACTCATCAGTTTTGGCACACAAGAGAAGGACTCGGTACTTTAAACCCAGCAATTAGCTTTGCCCTGAGCAAAAATAACAAAGTTGAGATAGACACTGCTTAAGTTCTTAATGCTCTGCACCTTTAATCCTAAGAGCACAGAAAGGACTCAGTCTCCACAAGAAACTGCTTGCTTAAGGCACAGTTTTCAGACAGGAATCCAAACTACAACTGTTCCAAGAAAGGCCATGCCTCCCTGTAGACTAGAAGAATAGTCTGTAGTATCTGTTCTTGCATCATTTTCTTTCATAAGGCCTAGGTAGACCTCACCTTAGCATGCAGACTTCTGGGCATTTCAGTCTGCTTACTCCAAACATAGACTCGCTACCAGAGATGCTCTGAAAAGCATTGTACTCCATTAAGAGATAAAGAGTTAGGAAGCTAGAATGGATTTTTAAATTCTGGATTTACTGATTTGTATATTATTAGGGAAAAAACCCAACAAAATTTACTAATCTGAAAGTATGAAATAAGTAACATGGAAAGACATTAAAACATTTGAATTTCACAGTCCACAGATGTCTCAATCACCTTTAAGCCTTTATTTTACTCTCACAAGATCTGTAGGTGCTCAGTTCCATCTCTGTCCCTATCTAAAAAAGCAGAAATTGAAGCTCAAGACAAGCGCTCCCAGTTCCACACAAGGGATCTGGAAATACAGAGATTTCAAGTCCCCTAGGGAATATCTTGATATCTGACTGATGTTGACATACCCAAGATGATCAGTGCTGTGACAGGAACCCAAGAGGTTTGTGGAACCCCAGCTCCTGGTCCAGCCAATTGCATTACCATGGTAGGAAACTTGGGACAGAGGACAGGAGAGCTGAGTGACCCCAGCCTCCTTCTGAAGATACTGCCTAAAAATTTAAAACCCCAGATTTCCAACAGAACAAACATGAGAATGGTTAAGAAGCCAGTAGGATTTGTTTTATTTTTTTTTTAATAGTTGTGGTTTTGCAAGGCATTTGAAGTAAAAGTAATAGAAAATATTTCACAACAAAAGTCTTGCTTTGCTGCACAGTTCCCTAGCTAGCTGTAGTTTAAAGGATCTGTTCCTGAATAGAGTTTCTTCAGTTCTGTCATTCCCATACCCTTAAACATTTGCAGAAGAAAGTTTTCAAAGAGACAGGACCCCTTACTGAAATGTCTCATGAAAAGAGGGAAAAAAATCTTTATAAAAGGGCTTGCAATTTTTAATAGGTTTCATTTTTAGTTAGTTAATGATCCTATTAATCTGTGATCAAAGCACAACAGCTAGATAATGCAGGACAGAAAAAGGAGTTAATTTACTTAGATATGATACTACTTTCTTAATGACTTTATTTCAGTGGAGTTTCAATTAGTTATTAGGTTATTTTACTCATTAGTCCAACAAGCTGTCTGCAGGCAATTAACATGTCACTCCTCATGAAAACTGAACTTTTTTCTCTTTTTTTTTTCTAGAGGGATGTTTTCAAGATTTCTATTATGAAGACTTTTTAAAAAGTTTATAAAAAAAGTAATTAAACACTTGAAGCTCAGTGAATTGGAAATTTATTTTTGTTTAGAAGGCTGAATGGCAGTAATGAAAAAAAATGTAACTGTTAGTAAGAGCCATTTATTGGTGCCTGATCCAGTTTTCAGTTCTGATTGACATGGATTTCCCTTCATAAACTGCAAACTCCTCTCTGGAACAGTATATCCTGCATGAACTGCTATAGGGATTGGTTCTACTTTTTGAACCAACTACAAGAATAGGCTTTCTATAGACTTCTTGCCTCAATTTAGCTCTCTGCTTTCTAGGCTCTTAAGTACTCATCCCTCAACCCAAACTGAAGTGGTAGTGTTAGAAATGAACTAACTTTTAGATACTTTTAAATAGGAACAAAGTCATCCAAGCAAAAGAAACTATTTCTTAGTAAATAATATTTAGTTGAGCCAGGTGCCTGTCTCTCCTCCCGGTGCCAAATACATCCTCCAACAAAATGACAACTTTTTATAACCTTTTCTGGCCAGGGGTGGTGCCTGTCCCCTTCCCCATCCGGTGGATATTCAGGAATTTATATTCTCTCCTGACCCCCTAGTCTCCTGTTCCCTGCCATCCTCCTTTTTGGTCCTGTCTTCAACCCTGCCTCTGTCTCAGCTCTCAGAAACACCCAGCAGATCAAGCAGAACAAAATCCAAGCCACAAACAGCAACACATAGAACCAAAAACTTTCACTCTTCCTCCTAACAGCTTTTTTGGCTTCAGCAGAATAGTACCCCATCTCTCAGGGCAGAAAGCAGGATAAGCAGAGAAAGGGGAAGGTTTCAGCTGCAGCCTTGCAAACCTCATTGCCTCCAGGATAAGCAATTTAGACCACTCAGACATACTGGCCCTGGAGAAGGCAGGCAGAAGTGCTTACTGGAGAGCAGCAGAATTAACTTATCCTTCTAAACGTATTTCCCAAGAGACAAGATCCCAGGAACATTATCAGCCTAGCAAAGTGCACAGAGGTCAGAGGAGCTGGGAGGAGGAAAAATGAGCCTGATGGGCAGCGCTGCTGGGAGAGCCCTGCAGACTGCCAGGCTGCCAGGGTTTTTTATTGCTCTGTTTTTAACAGGGGGCTGAGAACGTGGGATGATCAAACAGAAGTGCACACTCATAAAGCCATTCTCTGACTCTCTGAACCCTCTTCTGTCATTCATGGCCAGACAGGAGGTCAAATCAGAGAGGTTTTGGTTGATGAAGAAAAGCTGCAGGAAGGATTTGCTTAATCCAGGAAAGGGGAAGTTTCTTCTTGAAAGAAAATTACTAGGCATGTTCTTTTTAAGAACAAAGAAGTTCCCAACAAATTTATTTTCCAAATGCAATTTTGCATAGGCAATTATTTTTTCTCCAACTCAGAATATTTGACTTTTTGTTTGATTTTTTAAAATAGGTATTTTTAAGGAATTGTTTGCTTTTGGCCCAAATAGTAACACCATGCCTTTTCCTGTGATTAAAGAAGACTTAATTTTATTTATCCAATGAGCAACTCATGGGACAGTATGACCCTCATGCAGAAACAATACTTCAAAAGAATTTCAGAAATTTTCAGAAAGCTGAACTCAAATTGAGAGTCTTTCAGGTATCACAAGATTAAACTTTTTCCCTCAGGTGCCCAGTACAGATGCAAATGCTATATGACCACTGCTGTAAGAAGTTACAAAATGCTAATTCCGATTTACAGGATTGGCTTAGAGTCAGATTAAATTTCTCCTGTGAAATTCTTAATCATGATGTGCCCAAATAAATGTTTAACATCATCATTACGTTGTCATCAGCCTTGACAGTGTGAGGTGTTTGCCACATTTTTCAGGCAGTATTTGACACTATACAAGACAGAAGTGAAATTTTAGCTTTTGGGAGGAAAAGAATTGGAGTGCAAATGATCCGTTGGGAAAAAAAATCAATATTAAAAAAAAAAAAATCAAATCTTGTACCATGAGGGATTAACCACCACAGGGAAAAAATCCAATTCCATGCTATCCTAAATATTTCTGCAGAAACTTCAATATTTTAGGAACAGATGATGTATTACTATTCCCAACTTTTAGCCTCAACAACCCTGTATCAAGTGCTTCATTTCTCTCTGGCACAAGACAAGTGTCAGTTTGCCAATTTCTTTCATATGTCATACCACTTTTACCTTGTCATTCCACAGGAAGAGCTTATAATTGTATTCACATCATCCTCCCAACTGGTCCCATACAATCAGTAAAGGTAAAGGTCAATTAGTGACTGATGTTAGCTAAACAGAGAAGCAGAAGGGGGCAAGGGGAGAGAAATTAAAAAGAAAGCCATTTCTGTTGTGTGCTGAAAGCAATTTACTTGTATCCAAACACTGGCTTCGTCTCTCCCACTCAAAACCAAAATAAAATGCTTTAGGTCAGTCTTACAGATTCTCTAAAGATATAGAAGTATGTTTCTTTGATTCTGGGCCTCCCAAACACTGAATTAATGTTTTAGCCAATTTCCCCCTAGATCTAAGGAGGGGTAGCTCTAAATCTCTCCCTTTCTAGAACAGCTTATTCATTCTGCTACAGCCACTTTGAGGATATTCAAGCAAGTAGCAAAGGTTCTCTCCTTGGGGAAGAGTCCTTACTCTGTGGAGTGCTCAAGTATTTTATCTTAAAAATGCAATAAATAAGTATTCAAAGAGTCCCTACAAATACCAAACCAGATTGCAAGTGATTGTCTTCATCATTATGAACTGGGGGGAAAAAAGTTACTAGCACAGGGACATCCAGCAGTATTATTCTGGACATTTTCTAGTTCTGTAGTGCTTTACATGCTAAGTAGTTCTCAATTAACTCAGGCAGAGGAAACTAATTTTGAAATTGCTGTAAAAAATAGAATGCTGTACTCCATGCAAAAATTAAACTATATGAATATATTTGCCCATGCCAGACATTTAAAAGGAGCATAGGAACAGATAAACCAAGGCTGAAGCAACTGTGTTTTGAGGGAGGTAGGAAACACAAAGAGGGTAACTTGTTTGCAGACTAAACTTGTCAGAGTAAGACAATGAACACCAAAACTGAGCTGAAATTGCTAAGCAACTAGATTTGCTCTAGTTTGTCCAGAAAGTTCTGGATGGTAGATAAGAGTCTCTGATCATCACAGAAGCCAGAAAAAGAAATAAATCACATCTAGAACACCATGAATTTCGGCATCTAAGTAACTTCCAGTTCTCAAAGGCAGAACAAAAAATAGAACATTTCTGACCATAAGGTTTCGTAGGGTGAGGAAGCATCAGGATGGTCCATGTTTCTTTCTCTTTGGGGGCTCTATACCTTGCATTCATAGTTCATGACTGCATGGAAAAACTTGCCTGCCCATCATCAATAGCTGAGCACTGACATCTTCCATGCTCAGGTTTGCTTTGGAGAAGAGTTTCTTGACTAAAGTTCAGAGAAGTAGTCATTGTGCAAAGGCTGCACAAATATCTCCAGCATCATTGAACTCTCCAGCAGATGTTCCAACTATTCAGTGAACTAATTAACTGAATTCATCTGCCATTTATTAATCTTTTCTAATTAATGTTCTTTCAAGTAATAAAATACAGAGCAAAGTCACCTTAGGGAAGTATAACAAAACAACTGGTAGAGGGACAGCATCAGGAGTCAAAGAAAAAGGGTGTTAGAAAGTAAATCAACATCTCTGTTGTAAATCCAAACCTGGATGAAGTTGTTAATATCACATGGGTTGCATGTCAGCTCGTCACAACCACACCTCTTCTGGTCATCACAAAGGCTTGGCTTGTGGCTTCATTTTGAAATAATTTAAGTTAATTGGAAATGAGTAATTATTCACTGCTACTAAAAATGTAGCCTTTTTGATATTTTCCCTCATGTACATTGATTTTCTCACAGATGGGAAGCAGCTTTTCATTTGTAGGTTATATTTTTTTTTGTAACTTTAGGGCGACTCTGAGTATTGCTCTAAATCAAGTTAAAGGAATCATACCATGCTATTAAAAGATATTGTTGCTCTGTTGCTACTCTGTACAGACAGATGATGAAAAGCACACTTCTACTCCTGCCCAGCAGGACCAAGAACTGAACTGGCCTCACTCACAACTAGGGAAAATCTCAAAGCTGCATTTGGTCAGTTAATTTATTTCTTTTGTGAGACAGGAGTTAGAGAATAGGAATAGGAGCAAGGAGGCTGAGAGCTTTACAAAGACAGGAAAATCACTTAACCACTATCACAGGCTAAACAAATTAGACTATGAGAAATTAAGTTATTTCAAGTAGCAATAAATATTTAGTTCACGATATGGGTAGTGACAAACCAATATAAAAAATGAACAAACATTTACAGGCTTCAGAAAAAAACCTTTATGCCCCATTTTCCAAGCTCGGCTCCAGCCCAGGGGTGTGTGGGCTCTAGGGCTCTTATTCAGAGGCTCCTGCTCTTTTGGGAAATACCTACTCTCAGGTGAGTACATGCACTGCCTGCAGTTGCTCCAGGGAGCAGAGAGTACCTTGTCATTGCTTTTTCCCTTGTCCTCTTGGATGGATTGTCTAGCCTCCTCTAGAAGATGGCTAGACAAAAATCTGGATGCTCACTTTGACTTGGCTGGAATTAGAAATTTTCTCACAAGATCCAAACACGCAAGAGGATTTATATCTAACCTCCAACTTCAGGGTTCCTTCTTCCTCTGCCCTTTTCTACCCCGAGCAGCATTTTCACAGAGGAGCCATCACCTTTGCTAGTGAGCTCAGCTGTGTCCTTAGGTGGGTCCCCTTTAGAGTTGGCTGAAACCAGCTGGGTTTGAACAGCCCTGACCTCTCACAGAGGCCAACCCTGCTGCCTCTTTGCCTTCCTCACTAAAAAAAACAACTTCACCACATAAACCCAATGAAGATAATGACATTGCTTACTAAAACAGCATTTTGAGCGAGATTTTTCTACAAAAATGTGATCCTAATGCAAATGTTGCAGGCTAGTGTAAATCTAGCAAATGGGAGCAGGGAAATCCATAGGGCTTTACATTCAGGAGTTTTAGAAAATACTCAACGGCAGTAAGAATGTGTTACTGCATTATTTTAGACACTAACTCAAGAAAGACAATCAAAAATGATGGCACCTACCCTAGTTTCTCTTGAACTCTGAACCAATGTACACATAAACATATTTGTACTCTGCCTGCACAGGTAACCATCCCACTTCCCCGTCTCTGGTGGGAAATACTGGGATAAGAACAAAATGAAAGCTGTTTCCACCAAATTCTGCCTTTCAGACTTCCAATGCAAAGCAATTCTTACTCCAGAGGTCACTCAGCTGCACAACACTTGAACTGCGTGCACTTGCTTCACCTTCATTAGGGAAGAATTTCAAGGGAATCTAACTGCACAGTCCTAAGTCAGATAAACCTTTTCTTTACATTCCCTAGGTTTTTTCAGGTTTTATTATTCAACAATGTTTAGTCTGTATTTTAAAAATGCTCCCTTCATACCTCCAAGTCAGCATGTAATATGTTATGGGAAGCATTAGGGGTTTGCCTGTAACAGCAAAAGAATGAAAGTTGTGAATCCAGGGGAAAAGGAAAACACTCATTTTTTGTCACTGCTCTGAGCTGGTCACAGATTTCAGTCAGAAGCGCCACAAGTAAAATGATTCCCTGTGCTCACTCCTGTTGCAGGATTAGAACCTCATTTCTTGTCAGTGAAAATTCATGCATAAAAATGACGCTGAGCCTCTGCCCTTTATCCTCTACAAAGGCATCTATGAAACTCTTTTATCCTGTTCAACCCATCAAACATATGCTCAGAAAACATTACTAAATCTGCCAACAAACCAAGTTCTCTAATAAAATATAAATTTAGTTACTTGAAAATAAGGGCTCACAAGCCTTCAAAGGAAAATCATTAGGCAGCCTTATGAAAAAATAACTAAGGTCACTGACACCAGAATTCCAACCAGAACTCAAAAATCACAAAATTCTTTACAGCAATTGTTTTGAAACATAAGTTATGGAATAACATGGTTACAACAGGAAGAAAAACTACAGCAAAAATGCAGAGGTTCTGCAGTTACACCATCTTTAAAAAGATGTGCTCTAAAAGTGGATTTACATTCACATGAAATGAACTGCAAAGCAGATACAATGCACCAGTCTATATTATTCATTTTATTCTTGCACTCTCTCACAACCATCTTGCATTTTACTGTTTAAACTCTCAGGAATTTGGCAGCTCTCTGAAGAGGCGGCTGTGTTTGCCAGGAGGTTGCTACAGACTCACAGATGAGAGTAATTATTAATTAGAATCTACTCAAAAAAACTAATCACATTCATTGAAGTGTAGGGCAGAGTAAAGTTTCTATCAGGTGTCTCTACCTGTGAAGGCAGATGGTTTTAATCTATTAGGGGGAGTAAATAAACAAAAAAACTGAGAAGCAAATTCTTCTCTCAATCTGATAATTAGTCACCTTCACATGTATCCTGTAAGCCTAGCCCTATTTATCCAGCTGATCTTTATTTTCTCTCAATAAAGAGATTTTTAATACTAAGACACAAGCTTTGTTAATCTTAAGAACTATGTCAGTGCATTTGATATGCCTGTGCTTCACTAAATATTGCATTATGACAAGTGGAAGATGTTAAGTTAGTAAGCAGTTACTGATAGACAGGTGATTAGTTAAAAGAAGGGGAAAAATTATATAAATGAAGTGAAATACCAGTTATCAAAGTATGGTTTACTGAGAGATAAGGATGTTAGTGGGTTTGGGCAGAAAAGATCAGTTGTGGAGTTTCTCAAGGCTCAGTCTTGTGAACCAATCCAATGTAAAATTTTCATTGGCAACTCAAGCACAAAAAGCCTCAGAAAGGCAATGAAAATGACATTTTATTTAAAGTTACCAATGCACAGGAAGGCTAAATATCACCCAGAAAAAAACAGATTATATTCCCTGGATCAGTTTTAAAGTAGAAAGTGCAGTGTTGAAGAAATACTACTACAGCAAGAATAGGTGTCCTAAGCTTTGAGAGGAAACTATGAAGACAAGCACATTGAGTTTTCTCAATCTGAAAGTTAATATTCTTGCTTTCTCTATGTATATCACTAGTGAAGCTGCCACAACAGGAATCCAACTGCACGAAGGGCAACATTGGCAGATGAATGAACTGTTAAACATATACAGAAACACATAATGTACATATGCTGGTAATTAGATGCTTCTATTTACAAATAGAAGGATCAGAAAACGTTGCTGGCTTTCAGCTGGAGCTTTTCATTTTCGTTGTTGTTGTACTGTCACTGCCTACAAGAGAAGAAGGCTAACCTCAAAACCTCTGTCCCTAATAATAAAATGCTTGCTCTTTCAGGGGAATATAAAGGGCTTTTCTACTGTAACATTCAGAGAGCATCTACACCAGCTAGTTCAAGGGGGTGCAAGTGTGTATAAATGCTGAAAAAAACATTTATTGCTACATTTGGGCAAGGTTTGCCACATGAGGGCAAAGGATATGGCTAGTCTAATACCACCAATGTCAGGGACTGTCATAAACATCCCCAAACTCAGAAATCCTGAGGTGTATTGTGCTGGGGCATGACTGTAAAGATCTTTTACCACGGTACTTGTGTGAATTTTAGGAAAGAGGAAGGGGCATTGCTATTCTCACTTTTTATCCTCATCATGCAGGGGATGCTTACCACCACAGGACATCAAGGCAAGTCAGAGTAATTTCCAAGGTCAGCCAATACTCTCACAGGCTAGAGGCAACCACAATTAATAGCAGTCGTGATGCTTCTGCCTTAAATGAGGTAAGCATGCTAGAGCTAATCCTTAAAACCCAGAAAATGTTATAAATAAATAGATATTAGAGAAAGAGGGTGTTAAGGAGACCTTCAGCAAGGTGAATGTGACATCATAGAACACAGCCTAGAGTTCTACCACTACATTAGGCTTAAGACCAAACTACTGCCACCATAGCAGCAGTTGGCTAAAATGACATACATTTCACAAAACCAGCCTTAAAAAGAAAAATGGCTTTTGAAAAGGTTTTGCTGTTGTTATTCATGTTTACATCTTATTTATAGCAAAAAAAAAAAAAAAAACCAACAACAAAAACCAAAATTTCCAAGATACACCTATTTCTAGCCTATTATTCTTCTGAGGAAAAAAAAAAAAACCAACTTTGATACTGCAGGAATACTTAATGACTCTCAGGAAGGCTTCCCAAGCTGCCATTTCCAATAAAGAAACATTTTAACATCACACTTTAGCTACTGGCAGTTCCTATTCTTGCTTTTGGATGCCACATAAAATTGTTATAACCACCCCCTCCACATCATATCAATTCTTTGTTAGGGCAGAAGACAGAGTATTATCCCTTCAAAAATTACTGCCCAGCTTTAAATTTCATGGCTGTCACATGCAATATCATGAATGCAGGGATTAGTAATGCTTCCCAGTGAATTTCAGAGACAATACCATACAATTTTTATCAAAAAAGATTTAATACAGCCTTTGGAATCTTTCTTAATTTGCTTTCAAATAAAGTAATAAATTTACTGGGATTTCCTTACATATTAGAGGAAAAATGAGGAGACTGTTTTTCTAAATTGGGTTCCAACACAAAATTAAAATGCTACTATGCTTTAAAATACAGCAGTAAACATCTTTGCTTCTACTTTTTCATTTTTCAGAGATGATTTACCATTCTCCCTAATGTGGCCATAAAAGATATTGAATTCTTCAGCATGTGACAAGAACAATCACTTCTTCAGCCTCTCAGTGCAGAAAGCTGGCACAGAGGCAGCTGGGGTAGGGCTTTAAAGAGGACTGACTGCACACACTAAGCTAGTTTAGGTAGCTGGTGAATTTTAGATCTGCCCTAACAAGAAATGATGCATTAGTTCTTCCCACAAAGGGAAAATCCTTACGTAGCTTGCAGAACAAGGCTTGCAGTCACGTTATTCCAGGCTGGGGGTGGAAACCTGGTGGGAAATAACTTTTGACAAGAGGGCAAAGGCAGTCTGTATTCAAACACAGCTCCTGCATTAAGAAGTGCCCACAACACTGCCTTTCACTCACAGACTTTGACCTCTGCCCATCTCAGACTTCAGCTTGGGCAGCCTCATTCCTTCTGGAGACTTTCTATGTAGCTTTGGAAACCACTGCTGAGCACAGGGAATTGCCACGAGTTCTTCTTTCCCCTGTGTCATTTTTCAACTTTACTACATTGCTCTTCTAAGTCTCCATATTTTATACAGAATCTGTACATCTTATTTTCTCCTCTTCCTTTAGGACTTATAAATGAAGTGTTGCAACACACACCACAGAGTACAAGAATAAGGGCTGTTCCTCCTGCTTTACTTCTTTAAAGAAGTTCTCAAAGCTCTCAAGTCGAGATTCTTCCATTCTGTGATTCAAAAGCAACGTCAAGCATTGAGCAAATAGCACGACACACTCAGAGTTCACAGTGCAGTGAGAGCTGCATTTCCTGAGAAAAAGGCAACTTCTTCCCTTCACTACTCACTAGTCCCTTTCTCCTTCTTGATTAGGAAGAGTCTAAATCTGACTGCCTGATGAGCTCCAGGTATCCTTCTGGCTCCAACAATTAACTCTTCTCTACCTGGCATCTTAAATTTGTCAAGAGCCCCAGAAAGGGATTTAACACCTGCAGGCCACCCCAGCCCCATGTTCAGAGGTTGGAGATGAAAGTTTCTCATCTCATCACAAAGAAGAAATTAGACTTTGAAATCAGCTGCTAGAGCTGATGATAAAAGAAACACTCAAGCATAGAACTAAGCTGTTTATAGAGGTTCCATGAAATTTGGATTATCGGTTAAGCCACAAGTAGGGGTTCTTGCAGCAAATATCACAGCACATTGTGCAGTCAGGATGGCCACGATACACAGAGCATCACCACACCATTTCAGAAAGCTTTAAGCTTTCACCCAAACAGGGTAACACCTTACCTCATCAAAAGGCTTCAGACACCTGCCCACAAAGAATAACATCTTCTCACTCCAGAAGGCTGCAAGCTTCCACTCCTCTTGTCCCTCAGCCCAGCTTTTACCCCTGATGCTGATGCACAGCACCTGTGAGCCCCCTGTGCCCTTTTTGGTTGGGCAGTGTCCCTGGGCACTGATTGCCCTCAATGCTGCTCACCTGCTCTCACAGCTGCAGCCCATCAGCCACTCCCAGTTACCACAAACTGTGCCTACAGCAAGGGTCAGGCAGAGATCTGAGCAATATCTCTATCTTAAAACAGCTGACAGCAATCAAACAGCAAGTAACTGTGGCACACGGCTGACAAAGTCCAACAGATGTCCTCAAGCCCAGATAAAACCATCTAGATTACAAGCCACATGAAAATTACCATGTCTCTCACTAAACCATAAAATGGATACATCTGCCTTGGGCAAAGAAAATCTACAGGGCAGTTATGACATTCCTTCCTTTTATCTTATTTACCTAATCTGAATGGGAAAATAAAACCCCCAAAACTCTATTCCACAATTGAGACCGTCACGTGGACATGGTAAAGAAAGCCACTTGTGCACTTAGGATAGAATGAGCAGAATAGAAACACACAGCTTGGTGAAAAGCACTCGTCACAAAATGCAGAACATGAATTACTTTCACAGAAATACACAGCAATTAAAAAAATCCAATGATCAGGAGATACATGCATGCCTAAAAGGCAAGTCCAAAGCAGTGTTTTGAACTATATATCACTTTAACTATTAGAAAATAACAGTTTTAGAAACAGGAGCCCTTCTGCCTTCCTCTTCCCCACAAACGACCCCAGAAACAAATGAAGTCACTTCTGACTTACGTGTCTGGTACCAGCAGCAGCCAGGGGTGGAATGGGTGATTTGGCTGCCCAGAATTCCCAGCTGGTCAGAGGCAGCACATGTCACACTTGAGATGGCCACAACACACACAGTGCCACCACGGAATTCCAGAAACCCCACGCAGTGCCACCACGGAATTCCAGAAACCCCACGCAGAGCACCAGCATGGCACTCAGAAGGCTGCAAGCCTCTGCTCCTCTTGTCCCTCAGCCCAGCTTTTACCCTGATGCTGATGCACGGCACCTGTGAGCCCCCTGTGCCCTTTTTGATTGGGCAGTGCCCCTGGGCACTGATTGCCCTTAATGATGCTCACCTGTTCTCACAGGTGTGCCCAATTAAGGGTAAGGCTCAGCTGCAGCCCCGCCCCAACGGCCACAAACTGCCTACAAGGAGTAGAGGCTAGGAAGATTCCTAGGATTTTCAGGCACACATAAAAATACCATGTCTTCAAATATATAGAGAAGCTCTCGTATGCTTCTCTATAAACTTTTCACTTATTTATATATGACAAAGGGTTTGCAAGAACATCACTTTAGCAGATAGCAAAAACATTTTTCAAATAAGATTTTTGGGTTTTAACATTTCTGTGGTTTTGTACATATTCCACTGTTTCACTGTCTCTGAATGGTATAAGACTATCATTCCAAAAGTATAACAGAAAAGCACCTCAAATTATTTGTAGTTGACAATGAAATATAATTATACTGAAATATATCATGGCAACCTGATAATTGAATCCTCTAAAATATGATTCTTCCCATGCCAGTAAGAGGAACTGATGAGAAAAAGAGTAACTGATGTGTGCTGTTCAAATGCATGAAACCTGGATGAATATCAGTGAACACTACTGCAAAGCAGTAGTCACCTTCACATACTCTCAGAGCAGAGGTCTGAAAGGGTTAGCAAAAGTATGTGAGATAGCTCTAGGCTGTGTCCAAGAGAATGACAGCCTAAACCACTTCAAATTTTCATCAGTATTGACCAATAATTGTAATTCCAAGCTAAATTGCCCATCCTAAAGAAAGTAAAATGCTATAATAATGTGCTGTTTTCAGACATACCAATGTGCAGCTGAATTCTGAATTTTTGGAAGCTAGTTCAGTTGGCATAATTTTTTCACAGATACAGGGTAGTTTGAAAAGAGAAAAGAATCCCCTTGCTAGTCTTAAGTCTAGGGTAATTTCTGTCTTAGTTTACTGCCAGAATCAGAGATTGTCTACCTTTAACACAGACACAGTACAGCAAAATCAAAATATTTTGATTTTCTATCTGATGGATGTTCCCATCCTGACAGATAATGGTCAGATAATCAAAACAGAAGATAGCCCAGCACTAGTCCCTACAGCAGTCCTACAAAATTTGATTGCAGAGAGGTCCTGTTAATAGATACACGGTTTAGCTCTAAGCACAGATTTACATTTAGCCCTGTGCAGTAAAACCTTTAAACATATTTGTGTTTAAATATGCTCCTGAATCAAAGCCATAGCTAGCTATCAGAAAGCATCTGTTCTTTGACGCTGCCTCAACCTGGTTTAGCTCCCAAATTTTCTATTTAACACAGGAAATGTAAGGCTATGCCAAGACTTGTTTTCTGGAGTTACTTGTCATCAGGATGCAGATGGATAATGCTGCTATTTGTAATTCATACGAGTAATATCCTGCCCATTGCATTCCTTAAACTCTATGTACTTTAAATTCGACTTTTACCTAGGCTGAGAGAGCTTTGCTCCTGTTTGGGGTTGGGAAAATAAAACCCTATAGACTGAAAAGTAAAGAGTAATAGAAAAACAGACCTTGGTACTACTAGCATGCTATCGTGGCATGTGTGCTGACAACACAGTCACCAAGGAGTCATAAGAGTACCCAGGAGCTAGACAGGTTTGCAGGTCTTGGTTACATAAATGATGTCAACTACATGAAATTCTTTATTTTCACATTTAATTTTCAGTAGAAGACAAAGGTGATAAAAAGAACTCTCAGAGGCAAATGTCTGAGACCGTAATGATGGATTAAAGTACAGGGTCAGATTGGCAGATGAGTTATAAATTGTCATTGATGGAGCTATGATAGTTTGCTCTGCTGAGAACTTGTCCCATACAAGATCATGATTATAAGAGCAAAATAACTAGAAGAACTATTAGGTTTAGTTTTAAATTGAGGCAGAAAATGTTATGATATTTGTGGTGTGTATCAAGTAGCCATTCTCCATACATACCTTTTTATATCTTGAAAATTGTATGCATTACATGCAGATACATACTGCCAGAAGCACTTTCTATTACCAGATACTACTGTAATGAAAGATAGGGATGGAACTGGGAAGGAGACATTCGTCATATTTCTTTCTTGAATTAGCTAATAAAAATTCTTTTAATAAAGCACTGAATACCAAGAAGGCTAAGCTTTTACATTAGGAGCACTGGTACTTCATATCAGGACCTGTTCAAGAAAAGGTATTACTCCTCTTCATAATTATTTCCTATTAATACTGCTAATATCATTGCACAGTATTTTAACAGAACTCTCTTTGATAAATTTTAAAAGTAGAAATGAGACTGTGGGCTAAAGTTGTTCTTTATAGCAAGCTCTCATTTGAAGTGGAAATGAGGGATTTTCATTGACCTCGTTTTCTTTGTTCCTGTGGTGGTGGATAGCCACTTCTGAGGAGTGCATGAAATACAGCAGTTGCTTTTGGCCCAAGACCACTATCTCTGCACTGATATTATTCATTTGCACAATTAATTACAGAGGAGCGCTGGGATTTATAACAGAAATAAGGTGACAATGAAAGGCTAGAAGAATTAAGCCCTGTGGATCTTTCAAGTAGCAAGAAGTCAGGTCCCTGAGCTTACTCAATAAAGCCTTTGGAACATGCTTAAGCTGCATTAAAGCCAGTTGCTAGCCATCATCCCTTTCTTTTGGAAGCTGTAATGTTTTAAAGTTGAAACCAAAATCTTAATTCTAACTTTTAGAAACCCTATGAGGAGGAAATACACAGTTGAAACAGCCCTGTATCCAAAGCAGCAAACATTTTGCTTGTCTTTTCCTGAAAATGGTGAGATACATTAGGAGATTACAGAAATTCTAAATTCTAAAACATTTTTTGTAGGTCAGGAGACCAAAGGAGCACTGTAAGATTTGATTTAAGAATGTTTTTAAAGAACTTTAATTTTGTTTTTAAAGAACTTTGCTAGAAGTTACAAATAGGAAAAAACATGCTGATCTCTGTAAATAGGTAAAATTATTGATGCCTTAAGACACCAGACAGAGTAGCAACACTCATGTTCCCATATTCTTCCTGTAAGTATTCCTTAATTAGTAATTAATAATTTGTGCAATAAATTAGCTTTAGCCACATCTCCTTGTGACCTAAATAATTATCTCTTTTTGTATTTTTACATTTGTCAAATATGTAGTTGCCATAAACAAGACTGGATATGAGATTGTTCACATTACCTTTTAACGTGTTTGATCCTGGAGATAAAACTGGAGTTGACCTATTTACATTAACAGTAAACAAATTACTTGTGAAAACTTCCAATTCAGATCAGTATTATTGCCCAAGTAATGAGTTTTAGTCCAAACTTAAGCTTAAATTGACCCTTTAGCTGCTATTTTATATATATGTATATAATAATTTACTCTTCCATGCAATACTGACTTTGTAGTAGTACGGCTCTGACTGTGTTAGCCACTAAGTTCAAGACAGTCAATTGTTCTCAACACTGTTTAATTTAGTTAACTAAAGATTTTTGCTGTCTACCACAATGCTCATTATCCAATCCAAATGAGAACTGGGGGGAATATTTGTAATCATATATTAATATATCAATCAGAAACAGCACAACTGTCTTTCATTACTTCTACCACATTTTTAAGACATCACTGTATGTCAGTGAGTTTATCAAGTTTATAATGCTTAACAGAAGTTTGTTAGTGTCATGATTTGTACAACATTGAAGTTTTTAAAGTAATTTTTAAAGCCTATAATTTATTTGTATTACAGAATTATTCATATTACCATATTACTAAAAATTCCTCATTAGTCATCAGTTCTTTATGAAATAAGGGAGAAAGCAGGCCCCTATCATCAGGGTGTTAATGACTATGTTTAAGTAGAAAAAGAAGATTTAATTAGTTACTTATTTTACTTTTTCACAGGGACAAAGAAAAAAAAATATATTATTGTTGAAAAAGTATGACTTAGAATTGGGAATTACCATAAATAAAGCTGACTGATATTAACTCAGGTCTCTTTTCTATAGGCCTTATAATAAAGTCATTAATTATATGATCCTAACCTACATTTTTATGTTCAGACAGTGAACAAGATGCCCAGAAAATAGCTCTGTATGTCAGATTAGTCATAATATGATTAAGACCTTCCTCTTACTTTTTCAAGTTATAAAATAAAAAATTTGGGACTCAAAGCAATTAAAGGCCAAACTAGTTAAAATTATTGGGTAGTTAAAATTATTATTTGTGCTGTGCGCAAAAAGCGTTTATTTGACAAAACATATTTCTTGTAAGATCATTACCTTTATGGAACATTTGGATAATAAATTCAGAGACTACCTTTTCTTTCTGATGTAGTTGAAATCTTTTGTTCTGAGCCACTCAGCAATTCATCATGCAGGTTTATAATTTCAGTTTTATACCAACACTGAAGCAGCAATCTGTTTTTCAGTGGGCTTTATTCCTACAGTTAAGGCAATGTAATGCCAGCATAGAAAATGCATTTGGTATCATCATCTGTCACAAGATTACTGTATGATTCAAAGGAAGTCACTTAAACCAGACTTTTGAGAGGAAAGATGTCCCTCATTTTCTTTGTGCTTATCTTGTCACAGCAAAGTTTTCATTTGCAAAAATGCAGGTCCAACTGAAACTAATAAAAGTTGGGCTGTGAAAAAAATAAAGCAAAAAACTATGAAAATCTGTATGTAGATAATTCAAAATGGGCAGACAATCTTAAGTCTGTCTTTTTCTAAAGTTTAGACGTCACAAATTGGTTTTATTTGAAAACATATAAAATAGAAAATGCAGATATCCTCATGTTGAACCACTGGAAAACATTTAAACCAGTAAGAATGCCAGAAATGAATGGACAATTACATTCTAGTTATTATTCATGTTTTAAATGGTTTATGGCTAAGTCCTAGTGGGGAAAATCAGTCTCCAGTGATTTGCCTGAGGGTTCAAGGAAGCACAGGTGATAGCTTTCAGAACCTTCTACCCTTTTTATTTACTAAGCTCCTCTTTTCTGCTGTTACTATCCATCCCATATGAAAAGTAAAATGCCCAAATTGAACTATTTATCATCCTATTGCATTTCATGCCTCAAGGATTAAGCAAACACTTAATAATTCTGAGGAATGTTGAAAGCCCAAAGCTGGAAAAACTGTAAGATACTACTAAGTATAAGCTTGAAAGCCTTCTTCAGTCATCCAGGTAAGAAAATCTTTTTGGGCACCTCTTTCCAAAGTGGCCTTCTGAAAGCAATTATTGTTTGCCTCTGTTATTCCTCTGACCCCCTATAGATATAGATTTTAGGATGAAGAGGGAGCAGAACCCTTACTGTAGTAAGGGCTCTGCTCCCTCTTCACTGCCTGAAGAGGAAACCTTAGATTAATTACCTAACCAATTAACAGCAACTGTGAAATTAACACCAACCAGCTTCCATTAGCCTTCATCTAGGGGCAACAGAGGAATTTTTTTCCTACACAGAATGACCAACATGTGATTGTCCACATTATTTTAGCATTAAAATTTGTTAAAATTATTCAACAATCAATTTGCATTTCTTTCTGTAAATAGTGCTTTTAGGGCATTCAGATATTTTATCTCAATGCAAGTCTTCAGTGTTATTTTGTCCCTTATTTTCCTCCGGTTCTGAGAATTTTTCTCATTTTTTCCCATTCTGCTACAGCCTTAGATCTTATATTTTAATGGGAGAGGACATAGAGGCCATGTCACTGATACCTGCTCACATGATTTAACAGAGCTAAGAGGAATCTCTCTCTCTCTGTAACATGTCCCTTTGAAAATAACAAAACCTAACCATCTTTACTAAATTACAGGACTTTTAACCAGTGATTTCAACTATTTTGCTGTGCAGATTTGCTCCTTCAACAATGAATTGAGTTGATTTACAGCCCACTTACATCCTACCTGAAAGTACCACTTTTCAACAATCTTGTCAGCTTAAGAAGTGTCACTTATAAAATTACCACTTTCTAACTTTGTTCTTACATGTTGGTGATAACTTTGAGACATCTCCCTTTTTTTTTTTTTCCCCCAGCAAAAAAGAGGTAAATTTTTGTGCACAAGATGTGAGTTTTAATTTTCTTTTTTTAATTACCCAGTAGTTACAGATGCTTCTTGCCTGGAAGCACCATCCATGGTCCTGTGGTCCCAGAAGTTCCAGCTCTCTGCTCTGAGCATTTCTGGTACTGCTTTAATATGTAGGGAAGAGAAAGTAAATGGTCAAGTGTCTCCCACTGCAAACCCTGAAAAAAAAGAAGCAGCAATGTGTTCTGGACTTGATGCCCACAAGTGCTAAGCAATGTTTTCTTGAAGTAGCCCTGAGTATCCAAGGCTACATTTTGGAATGCTCTTGCTCTGTGGCATTTCAAATCTCTTCTTGCCAGTTGACCCCTGTGGTTTTGTTCATTTTTCTTCCCACTCTGATACACAAGTGTATATGAGAAAAAAAGAGATAAAAGCATTTTTTTAAAAAAGGGTTTTCTCTACACTAACAATAATCAGCCATTGTAAGTAACTACATTTTCTTTCTCCTTTATGTCTGAAGATTTTTTTTCATTGTACTTAACAGCAACACTTAAACTCTTCTTCCAGAATAACATTCCTGATGGATTTTGTTGACAGTTTCTTTCTTTTGGTTCACTATGTCTGAGTGACCAACACCCAGCAATTAAGTGACAGCTGATGAATGACACTGTGTATTACAGAATAACAAAGGTTGACCATCTGAGCCTGAGTTTTCAGTGCTCTATGATGCCCACTGTGAAAACCATGTGCCAAGAAGCAGCACACAAGAAGTAAACCAAATCAGCAGGAATTCTTGCTTCTGTGGCAAGTCATACAAAAAGCTGTTCCTCTATTTAACATCTGTTGGTTTTTGTTATCACCACCCACTATTCAAAAATTGTGTTATAAAATGCCCATTTCCACCCAAGGCCAGTGGGGGAAGTTAACAGCTTTGTTTCAGTGACTGTTTCACTAAAAATGACAGGATGAATTAAGGGCCTTTTAAAATATATGATTACTAGCAGGGACACTGATATTCAGCAAACTTATCTGATACAATGGGGATCTCCAGAAGGCAGAAGACAAAAATAATGCAAAGAGAACCTTTTGTGTTGCATATGCTTTTCTGTGATGATTAAGCTGACTGATAAATGACAAGTAAATATTATAGAGGAATTACTTTAAAATTATGCATACATACAGATATATATATATATATATATGAAAACAAATAGAAGTGTGAAGAATTAAAGCAAATCTCTTGTGCTGATACAGCAAAGACTTACTTCCCTGATCAGCTTCATATGGAAGTGATTCACTTGTGCTGATAACTTTGGTAAGCTGACTCAGGCTCAGCTGTGCAGCCCAGCCAGTAGGAGGGAAGGAGGAAGAATGGGAATGCTGAAAACAGGAGAGGAAGAAAAAGTGAGCAAAGAAAGAGGACAATAGGATTTTGCCTTTTACTGGAAGGGCTGTTAACTTAGATCAGCTTTTATGTAGAAGTAAAATTTAAAAAATGCATTACCCAAAAGGCATGGAGAACTTACCTTAAAGCCAAATAGATAACAATGTGTTTCACCAATTCGTCAGCCTCTATCTTCAGAGACAACAGATGTTTCCTTAAGCTCTGCATTTCAGTGTTAAAAAAACCTTTTTTGCCATAAGGCTTGCCAGGAGTTTAAAAACATTTTTGCAGTGAATTTGCTGCAGGCTTTTATTTTGCTTACAGTGGTGGTGCTGAACTCTGGAATAATTAGGGCATCATCCCCTTGTAATGTTTCTATTTCTGCTCTACAAAACTTCAGAGGCACATCTTGGGGTCAGTAACTTCATGTACAGAGTTGGATTGACCCTGTCTGGATGCCAGGCACCCTCCAAAGCCTCCATCACTTCTCTGTGCAGCTGGACAGAGAAGAAAAAATACAATAAAAGGTTTATGAGTTAAGGGCTGGGAATGAGATCATTTACCAAATACCATCATGGGCAAAACAGACTTGAACCATAAATATTAATTGAATTTTTTACTAACAAAATCAGAGCAGGATAATGAGAAGTAAAATAAGACCTTGAAAAGACCTTCCCCCACCCTCCTTCTTTCCCAGCTCTAGCTCCTTCCCCAGTGGTGCAGGGAGAGAGGGAATGAGGGTTATGGTCAGTTTATCACACGCTGCTTCTGCCATGCTCAGGAGAGGAGTCCTTCTCCTGCTCCAGCATGGGGTCCCTCCCACGGGAGACAGCTCTGCATGAACTTCTCCATGACATCTCCATGAACCTCTCCATTAACATCTCCATTAACTTCTCCATTAACTTCTCCATGAACTTCTCCATGAACTTCTCCATGAACTTCTTCATGACATCTCCATGAACATCTTCATGAACTTCTCTGGGTTCATTCCACAGGCAGCAGCCCTCTGGGAACTGCTGCACTGAGTCCCTCTTCCAGGGGCTGCAGTCCTTCAGGGACAGCTGCTCTAGAATGGATTCTCTGTGGGGTCACAAGTCCACCAGCAAACCTTTCCAGTGTGGCTTCCTCTCTCCATGAATCTGCAGGTCCTTGCCAGGACCTTGCTCCAGCACAGCCTCCCACAGGGTCACAGCCTCCTCCAGGCACCCACCTGCCCCAGAGTGGGCTCCTCCAGGGGCTGTGGGTGGGCCTCTGCATCCCCAGGGGCTGCGGGTGGGTCTCTACATCCCTGAGCATCCCCAGTGGATCCCTGCATCCCTGAGCATCCCCAGTGGATCCCTGCATCCCTGAGCATCCCCAGTGGATCCCTGCATCCCTGAGCATCCCCAGGGGCTGCAGGTGGGTCTCTACATCCCTGAGCATCCCCAGTGGATCCCTGCATCCCTGAGCATCCCCAGTGGATCCCTGCATCCCTGAGCATCCCCAGGGGCTGCAGGCACAGCTCCTCACCATGGCTGCACCCTGGGCTGCAGCAGATCCCAGCTCTGGTGCTGCAGCACCTCCTGTGCCTCCTCTGCCCTGACCTTGGTGTCTGCAGGGCTGCTCCTCTCACATCTCCTCACATCTCCTCTGACTACAATTACAACTGTGCAGTAATATTTTGGTTTTGGTTGTTATTGGTTTGTAACATTTATTCCTAAGTCTGTTATCACAAGGGCATTATCAGCATTGGTAACTGGCCCAGCTCTGACCAGCAGCACATCCATCTCTGACTATCAGGGACTGACTCCTCTGGACCTGGAGGAAGCTTCCAGCAGCTTCTCACAGGAGCCAGCCCTGCCAAGGTTTTGAATGAAAATTATGTGCATATTAATTGGTGTGTATGATACATGAACAGAAAAGTTAGGGTTTCTTGAGGCCCAGAAATACTTTCTGCATGCGTGGAGCTGCATATATATTTAAATTTTGCTTTTAGTGGAAAACACAGAAGGAAAGACAGACTAGTACCAGCATCCACTCATTCACTTTTTTTTTTTTTCTGTGGCAAAAGCTTTTCCAGCAGGATGAGCCATTACTCTCATGCCCTCAGAGAGGCAAATTGAATCCACTGCCCTCAGACTGCTTGTTTTCAAACATTGTGGTCATAGTAAAAGCAAGTGACTATTAGAAAAACTGATTAATTGATCAGTACCTATTTATGGGAAGACTCGTTTAACCTGGCACTGTGGGAGTGCTGTAAGGTAGCTGGATTGCACGTTTGAGAGCTCAGGGAGCTGTATAAACACAAAGTGAACTAAGCAGTTTGTGTGCTTGTGTCCACAGTAATTTCATTAGGAATAATTAGCAGTGCTTCAAAAACAATAATCTTAAAATAACAGTTTTCAGTCATGTAAGTCATTAATTTTCTACTAAGAATGGAGTGTGAGGCAGAAAGCCTGAAACATTACATTCTTCCAACATTGCAGTTTCCATCATTTCTTTGAAATCCATACCTTTCATGTACAGCTCGTTAACACTGATCAAAGCACCTATCTTTCTAATAAAGTAAATTTTTCCTTGTAATCATTTGTAGATGTTTCACTTCGTGTAATATTTTGGATGTTCTTTATTCTGAAATCTCATTTCTAATGTTAGGCTATGGTCAGAGAAGTGACATATTAGAAACATCTTGATTTACTTTATTTCTTCTCTCTGAATGATATCCATAGCAAGTCTCTCATTTTAGAAGTCCAAACAGATTTTTGTGACTGCCAGTGCTGTACCTCAAAACTGGTGCTTGCAAAATCAGGTGTTTGTCTGACTGCAATGTCTGCTGAAACACAGCATTTCTTCATGCTCTATGAGATTAACTTTCAAAAGTAATTTCTAATCTTGCAATTAACACATTTCATGCACAAATATCAGTGATGACTTAAGAGTTACACCTCTCACTAAGCAGCAAGGTGTATGGTGACCTGAATTTTGGTATAGGAAAATCTGCTTTGCACACTGGGAAGCCTGAAACCCAGGTGCTCAGCCCCTCTGCCTGGCTCTGATCCATCTCTGATTCTCAGTGAAAATAAGGTCACAGTAAATTCTCAGTAAATTCACATATTTTAGTGTGAGATTTCAATGGGGTTTGAGGATATGAGCTATGTCCTGAACTAACATTTCTAGTATTGAAAAGTCAGAAGTACTTTAACTGGCTAAGATGAGGCCAAAAGTGATGGCAGAATCAGCAGAGAGCACTCTGGAGGTTTAGTGGGTGATTATTGGGAAAAAAATGAAGACAACTTAAAAAATACCCAGTTCAATGAGGATTCCTGTTCTTCCAAAAATTTCTTTGCTAAAGACTTTTTTGTTACATGCTCTAGTAGAAATCACTCTTGAGCTCCTTGTCCCACAATTTTTTTTTTTCCAGTGGTACTGCTAGTATGTATGGCACTGCAGCTCTGTATTAGAAAAGACAAGTGTAGGTTTGATTCCTTCTCACTTCTAACATTTAAAATTATTTAAACTTTCTTCACTAAGAGCCAGGAAAAAGCTCTCTATGCAGAGCCTGAGAGACAAAACAAATTTTGGGAGTGCAAAGTGCAGTAAATACTCACTAAATGTAGAAGAACAATACATTCATTTTGAAATGGCAGCATTTGCTGATAGAGGGAACTACAAGTAATTTCTCCATGCATGCTGAAGAAGCTGTTGTTATTTTTTCAGCAAGGTTCTTTATGTTATACTTTACATATATTAACAGCAGCCCTAGCAGGGAGGCAACATTTTTATGCCTACTAATAAACTTCCCCATTCCAAATTATTATTCTGTTGTTAAAATACCTGCCATATAATTGATTGGCATCAGAGAGGTTTTTCTGCCACTTCTTTTTGGGTTTTTTTGTAAACAATAGTGTTTATGTGTCATTCTAGGGTGAAGCTGAAATCCTCTGCTTTGTCAGTGATAAAAACAGAGATTTCTTGGGCAGTTATTCCATATTTCCATGAACTTCACCTATAAAATTGTGCACTGGTGAAAAAGTTTGATAAAAAGAGATATTGTGGTGTGCAGCGAGGTAGCTTATCTCATTAAAGAGTTTTTATATTTAAAATGGAGAAGGTACAAAATGTGTATCTACCAAACATATATACTTCTACAGCTAAAGAATTTTGTCTTATAAGCCTGGGGGTATGAATAAAACAAAGTAGATACACTAGTAGGATGCATTCAATAGCATTAATTATATAAGGGCTGACAATATTTCAGTCATATTCCCCTGTTTTACTATGCTAATAACCTAAATATTCATCACAAAGATTTTCCATGTGTGTTTTCTGCCTGAGGAAATGTGTTATTAATTATTACTGTTTGTTTGGGGGAAAAAAATTGTCTTCTTTGAGGTTAAGTGGGATCCATCTCTTAAAAGCAAAAATTAATGTCATTTTCAAATCAGGTTAAAACCAACCAACCAAAATGAAAACAAACAACAAAAAACAAACAACAAAGAACATCCCTGAATGTTGGGACTTTGTAATTGAGTTGAACATAATCTTATTTGTAGAAGTTAGGGATGGAAAATAGCAGGTAAACTAGACCAGCATAACTATTCTAGAAAAACATATAGGTTGGGCAAGCATATTTTTGGGTTTTTGAAGATCTACCAAGTGGTATTCCATCAGATATCATCCCAACACCAGGAGATTCTTTTCAGCATGGTCTCTTGAATCCTTCCTATAGCCAGTTGGATGCCTCGGGAATTTTCCTCTTTTTGTGCCATTCCTCTTTCCTTGGAGGCAATGGAGACAAGGAATTTGCCAGACTTCCAGATTAGAGCTGGCATGGAATCTGTACATCCAGACAATGTCATCCATATCTATACATCTATAAATCCAGATTTATGCCTCCAGAAAGTGGTGGATTTGTCCTACAGTTGCATCATGACTTTTAGAATTTCTGGGCAGACCTATCTGGTATTACAAAAAATAGTGATTTTCAGAGGACTGAAGCTTTCTTTTTTCTATCTTTTTTAGGTTTCTAGCACTGAAGGAAGGCCCACCTGTACTGCCCATCCTGCTGAGAATGGAAACAGACTGATCAGCTCTCTGTGACTGAAGAGTCTGCAACAGAGTCAGAAAAAGGAAAATTCCACAGGCTGATTTTTTAAAACCTAGTTTCTATTTTCTCCATTTCTGCTGCAATAACACATAATGTTGCTGACAGCACATTAATCCAACATGCAGTAGGATGCTTTCCATTTTAAATTGTTTGGGTTTTTTCCCTTCTGAATTTGGTATGCAACTTGGCTTCCTATGTCCAGCATAGGAGAAATCCACACCAGAAAACTATTTTTGTAGGCAAGGCGTTGAATTCCCAATGCCACATGCCATAAATACAGCAAATTCAAGCCAAAGAAAGTCAGAATTTCTCACTGGACAGGACAGATGACTGTGGATCCCAGCTGTTCTGGATTTCATATATGTGTTTTTTGAAATCACAGTACCTCTTCATAACCTAGGTTCTTCTTCTTTTTAGAGTTTTTTGGGTCAAAAGTCACATGATAGCTCAGAAAAAATATCGCTTTTATAGAACCATGTAAATGCCTAGTAACTTTTTAACATGGAAAGCTAGTCATAAATCATAAATTATTTTGTAAGTCTACATTCACTGCAGCAATGCTATGCTGTATCACACAACTGCTACATCCAGACAAATATACAGAGATAAAAAAGACCAAATTTTAGAAAATAATCAGCCTCTCAAAGATCCTGACAGTGTATATAATGTAAAAATGCCAATCTCCCTGAGAATTTAGAAGGGCCCCATGATGTGGTAGATGATTCTGCCTTCCAGATTTCCCTGGAGTGCATGCCTCTCCCTCTTGATGTACGACACAGACTAGGAGCTTTCAGCAGTTCCTACTCACCATGGAAATTCTAGATGTGAGTTTTAACCTCAAAATAATAAAAGGAAGAGAGAAAAGTACCTGCATGCAGAAGCTCATGCACAAATCCTGCCCTGAGAGGAGAGATGTAAAGAGCCACGGTGCTATCAGCAGTGCCACGTCACCAGGAAGAATAGAAGATCTGCTGAGCTTTCCTATTTTTGTGGTGTATGAACATCCAGAGACCCAGGAGGCCCTGCCAGAGCACGGAGCCCACTGCACTTCAACGTAGAGCACGTCAGACATATCCACATTTCCTTCTCAAGCCGTTTGTAGGAACAGCTGGGAAAAGAAGTGGACATCAATGTCATTACTACTCCAGCTGAGTCGTGGTGAAATAAATAAAATTTGATACATGGTTTTAATAATGTTCATAAATGTGCAGACAAATGCTGAGAAACCAAATAATGGTGTTGGGATTTATTACCAGCCTTTCTGGTCAGCATATTGTGTACCACCACAGATTATCTCTTATTGTACATACAATCTCTTTAGAGCACTGTTTCTATATTTCTTGCAAATGGGAGACAGCTCTTTCCATGTTATTATTTTATTCATATAGTGCCAAAAGTGCACTCAGCAAATGTCCATAAAGTCTCCTTTAAATACACTTTTTTATTATGGGCTTTTTCTCCCATTATTTCCTCACTTCATGTTTTCCTAATTGTATTTTCTCTGATCACAAACATCTCATAATCAAGACATTAAGGACTCTGTGTTTAACTTGTGCCTTTTTTTTTTTTTCTTGAAACATACCTCTTTCAAGATGCATTGAGGAATGTTAAGTGTTCATCCCACTACTGCTTTACCTTTTACTGACCCCTGACCCACGGAGTTCAATCAAAGCCTGCCACAGCCTTTATAAGAAATCCAAGGAGAACCCCTTAGGAGAAGAAATGAGTTGTTTTTGGCAGAATCCTTTGTGCCCTTCAATATTTTATGAAGCAAAATGATTAGGCTCAACATGCTTTGGCATTCTGCCCATTTCAGTCCAGTCAGAGCAAACATAAGCTGCTTGTGGAGTCTTTATACAGCGTGTTTTCATGACCATGATGACCTATCAGACAATAAAAGCAGTCTCGAGAGACAGGACTTAAACAGCATCATGACATAAGCAAAAGCAATTGCAGCTCCCAGAGGTACCAAGTGTGGCTCAATAATCTAAAGACTTCAGGCTGTGGAAAAAAACAGAAGTCAAAAAGCATCTGTCAATAATCTAAAAGAGCACCTCAAAAGAAAGCACAAACCAGTTCACACTATGAGAGATGGGTTGAGTTAATATGCAGCATTTATAAGAACAGACCACTAGATAATCAATTCATAACATTAGGAATAAAGTCACAAAACATTCTAACTAATTCACCATTAAAAGGGAGATTAGAATCAGCAGATTTGTAGTGAATTTGGAATATTTGCATTGATTCTTTGCTTCCTCTAGGAACAAAATCTGTATTCTATCCTGCTGTCATTATATGTGCAGAGCCAGGAGCTGAACTTGATGAGCCTTGTGAGACCCTTCCAGCTCAGGATATTCTGTGATTCTTCTGTCCTGCCCTGTCTGAGGAATGCACCTCAGTGTGACGCCTCAGGAAGTTGTGAAATGGATTTAGTAAATCCTCTCAGATACCTTTGTGCATTGCCACCAGCTCCTAGCCAGCAGACGTTTGCTGATTAGTACTGCAAAAAACTGCCTCCTTCTGCTCTGCATTGGTTTGGAGTGACCAGCAAATTGTGCAGACAAGCTGCACAGGTGTTCAAAGAAAAAGTGGGAAACCCTGGCTGGGCAGAGGCTGAGATGAACAGAATAGTTTTCACCTGCTCTCTTTATGCTCCAGCTGTAAATCAGTCTCTGAAGAATAATCTCTCTATTATGCCTCAGTGGCTGAAAATGTCAGCTGTGAATTCTTCATAATTTCATAGAGACTTTCTTGTTTTCCCCACAACTCCACAACTCTTTGCTTTAATGTCTAATAACTAGAAAATGTCATTGGGTGTATGGACATAGCTCCCACTGGCTTCAAAAGCAAAAAAAAGAAGGGAAATTTAACTTCATCTATGTAAATGAGGCCTTGCCATGCTATGCAATGCTGCAGAAACTAAGGCAGTTATGCTAGCAAAACTCTTTATAGAATGTAATTTGTGCTAGATGCAAGAGAAAGAAAGAGAAAGACAGAGAAGAGTGAGAAAGAGAGAAAAGAAAGAAAGAAAGAAAGAAAGAAAGAAAGAAAGAAAGAAAGAAAGAAAGAAAGAAAGAAAGAAAGAAAGAAAGAAAGAAAGAAAGAAAGAAAGAAAGAAAGAAAGAAAGAAAGAAAGAAAGAAAGAAAGAAAGAGAGGAAGGGACTATGAGGAGTGTGAGTGTACATTTACCCCTTAAAAGGACGCAGACATTAAACCAGTGCTTAATTCAAAACCTAGGCTCCAAGAGCAGTAAGCTGCATATTAAAATAAAATGTTTTGGCAGTAAACTGATGAACTTTAAGAGTGCAGTGAACTGTGTGCCCTGTATATACATATTAATCAAAAAGCCTTTTAGTTAAACTAATATTCAAGGTATGATTTAGAGACTCAAAAACAAGAAAATAACCAGGATAGGCCAGAATTAATTATTTTTGAGTACTAAACTTGGGAGTTCATAACACTGAATATTGTTCCTAGACTTATTCAGTACCAATAGTACTAAATTAAAATACTAACTTATTAAAGTTAAATAAAACTGAGAAAAATATTTTTATTGGGAAAAGAGGCTTTCTATTAAAGACTTTATATTGTAAAATTATTTAATAAAGTCAGTATTTTCACTGTTTCCAACTTTCAAAGTAGAATCCCCACAACAAGACTTTGATTTCAGATTATCAGTTGTCTGGGTTGGTTGAAAAAAGGATTTTTACCATAACAATCACGTTTCCCAGAGAAGAAAAACCTCCACTTGCTTTTAGTTTATCAAAAGAGATTATGACATTTAGTGTGTGTTTACTTTCTCATCTTGTTTCTGGATGCTTAAATATGTTGTTTCAGGTACCTTTCCACAGACATCCATCTATGGCCTCTGTTAAAGAAAGGGTTTGTCCCACTTTGGTCATTCATATATTCTTTGGCATGTGCTGGCATTGAATGAAGATGCCAATGATGTGCCTAGCTCCTGTTCTGGGTTAAGCCTTGCTTCTGCAAAGAAGTGGATATAGCACTGAGATGTCTAAAGCAAAGTTTTATCTTGCTCTCTCATCTTTTTTTCCACAATATTGTACTGTTTCAGTTAGATAAACAAACAGGATTGTTTTCCTCTGTTGGACAGGAATGCTGACATTATCTCTTTAAAATGCCAGGAGACATTTATTCTTAGAGACTTCTCTGTGCACAAATGTACTCAGCTGGTAGCTGTAAGAGAATAATTTACATGTGTTCAGAGGCAGTGAAGCATGTGGGTGAGCATTCCTCTCCAAGTTCATGTCAGCTGATAGACAAATATCTTCAGTGCCTTCCTTTGATTTGTCTGGAAGCATTTACAATTAATTGCTGCTCCGTGATACTTATTGCACTTGCCTGAAAACTTTCTAGATTAGATGTCTGTTAATTGAGCAGAGGGGACTTTAATGTGACATAAACATATGACATATCAGATTGTAATTTAAGCATCAGTAAATTTGGGAATAGTCAGCAATTAGTAAGTATATGTCTAATTACACAGTGGTGAGGAGCAGGTTGAAGAAAATTTTAAATCATTTATTTATTAGTCTTTATTCTTAATCTTCTGTGCCTCTAACAGGAATACTCTAACTTAATTCTCCGTCTCAAATTTGTAAGACTCAGTCCTGATGTTACTTCTAGAGTTTTGAAGAAAATGGATAGAATTACCTTTTGTTTTTCTGGTAAGGTTCTGATAAGTTTTTTACCAAATGTCACTTTTGGAGGAAGTGGATAAGAACCTTTCAGTGAATTTTCAGTGCTTGGAATTGGGAAAAATCAAGATATTTCCTAAGTATAAAACACATAGCAACCGTTCTTCCTCCAGTCTCCCTGATGAACTGTGTTGTATTCATGCTTTAGTAAAGGTACTCCACAATTTAGTGTTCTCACTGGAACAAAAAAACACATACTACTTGCTCTCTCTTCCATCTTTTCCCCCTCCCTAATGCAGCAATTAATTGGAGGAACAAAAGACAAAAATCACAGGTTGGGATAAGAACAACTTACTAGAAACAACAAAGAGAAAAAAAATTAACAATAACAGCAACAATATTAATAAAAGCACTCTACAAAAGAGTGCAGAGTTCAACCTGACCACAGCCACACTGTCCTGACCATTCCCTCCACACCAATATTGTTGATAATGTCCTGGCATTGGGGATCCCAAAACATGCTGTATGCAGAAAGAATACACTGGCTGTCTCTTGTAAATCATCTTTTATAATAAACTCTAGATGTCACCCAGGTAAATGGTTTCCAAGAGAGAAGTGGCTTTCAGTGCAGACACTCTGGTTTTATTGGGTCCTGACATTTTCAAGTGTGCTCCAACTCCAAATCTTATTCTTCATACTGTATTCCCTTAAAAACTTTGGCAGTCATAATTTTAATTCACATTTTTAGTTCCCTGGGTCTAAACAATTATAGATCCTCATAAACTGAGATGACTGAATCCTAAAATGAGCTCTAATTTGAGTAATCTTTTCCTTTTACTAATTTAAAAGCCCAAACTGCAGTCCATCATCTTATGCAAATTACATCATGTATGGGAAAAAAAAAAAAATTGGTATTAAGAGGCTGTGAGAGTGCCTGCTAGTGATTAATGAGTCAAATATTTGGCCACTTGCTGTGAGCACCCAGGTGCTGTAAGAGACTGGAATGCTGGTGCTAATGGCTCAGTGTGCTGGGGATGCACCTGAGACTGGCCTCCCAGCTGCAGACTGGGTTCCCAGGTAAGGCTGGTAAGAGGCAAATCCTCTGAGGTGGGCAAGTCCTTCTATCGTGCCCTTGTCCTCCCTTCTCTAATGGCTTCAGCTGTGAAAAGGCCAGTCCCAAGCATGGGACAGTCTCATGTAGGACAAAGGGATTCATACTGGGTGATGTGCCATGACTGATGGGCTGTGCTGACTAAGAGGTGTCAAAACCCTTAAAGTCCACAGCACTACTGATTCAGGTGTCTTGTGGTTTGTATTGCATTACCCAGAGTGAAATCCCCTTCCCTGGATTCCCACCTGACCCTGCAAACCCAGTGCAGTTTGTGCTCTTTGGATTTGTTCCCCCACCACCTGATGGACACAGCCTGCAGCCACCACCTCCAGAAGACTGCAATCTCTGAGAAGACCAGGAGGAGTGGCAGGATGTGGGTGGAATGTAAAGAGTGGAGGTATTTTTCTCTGCTTCTCTGCCGCTATCTTTCTCTCCCCAGCCTCCTTCTCCCTGTCTCTCTGTCTCTCCTTCACATTTACTGCTAAATAAAAATCCATTCTATTGACTTTGGTATATGGTCTCATTTGTGATTAAATTTGGGCAGTGGCATCTCTCTAATAATTTTAATAATTGGATCTCTACAGAGGCCCTTTTATTATTGCATTAAGACAGTCACAAGTTAGCTACGCTTTCTACCAGATAACAGCACAAAAATTCCAGTATACAATTGAAAATTATATATAAACAAGTACAAACTTTTCATATCATTCTTGCTTTAGCAGTCATATACTACAAAATGCAAAACTATTAATGAAGTGAAAACTAAATTTATTAAAATAGTTTAATTTAAAATAGCTCCACATCCAAGCTGTACAAAGGAAAATCTCTTTTATCCCTTGCTTTGATGAATCTGGCCTGTGATCTTGTGCACTTCTAAAGATGATCAAATTGAGCAAAGAACCCCATGAATCCTAACACAGCACTCTGAGTGATGTTCTTAATGAACACAGCATGAGATATTTAGGCTACCTTGAGGACAACTGATTCCATCTACCTACTTGTATCTTCAAACAGCAATTTAGTCAAGATACACTGGGTCAGCTGTTGAAACACTTACACAGTAGTGGCTCCTATGGAGCAAATTATATTTGCACATTTTGCCACGTCTGACAGTATTTCTGTCACTAGAAAGGGTTTGGTTTATTTGTTTTTAAATTATTTTAATTTACTATTTATTCTGTTTGCCACTACGATTATTATCAGAATTTTTTGGAAGAAAATTGATGGAAGATAAAGCAGAAGCAAAGCAAAAATTCTATGCCATATGAAAATAATATTTAGATATGGACCATGAATGGAAATAATAATTTAATAGCTTTCTCTTCTGTAATTTCTGCTGCCCATGGCATATACCTGCAAATCACTAGAACAGCACTTTCATCCTCTACTTCTTGTGTCATTAGTGTATTTCTTTTTCCACATAACCAGTTTCACTGTCGCTTTATTTGAAACTTGACTCACCTGGACTAACACAGGTTCTGTACCTGTGTTGATGATTAATAGGTATTATTAATTAATACCTAATTGGTATTAATTGGGTTGATGATTAATAAGTATTCCCTCACTCAAAAAAGGAAATGTGTTGGTATGATAATATGATTATGCAAATGGCACTTTGCAATTTTTCTCTCTTGATTTTACAATGAAATTAACGTTCTGACATGAACTTTAGTTTCCAGTAAAAGGTAGCAATAACATTTCAGAGGTACCAAGGAATCATAAAAAATACAGACAAGTTCTACCACTTGAAATTCCCTCTGAAGTTACTTCAAGTTTTGCCTGAGTTTTAAGTAAGCTTATGGCTCAGCAGAGTCCTGCAGTCAGCTGAAGATTGCTGTCATATTAGGGCAAGTTTTGTGCTGGTATTGATTTTCATACATACAACTGAATTCCTTTTCTTGTGAAGCTACCATGGCACATTATGGGAAATCAATATTTAATTAACTCATTCAGTAAAATATCCTGTATATTTTTGTTCTGCATCCCTTCTTTTTTTGTAATGCCAACTTTTTCATCATAGAGAAAAATATTTAGTCCTGTTTTAATAAGTTCAGAAAAAGAGTTTTCCATTTTTCAAGGGGAGAGTTAAGCAAAATCCCTTGCACAAAAAACATGGTGTGGGATCTGTTCATTAAACTGCAAAAGAAGTGCAACAGGTTATATATTCCCTGGCATACCACTTTCTGCTGAAGCACACACGTAATCTCAGGTGGGTCAAGCTGCTAAAGCCACTGCTGCTCCAGCTGTGGTGCAGTCAGGTTGGAGAGACAGGGAGGAAGGATGGTAACCCACAAGATGCTGCTGGCAGAAGGATTTTGTTGAGACACAGCCATTAAAATATCTAAATTGGTTCATCCTGAAAACTTAAAACACCTACAGACATTTCCTGTTAAGAGAAATGCAGAGATGCAATGAAAATGTAAACTTCTATTAGTTTAGAAGTGCTGCTAGAAATCAATAAATAATGACATGTGGAGTTGTACACACATTTTCAACTAATTTCCGAATTATTATATCTGAATTCTACTGATGGCTCTTGGCAGGCTTATAAGATATGGATAGTAGAAATGTTAAGGTTGGAAAAGGCCTCTAAGATCATGGAATCTGTCAAACCAGCACCACTGTGTTCACCACTAATGAGCACATATACCCTAGTGATACATGCACCTGTTTTTGTAAATGCTGCCAGGTGTGATGATTCTACTACCACTTCCCTGGGCAGCCTGTTCAGATGCCTGACCACCCTTTCAGTGAAGCATTTTTCCCCATATCTTACAGTTTTGAGTAGCTATAAAGATATATCTCAGGGAAGAATATAATGCTTATTAGCAAGAAAGAAAAATGCTGCTATCGTGTCTTGCTACTAAACTTCCTGTTAAAAGAGGTCATAAACACTGGTACATTTCACTTTACTTGGTGTACTTCATTAATCTAATGCTTATCTAGGCATTTCATTTTTCAAAACAAGTGTTAGTCTTTCAGTGGATCAGTTACTTAAGGAAATATGCATACAGCTCTATTCTCCACAATTTAATCATTCTGCATATTTTCTGCTTTGAGCTTCAGTGACACCATTTGAAAAGTTCAAAATATTCACCATGAGTCAGCCTTCATCAGCTCTTTAGTTGAGAAGTAATTATTATGAAATATTTACCAGTGTATGCAATGGAGAAACATTAAGGGGAATCAATCTACAGATGCCTATTTAGTCCTTTCAGAAATTATTGAATGGGCATGGCAGCTACATTAGGATCAACATATCCAGTGGTCTGAGTTACTCCTGGCATTCGTGCCTCTAGGTAGGTGAAAAGAGGCTGGATAATAAATTTTCTACGTGGATATCAGCTCAGATTTTTATACAGCTTATAGTAAAAATGCAGCAAACCCCGGATGGGGGAAGAAATGATGTTTGGCTCCAGATCAGACGGCTGAAGGATAGCTTTATTAAAACTATACTATATTACATTAATATACTATTTAAAGAGATACTATACTGTTCTACATACTTACTTCTCACTTACCTAAGTCAAACTCGTGACTCTGTGCTGAGAATGTGAGCCACAGCTGGATCCATTGGTCACTGAACCCAAACTTCACCAGAATCCAGCCCAGCCACCACTGCAGGTGAACAATCTCCAACCACATTCCACGTGGGGAAAGCAAAGGAGCAGAGATAAAGATTGTTTTCTCTTCTTCTCTCTGTGCTTCTCCTGAGAGACAGAATTGTGTCTCTCTGTCCAGAGAATGTCACATTCAGCTTATTTCAAATTTGAAGATCAGTGCCTCGTTACTCTCACTGCTCCCTCTGGTGTTTCTGATGCACTCTTTAGTGGTTCTCTCCTCGATGAAGTCTGGCTTTCCTGGGATAATGGAAGATTTGAAACACCCCCACAGCAGATATTAAAGCTACTTACCTCTTCTGATTTCTAAGAAAACCATCTGTAGGCTACCATTTCTTCACTGTGAGTAAGGATTTCAGCACCTTGTTGAAAGTCATTGAAAAATTTGGGCAAGCAAAAATGGAATAGCTGATCCTACTGGACCAATGTCCAGTTTTTTCTAAGGAAAATTCCAGTGCTTTCTAAGGAAAAATATTGCAAACAGAAATTAACTAACAAATTGCATCTTGGAAAGTTTAAGAAATACTCAGAATGACTCACAATGGTTATAAAAGGCCCTAATGACTGCTCTGGAACTCACATCATGGATAAGTTTAGTAATGAACATCTGACTTGACTATTTTTAGGTATTGTTCTAAAGTATGTAAAATATCTTTCCTACAGTTGACTGATTTAATTAATGAATGTTCAAACACAAGCTAGAAATCATTGAAGTAATGAAAGATAAAGAGCAATTTTTTGAAATTACTTAGAGTACTTAGAGTTGCTATTGGACTTGCTTTAGTTACAAAGCATAACTACGTTATCAACAGAGATTTGGCTGTCTTCATCACAACTTCAATGACTTCTGTCATGAGAAGTAAATCCAAGATAAATATATTAGACTTTGCAATTAAGTAGGTATTTTTATATTTGTGGAAATATATTTTCTCTTTTTATACTTGTGGGGACAAAATACTAGAGAATGTTAACAGGAGTTTGCATACCTGCTTGGGAGAAAATAGAGAAAAACACGTGGGACATTATTTTGAAAGTGGTATTCACTGGGTTCCCAAAAAACAATAGCTGATTATCCTCCCTGGAAAATAAAGGAGCATGTACAATATTTTTGCAAACAGATTGAAGCCCCTGGTATCGGATCCAAGACATGCCAAGTCTACAATCCAGGGGCTCCTTCGCTGTGACTGTACACGGAAAATTCACAGTAGTCACAGAATAACAAGATTGTCAGATCCTACTAATACACCAAGACAGGTATTTATATATGTATAGATAGCATGAGCATGCCTGGTACCTGAGCTGAACAGCTGGCTGTAATTTTTATAATTTCTAGTCACTTAAACAATATAATATTTTAACAGGAAGGTCAAGAAAAATACATGGCGGAAATAAGAACGCATATTTTATCATTAATAAAAATATTGAACTTTTGAGAATACATACACATGTCATGGAAATAAGTACTAATGCATCAACACATGAGTTGTTGAATTTATAGCTTTAGGCTCTTTCCCCTCCCCAGGACATCTTGTAGCTTTGGATACCCACAAGGCGTGTCTGTATGTATGTATATATGCACATATGCTGTCCATACCTGACTGCATTAGAGAAATGAATTATGTGGCTTTTATGTTATGCAAGAGCTTTTTCTACCGAGTGCTCTATATACATATTTTGTATGTGCAATTAATTACACAGACTATTTTGCCATTGTTAAATTGCTGAGGGGGGAAAATGATAAATGTTAATGAAAAATTCAATAACAGACACTACTGAATTTAAGGGGAATTCTGTCATACTCTTCATTTCAGCTCTATTTTTTTTATCATGGGAAGGTACAAAGAAGAGTAAAGATGCTTTGTTATTCTCCAATTCACACAAATTCTTTTTTATCTTCTATGCTGCAGGAATACTGGTACTCAGAGTTCAAAGTAACTAATCCTTATAACTTGCAAATACTTCTCTCCCACTGAACTCGATTGCAAAGCTCTGAGCCGAGTTGAAAGTGACCCAGCTGAGAAATAGATTACAAGAAGGAATGGGAGGAATTTTCTCATAAAAAAAGGACAGCAGTTGTGCATTAGAGCGCACATCACGTTATTCCCTTTGTGTACACCTCGTATTTTTAACAAGATGCAGAGAGGTAATTCACAGAGAAACTGTAGGATGATACATTCATTTCTGGAAGGAATTTACAGAGCAGCTGTGCATCTCTTAAGCTTTCCTCTTTCCAAACTGCGTGCATTTGGCTCTTTCAGGTACCCCACTGCGAGAGACTGGAAGGATTTGTCGCTCAAAACATTTTGGGTGCACCTGTGGGGAAAAGGGACAGGTCAGGCCTTGCTCTGCTGAGGCAGTGCCATGCTCCCACCCAGAGCCTGGATCCCATCCCTGGCACAGCACGGGCAATGCTCCAAACCCCAGAGCCTGGATCCCATCCCTGGCACAGCACGGGCAATGCTCCCACCCAAAGCCTGGATCCCATCCCTGGCACAGCACGGGCAATGCTCCCACCCAAAGCCTGGATCCCATCCCTGGCACAGCACGGGCAATGCTCCCACCCCAGAGCCTGGATCCCATCCCTGGCACAGCACGGGCAATGCTCCAAACCCCAGAGCCTGGATCCCATCCCTGGCACAGCACGGGCAATGCTCCAAACCCCAGAGCCTGGATCCCATCCCTGGCACAGCATGGGCAATGCTCCCAGCCCAGAGCCTGGATCCCATCCCTGGCACAGCACGGGCAATGCTCCAGACCCCAGAGCCTGGATCCCATCCCTGGCACAGCACGGGCAATGCTCCCACCCAGAGCCTGGATCCCATCCCTGGCACAGCACGGGCAATGCTCCAAACCCCAGAGCCTGGATCCCATCCCTGGCACAGCACGGGCAATGCTCCCAGCCCAGAGCCTGGATCCCATCCCTGGCACAGCACGGGCAATGCTCCCACCCAAAGCCTGGATCCCATCCCTGGCACAGCATGGGCAATGCTCCCAGCCCAGAGCCTGGATCCCATCCCTGGCACAGCACGGGCAATGCTCCAAACCCCAGAGCCTGGATCCCATCCCTGGCACAGCACGGGCAATGCTCCCACCCAAAGCCTGGATCCCATCCCTGGCACAGCACGGGCAATGCTCCAAATCCCAGAGCCTGGATCCCATCCCTGGCACAGCACGGGCAATGCTCCCACCCAGAGCCTGGATCCCATCCCTGGCACAGCACGGGCAATGCTCCAAACCCCAGAGCCTGGATCCCATCCCTGGCACAGCACGGGCAATGCTCCAAACCCCAGAGCCTGGATCCCATCCCTGGCACAGCACGGGCAATGCTCCCAGCCCAGAGCCTGGATCCCATCCCTGGCACAGCACGGGCAATGCTCCCACCCCAGAGCCTGGATCCCATCCCTGGCACAGCACGGGCAATGCTCCCACCCCAGAGCCTGGATCCCATCCCTGGCACAGCACGGGCAATGCTCCCACCCCAGAGCCTGGATCCCATCCCTGGCACAGCACGGGCAATGCTCCACACCCACCTCTGGAGCCGAGCCCAGCCCCACGGTGGCCAGCTGACCCAAAATCCCATCTGGGGGAATGGCCAGGAAAGCCAAAGGGCACTCAGCCCAGGACACAGGGCAAGCACACAGCTTAACCCCACTTCCCCTTGGGAAGCTGAACACTGCTGGAACTCAGGAGTGCTAGCTATATTTGTTATTTTCTATATTATTTCTCTCCTTCCCTTTCATCTCCTTCTAATTATGTCTTCTTGTAGTTTGGAATAACTTAAAACCAGATGGGCTTGGAGTTATCTAAGTTGCTTGGGCTAAGCTAAGGCTTTGTGAATTGTTTTATGTTGATTGAATGCTACTCTAAACTTCTGCCAAAGCTCTCTGATTTTCTGAAGTTACCAGTAAATTTTTTTGTTGTTTTGACCTCTTGAGACTATCTTGTCAGTATTGCTCTGTGTGTAAGCCTCAGAGTATATAAGAAATCTATAAGCCCTTTTAGGAGAGTTTTTTGGTGCCTTACATTTTAATTGGCACAGTGAGAAGAGTGCTCCTGAGGTGACGTGTTTTAGACGGAGGTATCTGCTAGTTGGGAAATAAAGGAAAAATTAATTTTTGATCTAAAACGATAGAATGGCCCTGGAAACCCAGGTAGAAATCGACATGAACTCTTCTCCACTGATGGAGTTGCTAAAAGCTTAGAAAGCTTATCCAGCCCCAAACACAGACATATGGGCTGACTTTTCCCTCTTTCCCTCAGTATGGATCCTGAGGCTTCCCCTGAAACCTGGTTGGTGGGAGGGATGAGGATGGTAATCTGGGACATGTATATTTGTTTGTTTGGGTTATAATAATACCTGGACCTCTAAGATTACAGGCTCCAAAAGTCAAGGAAACCTAACAATTGAAAACTGGCCTATCCTTGAAGTTTGTATTTTTTCACAAGGAGTGCAATTCATTTGCAATATCAATAAGTAATAAAGAACCTAAATTGAACTCACCATGCTATTTTGGAGCTCATGTTACAAGTCCAGCAAGTATCAAAAATGGGTTTATTAAATTGTCTAATGTTTGATATTGTATTAATAAATGAGTGAGGAGTATGTAAAAGGCAGGACCTTACAGAAGAAAAATACTGTATCAGGAAACAAGAAGGAAATTACCAGCCAATCTGCTGGACTCCTTGGTCACTGCAGCTGAAAGGCTGATTTCATGAATTCCTCCCCCAAATCCTCTTTTGCATCACAACTTGCCTGAGTTTTAGAGACTCACAGGGTGGGGAGCGATGACTTGCATAGATTGACATTTTTATTGTAGCTAGACTGACGATTATTGAAATAGCAATTGTATGTTATTTGGACTTCTTGTATACTTTTCTCTTCTTTTTCTTCTTCTCTGTTTCCTAGATTAGGCCCTAGAAAACTTTCAAGAGGCCTGTGAAGTGGTTTTGGGGACCTTACAGCTATGTCTTTTAATCCTTTCAGTGTTCTTTGTTGCCTGTTTGCAGAGCTCTCACAAGCAGTGAAAAACAGAATCCATAATTCTGTTTTCACCAGAGCTTGGCAAAGTCCTTGGCTGATTCCCTGGCTTTACATAAAACCTGCTGCTTCAAAACTGTTCTAATCAATTGGAAGAGTCCTTCTTGGTACTATGAGCTACATATCAGACTCTCTGTGGGGACATCAGAATGCAGATTACACTGCATTTCCTTTTTTCCTCTGACAGTATCTAATTGCAGCCAGCCCTCTGAAAGCCATGTGTCTGGCATCCCTAAAATAAACATTTCCTCATTTATTGACTAGTACTAATCCCTTAGTCTGTTACCTTTGGAAAGCAATTACATTTCTCACATTTAAAGTCTTTATCCTCCACTTAGAAAGACTGCAGACATACTGGAAAGAGTTCAGAAAAACAAAGTCACAACTATTATCCAAGATCTGGAATATCCATTTTAGACTGGGTGATTATTTTGGTCAACATGGAGAAGGATAACAGATTAATTGCTCCTGGTCTGCAGGAACATAAATAAGGATAAAATTTTTCATAGTAGTAGGTACTGTAGTACAAAAAAAAGTTTAATGATCATGAGTTTGGCATTAAAAAGCTTATGTGTTTTTTACTAGAGAAGGCAAGAATGCCTTGGAAATATCTGCCTAAAGAGCACAGACATTCTCAATTAACATGAACTTAAATCAAGAGATGGCCCATAACCTGTGAAGAGCTCAGTAATGCCAGATCACACCAAGCATTTAAAAGCAAAATAACAAGGTGGAGTAGGGGGGAATTTTACAGAACCAAGGGTATGGGAGTGAAGATGTTTGCATCCACATAATTGTTCTGAAATACTCTTTCACAATATGCTTAGGCTTTTAAATAAAAATAATTTTTTTGTATTTTCAGACTAAATAAAATAAAATCTAAATGAATTCATGGTCTGTGCCTCATTTGGCTCTCATTAATACCCTAAAGCATGCCTTCTGTAGTTTTTTCATGGTGCTGGGGTGCTGGAATCATAGAATATCCAGAGCTGGAAGGGACCTACAAGGTTCAGCTCCTGCCACCCCCAACATTCCCACAATGTGCCTGAGAGCATTGTGCAAATACTGCTGGAGCTGCTGTGACACTGCCCTGGGGAGCTCTGTCAGTGCCCAGCCACTCTCTGGGTGAAGAAATGTTCCCACCATCTAACCCAAACCTTCTGTGACACAGCACACGTGTTAAAGACACCTGCACTACCATGGCTGTCTCCCACTTCTATCACAACACACCTGAAATGAGGGAAAACACAATTTACTCTGAACAGCTACTCGTTTCTGGTAACGTTTTCCATACTGTTTTAATGAGAGGTTTTAGGATGCTCTCAGGGCAGTGTGCTTGCATTACACTTTGTAACTCTGTCTTTCATTTTATACCACCAGCATTTCCCTTTTTTCCCTGCCTTTGAAGAAGAGGGGGCTGCTTGCAATATAAGCATTATTCAACGTATCACAGAATCACAGACTGTGTTGGGTTGGAAGGGACCCACAAGGAGAAAGAAGGCAGAACATGAGGCCCTTGTGTTCAAGTTAAGCACAATTCTGGCCCACTGCTTGTAATAGTTTTCTGTCTTCCTACATGATATTCTCCACAATCTTCTCCACTTTCATCATTTTCTATTATACTGAAAACTAAGAAAAAGTAGTTTTGAACATTTTTCATCCATCTTGCAGCCTTCACTTATGTGGTCCCTTTGTTACTTTTCAGTGGTCTCCTTCTATTCTCCCTAGATATTTCTAGAACCCTTTTACAGCCTTGTTACATTTGATTTAGCTTTCTTTGCTTCACTCACTTTACCTCTGCTTTGTTTGCCAGCTAGATTCCATCTGGTCCTTTCAATCTATTCATGTTGTTGGATTTGGGGGGTTTTGTGGGGGGTTTTTTGTCTTCCCTGGGTGAAATGAATAATGCAAATTACTTTGCTGCTACCAAAGGAAAGGAGCTATGTAGCTTTAGGTTTAATTCTTTACTGCTTCACTTGCTCCCTGCAGTGAGTGGCGTCTTTTGATCGACTTTTATGTCTTTGCTTTAGCTTAACAGCTGAATGTATTGATGGAGCAATTTATTAAAACATATTTTGATTTCATAGCTCAAACAACAGAATACAAAACTACAGTTTCCAGCAATCACGCCTCTGTTTTCTCAAGAAAATGACTTGTTTTAGAGGGAGAAAAGGAATTGCATGTTAATGCAGACGTAGATAAAAGCTACTCAAATTCCTATACAGTCCTGCAGTCACATTTTCTTTCAAATACCATAGCTGTAGCTAAAGCAATAGATATGAAAGCAAAGACAACATTACACATGAGGTACAAATGCTAAATTGCTGTACATCCATTATACAGCACATCTGGCATGAATGCCAGATCTGTAAGCAATAGTCTTATGATTAAAACATCTTGATACATTATGTTACTAATATTTTACCACAGAACATCATCTCTCAACTAAAAAAAAAAAAATACAGAGTGCTCTGTGAACAGAAATAGGAAGTAGAACCTGGCTCCAAGTGTTATATACAGTTTACTAAAGTGAAGTAAGATTACAATATAGTTAACTAAAGTAGTAGGTGGTAGTGCCTTACTGAAGGCAAGGCATCTGCCCAAATTTTTCTCTTACATGGATTCTAACTCTGTCTTTGCCAAAACCTATTGTTACATTTTGAAATTCACTTTTGGGTGCTCACATTTATTTCAACTATAGTACATTCACAAACTCTGTCCTCTGCCCTTTACTCATCATATCTGTCAGTGTTCCCATCCCCAGTCTCTTAAAATACTGAAAAATAGTAAAATGCCACCATCAAAACTTTCCAGAACTGGTGCATAAATGTGGGATTTCTGAATGGATGTAAAATCCCTTATGCAAATGTTTACATAGAGATTGGAGTAATGCCTTAGGAAACTTTTGTCAGGCTACAAGGAGGAAATCCTTATTAAAGAGGAATAGAACTGTAGGAATGATCCTGACTTTGAAGAATAAATGATAGCTCTCTAAAATTACTGGTTACTGGACATATTACAAAGATATTTGGATCAATGCTTTGCAATGCAATTTGTTCAGGAATTTGTGTTTGTTTGGGGCTTTGCTTGTTCTTAAAGACACCAGCTAGTGCATGCTCTGTAACTTTTTATTTCTATTTTGAAATGATTCACAGCAAGCTGTAGTGTTTTATACTAGACACAGGAATGTATGCAGGCTTTTTCCTTTAATAGTTCTGCACATATGATTGAGGCATTTGTGAGCACACAGCATTTGTTGGCTTGGGCTCCTATATCAGAATGAGATCATTTGCAAGTAATGTGGATTTCAGGCATGAACTGTGATCTCTTCAGGTAAGAATCCTTTGCAGACTTGACTTCTAGGTGTCACACTCAGAAGTGAATGCATAATACATCACCTGCCCACATGAGCTCATGCACTGCTGGAATCAATATTTAATTTTTAACACCGTTGAATTTAAATTTTTTAGCTGAGAAAGGGTAGCATAATTGAGATGTGTTTGACTAAAGTAATTATGTTATAAGTGTATAGGTAGGGTGCCAAAAAAGCTGACAAATAAGGTACCAGGGAATGAAACAGACATCTTACAGACACATATAACAGCCACGTCAAAGGCTCCTGGCAATACTGCTTAAGACAGATTTTACAAGCATTATAGAAGAATGTCCTAGTATACTTTAGAGAAGCCGGTGTTTAGTGATGTATTAGATCTTATTTGATTGATTTCTGTTAAGATTAGGAGCATACTGTGTTGCAAGAGGAAAACTGAAGTACATAAAATAATTTATAGAGTCTCTATATTGGGGGCAGTTTCATTCATTGTAGAAATAAATCTCCTTCTCTGTTTGAAACTATCAATTAAAATGGTAGTCATTATTCATGAAAATAAATATATAGAGTGTTACTTGTGACAGGAGAATGTATCATGTATAAGTGGTCAATAAATCATGTTAGGGGAAAAATGATATGGAAAATTGTGGCACTTAAACTTTCAATTTTCATTAAAATTTTAACTTCAGCAAGTTGTTCAGCAGTGAGACAGTCTCTGACACGAAAACCCATGTGAGCACTCCTTGCTGTTCAGAAATTTGGAAAAACTACAACTCCTTGCTCTGCTGACTTCCAATATCTGTCACAGACCCTGGAAAGGGGCAGTGAAGGTCATGATCTCCTATACCCTTTCCTCACCCCTCTCTTGGCTTTGGAACCTATGGCTTTTACTTACACTCAATTTGCCAAGAGGAACATGGGGAAAATTTGCTGGTGAAGTCAGTACTCTTAGTGAAATAGCACACTGGAGAAAGTCTGGTTTATGGCTTATTTTACTACGTTTCCTTATTTATCATACCTCCCTTTCTTCTTGCTTTGTTGAAATACATCCTTAATCTGCCATTAGTACCTAAATATGTTCCTGTTTAAATCAACAGGCCACCTACACTTAAGTGATCACACTCAGCCTTCAAAACTCTTAATTCCAATTGCTTTGCTTTGGCAAGATCTCCAACAGAGGTTAGATTTAGTGACAGCCAGCAGACTGGCCTCTCAGAGCCTGCTAAGGCACCATATCTGCCACAAGCTGTATTTCTTATGCTATATTATATTGAACACCATAAAAAGATATTATGGTTATAAAATTAGCCTGGTACCTTGGAAACCTGGTTATAGAAAATGTTGCAGCTAGGATTAGCAGCATGAAGTATTAGCACCATAACAAGTGACATTGTTCCTCCTCCAAACACTGTCTCCTGTCCCATGGCACGCAACAGGCAGGGTCATATATATATATATTTTTTTTTTTTTTTTCCCCTGTCCTCAGTTCCTATGTTAGTGGAAGTACAGAGCAATCAAGAAGATGGGAGGCCGCAGTGAGTGATGTCAGCTGCATTTCTGCTCTCTGCTTGCACCTGCACACTGGGAGGCACAGGGGACATGCATCATCCCCAGCTCCTCTGCTGCTAAACACTGCAGGAAGCAATTCTAAACACGAAGGAGGAATCAGTCTTACAGATGGAGACAAAGAAGGTGAGCAGAGTGAGAAGAGGACTAAACACCTTCCAGCTCCAGACTGAAAAGAAAGACCCAATTTAGAGAGTTGGGCCCTGAGTGTAAGAGTTAATAGTTTATGGCAGTAGGGATCTTTTGGTAGTTCCCTTTTGGCTACTTAGCAAGACTTAATCAATTTTCAAGTACAGCTTAATTTTATTCATTGCCTTAATGGTTTTATTCAGCTTTAAATTCTCTGTCTGACATTAATCTTTCCTTAGAGTTTCATTTTTCAAAGGGTTTTTATTTAAGAGGAGCTTTTTAGTCTGTATTTTGTTACCGCTTAAAATTACCTTACAGGTAACAATTAAACTGCTGCTAAGCAGAATGGTATCAGGTTTTACATGCTCTACTGGCAATAGAGCATCCCCAAATCCTTCATGGCAATTTTAAGTAAAAACTATTGGCTTTTACTTGCAACATACTCACAGCACACTGTCATTAACAGTGTTTTGCACTGACCTGCTGGCTCAATGGATCTGGTCTGTTGGAAGAAATTAGACTACCACTTATAGCAGTACAAGGAATATTTGTTCAGCTGCTACAGAAGCAAATAAAAGCCAAATAATTTGGTTTGTGAAGGCTATATGTTGCCATCTGACAGACAGGATAGCTCTCTTCTCTAGAACAACTCACATGATCCTTCAAGCGTTCTTAAAACACTGCAGCAGGTTTCCTTTTCTAGGAAGGAAGGAGGACTTCAGGAAAAAAAAAATCTTCCCTGTGGATTTGTGAAAAATGCACCATTAGTGGTTTACATGTCTACACAAGTGCTTGTGCTTGAATATTCTGCATATCCCAAAAGCTTCACATCTATAAATAAATGCATTTATATATGTAAACTCTTATATTTACATTATCTTCTCTTGTATCCTGTCTTAATTTAATTTCCCTCCTTTAGAGTGGTAAGATGAACACATATGATATTAAATTATGTACTGGCCATCCTTAAAAACAAAACCATAAACTTCTTGCAATTCAAAACTACTACATATGTCAATTAATCAAGCCAAAAGCTACTCCAAATTACTGCAGATCTCCTCATTTCCCAGAAATTCCCTGAATTCCGTTCAGCATTAGTCCTCACAGTTTCAGGTTATGAAAGGGCCTATTATTGAAGTATCGGTTCTTTTTAAAGTGATCTCATTTTCGTGGGGAATGTGAGTTACCTGTATGAAAATGTGGTAAACCAGCATAAATCGACAGCCCTCACCAAAGAGCAGAGGAGATGGTCATTGGCTAAAGCTAATTTGGCACCCTAAAGGTTACTGGGCTGGGATTGTGTTTCTGATGGAGTCATGAAAGAGCTGACAAAGCTGGGACAAAAGAAAATCTCCTAAGATGAGGCTGCTTGCTGCCACCTCCCAGCTGGCTGAGGCTGGCAGGGCCTCAGGTGATTATTACTGAGCAATTTGAGTTGATTTGTTCTGGTTTAGAGTTTGTGGGTTTGGAAATAAAGCAAGCCCTGAGGAAGGGGATAGAAAGAGAAGATCTGTGGTTAGGGACTTGATTTTTCCTTGTACGGTTGGTGAGCCTGCACAGTGACTCACAACTGGCAATAAAGTCCAGACAGTCCTTTACAAACCATGAGCTAGGTGAATCCTTTGCCATCAGAAGAACTCAATGCCTTTAAAGGAAAAACCTTTCAATGAATGTCTGCTGAAATTCAAATCTGAATTCATTCCAGCTACGCTTGGGCCTCTTTTAGAATCTCTTTCTGTGAACACTGAAGCAAGCAGTCATTGCTTGTAGAAATAGAAATTTAACTACACAGGTTCCATATTCATATCATATAAGGAATATTTTTTTCTTTGCAATGGGAAGCTAATTTAAATGGCAAGGGATAGGAGGGGAAATATTCTAGTAAAACCTTATCAGAGCCCTGCAAGAAGACCAGATGAGCATTCAGCATTCTATTATTCATATGTTAAGAGAAGCACGGGTGTAACCATCCTATGTAACATAGAGGAAAGCAAATAAAGCTGTATAAATAACATATACATTCTGAGATTCTCCCTGCGGTTTAAGGGGTGACCTATAACTGTTTGCTTGTTTGGTTTGTGGAGGTTTTTTTCTCCTTGAAAAGAAGATTTCAAAATTATTCTGGATTTTTGAAAGCTGCTTCAATTAAAAGCCAATGTTAACCAGCAGTTGTACACAAACATGAGCAAGATCGTCCAGGTTAATGTAGAGGCCGGTAAAGATGTTTAAAGTAATTCCTTATGCAATGCAGGTGTGGAATTAGCACCACCAAAGGTAACTTCACAACAGCAAACGAAGTGGTGACTTAATTGAACACAGAAAATGTCAGAGGAGGCACCAGAGCTCCAGCCTCATTATTCCAAGGTAGATAAGAGACACAACTGCTCTCTACAGAGTGATGCCTATTTCCTTTAGACGTTCATCAGACACTGGTTCTTCTTCTCATAGAAAAATCATAGAAAATAATAAAAAGCAAAAAACGGTAAGGCAGCAAACCTTCCTTTTTCCCTGTTCTGGCCATCGTGGCAGAGCACGCGGCCCGGCGCCGCTCCTCCCTGCAGCACCGTGGCGGCTCTGCGGCGGCAGCCGCGAGAGCCTTGCCCGCACACAGGCCAGAGGAGCAGCCCTGCTTCCTGCCACTCGTCACAACGCTGCTGCAGCGGCCTGCTGCCCCGTCACCTTCTGGTCGTGGATTTCCAGGCCAGGGCCCCTCGCCTGGCGCATCAGCCGGAGTGCCAGCGGAGGGCCAGCCGTGTGCCGCTGCCCGCTCCGTGCAGGAGCGCCGGCCCGCCCCGGCGGGCGCTGTCGGGGGTTCCGTGGGCACACAGCTGGGCTGTGCTGGCACTGCCAGCTCCTTCTCCGGCAAGAGGAGCTGCCGCTGGCACCGCGCTGTCTGCAGGAAGGAGCAGGAAATGGCTGGGCTTTGACATACGGATTCTGGGGCCTGGGCGCGCAGGAGCTCCCACAGGCTGCCAGTTCACGGGGAAGCGGGCAATGCCTCCTACGCCACAGGACGCTGAGCTTTTGTTTACACTAATGGTAGTTCTTATGCTTTAACATAACATTTATGGCTGTGCAATCACAGAGGAGATTTTCGAGCCTGAAATTTTTTGACTGCAGATGAATTACTGTAATTACATCTCACTAGAGCAATGACAAAATACTTTCTTAGCTGGGAAGAAAAAAAGCTATAAAGTACCTGAAAATGAATCATACTTCTGAATAAATTCCCTGGACTTGGTCGAATTCTGAAACATCACGCGTGGGCAATATTCATTGTTGTTATCAGGAACATTCATGACTAGGAAAAAGACAATAAACAGAGAAGATACTCAGACAAGCCTTCCTTTAACCAAGTAAATTGCTAGTCTGGAAACACTCCTAACTGGGATGACCTCAATACTGCCATTCTAGAAAATAGCAGGGATGCTGCACCTCCTTGCTGTCATTGTCTCTAACAGTAAAACACAAGTCACTTGTAAAACTTAATAGCAGCTAAAAGAAATACCTTGAGGGTGAGGTGCTAAGAGAAAATCATTCTTCCTAGTTACAGTATTTTCATGGAGAAAAACTCTGTAGGATTTGAAAGCATATTTGTTGGGAAAATAATTTGCTAAAGATAGAAAACATGGTGGGGATTTTCAGCAAATTCCCCAGCTGATAAATGAACAGTTGTGCTTAAGCCCTTCTAATGAAGATGAGTTTACCATGGAATAAAGTCGTCAATGATAAGCAGAAAATAGGGCATTTGTAAATACAATGTAACTCAGAATGATAAAGCACATCCAATTTATGCAAAGATGTGCTTGCAGAGCATGATAAATAATATCTGCATAATCAATTAGTGGAAGAAAGACTGAATAAATTGTTTTCTGTCAATTTATGGAAAACAAGCATAGCACAAAAAAAGAGACAATTTGACATTAGCCTTTTAACTAGATTGACAAGCACTAAACCCTAACTTACTAATGATTCAAAGGACACAGTATTTATAACTATTCTCATGAGCCACAGAAAATTTGAATTAGGGCAAGTGCAAAACTCCTATTTTTTAAGGTCAAAGACAGGATACACAATTTAATAATATATATATAACACACAGCCCCACCCCTATATATTATATATTTGTTTTTTCCTTGTATATAAGATTCTTAGGTTTAATGACACACGTGGATTGAGAGGCATGAGGGAGAAAGCAAGGGAAAAATATTTTAGGCTCATCAATAACGAATAATAACGGGATACTGTATTTGAATTACCTCTAGTAAATAGATATTTAATGGCTGGATGCTACATCCACTAGTCTTAACAGAAAAGCTTTATTAGCTGGGTGAGCTAGCCTGTAAAGAAATTCTGGATCAGCTTTAAAGCTGAATGGGAAAAGTTGCAAATTATACCAACATTCATTTACAGAGCCATTAGCTTTATGGTGCTAAATATCTCTATGATGCATGTAGTGATTCTAGAAAGCTTCGGTAGCTGTTTAGGACACCAAGAATACAAAAAAGAGTGATAAGCCATTTAATATCCAGATATTAGCCTTGAAAGACAATGTCATTGAACAAAAACAATTCTCTAACCCCTCATCCTTCCATCAATCAAAATAAAAATTAAAATGCTAATATTTGGGAGCTGACAGTACATATAACTTTTGCCTGCAAGAACATTCAAATGATTGTTATAATCTGCATAAAACAATTCAATATCCAACTTGAAAAAACATTTAGCAGTTTTCAATGGTCTATGCAGCATATTAAAATTCACATAACCACCAGAATCACTCTCCATGTAAAACATTCAGTGATGCCTGTAGCACTACATGCTCTGTTAGTAAATAAACCACTGCTTTTATTTTGGTGTTATTTCAGACTCATCAAAACCTCTCTTTTTATTTATTTATGAAAAAGGTGCAGCCAAGTTCCAGAAGGTTAAAGCTTGTTGTTTGTCCTATTTACGTGACACAGCCCTAATTCCATCAGCTAAGCAGATGAAAAACGAAAATCAATAGTCAGCGGATATGATGCTGAATGGGAAGTTTGATGGTGAATGAAAAGAGAGAGTGTGAAATCTATCTCCTTAAAACTTGCTTCTGACTCTGGGATTCAGCTGGGTGTTTGAGCCTACACAGATGGCAATATCTCTCCTTTGGGGAATACACTTCAAATTTCCATGAACTCCTCTAAAATTGGCATGTTTTGAGCAATCATACTGCTCATAATTTGATTGCTTGATTGGCCATAATTTGATTAATGGAAATAATTAATTGCTGGGGGTTCTAACATCTCCCCAGAGCTTTCACTTCAGCCCCCAAGTCTCGAGGCTCTGGTTATGCTTTACCACTCGAGTGCACCAAGAGTTATTTTCTGCAGTCTTTACGCCTGTCCCAGGACACCAAGGCCTCACTGCACAAAGTTTTGCCTCACATAAAGACTGATGTACCAAAACCCTGAAAATCCAGTTGTTGCTCTCTGTTCCCAACCCAGGCAGCAGTCACACACGAGAGACAGGGCTGGGGGCTGAGCAGAGACCTCAAAGCCAGTGGAGCAGGCACCCCAATAGTGGTGGCAATAGCTACAGGAAAAAGACTTTCAGCTCCAGTGAACTGGACTCTCCCAAGTGCTGCAGTTCTTGTGCAGCCTAATTTGGCATCAAGGCCAGGAAAAGAAAAAGGCTTATGCAGAAGGAGGGGATCGAGCTCTCACTGGTAAAAATTTCAGGGAGAGTGCCTGTTTTCAGCATTGCAAGCACTGAGTTTTTGGTAATACTGCTGCAGTGAACCTCTACTTCAGGTGGAGGACAAAGGCACGTGGATATTTCCAGGTGGAAAAGTCCCTTAATAAAAATGTGGGTTTTTAATAAGAAAAATACTACACAGATTTCCAGCACTCTGACCCCATCCACATCCTGCCTATATCAAAGATATTCAGGCAAAATGTTAAAAGAAATACTCCAGATTGAGGGTTTGACAGAGCCATTTGCTCTCCCAGATTTTGATAGAAAAAGGTGAGAATTAAGTTGTCATTAGCAACTAAATATATATTTACCAACATTGGTAGATGGAATTTTTTGTTGTTGTTGTTGAGATAAAGTGAATTTTACAAATGCTGATGACTGCATACTTACACCAAATTGCACTAGGAGTACAGCATGTGAGGAATGGAAATAGTTCTGACTTTAGGGTATCCACCTGTGAAATACCACATGCATGCATTTTGCTGGTTCCTGTGAGCTTCCTCTTGAACAAATCAACCACAAAACCAGTCAGGAGAAGGAAAAGTGGGAAGAAGTGTGAGATAGGGGATATATTTTGTGATGTGGTATAACACAGCAGTAGTATTCTAATTAACTTTTTTTTTAAGCTAATAACAAAGCCTACCACCGGCACATTAAACATAGGCTATATGAGGAAATAAATGAAAATAAGTGGGGAAGCTAAACATTGATTTTCTTTTATGTAATTCTGGTAATGATCAGTATCTCATGACATGTTGCTCCTCTAAAAAGATGTGTGAGCCAATCATTCACAGCCTTGTGCTGCCATAAAGATTATCTGAAGCTGACTACCTGTGAAAACTCATGCAAGGAAATTTTAGAAGCGGCATGAAAAAAAAATTACTCAATAGCATGAAATAGCCTGAGTCTAGCCTGAATAGCATGAATAGCATGAGTCTTGAATAGCTTCATGTGCAAACATGATTTCTTGAGATCATGGGTATCTCCTAGCAGTAATTTTTGAAGTTACTCCCACAAAGAGGAATGATCATCTTAAAATAAAGGCTGCAAAAAGCCATGAAGTCTACAAGTCTACCATCCACCTTTCAGCTGCAATGGCTGTAACTGTAATTAGCAGTAGCCAGACTTTAGGGTTTTCTAAGTTCCTTGTCCTACATGGAGCAGCAGTTTGGTAAGAAATGCTGAAATACAAACATGAATGCCCTTCACCTGAGTTGCCCTGTGTGTTTCTTACCAGCAGCCAAGGATCTGGGCCATTAAGTTCAAAGGATACAACCTGCTCAAACTTCAGCATTCCATTTAATATTAATTTATAGTTGAACTTTTATGGAACTACAAAAGCTTCACTGTCTTTATTAAAGCCACATTTATTATGTAGTGAAACTACAGCAAGGAGATTCTGGGTTCAATATTTCATTGATGCTTTATTTAAAATTTATTTTAAAACAAAAATATTGGGGAAATTTAGTGAAGATGGGGTCTCTGTGCCTGCTTCAAGAGAGTACCCAAATATTTCAAATAGAAAATGATGACTTTTGCAAGCCACTGAATGAAGTCTGAGGTAAGCTTCCACACAGGTTCTTTGTCAGAGTCTAAAATTAAGAAAACATTTTTCATAGTTTGAGAAAAAGCTGTATAAATATTCCTCTCCCTACCTTGTCATCTGTTTTACCATCCTTGCTATTTTTCATGTTGACCTGCTCACACACATGATAACGAAGTCATTAGCTACTTTTTAATTTACTTCTCATGCCTTAGGAGGTCACAGGTCTGGTCCATTAACACAAAGTTCTTCCCCCTGCTGCAATTTGCATGAAGTTGAGGAAAAAATATTTAAAGTCAATATTTCAGCTAAGAAGATACGACAATTTTAAAAACAATTGTGAAAAAAAATAACCTCTGACACATCAAAGCAGGGATGTTTTCTGCAAGAGAAGAATCCATAATGCATGAAAAAACCTGAAGGGATGCTGGGGATGTAGAGCCACAAGGATTCTGATTCCTACGTGACTGTAGGAACAGCCACGTGTTGTCTGACACGGGGACCGGTGTTATCAGCTATATAGCTTTTCTCACCTATGGCAACTTTTCTTTATATAATAATGCATTTCTTTATCATTTTTCTTTACTTTATAATCCCAAGAAAGCAAGTAATATTGCATAATTTGAACTTTATAAGCGAAACATTACAGAGCTCAATAAATTTCACTTAGTACTTGTAGACTTACTTTTTAGCACACTGGGAAAAAAACCAAGGTCCAGAATGTTTTGGTCATCTGTAAAGCAGACCAGCATATATTTTCAAGGAAAATAAAAACTGAAAGAGAATATTCCCCCATTTTCAGCAACTGAGAGAGAATTAAAAAAGGTATTAAGGCAGGCAGAAACACCAAAAGTTATACACAAAACCAACATTTATTTTCAAGACCATCATTTGAGACTAGGTATAAAAAAGACATTTTTAATGTGAAGGTGGTAAAACCCTGGAGCAGGTTGCCCAAAGAGGTGGTGAGTGTCCCCTCCCTGAAAACATCCAAGGGCAGGCTGGATGGAGCTGTGGGCAGCCACGTCTAATGGAAGGGTTAGGGATTTTGGACCAGAATATCTTTAAATGTCTCTTTCAACCCAAACCCATTCCATGATTCTATGACCCCCTCACTTTTCTTAATGCATGGGAATTTCTCCATAGGCTTAGGGAACACTACAAGAAGAAGGGACAAACTTACATGAGTAAGCTCAAGAATCCATAGCTGTTCCTAAAAATGTTGCATATAGGCAGATGCTGCATCGCTTCCATGAAGGAATCAGCCCACTTCTCAAAGCAGGGCAGAATTTAGTAAGTGTAAAACTGATCTCTTTTTCAAACAAGGGGCAGGGAGGGAAATTAATACCTCTTTTGCTTCCCTCAAAACTGCTTTTGAAACATTCTGCTAGACACGTGCTGTGAGAAATTCTGCAAAGAGCACACCTAAGAGAGGCAGAAATATATGACTGAGACAAATTATTTTAGAGAAAGAAACAGCCTTTTACCGAAAATCTAGCACAGTACTCATGCCATTCAGTCACCAAAATTAAATTAACAAAGCTCCCAGAAAGTTAAAAATGCCTTTTTTCCCTCACAGTTGCCACCCTCAACTTTCAAGTTAGTGTAATTCATAGAGAAGCAATGGAGGTCTTGAAAAAGTAATAGTTTGAAAATAGATAAAACTGACTGAAATGGGACAACTTGAACACAACTTGAGATTTCATTTATGTGGCTAGATCCCCACAGACCTTTATACGGCTGTGTCCTTTTTATTATCTTTATTGAAAGAAAACTTTGGTAAGGTAAGGATTGGAATGGGCGGAGATACTCACTGATTTCCTACAGACTATTCTTCAGTTTTGTTTCACCATTTTTTCCAGGGGATTCTTGTTTATGTAGCACCTGATGCTTTTCCCTTTCTCCCAAAAACCAAAATAGGGATCACTGATGCTTCCTCCTACCCTACCTCAGCTGTCTTTAGGCCCTGAAACTTCTGATTTCTCACAATGTCATGAGCAAAAACCGAACTTGCCCCATGAATTTTAATGATTGTTTAAAACTTTTTTTTTCTTTTAACTGCTAGCACTCCCAGGATTTTTGCTGTTTGATGTTGAGAAGTATGGACATGCAAAGAAAAGATCAAAGTACACTTCTGGTTAATAAAACTCAGCAAAAATTACTGCTCAAAATGCTGGCAAAATTAGACATCATCAAAGAATCATGGATGTTTGAGGATTGAGGGGAAACATTAAAAATCGGGCCAGAAATATTTTTTAAAAAACAGAGAAAGGAAGAAAAATTTGGTTTTAGAAGGATAGCAGGGAAAGGTGTTACACATCTAATTATCTAATTTCATCTTTTCATTATCACATCGGTTTTCAGATAAAGTATCGGAAAGCAGATTTGAAATTCTGTAGATCAATAATATTGGTAGTGATCAATGAGCATGTTTTCTGAATTTACATTTGATGTCATAATAGTACATAGTTAAATTACTGATAAAATATAGAAAAACTACAGCCTCCTTTTCCAGAACAAGAACTTTAGGTATAAATTTTTATTTAAACTACTTTATTTGTGTTTTATTTAGAAAACTCTGCTGTGTAAGGTGCGGTTCCTCCTATGTGTTGAAACAGTCATTTTTAATCTGAGTGTGTTCTTACATCAAAACTAGATGATTACTTGGGTTACTCTTCCATGTTCCTCTCTACTCCGACAAATCCAGTCCACTAAATATAATCAAAAAACTTTCGGCTGCCTCTGCAATAATACAGAATGCTACAAAAAATTTGATTCACCCTTCCATGTGAGTAATCCAGATAAGACAGGGAGTTCAAGGTGAAAGCACTGCTGATTTTATAAAGTTGTCCTGTTTCACTATTGACTAACTGGGCTCCCTCCACTTCCTCATGCAAACTGAACTCTACTTACTGGGCACTTGAACAGGTGTTTCATTACACTCCTCCCAAAAGATGTGAATTTTTTCTCTCGATAAGCAAGACACTGAAAAGCAAAATAGATTTCATCTGACAGGTGGAAGCTTTATTAAACTAGCCCCACAGGAAAAGAAAAGAGATGCAGAACAGTGTGATCACAGTGTTACTGAAATTGTCCACTCCAGTCAGACTACAGAATCTGCACACAAGTGCAGGGTGATGACACTGAGCTTCCCTGCAGAGTACAGGCAAGGATTCAGTGACATTAAGTGCCTAGAGGTCTTAATCTCTTCAGAAGAGGAATGAGAAAGCCACTGGCATTCAGTCAGAGTGAGTGAAATTTAAACCCACACACAATCTCAGCCCTGCCTCTCAAACTGCCTCTGTGCTCCAGCTGCTGTGTGGGAGCTGAACATAAAAATATGTCTTGTCTAGTGACAAATTCATCTCTTCTGACCTGGGAAAAAGCAACTTCTCAGAGTCTAGAACATGCCAGAAAACCAGTATTTCCCTAAGAAAAGGAGAACTATAAGAACAAAGGAGGTACCAGGTAATGCCACTACCTACTACTTTGCCACGTTACAAGGGGTTAATGATGTTTTCTAAATTGAGAAAGTTGGTTTAGATGGGCAGTGGGAGAGGTGATTACTTTTAGTCTTTCGTTGCATTTTCAACATAGATTTCAATTGCTGTCACTCAAACTCATAAATGATAGATAGATAGATAGATAGATAGATAGATAGATAGATAGATAGAAAGAAAGAATGATAGGTCTTTCTCCTTACCTCTTTCTTTTAATACATTATGCAAGGGAATCACCCACTGTTCATGCATGAATTTGCTGGTTTCAATAACTGAGATTTAACCAGTGGGAAAAAACAAACAAACAAAAAAACAAACAAACAAAAAACAAACCACAAGAAAAATGAAAATAAGCATAAGCAGACTCCCTAAAAATTCACAAAGCACCAACCCTCTTTCTGGGAGACATCATTGAGTTAAGGCCATCTTTCACTCTTGTTATCATCATAACAGGTTTAAAATACTTTTCAGAAAAGTTTCCAGCGCTTCTTGAGATTTGGCTTTCCAGCCACAAGTTATGAAAACAAATTGCTTTCAAGCAATTGAATAACTTCTAATATCAGATTCTATGAGTAGAAATAAACAAACAGAGCTTTGTACTGGTTCCTGGGGAAGATTCTTATTCAATGGATATTTGGCAATTTGGATTACAATCCCCCTTTTTTCCTGCTTTGCTCTCACAGGAAAAGCAGAGTCTTTTTAACCAGTTATTCACTAGAAATATTTTAGAAACTGCTTTTGAATCTGATTCCTTTTCAAGTACCTAATGCAGATGCCTCATATCTCACCAAATACTTTTCATGAACCCCCTTGTGTTTTTCTTTTCTTCCTTATAATTGAATTTAAAATTTCTTCCTTTTTGTTCTTTAATGTGTCCCATTTTTCTTCCTTCTTTTCAGTTTTTTCAATATACAGTGCATTTCACATCCTTTTCCACTTCTTCCACTTCCTTTGCTTCTTTTTTGTCCTATTGTTTTTCCTCCTTCCTTTTCCTCCACTATTTCTCTTGGAGTTGACACTTCACTTCTTCCACTCCATCAATCTTTCCATGGACAGGTTGATGTATTGATTTGAAAGGGTTCTCTAAAATCATTTCAGTACCACGGGAGCATTCGGATGTACACGAGGCATGTTCATTTTCAATCCATTACGTTGTCACTGGAGCGCTGAAACTGCTGGAGTGCAGTGCCAATTCCCCATCTTGCTTCTCCAGAGGTTGGAAATTTGCCAGCCAGGCACAAATCACAAGTACCAGAGCCATGCCCATCAAAGCTGCAGCCTGTACTCTGCCCTGCTCACACTAGGCTCTGCTGCCAGATTGCTTGAAAGAATCTACAGGAGAGCACACAGCTGTGGCAGCTCCTGGCTCAATGAATAATGCAGCATCAACATCTGTAGGATTTTTGAAATGCTAAACACCCAGCGATGAAGCCTCTGACGAGGACACAGATGGCAATGGTGCTGTTCTTGCAATGGTTCCACCAGGAATGGTCCGAGTTCCATAATCACACTGGACACTTAATGCCTGGAACAATCCTTTCCTTTAGCAGCACAGGCTCAGTGCATCACAGAATGATGAATGCTCACTTTGTGGGCTGCATTTAATTCCAAGCTTTGTTAAGCTAAAACAATCCAGTAATGAATATGGACATCTCAAGCATGAATACAGATGCCAACACCAGTTGATCCTACCCAGCAGGTGAATTTAAACTGACAATCCAAACTAAGGTAGAATAATTAAAATAAATTTTGCATTCAACACAAAGAGCATAAGAAAGGCCTATGTTTACCTCAGGAAACTGCAAACAACTAAGTCAACTTTTCCTAGATGCAAACAGTATTATTTCATGGGATAATGTGTATTTTCATGCTTTTTAAATAATATCAGTATGCATTGCCTGCTGAAATAGAAAGAAATAAAATGCATCTCTGAATACAAGCAAATATATCTGTTCATCACCCACTGGTTTTAGGACATTAAAGGAGAGCACAGTGTCTTATAATTTATTCTTTGCCTTTTTTCCATCAATTGATTGAGACATTGAGCAAATAAAAAAAAAGGGAAAAAAAAAAAAAAGGCACTACTGCTCAAATTAGAATCTGTCCCTGGATTCAGAAACAAGCTAAAAGAACTAGCTGAAAAGTCAACATAAAGTTAACAGTACTGAGAGTCAGGAATTAAAAGGAGCTAATAAGGAAAGCCATGACTATATAAAACAAGCTTTGAGAGAAGGCATGATGTCACCAGTCAGCTCCTCTGGAGAGCTGCAGTCTGAACTCTTGATCCCAGACACAACTTGTCTTCCTAGCTGGGACAGGCTCCCCAGAAGGATGGAGGATTAGCTCCTTTATGCGTGGACACAGCGGAGACAAGTCTATTACAAATGTTAAAAACTATATCCAAACCGTAAGATATAATTTGGAAAGCCTAAAATACAGGGGGAAAGCTCAAGATGCAAACCCAGAAATTCCAGGAAGCCTGTCCAGAGAAGCCAGGAAAAGGATGCATTGTTTTAACAAGGATTCTTGATTAACCCTATACATAACTTTATAAATAAAAAAGAAACCTCTCTCCCCAGTTTGCTTAAATTTAGGAAAAGGTACGAACTTTACCAAAAGAAACCTAATAAAGAGCAGTTACCTTTCCTCTTTTAATGCTGGAAACAGGATATCCAGAGACAGCTGCTCACCTCTGCAAGACTTGTAGCTCATCACCAGTGGGCTCTTTAAGCAAGCAGCATAATTTCTTGGGGAAGGGATGAAACATCCTTATTCCTGCAAATGCTCTGTGGCAAAATCTCAAGAGGATAAGGTCTTTCATCAGCCACATGGCTCTCCTCAGGAGCTGCTTAGCAGCTTTTTGAGCTCATGCTTTTGTCATGCCCAAACTACTTACTTTTTCCTCCACATGCTGGTAAGGTGTGCTTCTGCTGCTTGCTGACAGACATGTCAAGAAAAGTAGATTTCCATTTTCCTTTTGGGTGCTTCTCTTTGAGCCTGGCTCCTTCAAGTCTTGGGGTCATTGGCAGAAGTCTGGCCTGGCTCTGAGACTGGTGGTGCTAGCTAAGCAGACAACTCTGCCTTTATCCTTTCATCAGAGAAAGAATTTTGTTATACCTAAAATCGTATTAAAAAAAAAAAAAGAAGAAAAAACTTCCATTAGAAACACTTGGCAGCGTGAGCAGGGGGAAGGGAAGACTGAAGGAAACATAAACAAAAGCACTTTGTAAAGTCAACAAATCCTACAGGGGCCTGGAGTGGGAGACTCTGGGGGACCATCAAATGGGCAATAGTTTGGTGGTTGAATGGCCTCATAATATCACAAGAGGTGCAAAACCGTGCAGGAAATCCTCAGCTATAGTTTTAAGAGTGAGAAATTTGCTATAAAAGAGAGCCTCTCGGGCCATACGAGTATTTTCTAGAGGGAAAAGAAAGTGCACTGTTCCTCCCATGGGAGAAAGAGAAGCATTCACAGCCAAAGGAAAGGCAGGCTGTGAGTTCCAGGGTTAAAAAGCTGTTGCAGCCAAGATTAAAACCCAGTAAGAATTCTGCTTAAACAGAGAGGCAAAACTCAGGACCTCTCTTCTGCAAACTGAGTGATGACTTCTACTAAATTAGCAGATAAGAACAAAGCATCCACATAGGGATTGGAAATATATATGGTGTATGTGTGTGTAGCAGTGGCCAAGACAAAGAAAAAAGTTAAAAAATTAAAGGGAAAAAAATAGTCACCTCGAGGATTCATGTTCCTACACAGAGAAAAATACGTACACCTTGATGCACAGAATATTAGCATTTTGCACATGCAAGAATCAGCTTCAAACCAAAACACAGAGGGCCTCAGTAACCTGCCCAAGGTCAAAATCTAAAATCCATGTAAGGCTCTTTGATTGTGATTTGCCTTCTAATGTGGAGAAAACTCACATGCTGTGGGATGTGCTGACATACAAGAGCTCCTTCTGCCTAATTTGCTATTCATATAAAACTTAAAGAATCTGATCTCAGTAGATATTTGTTCACATCACAAAGCTACCAGGTATTTTGAAGTAATCTGTTGGAGTCCAAGGACTTTGTAGAGGAAAGACCCAGAAACCCAGAACTGAAACAGAAGACCTGTTACAAATCAGGATCAAAGGATATGCTGACAGATGCATTCAGGAACCTGAAATAATGTTTCCATGCTCTGAGAATAGTTTGAATCCAGGCTATCTCCTGGTAATATTCATATGTAAGGCATCTATCAAAAAGTTAATAATGGAGTTATTACAGTAATAAAACCTCTGCTCTCTTGTGAAACTTTTACACTTGGTAAGGATTCTGTTTTTTATTTTTTTTTCTGCCTTAGGACTCGTCTTCATTTTGCCACATCTCCTTCTATTGCTAAATTTCTTAAAACCTCCTGATACTTACTCAGGCCCATTATATTATTATATAATTATATCATTATATATATATATATATACATATACATATATATATATATATAATTTTTATATATATATATAAAATTATATCATTATATATATAATATATTATATTTATACTATGTTATATATAACGTCATATTTATATATTAATTATAGTATATAATGTATAATATAATAATATATAGTGTATATATATTATGTGTATATACATATATATATAGTATACAATCTGCTGTGATGCACTCAGGCCAGCAAGGGCCTCAGTGCTACAAAGCCTCCTGGAAATACCTGAGCCAAACCTAGAAAAGGCCTTAGACACTCTTATTTTTAGTTATATAGGTAATTCCAGTTGAAGAGCCACTGGAAAAAGATTCAAAATTACACTTCCTGTGAAATACTTTGCTGATGGTCAGCAGCCTCACTGCTGAAGCAGTGCCCCTCTGTAGGATGTGTCCTTCAACATGCAGAGAGTCCATACATGTTACCCATTTCCTGAGAACATAAAACCACAGGACCTTGTCTCTGATTTGTCTGCCAGTGGGGCAAGCTCTGCTTTCTGCTGCATATTTGCCACCCAATGTAGTTAAATAATACCCTGATGTAAGGAATACAGCCATTTCTCCATGGCACTTTAATGTTCAGCTGTCTGGTGACTGTGGTGTTCTGACCAGTGCCTTTATCTAAATATACACACCTACCTACATATCCAGGTGTATTTCTATTTCCATGGGAGAAGCTGATCTATAACAGGCACTGATACTACTGATTACCAATGCAAAGCCTCAGAACAAAGGATCTGTTTGGAAAGATTATGATTTGTAGCCTTAAGATCTTAGCAGTGTTTCAGTGTGTTGAAGAACCTTACCGAGTGAGAACAAAATGTCTTATGAAAGTTTAAATTATGTAAAATACTGAGATGTATTATATGAGGCATTTTAAATAAGGGCAGAATAAAGGCTAAATACTTCTGAACTGTCTCAGAAAAATTAATCCTTCTAAATTCATGCACCATTACCAGACTCTGATATTAAAATGCCTCCTGCCTTTAGGCTGATGTGGTTATAATTATTCACTTGTTTTAATTCATATTTTACGTACTGTATGTATTTTTATGCAGCACCAATTGTGGTGGCATCCAACAATTAAAAACAGGCATAAATTAATCTCTCATTTACAGGGGAAACATCTTCAATTAATGAACTAAAGGACCTTGTACAATTTTTAATTAAAGTTCTGAATAAGCCAATACATATATAAATCTTGTGAAATGTGAACTTTTCAGGAGGATCTTTTTAATGACGCCTTGGAGGCCATTTCATCCCTGCTGTAAAAACAAGAGCCTAAGCTTTCTGTCTCCTTAACTACTCCTGGGTGCCCAGGAGCAGGCAATATCCTCCCAGCACCACTGCAGCAATAGTGAGTGCATTGACTTTAGCCTCAGAAGAGTTATGCTCCATTTTTAGCCCTCGCTCCCTGAATGACCCTGGGAAAGGAAACTCTGTGGTTCTTTGTCCCACAGAGGTGCCACCGTGCCAAGCTGGGCATCAGGAGGAGCTGATGTGGCATTCCTGATTGTAATGGCTTTTCTATAAAAGTTATTATGATCTCCAGGCAGCCCCTTTCCTTGGCAGCGTTCATTCTCCAGCACAGCTCCCACCTTGGATCCAAAGCTGCTATTTTGGATATAGACCCACAGAACAAACGAGTATTTGGGGCAAAACCCCCAGGCTTCCTTCTGGGGTGGGGTGACTATAAGAACACCCTTCATATTAATTAGGTTTTTACAGTTCCTGAATAAGAAACAGGAATATATGCCAAATAACCTAAAATGTCACTACACCCAGCAGCCCAGCAGGCTTTTTCTTGTAGCCACTAACATGATGGCAGCTGAAAGGAGACTGTAGAATATATAAATCTCCCAAGCAGTCGTGCTCCCAGAAGGCACTCAAACAAGAACACATAATGAAAATGTTGAAGTTGAAACAACAGAATTAAGAGCTCATGGCAAACATGCCCCAAAGGAGAGAGAAAAATTAGAAATAGAGATACATCTCTAACACATATATGTTACAGAAAACTTTCTTTTTTTTTAGACACTATCAGCCCCAAGGCATCCTTTTGATAAGAGTGTAAGAGACTGTGGCAAAGATCCAGCTCCCAAATAGCTGGGTGCTAAATGGACAAGTGGTTGAAAATTAAAAATCAACATTGATTTTAACTTCAACTGACCACCACTTTTCTGCCATTAAGTAAGCACCTGCTGTACAGATAGAGACATCATCCTCTGAATATTTGACTGGTGAATATCAGAATTATCAATATTTAATGTGAATGCTACTCTTGAGTAGTTGCCCTGCATAAGCTGTATTGCAGACCGAAGTCCAAGAATGTATTTGTAACTTAGTTACAGTGGAAATCTGTGACCATAATAAAATAATATGTAATATTGTGGGTTAAGATTCAAATATACAGTAATAAAAGCATATGTATATAGTACTGATGTTTTTGAAAAACATATTTTTTAGATCTTCTTGTAGACGTGGGCAAAGCTACTATCTTTCTTTAGATGTAGAATGGGTTTCTACTGTTACCTTTTGTAGGCTAGGAATATTCATGTTGAAATGATTGAGAGCACTACTCATCAATATTCAGATTTGAAAGACACATGAGAAGGTTATCTATACTAAACTCCTCAAAGGATCTAAGACCACATTTAAAATTTTAGAAATAGAGCTAATGTTTGTAAACCTAAGATAGATTTATCCTATACACCATGAAATATGTCCCTATTCTAAATCATGAGTAGGAAGTCTAATCAAAGATTAACCATCTTTCTTGGGATAGCCAATTAGAATATTTTGAATAATTAATTTGTACACTACCCCTTGATTACCCCTTGCACAAATACATATGTGTGTATATTTTTATAAAGACAGTTTTTGTACATAAGGGAGAAGTGTATTCTTTTAATCATAACCATCCTAAGACTTAAGGGCAAAAATGAATTGCTCAGTAGAGAGCCGTGTATGTCTCTCTCCAGTGAAATTCTGTGTCTCTGCTTTATCAAAAGGAAGCCACTACATGTAGGCAGAAGACTCCTGGAAATTAAATTAATTGTGCCATGCAGAGGAAATGAAACCAAGTAGCTCCATAGCACGGCAAAGTGAAATGATGATAAAGGCAGATTTTACAGTGCTTCCATCTGTCACATACTTGTCTAGACCCATTGTCATATACTTGCCATCCTAAATTATATAACACCCTATAAATCTGCTTTTTACTTTAAAAGTTACAGAGTGTTCTTCTAAAATCATTTCAAACCAAGATAGGGACATATATGTATAAGTATTTGTATCAACCAATGCTAAAAGAAAGGTTATATTGCAAACTTAAGCACTGAGATACTGATTAACGTCAGAGATATTTCCATTTAGAATTCCTGACTATATAACAGTGTTTAATTCCATTTTCACTTTATTTTCTAGAATCTCTTAAAACCTTACTCCCTGTTATCTTTAGCCCATTGTCCTGATAAACTAAGCTCCCTAGGTCCCGACCTGGTTTATCTGATCTAAGATACCCTGCCCAATTAACTCTCATCTATTTTGCAGGAGGATTTATTAACTGAAGCATAATGACACACTGACTGCAGTGCCTGGCCAACTTAGAAAAGAGGCATAAAAAGTTGTGTCTCACTCCAAAAGCTTGTATGGCACACACTTCCTTTCCCAAAATCTCACCACAATATTCTCTACCTTGGGTTCCCATTCCCCAGCGCTTCCACACATCTGAAACTCCATTATCTTTCCTGGATTCTATCTTAATTTCATGCATAATGAACTGAATAGAGGGCTATAATTTAATTTCAGTGGACAAGTAATCAGATTATAGATATCATTCCTGCAGTAAACTTCATTCTGAATTTCAATGGGAGGAAACTTCCACAGGCCAGTGTTAGACATTGTTCTGGAAATTGGTTGGGGACAAGCTATTCACACAATGAGTAGCAATGTGGTAACATTTTCCCCATGGAAGGAAAAAATGGCATATTATCACTTAAAATAGGAACTTGGTATCGCCAGCAGCACAAGGCACAAGCAGTCCAAGGTAATACTTCCATCTTGTTCTCCCCTGTGCTGACGTTATTGGGATTTCTAGATGCTTCTTTTTATTTTATCTTCAAATTAAGTAGGCACAGATGCAGTGCTTAGACTTATACTTGGGATCTGATCTTGTAAAAAGCTGAAAATCCTGAACCAAAGTACAGCCAAAGAGGTCAAAACCCAGTGAAAGCCCTTACATAGCAGGTTTTATTAACTCAAATAACTGGTTTTTCTCGTTTCTGTTGTGCAGGAGTCCCTGCTTAAAAATTACAAAGGACATTAAACACAACTGGGTATTTTTTTAAGGCTTTTCATAGGGTGTTTTTCTTCACAGAAGTTACTAGCTAGAGTTTGGCTGAATATGTAAGGTTTATCAGATGTATTACTGACTCCAGCAGGGAGGGTTAGATGCAGACCCTTATGAACAAGCCCTGTAGATACACAGACAAGTTTCTCACCTCTGAAATGTTGCACATCTTGTGTTCATCAAGTCTTAAAAATTTCTTCATCCTTTCTGAAAACAGGTTCTAAATAAAGAAAACGACATTTCACTGGAGCGTGGGCTCCTCCCTTCTGACTGATGATTTTTCTCATGCAAGGTAAACACTATCTAGAGGCTCAAATTGCATCCCTAGACCACATATGAGAGGTATCTCTGAGTCTTCAAGAAGCCCTGCACGTTTTTGGAGGCATGATCTCTGTGGTGATCAAGCAGTATTGGTACTTTCACGCCTCTTTAAGCTTTCTGCCAGGAAAGGAAAACTTAAAATCACAGTTTGGGCTCCACAGTATGGCCAGGATTTCAGGATGAAACACAGCAGCTGTTTTTTTCCTATTATAACTTCCCAGCTGGCAGATTTTCGGCTCAGAGGTCCTACAACCTGGGCTGATGCCAACAGAAGTACAAAGAGTTGATTACAGAATCGATTCCCCATCCCACAGATAGAAGAGTCGATATTCATCAGAAGGGGTGTTCACAGGCAGGGGATGGCAGAGACAGCCTCTCACGCTTGGGGACACTGCAAGCTCTTTTGGAGGAGCCCACCTGGGCTTGGTGCACACAGCCCCAGCACCAGCATCACCCTGAGGCTGCTCCCAGCTGCCTGAGCAGGAACTCCCTGCAGACTGGGCTCCTCCCCAGTTCCCACTGCTCTGGGCTCTCACCACCCTAAACCTAGTCCCTGTATAAATCCCAATCACTTACTCAGGGCTACTCTTTGCTGGCAGATTTTGATTTTTTTTGGGACGTATTCATTCATTTAAAAAAAACATTTTTCTAGCTACTATAAACTCTAACACTCATTACAGACAAAAACCAACCCCCAACATTCTTTCAGTTGCCTTCCTTGTGGCTCAAATCAGGACTCTGAAACACAAATATTTCCAAGAATCACTTGTTTTCAGTGAGAACCTGTTTTTTCTGTATGAAGTATTCATAAGAAAATCTCAAACTGTATTTCTCAGTGACTCAATAAATAACTCATGTCATGTTCAGTACTTTTGGGTAGTAATTAAAGATTAAAGGCATTCAATAAGATTGCTATTGCTTAATTAAAACCAATAAAAATTATTCCGCATTAAAATATTTGCCTGTTCCCTCTCAGAGTTTATTCTAGGTATATGATAGGAATTTTCCAGCTAATCTTACCTGAAGCAAGCAGGAAGATCTTTTTCCCTGGATGAAAACTTTAGAAAAAACCACATTGTTTTAATCTTCTCACTGTTAAGAATTGTATTGTGTATTTATTCTTCAAACGTGTGGTCCCACATGCATTATTTAATTTCATTAGAGATAATGGACAAATGGATACAGACTATACTTTCATGCTGCTTGTGTTTCTTTGTTGGAATTGTGGAGTTCTAATCTGTTTATTAGCCAATAGAGGGTTATAAACTGCATCAGCCTCTCCAAGTGGCTTTTGAGTCCCTCTGTTGCCAGTTTCTCAGTCTGTAAAACACAGGTGTACTCCTAACACCTTCAAAACAGGAAAAAAACATTACCTCCCTCCTCATGCCATGTGTCCCCTTGCTCCAATTTGTTGGATGAATTATCTGCAGTTATCCTTGCAGAATTCACTCTGCTGTCCCATGCTGAGCAGCCACAGGCGCAGGGAAGGAGCAGAGGGTGCCAAGGAGGGAAATGTGGGATCCACACGCACTGTCGGGGCGATGAATATGAAGCAGCATCCTGCCATGACCCAGGTCCAAAGGAACTGAGTGATGTCTTCAGGACTCTCAGACAATGTGTTCTGGGGCTGGACAATAGAATGATTTGGGAGCTTAGTCTAGATAACCTAACAGAAAAAAAAAAGTCACATTAACCTTATTTTATAAGCTTAAAGGTCTGTCCCTTTGCTTTCTAATTTCTGGGTTTGGAGCTGTGGATACAAAAACAAATGGCAAATTGTGTTTAAAAGCACCTTCTCAAGAAAACATTTGTAAATCTTATTTTCTGGACTAACAGTACCTAGGCCTATACTGTGCTAAGACGTAGCAAGGGGAAATGATAATTTTATAAAATAAAGCTTTGTAAAATTACCTCGGTGGACCAAAATATTTTCACATAACAGATTGTTCCTAATGTGGATTTTTTTTCACCATTATGATTACATAATAAAATATTCCTCTAGCAGAGTTCCATTTGAGCTAGCTCTAGCACTGGCATCAATATAATTCTCCAGTAAAATGCTTAAATCCACTCTCCTGGATCCAAGTCAGAGGCAGTCTCACTGTTAATCCTGTCCTTGATTTCATTTTCTCTATTACTTTTATTTTCATATTGAAGGAAGTTTAAGTAATTATAAGTTAGTCTTTTTATTCTGCATAACCATGATGGCAAATTCAATAATATCATAAATTTTCAGGTCTTATGTATATTTTAATTTCATTTAATGAAAGATGAAAGTATTATTAACACTAAATATTTTGGCTTATCCTAGAACATTGCATTTAATTTTCCATTTTAAATGGTTGTATGTACATTTTCATTAACTAGTCTTTGCTTCTTAGCATCTTATTTTCCTTGTAGGCTTCACAATTTTGATACCTTTAAAAGCCTTTGATCTGCCTTGCACCTTAAAGTATTTAAAACCTTTTTGATTTGATGTAATCATTCTTGTGGTGTTCCTTTGATGTCTTAATTGTATTCATTGCATTGGTATATCTGTTTTTGCTTTCAAAGCGTCCTCTTTGTTCAGAGACAGATACTAATTTACCAATACTATTTTCCTGGTATGACCATCTACAAAAATATGCATTCTTTATTTTTAATTTGAGAGGCTTTTAGATTATGCCAATTCCTAATACTTACCTTCATTCTATGATGTCATGATTGCTAGACACAATGAAAATGCATCCTTTTATATTTGGCACTTATCAAGGCTGCTACAACATCAGTAAAGGTTAAATAAAGGATAGCCTCATAGAGCAGTAGAGCAAGATCTTCTTGAAATATTAATAAAATATTTTGCTGCTTTTTTTACACTGTGCTGTTGTCTGGTTGACATGTAGATACTTGAGCCTTTTATGTTTCACCAATTTTTTTCTGCCTCTTAAAAATTAACTAAGAACTATGCAGTGCACTTCAGCTTTTTAATAATGTGAATGAAAATAGTGCAGAGAACTGATGGCAGCAGGCTGGCCATCTGACCTCTCTGTGTACAGCACACTGCATGCTTAGACCAAAAATTTTCAGTGGCGTGATACTGTTCTACCAGATTTTTAATTATAGGTGCTTGTTGCAGTAAGGTAGAAAAATCATAAAGAAAATCTTCATAAAATCAAGCCTTCTCTCCTGGAATCAGTGCCTTTGTCAAAGCCAGCATCTTGCAAGCAATCCTTTTGTGAGTAATTTATTAGCATAACAAGCTATTCCAAGGTAAAATAACAACTTGAACATATATAAACTCTTTTTGCACTGTTAGGTAGAAAAATGAAAACTATCTCTCACAAAAAACACCCAGAGAGTTTGAGTGACCAGTCAACACAGAATAACAACTTGTTACTAACCAATAAAAGTAATTGGCCAGAAACTACTAACCAGTTGGAGTCCCACACGAGGTCCGTAAAGCTGTAAAAAAGGAGTTATGTGAGTATAGAAGGACTTTTTCCACCACGAAGCAAATGGGGTCCCGTGTGATTTATTCCCAGAGGTGGAACAGCATGATTCCCTGACTGCCTGGTCCTCTGTAGCTTGTAGCCATGTGGAATTACTAGAGAACTTTTCTGGGATGCTCATCTCAGGTCTCCCGTGTGGATGATAAAAACGCGCCCGACGCGCTCGATCAGAGGAGGCATCCCCCGAGTGCCCAGCACGCTGCAATAATGAATTTCTGCTTCCCACTACTCAAAACTCTCTTAGAAACTTTCTATCTGACCAATTCTGGTATCAACATCCACCCGTGACACTAGGATTTATCCATAGGAAAGGAGTCTCCAGCTTGTTCACACATACAGCGTTACAATCTATTGAAACAAGCAGATCAAGATGGATTTAGGGCAGCACAGAATCTGTTCTCATTCACTGGGTCATAACAGACCAGAACCATTCTCCTTCTCACTGAAAACGCTGTAGCAGAAGCAGCCATATCTCTTCTATGGATTTGGTTTTTAAGTGTCTCCCTATAGTTGATCAGAGCTCCTAGAATCAAGTGACTGGATAAGAATTTCAGCTTTCATGTGAAGGAAAATGAAGGTTTTTATCCACCATGACTGTCAAGACCAGCAAGCAAATAAAACAACCTAACCTCATAAATGGAGACTCAAGTAAGGCATAACAGGAATTAATCATTTTATAGGTGTCCATTTTCAAGAACTTTGCAATTCTAGCAGACACTAAAGAAGTGATTTATGGCAATAAAATCTTCCAGGACACCAAAACCCCTGCACTTTCACCTCATTTCTGAAGTGATGCTGCAAGTCAAGATCAATGCATATTCCCCATGTTTTATCCTGTAGAAGTTCAGTTTCCAGTTCCTGTCATTCATAATTCCCCAATGGATCACAGCACAACACAGACACTTTGATTTCCCCAGGCAAAGACATAATTTACATGAGAGGGGTAACACTCAGATTTTATCCCCCAAAAAGAGAAGACATTTGTTTTGTGACTTTTTTGGGACCAAAAAAAAATAAATTAAATAAATGAAAATTTAGGGCTTTCTTGAGTAAACTATTTGTGCACCTTTCAGTCATGTAACCCTTCCCTCATATCTGGTTCAGTATTAGTTTTAGCATAAAATAAATAATATAAAGGACATTAGAATCCTGTGCCTTGCTATGCTTTGACAATATCTTTATGTGCTTCTTTTCCATACAAATAATAATCCTCACAGTCTGTATGTCAGCCAGCCAACTATCTTTTATAATTTCAAGTCATTATTACCATTTTAGAAGTACTATCTGTGAAATAAAGAATATGGTGGAAGTTGTGCTGTACTTTTGCAGCACTGGGTAAAATGGATGTTTTCAAGGTTTAATTATTTTGTGATTGTATCTCTGCAATATCTGCTTAAATAATATTGAGAAAGGTTAACTACTGCATTAGTGCTGATTTTTAAATAAATGTCATTTTGGGAAGCTGAATAGAGGGGAGTAATGTCGAGATGAAATTACCAACAAAGAAATTGTCCTTTCACTGAAGTAAGCCCCACAGACATTGTAATGTAATTTCTTGTTAATGAAAGCATTAATAGAACTTTATCACAAGAGAACCCTCTGAATTTTAAACTATCATAGATCGTTGTTCAAACAGGGTATGACAAAACCATTTTATATTGATTATATATTTCATTTGCACAGCTGGATGCACTAATGAAATATTCTGAGTATATTTCCCAGTAACTCAGAAACAGTAATTAAAATAATTAAAATTCTTTCCACAGCATAAAAATTTGACAAGTATACTGTCATTTTCAGATCCATCACAAAGACCTCAGTGATGTAGTGGAGATTTTAAATGTACCAGTCACAGTCAAATAGCAATTTTGTTCTGTCCTGATACATGTCATGTTGAGTATTTATTTAAAATACTGTTCAGGTGGACAGGCTTTAAGAAAGTGGCATCATATTTTCACCTGATGCTTGAGAACAGCAGATGAACACCAGGAATGCCTTGCAAACATTCAAACAGCACACGTGATTTTTGTGTGCACAGTATGCCAAGAGATCTGCTCTGCACCAGCCACAAAGCCAGCGATCTGTTAAATGCACCATCAGGAAATGCAGCATCACTTCTGCTTTCAGATGTTGTGACAGTCCACACTCCTTTCTCTAATTCTCACCTAACACTTGGGCTATAGCATAATTTCTAGTTGTCAGGCATGGTTTAATTCTATTTTAAATTTTGCCAAAGTGTAGTCTCGAGAAGCTATAAACAGCAGGGGCCAGATTTTAATAAGTGTCTCTGTTACCATCACTTCAGCAACACGATTCCCATTGCTGTAATCACAGGGGGCCTTCACCATGCCTTCAGGGACACACAGTTGAAGCCAAGAAAAATGTCACAGTTATTAACAGATTACAAAGAAAGAAAAGTAAGGAAGCTGCTTTAGCATAGCTAGAAAAGTACTCTCCTAATTAGAGCATTAGAACATTGTTACATTCCTCTCTTCAGTACCAAGTGGTGGTGACATCTATATTTATAGAGGGGTTAAATGACAAGACATTGACCTTTATTAAAATTTGTAGGTGAGGATTCTCTTCTGGTGTCCAAGAACTCCCAAGACCTTTTTCAGCTGTTGTGCACACCCTCCCTTGTCTCCTTGGCCATGTCACAGCCCCTTCCTTAAGCTGCAAGTGCACCCCTATCCAGTGACATCCAGCAAGGCACCAGCACTTCATCCTTCTCCTTTCTTCTGTCCTAAGCTCTTTACCATCTTTGCCAACTACATCCAGCTGAGCTTGACCACCTAATTATAAACACATGCAGCACTTGTCATGTTTTAACTCGCAGTAACCAGGGGAATCTTTTTTTCCCAGAAGCTCCTAATAAACACAATAGTAAGCCACAAACCAAAATTAAAATCAGCTGCTTGAAAGCTCAGTGGGTGTAGCTACATCACTCATTTAGTTTGTTGTAGGGTTTCTTTTGAGAGAGAAGCTGTCTTGCGTCCTTAACTGGTGTCCTCTGTCATTCTTTAGCAGAACTATCATTCCAAGCCCTTTCCCTCCTGGTGGATACAAAAAACGTGGAGCACCCAGGTGTGTCTCCAATGATGCCCAGTAAATCTCAGAAAGGAAACCAGAGTGAAATTAATGCTGAGAAAGTGCAGCGTGGATGCAGGTTTAAGGGACATAACAACTAAAATAAAATCTAACCCCACACCTCTTAGTAAAGCAGATGGATGCACTGGGAAAAATCTACTTTCGCCTATTTCTTACAGACTTATTAAATTACTCCAGAAAATTGTATTGAAGTGGGAGAACAAAGTAGAAATAGGAAGTTAAACACAGTAATAGATTCTTTCTCATTTTTGTTAATAGTTCTATAAAGAACAAAACCAATAGTCATGTCATGGAGTGGGGAACAGGATGTAGCTCAGGGAGGAGGAATACTGTCACCTGAGTGAATCAACCAAATGTGCCTCAGGTGGAGTGGCTGCCCTAATCCAATGCAAAAGCACACAGCCCTTTGGGGAGGAAATACTGAAAAATGGAGCTCTCTGAGCACCCCTACAATTTAATTTTCACTGATCTCTCAGTGGTGTCTAAACCCAATATTTATTACTTTACTCTAGGAATTGAATTTGGTCCTGTTTCTAGTAACCAAATTTTTCTTAACACAAAGCATAATAATAGTTTCAAGTCTTTCACTGTTTTCTTGGTGAAGCAACTGTTGAGAGCAGTCACTGACTTCCAAACTCCTCTTGGAATATCAACCTGCAAGTTTTGGTTATTAAACCACAGGGCTTTATTGTCTATCCAGCCAGGTAGGAAGGCTACCCAGTGCTCTGTCCACTGTCCCCTGTTATTTATTTCTCCTTCTCTGCATGCACACTGCAGTGTACACCCTCCTTTCTTTCCATCTTCCCACTGCCCCTGGGGGTGCCCCATGTGCAAAATGGCATTTACACTGGAGGGTGAGCAAGGTGCAGAAAGCTAAAGAGACCTGTGGAAATCTGGAAAAGTTCCTGGGAGACATAATCTGTGGATTCAGCCTATTGTTCCAAATCCTGCCCTCAATAATTTGGACTTTATTTTCAGCATGCAAATAAAAGGTTTTGTGAAATTTTATGTCTCTACCAATCGCGATTTCAAGGGTCTCTCACATATGAAAAGAAAATTAAAACAAAATTAAATTCACAGCTATTTTTATGTAAATAAAGATGGAATTTTATAGAAACACAAGCATTTTCCATACCTTAGACTCATTCTTCTGTGTCAGAAGGTCAAAAGATTATCTAGGACTTGTCTCTTAGCAATACATTTTAATTGTTCTATATTTTATAATTATGAAAACATTTGTGTCCACCTCCAAATTTCAGTAAAAGTGTAAGAAAGTTTTATTTAACTTTGTAATGAAAATATCACCATAGTGAGAATATGTATTAAATACATATATCTACAGCAGTACAGAAATTTCTGACCTATAGGAATTTAGATAAACATAAATAGTGGGAGTAGAATAACCTCCTAAATTATTCGTCAGTTATCTGCCCCTAGTCCTAGATTAAACAGAACTTGAAAAACAAAGATGCAAAAGAAAAAAAAAATCATAAAAGTAACAGGAAAATTATGTTAGGAGCAAGTAGACAGGAAATGAAATCCATGCAAATTTCCAGCAAGGCAGGACTCAGAAAATTACACTGATTTAAAAATTACAGTAAGGTACTGTAAAATCATACACAAGAGTGAACTTTATGCAGGTCCTGAAGGAGAGTTAATATAGCAAAATACAATGCAAGAGAAAAGGAATTTCTGTACTGTCTGGAAGAGATAAGTTTTGCTCCCAGCCCCTTTGAGCCCTGCTTACCTGACTGATGTGTATTTTGGGCAGCACACTTCCCTCAGTCATCAGGGCCAGGAGACTCGGGAGAGAGGGAGGATTTTTCATCCATTTTGCACTATATGTGAAAGAGAAGGACAGGCATTTATTTCAGTTCTTCACATCACTGATCATACACAGAAATACAATTCATCAATGTCGTTCCACAAAAGGCAAGACATTTCAGCAGAGAATGCTGTCCTATCTGACTACAGCACTACTTTAATTAATGTAATATGTACAGGACAGTATCAGGATAAGTAAACAAGCTGCTACACTTAACAAGACTGTGCTCTGAAAGTGAAATATGCTTCTAGTGTGCTAATGATTTTTTTGTAATTCTAAAAATAATGATGACACGCTGAAAAATAGTTTTCTGTGTGCAGTTTTGCTTTGCCTTCTTTATATAATTATCCTTACAAGTTCATCTAAGTTATTATTTAAGTAATTACATGGAGCACGCCTTTCTGGAAGAGAGTAGCTACAATCTAGGGCTGCGTAGATCAAATTAGATCTCAGCTGCATACATCACCCAGGAAATTTCAGCATTTGCGCAACACATTTATTCAGGTGGAATTTAATTAAACCGAACAAATTAAAGCTGACTAGTGACTCATTTCGGAGCACTGGAGCAGAGGCATAGACAGTGACACTGGAAGAAATTTGTAACCATCTAGGACATTGTCATCTCTCAGTAGCCCTCAATTAGCAATTAATAATTTTGTGAAATTTAAATTTGACTCGCACTGTGCAAAAACCAATTTGAGAAGGGAGACCTGTTCAGCTATGCATTTCAGCAAAGCCATCAAAACGTGCAAGCACTTAAGCACGCACATTTGGAGCCCTACAAGCAAACTGTCAGCACACTGCTTACTGTGTGTATGTACATATAGACTTAATCCAAACTCCCCTGATGCAATTTCAGAAATAGCATAAATATTCCACATTTTTCCTAGAGAAATAGATTATACAAAATAGTCTTGATATGTTCCCATAAGTTCAAGCATTTAAACATTTTCAAAACAAAATCTGCCTCAAAAATACACATTTTGAAAGCAGAGGGAAACATAAATCACTGTGATTGTTAAAGCAAGTGAAAAATAATGGATGAAACTAAAAATAAGTATCAAATAGCATAGAAAATTTCAACAGAGTAAAGTGGTGCTCAGTAAATGTCCAAAACATTTAAATAGCTGAGGATGATTTTCCCATTACTGAAAGAAAAATCCCAGCCCTCTATAGAAACAATTGCAGGAAGAAAAACTGGTAAGCAAATTTATAATCGAAATCACAGCAAAAGGAAAGAATCAGAGTTGGCATCACCAAAAACATATGAAAAAAAGAAATATTCTGATCTGTTTTTTTTGCAATTCAGGAGCACTTAACCAAGGCAGACAATAAACAGGTAAGTCCCAACATTATTTTTTTTCCCACATCCCAACAGAGCCATCTTCTGTGTGGTTTTATCATCTCATGCAGAAGGGCTGGACTAGATGGCCTTTGAAGGTCCCTTCCAGCCTAAACCATTCTATGATTCTATTTCTAGTCCTACACCTCATGAAGCCAAAAAATACTCATTACATGAAAAACAGCCTCGGCTTATCCAGACAAACTGTAAACCAGTTTACAGGAGGCCAGATGCTTCTAAAATTTCTGAGAATTAGATTTCAAGTTCATGGTTTTCTCCTAATGCTTGTAAAAGATACAGCTTTGAGAGCCTGCAAAACTCAGACCTTTCTCATTACTTCTGCAGAACAGCTGTGGCTGCAGTACAAGACCTTCCAACTTTCCAAACACCTTCTCCTTTTCCAAAGGAGCATTCTACAGGAGTGAGGCAGCAGTAAATTGTGGCATTATCTCCTGGGATGACCCTGCCAAGCTGCAGTGCTAAGTGGCTTTTTCTTGGATGGCTGGAGAGACACAATGCACACCTCAACATCTTCAGAAACTGGAAAAATGCTTACAAGACACTGTAGAGATTATTTCACCTTGAAATACATCTGCCATAGGTCTTACTTCTCCAACTCTTTGGAGGCTATATGGGGGAAAAGAGACATCCACTGAAAAGGAAAATTGATTATTTTGAATTTTCAACAGTGAGCAGCTATTCCCAGCTGCTAAGAACTCCAGAGGTTGATGTAGTTTGTATGCAAGAGAGAGAAATATTTTGGCAGCTCCTTATCGTGGCAGCAAATCTTCTGCCCTTTCACATCTGTATTTTGGAGGTAAGAGAGAGAAATTAAGGTGGTCCCCCAGAAAATATTAACTAGTAAATTATCAATGTAAGTCTGCTTTCTTGCTGCTGCTGTCAACAGCTATGAGGAGTTCTTTTCTCCTCATAGAAATTTATGAAAATTTATTTTCTCTACATAATTTTTTGATGGGTAAGATAGCCATAAACATAAACAATTTCATTGTTCAATATGATCAATATGACTTTTAAACCGCTTTAGCACTGACAGAAAGTTGTTTGATTTTTAGTTTCTACTTGGGGGAAAAATCTCTCTCTGTAGATTCTGAGTCTTTAGTATAACTTGGCTACCATTTTTATGAACAGCAAATCTAGAACAGGAAATACGGCTGAATAATCCTTCACCAAGTATTGCATGATCTCAGGACAGTCAAGGCTGAGGTCCCTCATATTGTCACAAACCTGTGGCTAAATTAAACTACCAAGCTATTCACAATAATTTGTAACATTACATATCTACCAGAAATGCTGATTTTACCTTATATTCATCATATTCCTGCTTCCAGATTCTCTGCCTTCTATACTTCCAGGTTCTTTGCAGCAAATGCATAGCAGGCTTAATTCTGCAGTTTCTCAATGAATACATCAATTTTGAGCTCTTCCTTCTCTGGAAGTCTATCAGTGAGGCATGGCAGTGTAAAGAAAAAAATGTAAATCCATTAATACCAAATTTTTGGTGAATACAACCTCAAAATGTTAAAAAGTAGTGGCTTGATCAACAAGTAAATGCCAGCTGAGAATTTTACAAGGAAAAATTCCATTTCATTAACAAATAATATAGAGAAGTAACCAGCATCTTTTACTGAATGTAAAGCAGTAAATTCCAAATATCTGTTATTTCTGTGTTTATCTGGATTTTCCCAATACCACATATAATGCAACATTATACCATAGCAGCCTAGAACCCAGATATTTCAAGTCTACACGAACAGAAGATGGAGAACATAAGAACAACAAATGAATATTCTCCTTGCTTGTCCTGCCAGCCTTGGAGACACAAGCAGGATCTAACAGCCAGTGACTCCCAGGCTGCTATTGAAGCCCAGAATATGGAAAGATGGATCCAAATTTTCCTGTGGCAAGCCAGCAGAAGCCCTCATCCCATGCACATCACCAACCTGGTGTCAAAATTACATTTCCTACTGGTCTGCAGAGGTGTGGATATTATTGCCATGGTTCTCAGAAATTGTGCAAACAATCCTTTGCACCCCACAGATATGAGAGGGGTTCAACTTTGCTTTGATTGTATCTTTGAAAAAATTTTCTGATTACCAAAAATACAAATAAGAGAGCACAGGAGGCTTTGCATTCACACTGATTCTAGCACCCCTACACAGCAGCGTGCTCAAATAGTACAGCAAGAACTTTTTTTGAACAAATTCAATCTTTGCTGATTTCTCCTTCCTCTTCCTTTCAGAAGCCCTTAAAGGTAACAGTGATGGAGACAACTCAACCAAATAAAATATTATTTCAGTTTTATTAAAGGACAGGAAATACAGCTGTTCCTTTTTGGAATAAAGTAGACATCTAAGCTCCTTGTGCTGTGAAGCAAAAGCATGAAAATCCTTGCTCCACAAATACATCTCCTCATGGAGACACACATCCACCGCAGACATCTACCTTTTGGAGCTGGCTCTGCATCTTTTGTCTTTTAAGCCTATCCAAAACTGCTAATGCAGGGAAAGGAGTGCATGTCAGGGAGAAGTTTCATTTACATCTGTTCTTGCCCAGCACTGAGTCCAGCAGAGACAATATGTCACCAACTCACATTTGACAAGCTCTCTGGCTTTTCCATTTCTGCCTGCAAGTGATTTGGACTATCACACAGGGTGAGAAAGCTGTAACTCGGTTTCCTCCAGCCACAGGATGAAAGGTTGCTTTGGTGATTTACATTGAGATTAATCACAATCATGGCCATGGCCAATAGTTATCCTTCTGTGTTCTGGTAATTTAATTTTCCTGCACAGAACTAATCGAAGACAACCGAGTTTGTATTCTTGGTGCTCGTTGGAAGTTTCCTTATTGCTGCTATTGCACATTGCCTGCCTGAGTCAAATGATTACATGGGGTCTTTTTATGGTTCTTTTTTTGGCATAGCTGGGTGGTAAGCCTTGTGTCATCGTAATGAGTCAATTGTTAAAGTGCAAACTAAAATAAATAAAAGCAGACAGGTGGGAGCAGGAGCCTGAGCACCTGACGGGCCATGGGGTGCCTGGATCCAGAGCTGTGCTTTAACACGGATGGGATAGGTGTGTGGCAGCTGCCCCATCCAGCTGTGGCTCCAGGCTCAGGCTGAAGCACCTCGGGCTGGTCTGAGTGCCTCTTTCCAAAGCCCAGTGGTTCCAGCCTGCTGGGTTTCAGTTGTGCCCATTTTTAACAAAAGCAAATGCAAATGAGAAGCTACCCAGAAACAGCACTGCATAGTAATGTCCTATATAAATTTATAATGCAATGGAAACAGATGGTACATTCAGCACTGTCAGAGAAAGCCATTTGGGTTTTGGTATCTATTTCTTTTTTTATTTTTGATGGTATATTTACTCTGTCTATTTTCATTGCTGGGTTGTTTCAACACCTGTATAAATGAGAAATCTACCCTAAGTGAGAGCTGCGCAAACAAACCTTGGTAACAGACACAGCTTTGTCTGTCCAGATGTGATTTTCTGACCAGTGATGTAAATGGTACAGCACACCACTTTTTGATGGCAACCAACAATGTTACCTTGGTTTCTACTTCCAGAAAGAAGGGTTAATTTATGAGGGATCATTAGTAACTATTTCCAAAAGCATGAAAACCTCCTTCAGTTTTTATGAGGCAAGTTTTGTGTTAAAGATGAGGCAACAGATCATTTATTTTGATGCTGTATTTCACACGGTATTTGTATTCCACATTTTCTACAATATTTACAGGAAAGGCCAGTATGGTGATCTTAATTCAGGACACACAGCTCAGAGAAGATTAATTTAGACCAGGCTTGGGGCAACACATAGCTTATGCAATTTACTGTCACCACTTCCACTGAATCTTTGCTGATTAATTCAGCTGCAGACAAAAAAAAAAAAAAAAAGTGACCACAGTTTTTTTAAGGGAGGAGCATGATCAGGGTGGCTGGGTTGTACACTGATATTGTACAGCTTTGAAGTAACTCCTCTAGTGACTTCAGCCAGTGAGAAACTCTCCAGTGAAAAGTTTTCATCAGAAACTGTTCATTCAACCACTAAAATCCACCAAATATCTCATGCCCAGGAGAGAATTTATGGCCATGATGCAAAAAGGCAATGCAAAAGCCCAGCTGTCTATTGCTGGTACACAAAGAAGCTGATTTAACTTTGAAGAATAAACCTCAGTTTTCCATTTTCCAGTGTCCTCCACTCACTGTTTTCTCTCACATTCTGCAAGGCTTATTCTACCTTGCATGCAGTGATTACTTCCCAGAACAAACTACTATTTGAATTCCAATCTCAGAAAAATAACAAAATTGCCAAGCTAGAAAGTATTTAATCTGCTTGGTCATCTTTTTCCTACCCTCAAGCCCACTGTACTGAATCTTTTAAACAGAAAATTTCCTCAGAATAGTAAAATAATTTTTCTTCAAGCAGAGTTTCTCTTTGGACAAAATGGGTAAATAAATATGCATCTCTTCTCAGAAAGCACTGAATACCAATTTTTATAGTATTTCTCACTGTTCACTGTACTGTAAATATCTACACTGGATAGATGAATACAAGGTTTTTTTATCATGAAACAGTTTCCCTGCATCCATCAAAGGTAAATTAAGACTAATGTGAAGTACTGTAACAGTTCTCACATCAGCTCATTCATGTAATAACTTTGTCAACTAAAAGAATGGGCCATTGGGTTGTGAATGACATCCTGAAAGGCAAATCCTGAAAAGTAGGGATGGTGAGTAAAGAAAAGGGGAAAAGAAGAGAAAGAGAACAAGAACTCACATTCTGTGTTCCTTAAAGACAAGAGGAAAATGATTGAGTTCAGTGTAGGGCATGAAGGAGAGAAAATATCTGAATTAATAGTGCAGTTAAAAGTCAAGAAGTGTTCGTCTCTGGGATGTAAAACATATTATTTACATTTTATAGTACTCTCCTAAAATTCTTGTTTTATCTGATCTACTTGTGATGGGATGTCTTCACAGCAGGAGCTGTGGGACCTGGCCCAGTCTGATCAGATCACAACCTCAGTCTTTCCATTCTCCAGCAATTATCAATGAACCTTGTTTTTTCTGTATTTATGATAGCACGGTCTTCTGGACTGCTGCTGTCAGTAATAACACTGAAATTAAGAGCAGCACATTTCAATTAGGTTGCTGATGGGAGCCAGGATGGAGAGCTCCACGGCAGCCATGGGAAGACAGGAAATCCCACTGGAAATTCATTGCACAGCACTGTTTGAGACAAAAATAGCAAACTAAGAAGTATTGACTTGCCAGTGCAGGACGTGATTAAAATTAGATTTCCATTGAGAAACAAATTAGTACATTATGTTATTTTCACGTATCAAATAAATGGATGGCTGTAAAAAGACTTTGTTTATATACCGTTTGTATCTGTTTAACTGATATTTACAGATAAACAAAATAGACTAGAATCTGGAATATATCAATGCAAATCATATGTTTGTCTTCATCCATTGAACAGTTTTTTTGTGAATTTGTTGATAACCTGTTATTTTAATAGTGAAAACCAAGTAAAAACTTCACCCAAATGAGCAAATTCCTTCCCTACTTACTATGCAAATAGAAACAAACTATATTTTCCAATTCTAATTAAACCTCTACCTGTTCCTCAATCAGGTAAATTGCTAATAGCTTCTTGCTATATTATTTTTGGGACCGAGCAGAACTATTCTTGTTGCTATAATTAAGACTTCTAAAATTAATATTTAAATTTTATAAATGCTGGACCACGACATCCTGAGAAATAATAAATACAAGTGTGATTGCAGAGCTGAAGTGAGCTGCTGTGTGCATTTGACTTTCCTTTATCCTGCAGTCTGCACGTCTGCTCACTTGAATGCTATTAAGTTCTGAAGCTGATTACATGGGCTGGCTTGTGAATCAACCAGCCAACCCTTCAGGCACCTAAAAATAATGTTCTGTTGCTTTTGTTAAGGGAAAAAAAAATGCCTGTACCACTTCAAGCAACCTGAGCTAGACCTGAGAGTGAAAGCCCAGCCTGGTCCAACCAATTCAGAACCCTGACATCAAAACTAAAGTACTGCTTTTCATTGCTGAGGGCAGGGAACAGAAACGTGGTGATCTCAGCAGCTGGGCATTCGGCTGGGATGGACGGCAGCACCTTGTCAGTCTGTCTGTCTGCAGGTCTGGCCTTCAGGTCTAAGGCTCTCTAGGCTTTCATACCAGCAGAGAATCTGACACAGGGAGCACAAGAAATGAGTAAAGCAATTGCCCAAAAATGGCAAATGAATCCATCACTGGTCATTATCTGCAGTGAGGTTGTGTTTGGGAATGGGAGAGAGAATTCAGCGTGCATATTAAACCCAGAATGATAAGATTCCTAGAAAAACAAAAATACAAATTACTTTAAGGAATTTTATAAATCCAGTTCAAGAGAGAGAGCAGGTATCCATTCCCTTTCATGCCACTGGTTAAAGATCTTCAAGACTGAAATTCTTCAGATGTTTTAAAGGATCAATGCTGTAATATTTTTTTTACTTTTTTTTTTCTCTCCTTGGAAATCCTGTTCTGAATCAGTTTTGACTCCTCTACATTCACCCAAACATTAAGAGCAGGTAGAAAGAATGGTATAAAGAATATACAGAATGGTAGAAAAGGCAGACAGAGGAAATAAAAAATTCTGTTATGGCATGAAAATAAAAAATGAACCACTTTAAGAGTCTGACTTTCAAAACTAAGTGTCTACCCTCACCCCAATAATATGAAACAACAGAACAACCATTTTTTAGTAAAAAAGATGATTAAGACTTAGTGGAAAAAGGCTGCTTATCCTGCAGTGACTGAGTTAATGGAAGGCCTGAATTGTCCTCCAGAAGCTTCCCTCTGTTGATTTATACAAGAACCTAGGACAACTACACTGCTAATTAGGATCTTCAATTAAGCAGTCAACATTTGGTGGGATAATGCCAACCAAAGCAATTACTCTCACTTTTTTGTACAAATAGAATGCTACACCACGCCTGAAAGATTCATCAGGGAAGGTACAGATCTTGAACTGAGAAAAAATAGGTGTTTATCACTTTCTGTGTTGTCTTCCTTTAAGGACCTCTTGGGGAGCTGAAAGGGTATTTGCAGTACCAAATCAATACAACCAGGCAAGGACATTTGCAAATAGTCCCCAAATGCATCTGCTCATGTCCTGCCCTTTCCTTCATTAAAGAAATTTAGTCTCCTCCTGTATGAAAGCTTGCCTAGAAGATGGGCACAGAAAATGAATGGTTCCCTACCAGATATTTGTAAAATTTCACAAATCTTAATTTCATCTTCCTTCCAATTGTCCTTTCCATTTCCTATGCTTATACTCAGTTAAAAATATAACATATAACTGCTACTAGTTTACATGTTGCTGCAGTTGCTGCACAGCAGCTCCACAGAAACCTAATTAGGCATTGAGCACCAATCTGAACTATAGCTCACCAATTGTTTTAAAGAACATTTCAAAAGAGCAGAGAATTCAGCCAACTCTTACTTTGTGTGATTTAGCTTGTCAATAAGAGAGGGGGTTATGATATTTTCACCTTAATTATCCTAATTTTAAAATTCCTCTTTCAAATGAGAACAGCCTTGCAGAATGGATTTCACGGTTTTAATTATTCCAAAATCATGCACTGCTTATAAAAATTAACAACTGCCTGTAATTATGGGTGCATAGGGGTTTCTCTGCTTAATGCAAAATGCCCTGTTCAAAGTCAAGGTATTTTAGTGGGGCAAGGACATAAAATGTCACAGTTTATGCTGAATGGGAAGCTTCGCTCTTCTGATAGAGAGTTATATAATTTTCTTTTCAAATTACAGTTTAATTTATTTTACCATCTTTTAAAAAATGCCAATCTCTTCTAAAAACCGTGAAGAAACATGTAAAGATATACAGTGTGTTTTCTAGAAGTGCAAACAGGATTATTTTAATAACAGTCTTGTTATTGCTGAGAAAATAACAACACTCTCTATGTGTGGTGAGGTGATTCTGGTGACCACATTCTGTTATTTTCAGAATCTGGAATTACAAGCACCCATAATATTTACATCTGGTAAATAGGCAGCTAATGAATTAATTACATTTTCAAACTGAGAAAGAGGAGATTATCCTGAAAGTGATCAGCAACCTTTTTTTTTTTACTTCCCAAACATAAATCTTTTTTGTTCTAAATACAACAGTGCTGGCATTCGGAATGATCAATGAGTTTGAAGTAGTTTGTTAAAACAAAATTTGAAAATCAGTCACTTCACATTCAGTTTTCCACTAAATTAGGAAACAACTGTTGTCAAATATATGAATTATTTGTGAATGGAGTTGTATTGAATCTTGACTTGTTCATGGTTTTGGTGTTCATCTTTGTCTATGCAGATTCATCTTTCCTAGCATGGCAACATGCATTCATATACAGATCTGTTCACCTTTCTTTCTTAAATAATAGCCATGCAACAACAGTATACATAAAAATGCTTTTTCCTACAAGTTTTTCTCTTTATTTGTCAGTTGACAGCCTGAAGACTGTATGCTTGGGTGTGTGCACACCCGTGTGCATCCACATGCAGGTGCAATGTGTGCAGACAAATTTCCAACTTGCATCATGGGATGGAGATTCCCTCTTGCAGCTTTGGTTCAATAAAGGGAAACAAGTTCTCTTGCAGCCAGGAATCAATGATGGTTTGGAACCATTCAACCTGTGCTTTTCCCTCTTGATTAGGGTGACTAGCAGCCCTGCCGCTGAATGAAATTTTGGTTGTATTAAGTAGAACTGACAAAAGCCCATTAGAAAAAATGCATTTTGCTATGTTTTCCTATAATTCTACTTCTTAAAAGAAAAAGTACCGTATTTCTTTTGTCAATTGGCAGCCAGAAGCTGAAATTCATCCCAAATGTCTCTGTACTTGCTGAAAGAGTATTTCATTGTAAAGATGCTGCTGCCATCTATTGGGTGACATTACTAAAGAATTGTGTCCTTTCTGGATTCAGCAAGGACAAATAAATGGTGTCATTCACCTTTTTTCCTGTGAAGTTTTATTAGCAAATAGGTTATAGCAACTTGTGCTTGGTTTGTAACATAGGTCTTATGTAAAGAGCTTGGTCCTGCCTTTGTGACCATTGCTAAATTTCATGAAGAGAGACATTTTGGAATAGCAGTGAACTTTAGTTTAAAAATGTGGCACTGGAACAATGGAAAAATTAAAAATCAACAACAAACCTATCATTTAATATTGCCTCACATCTCAGAATGATCTTATACAGACATTTTCCTGCTCAGTGTCACCAGTGTATCTTCATCACTTGCTGTGTTTGCCTTAGTAAAAGACCTAATTTCCATGTAACTGGCAATCTTGTGCAATACAAAGATATTTCTGTGATATACAGAGACTTGACAGCAGTTTGTTGGGCTTTTTTTCTAAGCAACTTAGTGAGGCTTCAAAGAAGTATTTTGCCCCTCTATGACTGATTTTATTTTTCCTACAAAATTTTAATTGAAGTTCTGAATCCTTTTGCGACATCCCTGCATGTATATCTTCAATACATAAAACACATTTTAATGAACAGGCATCAGAAGGATAAATACTAAAAAGACATCCTTTAGCTTAGAAAGTTGTAGTTCAGTCCATAGTGGGACCACATGGAGCACATATGGTGAAATAAATGCAGAAAGTGGATGAAGTGCCCCCTGTGCTCTGCCAGAACAGAGGCCTTGGAAGCACTGCTCTGCTACAGAAAACACAAACAAATTCTATTGGCAAGAGAAAACAATGGCAGAAGAATGAACAAATCTCCCGCTCTGATTTCACCTATTGCCACAGCTTTCTGACACTAATTGTGTTTCTCTTCTCTCTTAGCTCTCAGGAGAGCAAGAAGGCATTTTGCCTTTTGTGGCCCAGAAGAAAATTAGCTGTCTGCAGAAACCATCACATACATTGCTGCTGCATACACCACCAGTAACCAGCTGGAGTTTATATTGCTGAAATGGACTGGTAAAAGGCCAGCAGCCAAAACCAGCAGGGACAAAATTCCTCTCTATTTCTAAACAGAATATACATCACTCACAACACCGAAGCAGCAGCGAGCTGGAACCTCACCATGCTCACTGTACAGGCCCTGCTGAATTGCACTTTGCAACCTCTTTGATTTTTGTATTACTGAGTTTAAGCCCAGGAAAATTTAGCTAACTGTGTGCCGAGGTCGAGAAAAGCCATCACAGACAGTACAAAATTATTTTCTGCCATTCTTGGAAAAGAACCATTTCTCCAGGCTAGTGTTCTCCTAGGTAAGTATAAATGCCTTCCATTACCATTAAGAGCACAGAAAGGACAGCTATTAAATATTAGACTAGAACTCAGGAGATCTTGCATCTAATTATACTTCTGCTAAAGCATTTCTACATGACCTTGGGCCAGACACACAAAAATCTATCTGTGCTTCAGGCTACCACTGGTAAATGGAGATAATGATATATTTGCCCCTTACAGCAGTGTTCTGAGGTTAAACTCAGGTTACTGCAATATTAACATTTGTTTTTCAGTATTGAAATATAAAAGCACTTAAAGGCCTATTTTGATATGATTAGAGGGGATTCTTTCTTTTTGTGTGCTTACCTTTCCCACTAACACATCATTTGAAAAAAAAAAAAAAGGTGTTATTTTGGAAACAGTCTCCGTTAAGCAGCAGCAGGAGGATTTGTCTGTGGAAGAGCACCCACAAAAAAAGAAGGTGCAGTAGGAAGGGAAGAAAGCTCCACTCCTGTTCTGTGGAAGATTGCAGAGCCCTCCAAAAGAAGGGCTGATAATGTGAGTTCAGGGTATTCTAACAACCAGAATTTCTCCATTATTGAAGGGGGAATGTCTGCAGATGGAACAGTGTGAAATTACAGCCTCAGCTCCAATTGCAAAGGGGATGTGAAAAAGTGGACCCACCATAAGATCAAAATCATGTTGTGAGGTTGGGGGGTTTTTTGCTGTTTTTTTTTTGTTGGTTTGTTGCATTGGGTGGTTTTGTTGTTTTTGGTTTTTTTGGGGGTTTTTTTTGGGGGGGGTTTTTTTTGGTTTTTTTTTTTTTTCTTGGTGGGTTTTTTTTTTGGTGTGGGTTTTTTGTTGGTTTAGTTTGGTTCAGTGGGTTTTTTGTTTGTTTTTGGGTTTTGGCTATTTTGGTGGGGTTGTTTGTCCTTTTGGACAGACAGAAATTGAATTTACAGAAATACAATTTAGATTTGCTTTAATACTAATTTATAGCAGCAGTACAATTTGAGTTATACTGTACTATGGTTTCAAAACTTCTACTGCCCCAACCAACTGACCTTTTTATTCAGGTAGGGAGATGTTTTGCATTAGGATTCTGATCATTTCTGCAGTATCTATAGCTTAGTAAAGCTTTGCAGTTCCCTGGAGGGGCACTCGCCAAGTTCTTACCTTAATAAGCTCTTGGTCTTTGGTTGCACAGAACCTTATTTTTCAATCCTAATCTTAACTTGGCAAAGTACATACTGGTTATACAGTAAATATGCCATAAGAATGTGTTAAAAAGAAAGGAAAAGTCAGCATTTTACTTTATCCAAGCTGGTTTTCTATCTAAACCAATGCCAAACATCTAACAGGCATGGAATGTTTCACTTGCAGCAATAAAAATTGTAAAGAAGAGGTCAAACACTTTCTTCCCTTTAAACCCAAGGATTGCAAAAATAAGGAATGCTGTATGCTGAGGTTGCCTTTTAGCTGCTCTACAAAATGCTCCTTGCAACCTAATGTCTAAAAAAACAAATTCTAGCTTTAAAAATGGTATTTTGAATGCTTTGTTTGGTGCTGTAGAGGCTATAGTGACACAGGGTTGTAGATAAGGTTGCAGATACCTGCTCAGTCTCATTTCTGCAGCAGTTAAATCTGAGTATGGATACCAAGTGATTTTGAAACGCATTATTTTCTGGATTGGAATTTTGGTTTTATTTTTCTCGGAATGTGTCTATTAATTTAACACATTCAATTAAAATTACTAGAAATGTAAACAATTTCTTCTCTGTTAAACTGGCATTACTGTACCATTCACCCCAGGTATGACAGCCTGTCAATGCAATGAAAAACAGTTCTTTTTCCATCTCTGACCTGAAAGGAACACATGAGGAGATAGGACAGGAGTGTGATGAGCTAGAGGAATATGGTGCTGGGACAGTATTTGTGGCTTAGTTATCAAGAAAGAGAAAGAATTAACTTCTGATTAGACAGCAATAATGAAAAATGTGTGTATGTGTGTTTAAAATGCCTTCTCTCTGTTGTACAACTATTATTTGGTTCAGGGAATTAATTTAAATCACACTTTTACTCTAGTGGCTACTTCAAATATCTCCTTTTACCTTACTCTGCTTCAGAGATTTGAAGTCTGGTTTTCTAAAGATCTAAAGGCCAAAAGCTAGAACTAAGTCAAAACCACTTGTATCCTGAATACATGAAAGTCAGAATACTGACTTTGCTAAAACACTGTGTGCCAAGCTTCGTAGGCAGTTGTTTAGATCTGAGGACCTAACATCAACCACTTCCCTCCTTGGAGAAGCAGGGAACTTCTCATGAAAAGAGATTAAAAAGAGGAGATTCCTTCACAGCCTTATGTACAGAAGTTTATTTTCTGACTGCTTGGGCAAGCAGCAGGGAGGCAATATGGAGCCAAAGTTATGCTTTCCCATAGATCACAGGGTGGAGAGCAGCTTTTGTAATTGGGAACTCTGTATTTGTAGAAAGAGGGTGTTATATTGCATTTTATACTCAAAGAAATGCAGTCTGTATCTCAAAGAGAAAAGCAAGAGTCCTACCTGCCCAGAAAACCAGATGTAGCTGAAAGCTCACTAGCAGGACATGGCATGCCTGAATATTCAGATCTTGTTGTCTTAGGTCAGATATTTAAAATTATTGGAAACATCATAGTTCCAGCCTCAATCATGTTAAGCCTCCTTTAAGAAAAGGAATAGCAGTATAGTAATGGATAAAAAAGAATTGTGCATGTATAATAATGGAACTCAAGATGATGAACCTCAACAATCCTGTGACCTTTGCCTTATGCAATGCCCTTAAAACATAACAAATCTGTGGAAAAAATGGCAAAGATTCTGTGTAACTAAAGAGCACACCACATAGCTTTGACATCAGGAATGGTGCAGCTAAGGATCAGCTTTAGTTCTTCATTATAATAATTCATAAATTTCAGTGGTTGAATATATTCACGTAACAGAAAGTTTGGGAATAATTCTGAGGAGAGAGAAGTGTTTTAATAATTCACAGTGACATAGATGCACTCATGACATTTTTTTTACCTCAACTTCTTAGTGTATTCCTCTCCATTTTACTTCATTTCTTCTCTCTCTCTTGCCTGTATTTTTCCAGGCTCCTCCTTTTCTTTCCAGGCTTCCAAACTTTTAGGTCTCAGTAATCTGTACTGAACACATATAAAACAGAGGTTTAATAACTTCTAAAATAAACAACAATGACCTTCTTCCCCCAGTTCCCTTTCTCCAGAAAAAAAAGAGATTGAGAGGGTTCATCTAATGGCACCAACTCTTTTTATCTACTTTTTATTTCAGCCTGTAAAGTAGCACTATGGATGGAAGGAGATAACTTATATGACAGCGGGTTTCTGGTATAAAGGGCTTTTGTTTTCTTTTGTAGCAACCCCTCAGAGAAACAATAAGTGAAGCAAAGAGATAGATATTCTACAGTATTAAGTCTCTAAAGTACAACCTAAAAAAATTACTTGTACAGTTGAGTACTACAGCCTTCTTTAAAAAAACAGAAACTAGAGGCAGATTCTAGTTTATAATGTCACTGAAAATAGAAATTTTTTCTAGCTTTTACATTTCTGGGTTTTTATTCAAATGTCTCTGACTCCTAGTTTCATTTTAGATGTGCACTGCATTTCTCACCTTTCTCCTTTTCCCTCCCTTGACAAGCACTAATTATTTGTATGCCACACATTCCTGAAGGGCATGCACTTTTTCACAGGCGAACAGAGACAAATATTTAAAGCTGGGGTGAAAACAGGAAAACATTTATTAGCCCCCAAAGTCAAGGCTTTGCAGGGCAGAGTTAGTAGTGCAGTCATGCCTGTAATAAGCAGAGATCATGGCAAAAGGAGGAGCAGAGGACAGAAAGCTTCTTCCAACATCCCCAGCTCCACTCCCCGAGTAGAAACCCATTAGAACAACTTTCTAGCCATTCCTGTAGGTGCCAAAGGCTCTCTAATAAACATAAATAAGTCTAATAAAGGAGAGAGGCTTAGCTATAAATACTGGAAGATTTTCAGCCATATTTTCTGTCAGCTCAGTCTGATGTCACTTCAGAAAATTCTCTGATTCCACTCTATAGAGCAGACGTCTCCATAATATAAGCTGTAGTTATTCTTTACAGAACCAGCTTCAGACAGTAGAATTAACTAAACTGAGAATTAAACCATGAGAAAGATGAAATCAAGTTGGAATAATATTCTTTCAGATTAAAATGAAAAATTATTTTTCCTGTCTGTTTATGGTGTTGGCACCTGAGACATTGGTTTTACAACAAAGAAAGGAAGTGGTAATCTGTGACTGGATTGCAAGAAAATCAAAACTTTTTTTATATTTGAGCCCTTATGAGTTAATAAATTGAAGCAAAACCTTCACATCAATCAGGCCAAAATCCTGAAGGACTCATAATATTTGGGAACTGCAGATGATCAGAGTGCTCCCAGTCTGGGGGTTTGCTCTCCTCCTGTGTCCCTAACTCCAGGTGAGGCATCCGGCTGAAGATGCACAGGAGCAGCACCGAGATTCCCCAAAGCTGATTCAAAAGCCACACTCACTGAAAGAGCTGAACCTTCACTGCAATAATAACAAAATATTTGCTGTTTATCTTACGTCTGTGTTCAGTTAATTTTTCCACATCAGCTCTCCATAAAGATCCTGTATGGCCTACAATAAATAAAGCTGTAGGTAGCAATGCAACTGCAAGGATCTATAGATTTGCAGATTGTTTGAACCACAGCAACAGCTCCTTATGTTCACTACAATAACATTCAATTAGCTCTAATAAGTGTAAGTTTTAATGTTTAACCCTATGCCTCTCTAAGGATATGCTTGCAGGGGGGTGCAGCTATTAGCTGGTAAAATATAACACCATCTGATCAGGACAAATTATTTTTCAAAACATAGCTGCCATAAAAAGCTAGAATGAAAGATAAATTGACAGAACAACTGCTGCTATATTCTATTTCCAGCATTGTAAATGGGATATTATGCCATAATTTATTTTAATGAGTAACAATTAAGAAATGGTTTCTCAAGTTGCATGTAATTTCTTTCAGTTATTAGTTATTAGTTGTTCGTGCATAAATGTGTTTTAATATTGTCTTATACGAGCTCTATTAGGTGATTAAAGCCTTTCAGTATATCAAATTATTTTTAATTTTAGAGTTGAGCATTGCAGAGACAATTCTAACACAGGGCACTCATAAGAAAGAAACCATTAAAACTTAAGAGAGATGTTCCTTAAGTATTAAAAATATATATGTAGACCAATATGAGAAAGATGTCAGAGAAAACATGAATAGACTTAAGAATTGTGAATAAACTTTGAAGATTATTTTGGTAGTTGAACTGTAGGTCATTAAAGTTAGATTTAATTTTTTAAAAAATATGTAGATATTTCTAACCACTCTGCATATATTGCTTTTGCTATATTTTAAAATGTATTTCCTATTCCAGTTATGTTTAGCTGTCTCAAAAGAACATCTCACTATAATTATTAATTTTCTACTGCAACAACCTTTCAGACCAGTAAGTAACTACTGTGATTTATAAATGACTCTTAACTACAAAGAGTCTTTGTGGCAGCTGGAAATAAATAAATGCCAATTAGGATCACATTGCAGTGTCCTATAGACATGAATTTCAGTAGAAACCAACAATTCTGCTTGTTTGAGCTATGCAGAGAGGCTTGGGACTTGGGTAGTTTTTAACTATTAAAAGAATTGAAGAAAAAATAAGCAGCTATTTAAATTTACTGTTTCTAAACAAATGAAGTTTTGTCTGGGTAAGAGTGCTGCGATCAGCACCAAGCTTTCTTGCATGCCATTTCTCAGGATGCCAGGGATGCGTTCCTCAGGATTCTTTACTTGTTTTTCCATTGCAATGAAGCATAGCCTGCTTTGTGGAGATACAAGGTTGACTAAATCCTTCTTAAGGCAGCAGCAGAGTACATGAGCAATGCAACACAAGGAGTATTAGAGTCTGCATAACAAATTTATCGAAGCCCTTATTTTCCAGTACGTTTAAAATCTTTTCTTTTCCTGCTGAAGATTATATTCATCCTGAAACATTACCCTTCAAGTGTTAAAATGACAAGTGCTGATGAAGGTAAAGCTGATCAGCTGCCAGCCTCCCACTGCTGAACATTATAAAGTTTCTGTTGTTCAAACAGCTCAGTTAATTATCCAAATGTGAAGGATATCAGAAGGGGACCTGCTGAGCTTTACAGCTGACTTCCAGGGAATTAGCCATAATAGAGCCGTTATAAGAAAATTATGACAGACACAACGTGCAGGGACCTCTGCTTACCTCCCCTGGGGATTTGTGCAGGACCTTATAATCAAACAGAGTCAGGACTTTCCTCAGAATCAAAGGCAAGCTACACTTTGCAAGGGAAAAGCTGTCCAATCAACTTCATGGTGTTTTATCACACAAACCCAGGGAGGATTCTAGACTCATGCATATTAATTGCCCGCTGCAAAAAAAAAAATGACTGGCATTCCTCTGCTGCCTGGGACTACTGGCTCAAATTTAGGTTCTCAAAACTACTATCATGCCTTGCCCACAGCTCAAAATGTAGTCCTTGCTGCTTCTGTGGGAGGTTTTCGAGAAACCATTACGTTCCTTTACAACAAGCACTCATACTGGGTCTTTATGTGACAACAGGTTTGGCTTTTTAAGCTGTTACATTTCAACATTTAATGAACTTGGGACATCTCACAGCAAAATAATTCAAAATAATTGAGGACACTTCACTGGCTGCTAAGGAATGTGAAAGAATGAACAGTACTGAGGTGGATTGAGTAAAACATGGAACCTGTTCAAAGCAGAAAAGCCAGAACTTGCACAAATCTGCAAAGCTCTGGCTGATATTGCAGCAGCTAAAGCTCTGTGACATCTTCATTTGATGGTCACAGTCACTTGGGCTAAACAAAAAGACATCAAACTCTTTTTTACCCTCCATAATTTGTGCACACACCACAGTGCTGCACTAGCACAATGCTTAGGAGTTGTTCCTTTCTGCTGTTCCCAGTAATCACTCTCCAACACAAATGCAAATAATTTAATTCACCTGTGTGGGCATGCCCTGCCTGGGGAAAATCCATGGACCTCTGTGCAAACCATGAAAGAGAAAAGAGAAAACTGCAGGCACTGAGGAAGGTTTTACTGAGGAGTTTATCTTTGAAAATGAACTGAATTAGTTTATTCAAATTCAATAATTCATTTTCCATCACAAAAAGTGGGAAACATTAATACTATCATATCTTACACCAAAGTTCACCATTATAATGTTAGAAGTTTTTTGAGAGGCCTATCACTATTGCATCTAGAGACTATCAATTAATCATCTCTAGACATTCTTAATTTTGAATCTCTCTTTGAAATATTGTTTAACTTTGCAGTATATCTTCTTAGCAGGTGCACCTAACAGCTTCTGTGAAATAATGTGCAGCAGAATGAGCAATTTGGGGTGTGATAATATCAGTGAAAATTATGCCCTGCAATTATTACCATAAAGTCATAAATAGGATGGTATAATAATGAAATAGTAATGGAAACCACATTTCCATAATTAAGATAATCCACATTCTGTAGTGCCACAGGTTAATTTGCAAAATTAATTTGATCTGATAAATGGTCATCAAATTTTCATGATATTAACCAAAACCAAAATCAGTGAAATGTTTCTCTGATATAACCATTCAATTCTTTCTCTCTCTCTTTCTCTCTTTTCTACCACAGACTTCAGCATCAAGAATGGAAAATCCAAGATGCTTTTCAGATTTTATGCTACAAGCTCCAGAAAAAAATATTCTAAGAGTACTTTTCACTATCTGTGTAAAATAAAGTTTTACACAGATAGTGAAAACTAGGGAATATCTCAGTTATTTTGACAACGTCTATTTATAATTTATGTCTCTTTAACCATCAGTTTACCTTAAGGAAATATGATTATCTGTTTGTTCCCTGAGCCCTATACCTGAACTTCTCCTCCTCTGATTTAGAATTGCCTTGTCAAACTTCTTAAAGTCAGTTGCAAAAGCAAACATCTTGAGATGTGTGTACATTGAGGTACCAAACACTGCCAAACACTGAATGTAATTTGCAATGTGAAATTCCTCAGATGTCACTGTAGGCTGAGGCCAAAGTCCCAGGCAGCATTCTGAAAAAGGAAAATGGCTCACAGCAGGAAGCTTTTGGTTTATGAAAGTAACAATTACACCTGCTTTTACTAGGAAACTACCTAGCTAAATAAAAATTAAATTCATCTTAAATGAAAAGAACATGCTTTAAATATTTGGACTACAAAGTCACAGACGAAACCTCTCTATTCCATGTTCTCTCCAGATCAGGGTCTTGGCAGCCCATTAGACTTAGAGGATTAATTGATTCTTCCATTCAACACTTGAGTAAAAAAACCCCAAACAAAAGTACATCCACCCCCAGCTTACTCTTGATATTAAGAAGGGGGATGTGTGTGCATGGATGTCAGAACAACTGATTTTAATAAAATGTTATGTATTGTTGCCTAAACGTAATCCATTAAAATGAAAAAAATGCATGTTACATAAAATACTCTTATTATTTTAAAATTTATTTTCACTTCAAACTCTTTGCAAGGAAGAAAATAGAATTTCATTAATTTCTTGAATTCTTGATATTTCTAATGAATAGCCCAGCCATACAAGTACTCATTCACTCAGAACAAGAGGCATTAATTTCCTTTGTCACAAATTTTCCAATGGTTCATGAAAGTGTTTTAACCACGGAGCTATTGGTTACACACAGATCAGAACACTAGGAAGTATTGTCTTAAAAGGTGGAACACAGGATGTCTCTGCATAATAAAGCTGCTTTGTAGTTCTGAGAGAAAAAAGACAATTTTGACTCCACTACCTGCAGTGTGGCAGATTGCACATTCCCTGAGCAGTGCCTCTTACTAAGATCACTGAAGACCAGAGAAACAAAGCTAAAGGAAAAAAAAATCACAGCAAATACTGCTTTTAATCTAGACAAGCCCTGGCAAACATCAGCCTTCCCTGTGCTATGAAATTATGATGCCATTTTGTTTTAAGAGAAACCCCTCTTGACTTCCATATGATAAGCATACCTTACTCCTTTACTCTCCTCAACTGGCTGATTTTACATAACTCAAGAGGAGTGTTATTTCTGGGAAGACAAAATTAACCCTATTCTAACAGGAAGATCTGCAAAGTCATTAACATTTTCAGTGAATGCACCTTTTTTCCCCTGTTTTTCCTAGAAGTATCATTCTTTATTGTAATCTCTCCCCTTCACACTGCAATGTCTCATTTAAAGAATCACTGTAAGCAAACAATGTCTTCTGAAGCAAGAGACAAGGCTTTCATGAGAAGTAATTGTTTGACTGGTACATTTCCCAAGAGACTACAAAAATTATTTCCAAACTACACCATCCAGGAGTATAAAAAATCCAGTCATTTCTCATTAAACAAGGGTCTCTTGAGGGCCAGCTCCCAGGGATGCTTCTGTGCTATCTAGATACTTTTTTACACTAAATTCCCAAAGCCCAAATTGATTTTAATCAACTTTTTTCCCCAATTCATTCCACATGCACTCGCTCTCTATTTTTATTTATTTATATTTTAAAGCCCAGTGATTTTGAGATATTGTCTTTCATGTTTATAACCTCAAGGGCATTTAAAGTTCTGATGACATTGAGATCACTAGATCCTAGATAACTCTCAACTTTTATCTTATTTATCATCCTTGTCTTGTTTTGCAGCAATATGAGGAGCAAGTACAAAATAGCCTATACTTTTACTGAATAGCCTGCAAAATCTTTCAGAACGGACTCCTGTCCTCAGGAAGAGGTACCCCTTATCAAGTCCATAATTTCCAGCCAGTCAATATAAACTAATTGGATTTCCAATGATTGATGATCTATCCTTCTTATAGGCTTTCCTTATCTTTCTTTTCTTTTTAAATCTTGCCTGGGAGGTCTATACCAATTTTCAGTCATTTTTCGGTTTTAATTTGCCTATCTTTCTTCTTCATCTAAACTGTCCCTACTCAGGTGTTCAAACTACATATGCCATTTATTTCTTTTGTCAAGGAAGCTTCTTTGTCCATATTGCCATATGTCTTTATGTCCTGCTCTGTCTATGCCTTTTACTATATGTATTTATCAAGGCATTTCAGCCTTTCTTCTTAGGACATATTTACAATATGGGTATTAAGAAAAAGACACATTTGTGCAACTAATTAAGATCCTACTGAGAGATCAATTTTTATTAGAAAGCTGGCAGTTCTGCCTGCATGGCATAAGTACTCTGAAAATGCACGCAGTCCTGAGGAAATCAGGTATTTCAATGAGTGCTTCTTTCCTGGATAGTGCCAGACATTTTGCCATTCAGCAATCTGCAAAAGCTGCAGATAGTCACCTCACCTGAAAAATCTGACCCTTACTTGCTTAATATTAGGCAGTCATATCCAACAATCATTGTTTCAAAGAGTCTGTACTACACTATCCATGTGTGCCTGATGGGATTAAGAATGCTTATGAATCCCCTGTAAAGTTATATTTACAATTTTTACAGAATGTTGAAGAGCCTTTACACAAGAAAGCAGTGCTATTTATTGAGCCAAACACCTACACAAATAAAGAAGCAGCCATTGCAACCAGGAATGATTCAACTGCAATCAGACACAGACTAAGCTGGGAAGCTTTTGACCCTTCTGGGTGTTTACACTCTTTGGTGCTGGCTCTGTTCTAATGGTATGAAGCAGGATTAGGTCAAAGATAAAGATTTCTCACTATCAAAACTCCATTTCATTCAGAAGGTCAAAAGATAATGGGAAACAGAAATCCAGTCAGTGCTGCTGTTGTACAAGCATCAAGCAGCCTGGGGCAGTCAGTGCTGCTCAGCACTGTAAATTCTGCTTTAGTGCAGTGTCTGTGCTACACTCAGGGATTTCCACTTGTAGAGCTCAAGCAGAGCAGAAACCTGAATTTCTGAGACTACAGAGTTACCCCTTACACAATTTTTTTGAATGTCATGAAAAGGTTTAGGGTTACTTACCTAAACTACTTACGTAGCACAGCACAAGAATACCTTGATTTGTTTAGTGGAAGGCTTTGATTCTTTTTACATCCATCACCTTGGAAACAAAATGTGAATATGTGGTTGCTCCCTTTACAGCGTGAGAAGTGCTGGATTTACAGCCTTGACAGCTGATGTGCTGCTCACTGACGTGCACAGTTCAGCAGTAAAAGGCTGGAGCTTTCTTCCACTTTCTGCCAAGATGCCTCAATCCTGATTGGGAAAGAAACTGCAGGTAAGGACACACATATAGCTCCCACCTTCCCATAATTTTTTCCTAAATAGTGTTATCTGTCATTCTTCTTGTAGTTTTTGTGACTCAGGGAGAAGACGCCTAGTCCATACTTATTAAAATGGTCGAAACAGAAGTTTCAAGAGTTTCAGTATAAAGACTTTTTAAAAATTAATATAATTTCAATGTGTTAAATGAACCAAAAGAAATCTTCTCATGCCAGCTAGTTATAATGTCATTCATGATGTCATTCATGGTCCTGCTTTCACCAGGTAATATGATGCTAATGGAGAAAAACACCTACTAATTTTCCACATTGCCAAATTACATTATATTCAAACTGACATCTAAAATTTAAGGAATACTTAGCCTATACTCAGGCCTCAAAGTTAAAACTCACTTTCTTTTTAAGTAATTGCTTTAATTGCAGATAATATTCAAAGGGAAGATGCCTTCATTGTTTGCTATTTTATATGCTGTGCAATAGACACTGAAGAGATAAATACATCCATGGAGAAAGGGAAGGAGCCATCTCAATGATTATTTTGTGCTGCGTGGGTATTATTACTACATCTCCTGAGATGCCTCACCTTGGAGCTTTTCCTGGAGGTTTGTCACTTTTTCCTTCTGTTGATGTAGTAAGGCACACAAAGCACAGCCACATTCCTCTTTTGCCAGCCACTGATACATTTTCAATTTCAATTACTTTTGATTGCTATATAAAAATTTGATTCTCACTCAACTTTTTGGAGCGGTTGCAAAAGAGTGTAGAACAATAATCAGGATCCCCTTGAGCATAAACACAGACTCCTTTGGGCACATGTAGTCTTCAACTGCAGAACACTTGTTGCCAGGTTGGATTCTTTTTACTGATACGTATGTGAGGCTGGCTTACTAACAGAGGAGGTTCTAGTAATCCAGCTGCTCTAGAGCAAAACAACAAAAAAATAAAATAGATTAGATATAGGCTAAAATTTTTGAGTGACTTGAAAATATATTCAGTTTACTTAGCAAAACAGAAATCTGTCATATGTAGAAAATGACTCGTGTAAGTACTCACTGAAGTACCCAGAACAACAGCCCCTTTCCCAGTGTTCAGCTGTGGCTTTTTCCCCCATCAGAAAAATAAAATTAATGCAAAACTACTTGTTACTAAATAGGTTATATTTGCAGACATCAATCCATGCAGTTCTGGAGTCCTGGCAACAAGTTAATGAGGTTTGAGTATTCAGCCACTGAGATAAAAGTGACCCAGAGAAACAACAGAGCTGTCAGGCTGTCATTTCTAGCTGGCAGCATAATGAAACCTACAACAGAGGGCAGTTAAGAATAAATGCATAATAATAATCTGGTTGGAAATAACACTCTAACAATCATTCTCCTTATTTAGGGATAACCCTTCGTAACTCAGTAAATTGTTTTGTATTTATTTATTTGACAGATATGCAACAAAGGCAGTAAACACATGGAATAAATGTGCACTTATTTAGTGATTTTTTTTTTTCAAGGCACAGACACTATTTAATTTTAAAAACGATTCTCCAGGAGAATAATTAAATCCATGTAACTAAAGTATTACTGCAAAAATACCTCTCATGGGGTTGAGCAGCTTTTAAATATATACTGCTTGAATTCTGATGTCAGTGCTCCCAATTGTAAGATCACAAAAACTGAAAACATATTATTGCTGAATATTAAATACACTGTTTGGATATACTCAGGACACACAAAAAGTGTGGATGCTCATTATAAATACCTCCATCAGAAATTAATTTCTCCTCCACAATCTGAGTCAAGGAGAAGAAATGAACCTAAATTTCTCCTCTCCCCAAAAAGCAAACTTTCCTCTATTTCCTCAGGTGTGCTCAGCACTCATTATTGGTATGCTCTAGGGTTTCTGATGCACCCAGCCTGTCTGGAACAAAGGGAAACAAATGGAAGCTGTTACAGAATTCATCCAATGGTTTCTCCCTGTAAAAAGGCATTACAGAATGCAGTTGTTCACCACAGACTGTGAGTAACTCACATCCCTGACATCCCTGCCTTACACTGGATTACAAAGGCACTGACAGAGGGAACTTGGCATCAACTACATAGATAGCAACTGTGTCAGATACCAAAAATAAAAATAGCTGCAATATGGAGCCTAGGACATTCCACCAGCTAGGTGGAACATGGTGAGTAAAAGCTCCTGAAAAGAGAACTCACAGGAGAATACCCTAACCTATGGAATACTGAGGAAAATGAGGAAAAAAATACCATTTTCATTCTACAGCAGTTTTTTTAAATGTGGTGCTTCATTTCTCAGGCATTTATTGCAATCATTGAAGCACTTCTGTGTTTCAGAACTACTGTTGCAGCATTGCATTCTCATTCCAGCACTTAAGAAAGTGCATTTTTGAGGAACAACTAATGTAAAAGGAAAATATAATTCAGCTCTAACTTTGGAGTGATCTGATTGCCTTGTATCACTCCACTGTCTGGTCAGAACCTAACAAATATTTCCAAAGTTATATAATTTGGTGTGCATTGCATAAAAGTTAGAAAATTTATTCTTTTTAGTATTTAAAACAGAAGTGAAACTGAAGCAATATCCTGAAATATTGTGGAAATGGCCTCTTTCTCCTAAGATTAATAAAACCAACCAATAAACCTTCCACTCTTTCCAGCTTTAAAAGGGTTTGCGTAATAAGACAACATAAAAATGGCATAAAAATTTTCTCTCTTAGAAGTCGATTGTTTATCAATTATTTGTCAATTGGAAATTTAAGTTTAACCTTGCTGAAGCTGTATCTACACTATAAATGTTTAGAAATGTAGGGAACCCCTTAATTCTAGGCCAGAGCATTTGGGTGATGCTCCTATACATATTCTAGGAACATAAAAATTTTAATTTGGCTTTCCTTGTTATTGCCACCTCTCTTGCATATTTTGTGTGTGACTGTTTTCCTCTGTCATCTATTAACTTAAGTTTTTTCCAAGTTTTATTGCATCTCTTCTATGCTATATTATGTGTTAAATTCTCCTTTTAAATAAAGCTGGAATTACGTTTTTGCTCAAGATCAGGAAATAGTAAATTTTCATGTCTGGAACTAGGCAGTAAAAACCTATACATCACTCTCATAAGAGAATAGAAAATGCTCCCGGATGTATTTATTTTTTCTTTCTGTTGAACAATATTGCTAATCCAACATGAAAAATCGTGCCATTTAGGATTTCCACAGCAGCAGATGATACAATTTCACAGGGGAATACAGATACTTTTAAAGTCTGCAACTATTTCCTCCTCATTGACCCAAATATGTTAAGTGTCACTTAACACTCTGGGTCGGTGACCTTCAGGAGGCATCATGGAAGGAGTTAAAAAAGTGAATAACTGTTCTTCTGCTATAGTCTTGGTACAAAAAGGAGGATTAATTTTACTTTAAAGGCCTTTTACCCTGTTTTGACAAAATCATTCTCGGAACACTAGTGTCAATTCTAGTTTTAAAATACCTTAAGTGCTGGAAAGGCAAAGGAAGAAAGTAATTGCATTGATCTGAGTGCTGGAAATTTGCATGAGTTATGAATGACAGCTCGAGAAATCCCAATCAATTAACAAAGGGAACTCTGGAGATCATTTAATGAAGTAGAGTAAGCGGAAACGTCAATAACGTCAACGGAAAAGTTCCCATTTTCAGCTCAGTACGCAAGATAAGACTCTGAGAGTCGTAATTACCTAATACCATTTCAGGAATTTAGTAGAGGGTAAAGATTAAAGCTTGTTGTCTCCACAGGGTGCTGAGCTCTTGATTCATGTGTTTTATAACACCAAGTCTGGATTATTGTAATACCCTGTTTGTACGCCTCTTTGATACAGCGGTTTGTCGCTCACGAGCTTCAACATGCACAGCTTAAAGCAACTCAGATCCTCAGTGGAACTGAACTGCATCAACATCCTACCAGCCTTGATTGCCTCTTTGTCAGATTTAAAACCACTTTTAAATGTGTGTTTTACACACTTTTTTCACCTTTTTTTTTTTCCCAGACTAACCTAATGATTTCTCATTTTCTCTGCTTGCTGCATATTGTGATGACAACTGCACTACTGGCTACAGATGCTGAGAGCAGCTGTGCCCTCAACAGAACAAGAAATACAGGGAGAGAAAGCATTCAGACTAGGAATGTGGAATTAGAAACTCCACAGAACAGATTTCTTAATGCATGTAATTGTTGTTCTCCTGTTTCGTGTTTCAGAGTGTGTCCGGCTGTGGAGAAGGGACACTGACAACTTGAGAACCACAAGACAACTTGGCCTTTTTTAAAAATACTTTTCACATTTGAAAAGTGTCATTGGAGAATGATAGATAGTATTTTATGAATATATACAAATTAGCTATTCCAGTAATATATTCTAATGAATCAAGGCAGTAATACAAACGATTGCTGAGAAATCGTGGATATGGGAAGAGGCAGTAAGTGATGGGAGAAAAATAATTCCAGTGGATAATAGTGATACCTTTAAAATACAAGAAGAAGGTGTCATGAATGGTGCAACACCACAGAGGGTAGATCTTTTAAAATGTAATTCACTGTATCTACTTGCATAAAGAAATATTGAAAGTAGAAAGCATAATGATCAAATATTTAGTCTTAATTTCAAGAGAATTCAGCACTCCAAAGACAACTGTAAATTTCATTGCAGTCTCCTAGTTAAGTAAAGAGATGTTACTTGAATACTTGAATGGAGTACCAATACAAAACCTATTGCAACTCCAGCTCTGGAAAGAAGTACACACAACAGAAATGTGTACAAAACCTGAATGAAATATTACATCAAAATTTTACTATTTTGAACAATTAACTTCAGTATTCCAGTGGATTGAAAGATTTAAATATTAAACCCTAGATCCTATTGTGTAAGGGATCTTAACTCTCTTCTAGAGAGATAAGAGAAATACGTAGATAAGTAAGAAAAACTGCCATGTCACAGAGTGCAATGTAAATTATCTGGATGCATCTGAAGGTATAAACAACAATTGCACACATCAATTATTCAGGTTGGTCTACAGGAATTTAGTTGCATTTTTGCAGAAAATGGAGGGGAGTTACTCTGAGCATTACAAAAATCTTACAAAATGACAAAAGTCTTGCCTGTTGCAACAGGCAAAACATTAGAAGCTGCAATGTCTCAAAACATCTTGTAGTTATTATAGGAATCCATTGGATTAATGGATAATCACATTTGGCTAAAATAGAAATAAACACAAATCTCCACCATTCCTGTGAAGCATGATGCCATCCCAACTAATTACAGATGCAGGGATATGGCCCGATATTATGTTAATAATTTCAAAGCTTTTTCTAGTATGAATTCTTAGCTTTTTGTCTTATATAACTTTAAATTTTCTGTGCTTTTATCCTGATTGCATATTTCCCTAGTTACACTGAAAAAGCATATTCATAATAAAAAAATGCTTTGTAAGAATTCAGTCTTGGGTTCTTTCTTTCCAGATTAGTTTCTCCTCTAAAGCACTACTTCAGTATAACAATCTCAGATTTACATCAGGTTTGCTGAATTTTCAGATTCACTGAATACAAGAATCTTCCCCCATTCTGATTTTCATGGACAGTCCTTTTTTTTCCTACTCCTTATTCCTTGTTTTTAAAAAAACATAGGTTTCCTCAGAAGTTTGTTGGTTTTTTTTTTTTTCCTTCTCTCTCTCTTATTTATTTGTTTGTTTGTTTTATTTGATTATTTGGCTAGGTCAACTGCTTTCTTTGCTATGGCAGTGAATACATTTCAAAATGGGTTTCATTGATGTGTCTGCTGGATCTGCTGCTTACACCATTTATTCCCTGCCTGCACTGCACGGGAGCAGCTCTGAGTTATGGTGATAAGGACAGCCCTTTACTCTGATAAGGACAGGAGAACAGAACAGCCTTGGAGAAGCAGATAAAGGGTGTAGCTTAGGCAAACTGAAGTCATGAAAAATGCAAGCAGGGTGCCAGCTCAGCTCTGACAAAGCAGAAGCCAGGCAAAGCAATGATGCTGCACTTACCCAAAAGCAGGGATTGAAGAACAGCCACCTGAACAGGATACTGGACTTAGGCAAACACAAAACAGTGAGCCTACTGTTAATTAAAAACAAATAAACTCCATAAACTAGGCATTTCAAATAATTATTTAGGATTTATTATTTTTCACATAACTTCTCAAATTTAAAAAAAAAGGTGTGAAGGCATCAAGAGTGCTGTCTGCCTGCTCTTTTTGACTCACTTCTTAAAGAAAACAGGAGGCTTAGTACTGAAAATTCCACTAAAGGAAGGAATTGCCAGGAAGCATTGTGTAAGATGCCCAAACCCCAGAGAGAGGCAGGCATGTCCCTGTCCTCAGCATTTCCTGGTTTCATCGTTTTTCAGCTGATTTTCTATCTTGCATGGTTTTATCAGACACTCATCTTCCTCACAGTGCCCAAGGGGGCAACATGGCAGAGCCTGCTCAGAGAACAAATGCCCAAACAGGAGAGGTGACACCCTGCACTAAAGGTCCTTTGGGGTTCTAGGAGCTGTGTCCATCCAGTGTCACTCTCTGCCATTGGATTCAGGATTCACTTTTGACAGCAAGATCATTTACTCATCTCTGACTTTGAAGCCAGCTCTCTGCTTTTGTATCATTTCAGCTGCCAGCACTCCAAATGATGCAAATATTAGAATGAACTGCTGTAGTAAAAGAAAGCCAGAAGACAGAACATTCCTCAGGCTTTTGGTAATTTTTTTTGCACTTGTGAGGGGCATGGAATGCAAAGAGAGGAGCTAAGCCTGCCAGTCACAATGCATTGCTTACTCAAGCAGCAAACCCAGAGAGGAGGACAGCCAAGTTCCTGGGCAGATGTGAGGCCAGCTTGATCTCAGAGCAGATATTCAGGCAGATTTTCCTACAGCACATCTTATTTCCTTTCTTCACATAGTCACTCTTCCACACTGACTGCTGTGTCCAACCTGAGAGCTGGAAATACCCAGACACTTTATCACAGACAAACTCCCCAGGCTAGCTAACACCCCCATGCCCCTCTTAAAATCTCTGTGGTCATGAAATTGTCTCTTTAATTATCCTCCTTTACACTCACACTGAGAATTTCCGTTTGCACTTAAAATTTAGAGATTTGTCCACAAGTGTTTCTACTTTTGTAGAACTCGGATTAATTTTTCCTCCCTAATTCAAAATGAACAGAAGCAGATGGAGTCCAAGGTAATTTTCCCTTTGGGAATGGCAGAAATGTAAAACTGGATCTCTGGCATTTGATCTTATAAATGCTCCCAGATGGAAAATGCCTTCCTAACTTTTTTTTTTTAACTTAAATGTCATGATGAAAATCAGAGAATGCAATGACTGTAATAATACAGAGAACATTGAAACTGATTGACACCAGACATAATAATATTAAGAAAATTAGAGGAAAAAATGTATTTATGTACATTAATTTTTTTAAAAAAATCAATAAATATTAAGCCTATTTACTTAAATTACAATATTCAACAGAGTTGCTAGTTGCTACGTACAATAAACATAAATCAGACTATAAATTATCCTTAAAGTGGGTAGACACTCTCATTCAGAATGTCCTTTAGATATTGTCATTGTTCACTGTGGTCAGCCTTAGAAATCAAACAGTGTTGTGTGAAACGTTTTACTGCTAAAGAATAAATTTTAAAACTTTTATTTTATTTCAATTTAAGATCTATTATTTTTTAGATTTTATTTTAGTTAAGAGAACATTCTGATAGAGACCTTTTGCTTAGTTTAGTTTTCATTCCATATAAAACCCAAATATTTTTGCTATAACACACAACTACTATTTACAGAGAAAGAACTCAAACTGTGATGCATTAAGGACATTTTTTCTCTTGCATTTTGTTTCCAGAAATCACACCTGAAGCACGCCATCAAAATTATGTGATATTGATGCTACTCAAGGAACAGATAACAAAACACCCTAATGTCAAAAGTAATTTCATTTTTCCACCAAGAAGAATGAGGCCATCTCTAAACATATTAAAATATTATTCACTTTGACAATCAAACTAGTTCTGAGACATGAACTATTGCTATATTAGAGAAGGGAAGCAATCAGTATTTTTCATCTTCTAAGAATCTCTATAATACAAAAAATCCATCATTGTCTAATGGAATCATTAAGTACCTGGAAGGCAAATGTCTTTTCTTACTTCCAGTGTGAAATCTAGTTTGAAACAAGCACTTAGAGTTAACTCACTTCCCTAACATCCAGGAAAGTTGGACCAGTAATGAATGATCTTTTTTTGAATATCTTTTTTTGAAATTACATAAATTTTTCATTACTATTCCACAGTGCATTGTTGTACCATTTAAGAGCTCTAAAGGGATCTATGTATGAGGCTTCACTAATACTCAACAGTGCTACCAATGATAATATTTCCAAAGATTTTAACTTAAAGCAGTTAGCTTTTCAAAGTTGTTAACTGTTATTACTCACTTGCTTTAATATTTTTTTCTGCTAATCTATTAAATTTATCACAGTGTGTTACACTAATGGCAAATTTGTGCTATGTATGCTAGCTGCATTCTATAGAGGCATTTTTAAATGTTCTTAATGTCAGTTTTAAATCAAGCAATATGGCTGTTAAGGATATAAATTCATGCATTTCATTATGAAAAACTTATTTTAACTGCATGGTAATCATACCTTGTGGATTTAATGAAACACATGCTAATAAAAAAAAAAAAAAAAAAAACAAAAAAAAAAAACCCAAACAAACAAAAACATGGGAATGTTGAGTAAACCCTTAAAATTAATTTCATGTGTACAAATCAAGAGCTTGAGTACTTCAGCTGGGACAGGCCAGCCTTTTCCTGGCAGTGTATAAATTGCTGCTGCTCTGTTATCAGCTTTGGCAGCTCAGGGATCCTCACAGGGACCACTCCAGTTCCATGTCTCACGCAGTGTGTCTAATCTTCCTCCAACTTTATGAATCAAGAAGCTGCATCATTGTGAAGGAATTTCTCTTTGCTTGAGAAAGAGAACTGCTCCTGATGCAGGGACAGGTACTTATTTTTTACTTACTTAAGAACTCAATCTGCACAGCCATTCCCTATTGTTTGCTTCCTTCTCCATTCCACACTGGGCTCACCTATATTGGGCTTCCTAAAATCCACTTCTGTGCACACTCCTGGTGGAGCCAAACTGCTAAAGGGACAAGAAAACCTCCATGAGCATTTTTTATCACACTGTTTTCACAAGCAGTGAAGGGAGACTAAACCCACTGTAGGTCTCTGGACCTGCACAGGATGGGGGAAAATACTGTCCTAATTAAAATGATGAGAACTGTTACCATTGAGGTCTACTGTCAGTTTTACCAACAATATTAATTACTAAAGCCAGAGTGACTATCTGAATCATAATTGTAGGCACGTGATTAACAGGGTTTGGAATATGCAATACATTGAGATTAGCTGCCAGCTGGCTTTACTCTGATGCTGGAGATACAACACAGGAACCATAGAACACCTACATCTCCAGAGAGATACCCACCAGAGAGAAATCCAAACTCTCCACATCATCCACCAGAGAGAAGGCCCTAAGTTCATGGTCTCTTAGTTGCATATTTTATCTTCATGGCATCATCTTCCCATCACCATTACTGAAGCAGCCAATTCATTGCCATTAGAAGTATTTTTCATAATGCTTCAAGAGCTCTCTGAGCATCACAAGTGAATTTGACTGGTTCTATCAAATCACAGCCTTGACACAGCTTTCTTTGCCTGACAACTCAAGCTGCTTTTGAAAGGACATAAATAGATGTGTGCTTCAACATCTGACTGAAAGCCACTGAGCTATCTAGACACCTTTTCCTTTACTTAGATTTTTAAAGGCTTTGTAACACCATTATATTTTAAAACACATTTAAATGAACCACTTTAATGGTGTATTGAATCATAGTTTCCTGTAATTTTAAATTACTATGTTCTTTGTTTGATGCCTATCTTTTTGCAAATGTGCTCTGGTTAGTGGGACTTTACAAAATGCAAAATTAATGATCAGTTTTCTTATTTAAGACCAGTAGCTAACATCCCTTTTCTGTGTGAAAATAGAAGTATGAAAGCAAAGCATTCAGACAAAACTCTTCGTTTCTATGGTAATATCATGAAGCGTGGTAGCAAATGTTATTTTAGAACATTCTCCCATTTCCTATTCAAATGGTTAGTACCAAGTATCTTCCAGTATATTTAGTCAATAGCAAATCAATGTTTTTGTTTCTCTCCTGCCAGGCACACTACAGACAAGGAGAAGTCATACTGCTGAACTATATTGCTGTGGGAGATGGGATTAAAATAATCAATATGACTTTTAACACATGCTTTTCATTTTGAAGAAAACTGTAAATCCCAATTCTTGGATTGTCTCCTGCACTAGCAGGATGTTGTAATTATTATTTCCCACAGCAACTAACTGAAGTAACACAGGGATTAATACACTAAAACAGATGTGGGGTTCATCTCCTCTGACAACCATTTCCAGACTGTTTGATCATACAAACCCCACCAAAATGCACAAGAAAACTGATATTTCAGCAGAAGGAGGCTGGTTAGAGAGCCTCTAGCTTTCCTGCTGCTAGGGAAAAGGCTGTGTATGGTTACAGTGCCAGAGCTACAGTGGGTGACCCACTGTGACGCCTAGTTACACTTATAGACCTCAGGGATTTCAATTCCCAGGTGGAATTAAGTGTTCCAATCACATGTATTCCTCAGGAACTGTACCTTAAACATTGCAATGGAGCTCTTCCTTACTCATCAAATCAATTTGGTTTCCATGAAACATTACACCTTATATCTCAGGAAAGGCTCAGATAGCCCTTGGCCTCTCCAATTCATCACCTGACCTCTCAATTCATCAATTCATGTTGTTGTATCAGCGTTTATCACGACAAATGACAAATGATAAAAAAGACTGAAGTTTTGCACTAATTCCCTTCAATGGAGTGCACTGGCCACAGTCCCAAGTATGCTAAATTATCATAGTTTCACCTGTGGAAAAGAACACCTATGTGCATTTCCTAAGGCAGAATGTATTCCCTTAGCTCTCGCACTGTCTGCAAAGGCAGTGTGGATAGCTGGATGCTGGCAGTGGTGCCTAATGCAGCATCATCCCCCTTCCCTGCCAGCCCTGCTGCTCAGGCCAGAGTCCAGCTGGCCACTGCTGCCCCTCTTTCAAAGAAAGGGGCTCCCGTCCACCAGGGCAAACAGGCATCAATTCCCACTCTGCTGAAATCTGTGTGAGTAATGCATTCAACCATATACACAGAGAGAAAGAGGCTAAGAAAGCAGCAAGGAGTGCAACTTAAAATAACACATATTGATGTAGCATCACCTTGATTACCAAGTACTCATTATATATTAGCATCTTAATTACTAAGTACAAAAGAAAATTTTCTCATGCGTCCAGAGCAAGACTAGGAAAACTTGATGTTCAGAAACCTAGAACAAATTATTCCTGTCAAAATAGGACAATAAATAATAAAAATTCCCAAATGAGTTTAATTTTTAAAACATGTTCTATTGTGCATGGCTATTCTTATATTACCAATCCATCCTCCTCTCTTCTAAAAATCCTAAATAATCCCATGGAATTAATGCAATTGGATTAAATAGTTCATGTTGGACTGAGATCTTTAATTTGTAAAAAAAAACCAGTGGAATTGCTTTCCCTCAAGTATTCTACCAACTTACTTGATTTTTATCTTGTAAAGATTCACCAGTAATTGTTCCTGAAAGACTTACAGAAACAGAGGTAGGAAAAAGATAAAAAAGAGCTATCAGGTAAAGTTTGACAGAATTTCAGACTGTGAACTTGTTAAGTGAAGGGAGAAATATTCAAAAATTGTGAGACAACCTGTTATTTTCTGTAAGAATATTTGCAGTGCTCTGCTGGTCCATGTTAGTATCTTATGATGTCCTTAAAAACACTGGAATCAACTGTTCATCACAGCTTTTTTATCTATTTAATCCCTCTAGGTTTCTTAGTAAATGAAGTGATTTGCAGGTTTTCTCTAAAATTTAAGGGATGAAACTTGCCAGTGTTAAAGCATCTGTTGTTTTATTTGTGAGGAAGATCTGTCACAGGGACAGTCTGTAAAAAAAGCAAAGCATCAAAGTGTTTCATTCTACAGCATTTTTTTTTTCTTAGCCTCCTATTTACATTTTCTAAATTGTTTCTGCTTTTATTTGTAACATCCAGGGGAGCCCTATCAGCTCTTGGCTCTGTCAGAATAAGTCTCAGACTTTAGCAATCCAGAATAGCAAGTTTCATTTTCTCATTCTCTTCAGAAAAATTACTATTCACACAATCACACAGTTCTTTTTTTTGAAAGCTGACATTCTAGTCAAAGCACTAAACTTCAAAAAGGAGGTATTAGCATCAGTTCTGAGCAGGTCTCATTTTTTTCCATTTATATATACACATATAAACAAAGATGGAATTAAAAATATGAAACTAGCTTTACTTAATTATTTGATGTATACTATGACTGGAGGAATTATGGGATAGAAAGGCATCAAAAAACTAGAACATTCTTTTATAGGGATTCTGAGAAGCATACTTAAAGAAATTGAATTTGTGTTTTAAGTTGTACCTGGTATATACTTAGTTCCTGTGGTTTTCCCATGAACATAGCCATAAAATTTAAACAAAGGAGTTTGATTTATCTTTTTCTAGAATACATGACAAAACAGACATATACATAATTTGGGTAGCTATATCCTATATCCTATTGAGCAGGATGCTGTTCAGTACTGTTATATAACAAATAGAACTTCAGAAATCACACTGGCTTAAGTGACAGTTTGAATAAAAAAAGAGATTAGCTCATGTCCTAGGATGTGACCATGTACTACTCTTAATGGGCCTCACAAATACAGAAGCTCAGCTCTCACGAGGAAAAGCTGAAACATTTCACCAGCCAAGCAATTTAAATCCCAACCATTTACCAGAAGACATAAAGGTCAGATATGTACCAGTATCTCCAGGCACACAGATACCTTATCTCCATCTCTGAAGGAAAAAAAATTATTAAAGGGAGATGGTACATGAGACTCAGAAATTAAATGCAGGCACTTCTGCTGGAAACAGCATCAGGTGAAATCTCACCCATGGGATGAAAAGTCCTCCCAAACTCAAGTTCTAAAAGATTCTGTGGATTAAAGGAGAATACTCAACATCATCCCAAAGCATGACTATTCTTATTGAGGATTTTTTATTCTTACATACCGAGCCTGTGAAGTGTTATTCTTGCCTGGATATTTTGGGATAACACAACTAATGGAAGTACAGCTAGTAGCAAGTCAATAGTGGGGGAGTAAAGATGCTGAGAAATCATCAGAAAGAGTGACTCTGACTGTGGATGCTTGGATATTTGGGATTCCAGTGTCTTTTCCTTCAAAAAAATCTGCAGTGCTACCTTACTTTGAATAATGGAAACCAAACGAAAGCTATACAGTTAATTTGCTTTATTTTAGCCTCCCTCCAAAGCTTTGTTTCGCCAATCTGCTCAGTTCACACTACTGGTTAGAGCTGATCTCCCTCATAAATGAACCTCTTTGGAGATATAACTCTATTTATAAATAGAAAACAAATCAAGCAGGCAGACAGAGCAGTCTCTGTGAACACTGAGCTGAGACAAATGTTTTTATCTAGGAAGGAAAAAAATAACTCTTATCAATTATTTGTTAAAATGCCTGGAGTTCAAAATGCAATTGCTAAATTATGGGTGTGTGGCTGCTAAGCCTGGCATGGATTTGGCTTGGCAGTGACTGGGAAATCAGCAGGGGCAGAACACTAAGTTGGGAGAATGAGGTAGCACATAACAGCTATGTTGAACAGCAAAGCCATTTGCAGAAACAAAATAAAAATCAGGATTCTGTTGCTCATTCAGATTCTACCATGTACTTGAAAGTCAACAGTTTCACTCTCAGTCCCATGCGAGATCCTTTCAGCCCCAAATTATTCTCAATCAGTGCAATATTTCTAAAAAAGATGGAAAGATAGGAGGTTTTTTTCCCTCTATTCTTCTCTTTTAGTTTATCTTTTAACATAAGTTTTAGCAGCAATTGATTCATTGCCCAGTTAAGTCAACTCTAGGTACATCAGAATCTCTTCATGAATATTCACAGAGCTTAATAGAAAAGCTGCCCAAAAATCAGATTTGAATGAAAATCTAGGACATCTGTCACACAAACAGGTAACCCTGAAGAAGTATTTTGTTGGAACAAACTGAAAGAGAAAGGTTAGCTGCAAGAAAGAGACTTGCCTGGATTTTTACTCTCAGCAGCAGGGGAAGTGAGTCAAAATATCTCTCAAAAATTATATATATTGTTGAATTTTCCAGTGTCAATATTTTCAATTTTCCAATGTCACACTTTCAGCGAAGGAAGTATTTGCAGTAAGTCTTTGCCAAATATGCTGGGCTTTCAAACCATTTTAGAAAATGTAAGGGATGTTTCACAAACTTTAGTAAGAATTCTTACCTATTTGCATCAAGTCATGCTGTTGACAAGTCGTCCTCTCTATGCAGAAGCAGTGGGAGAGGATTTCCAGAGAGCCAGGGCAGGCTGCTGCTCTCCTGTGTCCATGGAACAACCCCAGGGAAAGCTCCTAGTGAAAACTGTGATCACTCAAAGGATTCAGACACCACTTTTTGTTCCATTAAACTTTGGGTGTTTGATCAAAATGGAGCAAAACTTTGGACAGAAAATATTTTGTACTTTTAAATGCTCACTTTCCATTTAATGTCTGTTAAAAAGAAAAAAAAACAAGTTCAAAGAAGACATCTGAGTTGCTCCTTCATGATTTCTATTAGTACATATCTTCCTTGAACCTGAGCTTTCATGTCTGGGTCCTACCCAGTGGCGCCCATAACTTTTTTATCTGTAACTATTTGCTTTTGTGCCTCCTGGACCAAGTCCCTCTGGACATATCTGACACTGAAAGACTTGCTATTGACTTAGACATCATTAATTCAGCTGTCAACTTCAGTAGTAGTTTGACTGAAGATAAAGTTAATCATCCTTTACCTAACCTAGTTTACTAGAATCCACACAATCTAATTGAGTTATCCGTTTATTAAGAGATCTTTCACTAAGTTTTTCTTAATACAGAAAGAATATATCAAACATTAAATCCTTCTGTGTTATAACACAAATTTATACCTACAGTTTAAAAACACTAAGACTTTTTCATACTTGACTTCATTGTGAAGGCTCAATACAATCAGATTTGACATTTTCAAGTAGATAATTCTCAGTTATTTAATGGCAAAACTCTGAACAGAATGTATATGAGAAGATACACTCTGTCATGTTCATAGAGCTCACAAAAATCTGCTTCAGCTCCTCATAAAGACACACGGGCAGTGTGGATATATTTTCTTCTCCCCCTGTTTTAGAACTAGCTAGTATGAAGGAAACCACTAAGTCATCCTGCACTGTGGTAATTAACATAGGTTGAACTTGCAATTCTCCCAGTTCAACTTGAATGCATAAAATGATGAACTGGAAAAGAAAAAGTGTGCTGAAAGGCTCATCTACAAATTCTTTAAAGGGTATAGGGACAAGAGGGACTTTTATTCTGCCTTAAGATGTCCTGTTTCCTGCTTGAAACAGTCTGTGCAGATTTGCACAGCAGACAACCACCAGGTACCATGTAATGTCCCATCCAAACAGCAGCCTGGGCAATAACATTTCCCCTCCAGATATATCCATTATCTCTGCCACTCATTCTTGAAAAGCATGGACAATTGATAATCTTTTCCAATTAAGTGCTCTATGGTAAATATTTTTAAAAAATGTTTTAGGAGCTATTTATATTACTGTTTCAGTTAAGCAGTGAACTGCTATTATATCACAGAAATCATTAAGCAACACATATTTAAAGTTTTCTGGTCCTAATGCCATGTTTCTGAAACAAAGGTTACAGTTCATACTTGTGGTCCTATTCTAGCACTTAGTCTGGGGCACGGGGAGAGAAATCTTTATAAATGTCCATTTCAGATTGACTTCTTAAAAGGACATCCAGCTGAAAGGGTTAATAAGGTCTTTAGCAGTGTGTAACAGGTGGATGTCTGTTGACAAAAATAAAGTGAAGATATTATTCAAGATGTTTACTGAAAAAGTATATCCAAATCTATTCTTCATATGATTAAAACCATGCTGCAAAATTTGAGAAAGTAGCAAACAGCAAGGACGATTTAAAGACTGGAAAATCTGCCTTACAGAAAGAGATTTAATAGGTTCAATCTATTTAGCTCGTCAAAGTCAAGCTTAAGGGATCTGTAAGAACAGACAGGGGGTGAGTGTATCTTTCACCAGAGGGTTTTCCCACATAGCTGGCTAAGATACAACTATATTCCTTGACTGAAAGTTAAAGCTCACAAAATGGAAATTAGAAATAAGGTCTGTTTTAAACAGTAAGAATTATTAACCAGTGAGGAAACTTAAGGGATGCTCTGGATTCCTTCATATTTGAAATGTTTAAAACAAAATTGAGTATTCCCTTTTATTTCTTAAGAGACATGATGTGCAGACTTGATGTTGAGCCAAAAGATTATGAGCCAGTCCTTTTTGCACATAGTTCTACCTTTGTGCTGTTCCCTTTCTGGAATGGTCAATAACAAAACTCTGTGTCTAAATTGTTCAGCACAATTTATGGGCCAAGAAATTCATCTGCAAAATCCCACTATGGACATATCCATTAAATGCCCCCATGGGCTCAACCAAAGGGTTGACTCATTTTCTGGTCAATAATAACAATTAAAAAGGAACTTTCATGGTGATGTTATCTGGTCTACTCAATGAGATGAATCTCCAGAAAATTCTTTTTTTTTTTTGCTGTCAATTATTGCTACAGATATAATCATGTTGAGAAAAGAGGAAAACAGCATGTATGTGGAGTGAAGGATTTATTATTTGTCCAGCTAATGTTTTAACAGGCTATAATTACAAATTATGTAACTGAGATCTTAAAGAGTTGAACCTTTAGGTGCTTTTAGGACTCGTACCATTAATTCTAGTTCTGAATTAATTAATTAAAACAAGTTGCCAGTTTGTCTTGTACAATTTTCTTATAGGTCCTGGTTATTTAATTTAATACAGAAAAAGCTTCTCCCTGTATTTTTAAGGCAAACATACCATCTAAGCAAGCACTCACATAACATTTCACATAATCTCCCCTAACAGAGATTATTACAAACCAGCAAACTTCTGTTGGCTCCTAGAGTAAAAGGCATAAACCCCTTATCCAGAAAGCTGCTCACTTCTCAGTGCTACAGCTTTTGATAAAACTTATTATTGATCCCAATTAGTACTCACCATGTGTCATGAGTCCCAAGGACTCATTAACCTCATCATTTTCATCACAGTTGTTATAACTGTAAATGCTATTATTCATAAGGAAAAAATCAGCCTTTAAAGTGCCATAACTGCATGATTACCTTTTGAAGCTCAGTCAGAACTTCAGTGCAGAGCTGGTCTCATCACTCTGAATGGCAGGAAGTTCCCATCTGGCTGAGGAATCTGAATGGAATGTCAGCTGCCTGGGACTTCTACCAAAAGAAAATGCAAATTTGAAAATTGCATTTGACATTCGTGTTCAAATAGGGATTACTTTAAACATTTCCCAGAGTATAGCCTTCATGTGAATCAAGGGTCTAAAAACGTTCTCTAAAACTTTTGGCTGTTTCCTAAGTTTTCTCTCTCTGCAAGTAGCCATCACCAACCTTCAGGAGTTGTTTTCAGAGCCCACCTTCCTGTTCAAATGAAGCACCTTCAATCTCTCTGACCAGCTGCTCCTTATGAGCCCTGTATTTACTCACACTTTAATCTTATGCTTCTTTAGAGCACATTTACTAAAATAGTGAAGAGTGGGAAATGGTTTTCTCGGAAACGCTTTCTTTTGATGTTATACTGAAAGAAATTGTGGACTACTTTTCAAGTGCACATTATAATATTTACACAGTTCAGACAATATTTAGATATGTCATTTGGCCTGTTGGCAAATGAAGGCCTTCAGAATTTTGAATTTTATGCTGTAAAAACTCAAGGGGGGAAAAAAAGCTTTGGGAAATCTTAAAATGAATACAACAAACACTGAATTTTTTTCTAATGCTTCATCAAAGGCTTATGTAGCTGAAAGGCTACCCAACACAAAAGCTGCAGTTCATATTAGTGAATAAGATAAATGGGGGGAAGAAATGAACACAGGCACAAAGTCAAGAGCACAGGGGGTAGGGAACCTCAGAAGTAAATCTTTTATCAGCACAGTGTGTGGGAAAGAGCTGTGGGGAAAGAATGGGCAGGGAGTCTGGGAAAGCAGTGACAAAACCAGTATTTTCTGTGTTCTAGCTGCTCTGCTACTAATCACCAGTTTTGCTTGTACCCAAACCCCCCATTCACCAATTTCCCAAAGTTGGGTTCTCCTGCTATTTTATTGGACACTTTACAAGCAAGAAGCAGCTTTAAGTTTGTACCCTCAGATAGGACATGTGAGCAGTACATTTCATATCCCTCAGCTGTCATCTCACTTGCATTTACAAAACAGGGTTTAGCAGGCAGAGGTTTTTATCCTTTGAGGGTAGATTTTACCCTCAAGCAAGTACAACAAATTTATGCACAGCTTCTGCTAAAAGCAGGGATTAGGATTGCCAGCTGCTATGAACACCTGGATACAAACACTATGGTAGTGGTCTGGATGTAAAGAAACGTGAAAAAAAAAAATTTCTACTGCCAGCTAGCAGAAAGCTGCAGCTCACCAGAACATAGCTCTATATGTAAAATTACCTTCAACCCAATTATAAATTAATGAAGCAGAAACTGGACACACACACACAGAGACAGTAAGCCAGATGCTGCTTTCCTTTCTTTTGGATTGTTTTCTAGTATCAGATATCAGTTCTGAATCTGCAGAGCCTGGCAGCTTAATTTTCTTAAGTTTTTCTTAATTAGTCCTGATATCAATGTGCTTGTGCAATATTTAGACTATTCCTCAGAAAAAGTCAGTAATCAGTTTTTTTCATGAATACCATTGGTCAAAGACTGAAAGATATATATATATGTGTGTGTGTGTGTGTGTGTGCGTGCAGACTATTTAGCATTTCTTTACTTCTTTATATGATAAATTGATTTTTCCTACAGAGGTGGTGTGAGGGACTGAAATGTTATGGTTAATGGATTAAACATTGTTATGAAGGACTTTATGCATGTTATGATAAGATTTGTTCTTATTAGGGTTTTAAATCTAAAAGTAAAATGCTGAGAAATCACTTACTTAAAATTTCTGCGAAGAATAGTAGACTCCTTCTGTTTCTCTGGGGTTAATTTCCATCTGAATTGGGGGAAACATCATTTTATTTTGGACCAGCCATCCAGACCACAGCTAAAAGCTGGTGAGTGTAGGACCAAAGGGACTTGGTTCTTGATCTCAAAGTGCAGTTTCTGGGTAAAGTCCTGTAGGGAAACCACAGGAGCAGCTTGAAGCACCAGTGCTGTTCTGGACCACTAAAACAGTTCAAAGAGGAACAATGATAAGTATAAAAATCTAGGAAGAGACCTTAAAGAGAACCCTGAAACCCATCATTCAAAACTCTAAGTCTTTTTTTATTCTTTTTTGAAGATTCTTTTCTAATTCTCTTTTGAAGATTTTTGTTGACTCTTTTTTGAGGCAATGGAATGGCAGACCTTGCAGAATGGCAGCATTCAAACCTCTCATGTGAAATATTTAATGACAAGCCACTCTACTCAAAGATGTAAATGCACAAACAAGACTGTAAGTAATGAGCTTTCCAAAATTATAACTGGACAAGATTATTTTGTCTCAATAGTTTTCATAGGGGCTTTTTTCCTCTCTCTTAAAGCCAGTGCCAGAACCATAACTTAAGAATTGCTACAATGAAAGTATATAATTAAAACCTCTATTATGCACCAGAACTTTACTTCCAAGTTATAGGATTATTGCATTTTTTTCTCATAATTAAGCATTATATGTTAATTCTGCTTTCTTCCTTAGAGTCATTAGCATATAAATATAGACACTGACTCAATATGCAATTCTCTGTGAAAGATTAAGTTTTTAAATTTCAATGGACAAATCATTTATTAAAAAATAAATATGCTTCATTAAATTACCATTGCTTTAACATTTCCAGTAATAAATGCACATCTAAAATAGAAGTGATTTTAATAGTAAATTGGAGAAGATGGAAAAATGGAATTTTAGAATATTAAATGCATATTTACTGTTATAAATCTTACTTTTTTTTTCAATATATGCCATTGGTTTAGAAGTTATTTTCTTCTCCATTTCCTATCATTAAAAAAAAATGCTTAACTATTTCCTGGTTGACATTTATCTTTTGCAGCAATTCAAAAATTCAGGTGACAAAGTTTTAGTATTAGCTACTAAAAACTGGCAATATTCTGAAGAAATTTTCCGGATTGGGAGAAATCTCAGAAATTTGCTTTTCTACAAAGTAAAAGAATTTAAATTTTTGGCTGCCAAAAAAAAGCACAGGAATCTCAGCTCTTCTTCATATCCTATCCATTCTTTATGCTGTTACTGACTGAAAATATATATATATTGTATATATACACATACATACATTTTTCTAATCCTAAAACAGGCAAAGACCATGCATTCTAACCATATACATAATATATGATTATGATTATATATATATATATAAAAGACATATGATATATGATTATTGTATACATAATTCTCACAACATCACTGGTGCAAACGAAAGGCTGCTCTGTGAGAGATGGCATGTTTCTTTGCACTTTTATACAATATTCCTCTCAAGGGGTGACAAAGAGCCCCCTGGCAGGAGGGGGATGTTATCCCCACCTTCTGATTGTCACCCACTGGTAGGATTTCACCTTCAGGCAGAAGCTGTGACAGCCACACCGAGGAGCAGCATCCACCTCTCAGGCAGGGAGCCCTCAGAAAGATGGAGGTGCACAGAGGCATGGGGTGCACGACATGCATGGTTTTTGTTTCAGTCTACATTCTGGAGAAACAGGACAGATTTGAAAGAGAATTCAGAATTAAGCAGCAAAGTCCTTCTCTTACAGCCTGCCAGATGTCAGAGCCTCTTCTGCCTTATGCTGACAGCCTTTGTAAATTGTTCTGAGTGATATTTGTTAATCTGTGGGGAATTTTCACATCTTCCTTTGCTTTTGAATCAGATGGCGAGCTCTTGGCAGCTGACCAGAAAGATAGTGCCTTTTCCCTGCTGCCTTATCAATCAGGAAAGTTTCTTGCTGCTCTGTGCTGCAGACACATTCCTTCACACACTAAATTATCTCCCATGGACCGATCGCAGCGAGGTTAGCACGCTGGAGCCATTTGACTGGAGTGCATAAAACTCTTTATTGCTACACAGACACAGCTGCACCAGCAATTCATGTCTTTGAGTGGCCCAAAGGAGTTTTCTGTATGGCCTTTTCAGTAGCTAATATATGTTCTGTAACAGCTTCTCTGGCAAGTTTCTTCCAACAGTGCCCTCCAGGTTATATAGACCACTAAACCCACTAAATATCCTGGTGACATAGAAAGATGTCACACACAGGAAACAACGAGCAATTCAGTGCTCCACATAGCCTCGGCTCTGCTCTGCAGACTCTCCCTCCAACTCAGTTCAGAAAATATTGGCAAATCCCACTGAAATATCATACCAGAGCAAGAAAACACTCATTCCCTTTCTACCTCAGGCAAGACACACATAAAAATCACCTGGCTTGTCTGGCTTGTTCTCAGCAGTAATAGTTATCAGTGGTGTCCCAGCTCTCCCTGTAGCTTCTCTAGCCCCCTTCTCTTTCTGCAGCGCTTTATTTTTGTAAACTTCATTGCTCTTTTCCCCCTAATAACTCTGATTTAAACTGTGTACCCTGTACTTTGAAGATGCTCATCTCCCACAGCACTGCAGTTTGTAAAGCAGGAGTGTTTGTGTCACCAGGTTTTGGTAGCAGGAGGGCTGCAGGAGTGGCTCCAGTGAGAGGCTGCCAGGAGCTTCCTCCTCAGCAAAGACAACCCCTGGCAGCTCCAAGACAGAGCTCAGAGGTGCTGGTTGCCTCTGGGATAACTAACTCAAAAAGAAGCACCTATGGAGACACCGAGATCAGTGGAGAAGGACAGGGAGGAGATGCTCCAGCGATGAGATTCCCCTGTGAAGGAGACCCATGCTCGAGCAGGTGGATATCTGTGAACCCATGGGTTCTCTGAAGTGTATAAAAGAAAAGTTCTCCTAATGAATATCTGATGGCTTTCTGTATGAAGTTATTTATCTTTGTTTTTCAAGGAGAGATCTGTGTAAAAATATCCTTCCAAAAATCCAAGAGAAACAGTGCTGAAGAACAGATTTGGAATAAAATTTTAGAGATCTGGCCTCTTACAAGTAAGGCTTAGACCTTGGCAAGGGAAAGCCAAATTTCAGATGTAAATTCATCCTAATTTTACCTTTGTGGGCGTTTCAGATCAAGTATTTGACTCCAGTAAAGTAGTAGAATGGAAATTCGTATCAAGATACTGTCTTAGACTATTAGTTATTTTATTCTCTTATGGCATGTTAATTTTCTTTTCACTACCGTTTAGAAAGGAAGTAAATCCCCCTTAGCAAACCCAATATTCCATCATCCCATAAGGGGCAGAGCAGGAAACCCAAGCAGGGAGAGGAGCAGTGTGTAACACGGGAAGCACACGTGTTCTGCAGGTCACAGCTGTGTCTAACCCTGGTGCCAGGCAGTGCCTGCTGTTCAAAGCAGTGCTCTGCACTGAAAACATCTGGCTGCAGCTGAGGAGATCTGCAGCCTCCTTCAGAGCTAAGGAGGAGACCTGCAGCCTCCTTCAGGGTTAACAGCATGAGCAAATGAGGGAGACTGCACCTCACAGGGAGCTCTCTCATATCCTCTCCTCCTGGGCATTATTACTCATTTATTATCACTTTTAATTACTATTTCTGAATGCACCCCTCTCTTCCTGAGCTTAATCTTCCCCAGAAAGTCCAACAGAAATGAGCCAATATAAAGATCAAGGAAATTCTCAATGATCAATAGGGTCCAAAGAGCTCATTATTATGATAATTTATGTCATGACTCCTATCTACCATACACATTCTAGCAATGATGGTGCTGGTAAAATGACAAGGAAAATACCTTTTTTTTTTTTTCCTACCCATCTAGATACATATTTTACAAAACATATAAAACAATGTAGCATTTTTTTTTAAAAACCAATGTATCCACCACTAAACACTCCAGAAGGACCATAGAAAATAATCAAATAAAAAGGCAATGGGATTGGTGGGATTAATCATGTGGGATTAAATTGCAAGAAATTTTCCCTACATGTGTCAAATTGGAATAAATTTCAATTGGGGAATATAGGAGAAACACCATGCTACTCAAAGGTAAATCTCAAGCTAAAAAATGAAATTTTGTTTTTAAGATTTTCTTTAATTAAATAAAAATATGAATGAAGGGCTTAAGGAGATGTAATGCATTATGATTACTTGTATTACTGTCAACCAAAGAATATATTCACCAAAGATCTTATACAGCCTGTTGCTATTCATTTTGAAAATAAAAAGAAAGAAACTGTATAAGAAAGGAAGTCTTTAAATGTTCCTTTAAAAGTTGAGACATTTCCTATTCGTGGGAGGTCTAGTATTTATAAAGAGAAGATATGTTTCTGCCCACAAAAATAAGTGATTTTAATGAAACCAAACTTCTCACTCTGCAAGTGGCAGACCCGCATTTCAGGCCAAATGCCTCTATGTGAATAAAAGACAGTTTTCAAAGGCTACTGCTGAAGGGAATAAAACCACAGGGCATGCCTGACACAGCAGAGGGACACAGGGGACTATCCTTCAAATAAAATGTTTAGTTTGGGCTTTTTCTCCTCCCGTTGAACTGAGTCAGACCACTCAACTGAGATGCAGCTTCTCAAATGAGAAACCAGCTTAAAATAACTTCTGTCTGCCTCAGCTGACCTTAACAATTGATCTCTGTGTTCAGGTGGATACCAAGGCATCTACTTCCAAGGAGCAATATAAGAAATATATTTCTATTTTCTTTTGGCTGGCTGGCAAGCAGAAAGTTTCATATGTAGCAGTTTTATTTTTAAGGCTAATAAGTTTACTGACTAAAAGCATTTGTGGGAAGGCTTGGGCTCAAAGATGGATTCTGCATTTTCTCACAAAATAAAAAAGCAAAAGTCACCTCCAGTTGACTTGCCTTGATGAAAATACTACGGACACAATATTTTCCAGTGACTGGCCCTTAATTCAATTCACAGTAGTCAATAGCCACTGGACATTTTGGAGACCCTTTTGAGGGTCTGTGTGATAGATTCTGCCAAATAGATCATCAAGATAAGAAAAGAATCCCATGTGACCTCCACTGCATATACTGCCTTGGCCCTCTCCACAGGATAGAATTCCAATTTGGCATGAAAACCAGCCTGATAATTTCTGTGGAGAAAACAAAAATAATAAAAAACCAAAACAAGATGAATGATCCCACCCAAATACCTCCTCTCCAACTGTTAACTGTGGCTTGCCAGCAAATCAAATCATTTTTTTAAAAGAGTCTCTGGCTTTTCAGGCAGATTCAGAAAAAAAGATATAATTTATTGTCCCTGACAGCTGGGTGAGCCAGTCCATACCTCTCCACTCTGGGGTCACTTAAAAATGGTTACTTGGTTTAAAATTTTTAGCAGCAAGAAATAACCTAGCCTTGTTCAAGCTCCCACTTACAGGTAGGAGCCAATAATAGACCCACAGGTAACACAGTGATTCTGCACAGACACTTTTAAATGGATACAGGAACTGCAAAAGGTAATTAATTTATTACAAAGGGCTATTTTTATAGGTTGTAGTAATGGCTGAAAGCTTAAAGGTTTTTCTGCTTCAAATAATTATATTAATATTTCTTTTGGAAGATCAAAAGGAGGTTGAAAAAGTTGTTTCTTTAAGAAGCAGTAGTCTTCTGAAGCAATGCCATTTACTTTCAGCCGTGATGTGATTTCCTTTGGATATATATGTGCTGAACCTCAATCAGGATGCAGAGCAGACAGTTAAAGGAGAACTTCAAAAAGCCCTGAAAAAGGGAAACCTGCATAAAAGTTCACAGTAATTTCTGCATACAGTTCTGAAAATGAAAGGGCTTTGTAACAGTTCTCAGTTTGCAATTTAAGGTGCACTGTTCATCTAAGATGCTTTTCTTAAGACTGCTTTTTGCTTTAAGATTCAGACAGACAAAAATTAGCCTTTAGATGTTTTCTCTTTTTAAAATTCTGTTTCTTCTTACATTTCAGAAGCCCTAAAGCCTTTAAAATGGGGCTTTCTTTTTGTAGCTTTTTTGGACAAAAAGAATACCATCTAACTGTATCATTTTCCACACTTTTCATATGAAGTGTTAGAAAAGTAACTCACCTCAGTGGGTAAGAATGACTAATCCCTCAAAAATACGGATAAAGAAGACTGAGAATAGCTAGTATGAGGCTGTAAGATAAAGCGTATCCTATCTTTACAAAATTTTAATATTTTAATACATTTCAAATATCTTTCTAATTACGAAAAATTAAGGCATATGATTTTAATAAAGTACTGGGAAACCCTCCAGGAGACATAGGAAGCTTAATGCAAGCCATATGCAAATCCAGCCCTGTGAATTTGTTATAAGTATATGGCATATGTATAAATACATAAATATACTGGGTTTAAAATTCTGGTTTGAAAACACAAGCAATTTTCATCTTAGCTATATTTTGATACAAATATAACTTGCTCCACACAATAAAATGTAAATAGTCAGTTTCCTAGAAATGAGAGAGGGAAAAACAGAAATGAAAAAAAAAAACTGGAGGAAAAAGAGTATCTAAGAGCAAGACCCTTCAGAAAAATATTGACAGATGTAACGAAGAAGAATTTTAACAGAGTAACTTATACTCTTGCTGAACACAGAAACAGTGAGTTTTATAAGATGAATAAATACAAGAAAACACAGTCACAGATTCCAGGAATGGTAAGTTATCAGTCAGATCCTATGCTTTCAAAAGCCTTAAGGAAGCCAGAGAAAACACAGCAAATCAGCAGTGTAATTTAAATCCAGCACACCAGATAAGGCTGGTACAGAGATGATGAAGAAGACAAGGCTGATGGGGCAGTAGCCCTGTACAGCTACACCCCAGGAAACCAAACTGGCCTTGCAACAGAGGCAAACAGACTGTGGGAAATGGAAAAAAGCATCAGGCCAAAAAAGGAATTAGATTTCCACCAGAAGACAGGGATGTAGCAGGTGTCACAAACATAATATTTTCCAAAAGCACTCAGGCCACTGAGAGCAGTCCGTGATGGGATGCAATCACAGATAATGGTCTCCTGGGAGATAATGTCATTAGTGCAGACCACAGGGATGACTCCAAATAAACAAAATACTGCACGTCAGGCTCCTTCAGGGCAGAAGGGCTCTGCCTTTTTGTCACTCTCTGTCCCATTTCCCACTGCTATAAGCAAGATTATCATCCTGCTGGGTGCTGCACATGGGGAAACAATTGTCAGCAGAATCACAGTCCCTTGCTGGGAAATCCTGGAGGTCTCAGCAGCAGCAGCTGTAAAAATCTATTTCATCATTACTGTCCTAAGCCCTACCAGTATGATTTCCTTTAGCCTGACCCCAGCATCCAGAATATACTGAATAATGAGATTGGTGTCATACATACACAAACAATCTGATAAGGACTTGAGGAGCCAAGTTGGACCCAATGTTTCAAGAAAAGAGATAAAGCAGGAATCTGCTGTGTGTTGGGCATTCCACAGCTGTTCACACATGGAATTTTTCTTTTCTTTCATTTTGGTGGTGTCTGTAAGGTTCTGTTCCTCAAACACTTTAAGGAATGGGGATGCTTCACAGTTCTCTAAAGGGACTGGCTAGTATTTATGCAAGACATCTAACAGAGCTCAAAATGTGGCATGGAAAATGACCCTTTTAACTGTCTAAAATGCATTTTCAAGCTTTTCTACTCTTCCCAGGACAAAGGGCCTAAATTCCAAAGATTTCATTCTGTAACCAACCCAGCGCCTCCTGGGTGCTCTCTGCATTCCAGCTAGAATTTCCTTCTCCTTGTTTATATTGCTTCATACTGAAAAAATCACCCATGACAGTAAATGAGAATATCACACATAAACCCTCATATGGTTAAATATGTACCTTTGAGCTTTGAAAAGTTGCTCCTGATTTTGAGTAAAGAGGACAGACCAAAGACAATTATGCAATTATATTACACCCCTGCTCAAAGTACACAGTGTGGTTCTAGCTAGTCAATTAGTGAAATTCCTTGTCAATGCTTTAAAATGTCCAAAAGTTTGATTGTTGCTTTCTCCTGTTTCATTGCAGTATTTGATGATTTGTTTTGACATTTTGACTGACACACAAAAGTTATTTTCACAAATGCAGAGAGAAGCATGCACACATTTGATAAGTTTTTCTGGCTACTGAGAAACTCTTTTAAATGTATTTTTATTGAGCAATATGTAGATGAGTCTCTAAGATGAATCGCTTAAAAAATGAATGCACTCACTCCAGAAATATGGTAAGTATCCTCATTAAGAGGAAAAGAAAACATAAATACAGCCAAGGTTCACATTGGGTAATATTTTTTTCTTGAAGGTTCAGCAACCCACAAGAAAGGAACAATATCTATTTTTCTAAGTCTGCATTCCTCACATCTGAAGCAACTAAAAAGGTTGAGCCTGTCCATTACAAAGCAGAACAAAAATTTTCCTGTCCATGTTTTGGTTTCCACTTCCAACAATGACATTAAATGTATTAATGAGATTTTTAATAATTAATTTGTTCTACATTTTGGCGTCAGGAAGAGAGAAGACTGACTAGCCCCACCACATAATGCACACAAGTTCATCAAGGTCAGCCTTGTAGGAGACTATGAAGTTTAATAGTTTGCATTAGGAAGCACATTTATTGTCATGGAATGACTGAGATTTTGTGTGTGTGTGTGTGTGTGTTGTTTTTCATGGGTTTGGAAAAGAAACAGCACTATGATGCAGAAGATGTATATTACTGCTGGCTTCCTAATACATGGTTTGCATTATATATTTAAAAATATAGTGACATGTATCAAGGTCTACAAAACAAACAAAACCTTCTGCCATGAAAAATTGATAAGTGATTTTCACAAGTTTTCATACATTTTGGAAGAGTTTGGTGTTTGGTTAGCTGAGCCTGATTACAAATGTAAAATTAGAAACACTAGGAATAAAGATCAATGATCTAAATGCTTAAGAAGTAAAATCAGAGACTTCAGTGTGAACAAGAATATGAATGCAGAAAAAGAAGGAATAAATAGAGGAAAATCCAAAAACATATGTTCCCAAAAAAAAATATCTGTAAGGATTAACTTTGTGCATAGGTATGTCCATTTCAAAAAAGCAAATTCCAGCCTAAACACACTGCCCCTGACAATAGATTTGATGGTGGCAGTCCTGGATTACAATTATTTTCTGGCCATTTAATAAACTGAGGTACAATCAAACCAAGATTTAAAATTTGAATTCTAAATGCTACCTGATTTTATATCACTTTTGTTAATCATTTAAAATCAATACTGCACCCAATCAGCATTACATATCTTAAGTCACCTGATTAATTTCCTGCTCCAAAAAGGATGGGCTTCAAGGACCAAAATCAGGTTAATGATCACAAGAATCACATTTCTGCTACTGTCTCACCAAAATTTAAATAAAAACACAACTTTAAAAATCTTAATTTTTTTCCTCTGTTTTTTCTTTCCCTTTTATAGCAAGGGATACCAAGACTTCTACCATCCCTTTATTTTATTTTTTTTTTCCTGGTCTTGTAGCTTTAAATGTGCTTTCCCACACAGTTCAGACACAGCAGAACTAGGGGAAAGAAAAGGAAAAACAGATGAAGAAAATTTAAATCAAAATGAAATCTTGAAAAACAATATTTGAATTATGATACTGTGAAAAAAAAAAAAAAGTACATTCCTAAGGTTCTACTCTGTGACTGCCACCTGTGACTGCTGGTAGGAAACAGAATATTAATTTTAGTCTTAAATACAGAGATTAAATAAGATCTTCTCATAGAGCTAACATGCAAACCTGGCTACATCTCAGTAGCTATGTCTATGCATTTGACATGTTCACATCTATGTTATGCATTATAAGTATTATTATATGCATTATAAGCTTCCCTCTAACCTCTTGCTAATGACCATTTTGTTTTGGATAGGAAATATCAAAGCAACCATACCAATCTTATAATCTCTAAAAACACAGTAATTACTCTAGTGACATCCAACAAAACCCAATCTCAGTTTTATGCCAAACAAAGCTAAAGCAGGTAGTCAGGCTGTGACCTAATGTTATTTCCATGTGCCTCAAGTACAGCTTTTCAGAATTAAAATTACTACCTTCTGATTTTGCTTAGGAACCTAAGACAGGAAAGGTGAAAAGTTCCCAGATTTTGCCAAAGTTCTCAGCTAAGTCTTTCAAACCCAGAGGTTTCAAACACAGAGATAAGCCAATAAGCCTCAAAGTATCTGGGAGCCCATTGACTCCAGCAAACCTGAATTTTCAGGCCACCAAAGATCTGCAGCTAAAGATTACTTCTTTAAAAACAGAACTGAAACCAAGGAACTACTCAAATGCATATTTCAATCTGTCTCCACTCTGAAAAGGAAAAAAATCATATAGCTATATTCACATTCATAACACCCATATATCATCCAAAATCTGTAGTGATTGCAGCCCTAGTGATAACAATTGCACTGACACCTGAATAGCTTAATAAGAAAAAAGCAATTTTACATTCCCAGAGTACACAGGTATTTTTTTTTTTTTAAGATGAATTATAAACTGGAATTACTGCAATTTTCTTGCAAAGGGTAGACATTTGACAGAAATGCTAATAAAGGGTGTAACACTGAGATTTAGAGCTGTACAAAAGAGAACTGAAAATAGAGCACAAAATTGGAGTGGGCTTCATTCTGACTGAAAACACAGAAGCAGCTGCAACAAATCAGTAGCATAACATCATCTATATAACAGCTTTCTGGGACACTGAGGCAGAGAAACAGAAGTGTTAATTTATTACTTTATGTTCAATGTGTTCATTGCCACTTGTCAGTGTATAGCCTGAGCCTGCATTGCCTTCTTTTTTCTTTTTGTATTTTGCATTTTGCTGCTGGATACAGAATTGACTCAGGGCTGCAGTTTACAGCTATTTAGCTTACTTGGTTATTGGATGGAAAACACTTGGGTGCAAAAACATCAAGGTAACACCATGCATTACTGTAATAATTGCTCTGGTGTTCAGTAAGACAACAGAAAGTATTCAACCAGCTTTGCATTGATGTAATGCTGTACAAAGCACTGGAGATATCACTGTAATTTGGCACGTGCTAAATTACCCAAAAATGCAACTCTAAGGTGCATCTGCTTTCAGTGAAAATAAACAAATAGGAAATAGGCACTGCAAAGGAGTGTGCACTTGCCTTGCTAAGGAGTGCAAGGAAATAACTGAGCACAAAAACCAGTAAGGCAAAAGCAAAGGACAGAAGCTGCCCCAGTGAACTGCTGCATCCTTTCCTGCTACAGCCAAAGCACAGCTGTTGAAAGGAGTAACTCTGAATGCAAAAATAAAATTCCATTGGCCTGTTCTGCTGCTGTTGAATATGCAGAGAGCTGACAGGCTGGAATAGTGTTACCAAGGGAAAGTCATGTTCCACTCCCTACAGGTCAAGGAATAGTGAACCTCTACCTTGGCTCCTCTGGTTGCTTCAGGTTTTTTTAAGATTTATAGACCCTTGTTTTTTCCACATATGTACAAATGCAAGTTTGTAGCTCTACTCACCCCTCAAAAAACACTGATTTGAGAGAAAGCTGATTCTATAACACTGCAGAATGCTGTCCCACCTTCTCCATGCAATTCAACTGTTTGTTGTTCAAGGATTCCACATGGACAAGACAGCGGGAATAGTAATGGAATAGTAATTTCATCACTATTTCAGTGGCATTAAGGCCTTATGACCCTTAAAGGTAGTGCTGTGTCTTCAAGTGTGTCCTTATCTTTATGATCAAAAGCTTCCAGGACAGGCTTGGTGAAAGATAATGAATATCAGAAGCAATCAAGAAAAAAAGAAAAAATTCATCTTACTCTGGCCTTCATCAATCATTCATAAGCACTGCTACAGCAGCACATCCCAGAAAGGCATGTCTTGTGTCTTGATGCAACAGGAGGTCCTGCAGATGAAATCAAAGCACAGTGGGACCAAAAGTGCTTACTGATGTGCAATCTTCCAGCTCAGAAAAAGTGTTTTTTTCTTTCACGACAATTGCATTCACACAATACAAAGGATCACAGCCCTTTCTGAACACCAATTTCTGCTAGATAATGTTCCTTCATCATTTAAGCTTTGGGCCCTTTGCTGCCCCAGGCAAACTAGGAAATGAGACTTCTTATTTCTCTTTTTCTAATTTGTTCCTGGTTAACAATTGAAAACAGAGAAAACATATTTGCCTCAAGCTTTCATTAAGTAAACATTTTTTCAACTCTTAGGTCTCCTTGCATGTGGTAGGGTTTTTTTAAATGTTGTCTTGATTTTTGCTTTGTTTCATTTTGCTTAGCTGTATTTTTTCCCTCTTTAAATTTATATTACCCTGGTATTTATCTTGGCATATTTTCCCATGTAATTAATTTCCCTCTTTCCCTGGACAGCTTTCTTTCAGTCTCCTCTCTGCTCCTGTTAGCCTTCCACATCCATCACCTCTTCCCCTCTGCATTTTTGTCAGGAGCCTGTGACAATCCCCAGCACACCCCACACCTACAGCAACCTGTCAAGCCCTGGTCCCTTCCTCACGTGCACACACCCAGGTGCACACCCACACTCACACAAGGATTCTTTGGAAGCAGTCACTGTTAATCTCCACAGAACAATTTACCTTCCCCACCCAGACTCTCCTCATGTGCATCTTTCCTCCTCAGCAGTACAAAAATGGGCACATAGAGAGGAAAATCAGACGTTTCATTCTTTTTTCTAGAAAGGCAAAATCATTAACTCTATTTTTCAGCTTCATTTGCTGGTCAGTGTTGGACTAAGGGCAGACACATTAGTTACAACTGGATAATTAGGGAAAAGAAGTATATTGTCACATTATGTAAAACTGCCTATTTATTGAGAGTGAGCAAAGTGAAGACATTTTAGAGAGCAGAAGCCGTCATGAAGGAGAAAAGGCAAGCTGCTCCTTCAGAAGATCTCACACCTGATTTCCTGGGTTTGTGTGTGTTTGCTCTGTGTTGCCCAACACACCATGAGCCCCACTGAGGTCCCCACTTCTCTCTCCAGCACAAACAGCTGCAATCCAGTCCTCTGCTGCCTAGAAAAGCTGCAGCAGCAGCACTGCCTGCTTTGTTCTGCATCTCCCAGTGCCACGACCGTTCTGGAAACACTTCCATGAAGAAACAACTTTTGTTTGCCCATAGAAGCATCCTCTCTTTTGTTTGCATGATGTATTTGAAGTAAAGAACTTCTCTACATTTAGTTTTCCAAGCTCACAATAAGCTGAGATGCAGGCCTCCAGTTTCCTTAGCAGTGTCATCTATTTTGAGTAAGTGTGCTAGAAGTTATTTTGATGAAAGAGAGTGAACCATATTAAAACTGGACAATTTGGTCTTAGCTATGACAGGTTTCAGCATGTCAGGTAGAATAAAAATAATTGGAAGTAGAAATAGATCTATTTCTCCCTTGCAAAATTTAGAGATGTCCAATTGATCTTGAAGCTTAAAAAACTATAGAGGAAAAGTAAACTGTCAAAAAATTCTTATATTTTAGGAGACCAAAGAGAAGCAATATGTTTTTATGGCACTACGTTAGCAAAAAATACAAGTTTCTCTGTGTTTCTTTAGCTACAATTTAGCCTGTTTTTAAGGATGTATTTTCAGTGAATAATTCCTTAACAGCAAGCCACCTACACTATAGAAAAAAGTTTTGATGAATATTAAAAAAAAACTGTTTCTGATTTTATGTGAGTATAAAACAACACTGCAATTTCTATTCTAATTAAAAGTATGTGCCCCCTGCCCCAATGAACAAAATTTTAGTTTGTTTGTTTCCTAATCCACATTTTTAAAAGGTGACTTGGGAATTCATATGTGTGAATTTTAGATCTTTGACCTGAAAGGGTCTGATTGTCAGAAACTGCTCTGAACCTTTGTGCTGAAATCAAGTCTTCTAGCAAAAGAAGCAAAGGAAATTCCAAGGTTTGTGCAGAACAACCGTTGGATGCAGTTGGTAGAATTCCTGAAAGAGTGTGTTGAGCAGATCCTTCTGGAATAGAAAAAGAGCAAATACCCATGATGGTGATCTGAGGAGCAGGAAGACCTACCTACTTGTCGCCAAAGTATTTTCAAACCAGCAGCTTGAAAATCTTTAGTCAAGAGCCTTAAACCAAGTAGCTTAGAAGACTGATGAACCAATAATGATACTTTTTAGCAAATCTTGCAAAATTAAAAACCTTCCAGAGACAGCCTTGCCCTGCCAACACCATCCTAATATATTCAATTTACAAAACCATGGGGAATTATAGACAGATCAGCCTGACAATTTTCCCCTATAAATTAGTGGAACTACTAGGATATAATGAAATTCTTGAAGATAAAGTAATTTTGAGTTAATTATCCAGATGACTGGGAGTATGGTAGCTGAGGTGTATAAAACAGAGTGGAAAAGAGAATGTGAAGAGATCAGCTACTGACTGTGTCTTGCAGGTTAAGACCTAGAGGCATCGAATGAAACTAGCAAGAAGAAAAGTCACCTAAAAAATTAAGTGGTTCTTAACAACACTCTAGTTAAGTGAGATAACTTCTTAACTTACAGATTTTTGTAGGTAGTGTGTTTATGTAAGTCCAAAAAAAGCACTAGGCAAGTTCAGGGGAGAGAAGCTGGAAACTCAGATATAAAAATGGTATGTTTAGGTCTCTAAGCTTCAAGTTGGTAAAAAATTCCAGAATATTCCCAAAAAAAAAGCAAAAATTGCTGTTTGTCTTAAGCATAAGATATTTGATTTTGTCCAATCACACATTAAGGAGCTAAAGGCAACCTTTCTATAGTCTTTTTCACCATTGTCTAACAATCACCTTGTGAAATACTTGGAATCTAAGAAAGTTACAGACAACACTTAATAATGCAAAAATTAGTGTCAGTAGAAGGCAAAATATTCAGAAGTCTTCATAAATGAATGTTTATCATGGGTTAAAAAAGGAAAATGCCTCTGTTCATACACACATATATATACACTTAAACTGAAAAGGCAGATTCTCACATCCAACATGGCTTGGACCTTTTTGAGAGCTAGCTAACATATGGAGTTGTATTAAAAAAAGAAAAAAAAAGAAAAAAAAAAAAGAAAAAAAAAAAGAGCTTTATATCTCCCCCAAAAGGGGAGCTACCTCTGGCCTTGGAATTTATGGATTGATGAGTTTTACTGTTCACCCTTTCCAGTCTGGGGCTTTAATAAGATGAAGGTTGACACACTATGACACTTCCTATAAAAGACAAGAATTACTGTCAGTTTTCTGCATCACAGTTTAACACTGTCATCTTCTTGGGTAAGGCTTTACATACGGATGCTGAAGTTTACCTGGGTGGAAAGGAGGATTTGTTCTGGCTGAAGAAGGATAAATTGGCCAAAACTAGGAGCAGTTTATTGAAAGGGATTCACTACTGCAGCTAGGGTTTGTTTTTTTTTTAATTGTTGTATCGGATCTGGCCTTTTCACATATTTACAATACCTTTGCTGCACTTCACTGCACAAAAAGGAATCCTGGCCTCCTGAGGTGAGGGAATAATTCTTATCCATCTCACACGGAGGGCAGTGGCCCAGGGAGCCTGCATTCTGATTTCCTGCAAAGAGCAAACGGGGACATGTGCACCTGCCATGTGAAGGGACAGACTGAACCAAAGCAGCCTGGTGTCAGGAAGAAATCTCTGCAGAAATGTTTTCAGTGTGAACACGCCCCGGGGCTTTGGCACCCCTCTGCAGGCTGTCCTACCTGCTGACACCACCTCTGCAGAATGGCCCACGCAGGCTCCTGCCAGCACAGCCGTCCTGGAGACACCAAAACCTCTGTGCCCTGCTCGCTGTGCCAACCAACCCTGCAGTCTAATTAACACCCCCACCTCTGCTCATCTGAGCCACACAGCTCTGTGATACAAAAGTGACTCAATCAGGCTAAATAATGCCTTCGCATCTGAAGCTCTATGAAAATTCACAAAACTTTACAAATGCCAGATAACAATGGTGTGTATCAATAGCCTGTGTTCTGAGACATGCTTTCCTGATTTCATTTTAGTTCTGCAGTGCTGGCTTTATTGTGTTTGATCTGTGGCAGCTTGCTTCTGATATTCTGGCCTTGTTTTACATAGTGTCAGAGAACAATTTGTGTAAGACTCTAGATGGACTGACAGTGAAACAGTTCATTTTCAAGAAAATAATAATATTAATAATAATTTTAAATTACCTATTTTGTTATTATTCTGTGATTGATCTTAGCATAGTGGAATCTTTATATAATAGCTTCAGGCCTCATGGGTAGCTGGGAACTTTTTTCTTTTTTTGGTTTTTCTTACAGCTCCTACTATGACAAATTAGAAAGCTGAAGTAGGTGTTATCTGCTTAACTCAGAAACATTCACAGAAATGCAAAGTATTATGTAGCCTTTACGGAAACACTCGGTGAAGCCTTTGCAGCTGAATGCCTTTTAAATACATGTCACATGAATATTCAGTCAGATATGCAAATTTAGGGTTTCTGTTCCTTTAGTAGATTGATTTGTTATTTGAGATCAAGGCATGGATCACTCCAAAAGCATATCAAAATATCAGACTTTTTATAATATTCTTGTACAGAATATATTGCAGGTGGTCTTGTTTGTTTTCTATTCCTCTTGGCAGTTTGTTTTCGTTCTATAGGAAAATAAAACCCAAATTCCTTTTAGCTTTGTCACTCCATATGCTTTGATAAAGTGCTTCATCACTGAGGCTTTACAAATAACCTGAAAAGAAGGTTTTGATAGTGTAATACCAAATCCATGCAGTATCCAGCATTGCAGAATTAGTTATATATTGCAAATAAATGCAGCTAAAAGATTTGGAAAGTCAAACAGATTCAAGATAGCTCTCTATTTCACAAGTAGCTAACTGGCTCTTGTGAGAGACTGGGAAGGGTTGCTACCCTATTTCAGGTGCTATTTCAAAGCACCTGACGTTCACCAATTTTTTCTGGTGCATTTTAAGAAAAAAAATTTGAATGTTATTTCTGAAACTTTCAGAGAAAAAAATTAAATTACAGGACGGGAGGGTTTTAAACCAAGATCAAAACAAAGTAATTACTGACCACTGAAATAAATCTTGGTTTTCTGAGAGGAGGCATGTAAAGTTCTACAAATCTCCTGCTATACATTTCAGGATATTAATAAATCAGAAAAGTAAATCCAAATTGCCAGGTGTCCTGAACTTCAGCAAAAATCTCTCTGCTTCCAAAAAGACCTAGAAATCTTTACCTTCCCTTTATCACTCTTACTGCCTCCTTGTCTTCCCCCTTCCAAAAGGATGCACACAAAAGTTTTACCTGCCTGGGCGAGGATAAAGTCTTCTCCAGATATTCTCCAAAGTACTTCTCTCCATGTGGATTCTCTGGGAATGGCTGTTAAACATGTTGCTTCCATTCAAAATTATGAGTAGACAGGACACCCAACTGTTTAGCCTCTGTATAATCCCATTACACAATGGAGGATAAAAGTTCCTCTTTTTTATTTCTCCTTCCCTCCCAGAGGAAGAAAATCTCAGCTCAGTTTTGTCATTCTTTAGTATTCTTTGTTCCACTGCTACTGTGGGGGATTAACAATCCCTCTGTAGCACTCCTTTTTTGTCAGCTGTATCACTTGGCACAACAAAAGATGTCAGTTCTCCCTAAAAACTCCACCTTATCTATGCTTCAACCACTACATTTACAAAAGTACTTCTCAAAGTTGGAAATGCAATACAGGGCAGCCAGGTTTATCCAGAGCAGGGTTGGGATGTTGGCAGCAGTGCAGACAATAGGATGGCAATGACCCGAGTTTCCCAAGTTTAAGGGAAGGGTACCTCTCTCACTGATAGTGTGCTTGGGTATAGAATTTCTTTGTAGGTTCCAGTGGTAGTGATAAAGTTAATCTTCTTTGTCAGAAATCAGCCAAGGCTCTAAAGAAGCTCAACACCAGACCACACAATCCAAGTGAACTTTAGTTTGAGAAGCGTAAGTTCCCAAAACTCTGCTGTGACTGAGAATAGTTTTATAGTTTTATATATCTGCCTTTTTCCTTTGGAATCTGTGGTGCTTTCTCTACAGGATCTTGTGCAAATGAATGGTGTTGCTGGAACTATTTGTTTCATTTAGGAAATGCTCTTTAATTTCCTTCCATGTTAAGAGTCTGGTATTCCAAAGGAACAAACTGCAGAAGAGATGTGATTTGCAGCCACAGTTATCTGTTAGCCAGGCAACAAGCTCATCAATGATAATAAGCAAACAGGAACTAAAGATCAGGGGAAAAAAACATCAGAAATGAGGAGAAGAGCAATAAAAGAACTGAAGGGAAGCTTCTAAATAGCAGCAGAAAAATACAAGGAATGTTGGACTATTCTGTTATCACAACTTATTACATTTACTTATTTTATATAATAAATGTGACATATAGTTATATTGATATAATTTATATTTTATATTGAGTATATGTATACATAGTTATTTTTTCACTACCACCAAAAAGAAGATATTAGGAATTTGTTTTATGAACCATAAAGGACATCTGTCAATAGCAAAATGATCCCCAGAGATTCAAGATTTCAACAATTTCACTAACTAAGCAGCTCGGTAGCTGCTTAGTTTCAATTTCAGTGATATGAGACATGGAGAATCACACAAAATGTGTCTGACAGGAAGAGTCTCCCTCCAGAAGGAGGGAATTTTACAGAGCATGCCATGTGTGACCATGACATTGATGAAAGGAAACTCCACACCGATGAACCCAGGACACAGGAAAGGTTTGATAGCCATTTCACGTAATGCAGCTATCAAACATTCTACATGTAATTTTTCTTAGGATCAATAAAACCAATTTTAATAAAGACTCAAACAAAACGTCTGTGCAAACCACATGTAGAGGATTAATCATAGGTTCATGCAGTTGTCCTAGACTGCACTACAGGAAAATAGAAAAGAACAGAACATTACAAATATTAATTCTAAAAGGATTACATGTTGTATACATAGTTCAGTCAATGATTAACACATATTTTAGTTGGAGCATATACAATATAGAAAGAGTAGTAAGATAGTTCCCTTTTAATTTAAAGATATTATTATAAAATTTTAGGTCAGAAAATAAGTTTATAACATTTTTGGAAGGGTTTTTTTCTTTCTTAGTCTGTCCATGTGCCAGAGGAATTCCCTTTTCAATTACAAGGGTTAAAAAATTAACAACACCAGAAAATAGAGTATTTTTAAAGAGGTAAATTCAGGCAGATACTGTTGTTTTTTCTAAAACCTATAAATTTCACATTAAATTGGATATGCAGTGTAATGTGCTAATGCTTGTTAAGTCAACAAAGGAATCTCTCTGAAGTAAATGTACTAGAAGTGGGAGAAGTCTAGCTGTAGCTTATAAAGCACAGAGACATTTTTCAAGGTATCAAGTAGAACTATAAAAAGTGATTTATGAAATAAATAATTTGCAGATAAAAACTATGTTGTGAAACTATGTTATGAAAGTCTTCATTAATTTTACAAAGTCTAGCTGTTGGCATTTAGGGAAGGTCTAAATCAGAGTTTAATACATAGCTGTTTAACTGAATTGTTTAACAAAACCCAAATTAGGCATTCCAGAGATACTGAAAATGTACTCTGATAAGATACTGGTACTATTCACTGGGTACACAGTAAACATTCCAGATTAATTTCTTTCCTTTTGTCTTTTGGAATTTTTACCATTTTCAATGGTGTCCATTTTGTTTGTTTTAATGGTACACCAAGGCAGTCACTAGTTGGTACCTCCTGCCTCATGAGCCTTGCATTTACAGCCCATTCCTCATTGAATTTTGGCACTGCCAAGTCACGGTAATAGAACAGTCTGTTCTGACGTCTAGATTTCGGATTTGTTTGTTCTGTTTCATGTTAAATACGGTTAAAGTTATGAAATATTTATGGACTTCATCTTTGCATTTATTATTCCCCTTCTGTAACCATCTTGTACTCGTATCTAAGAGTCATTAAGTATCACTGCTTAGTAGAACACTCTGAACTCTTCTTCAGTGTAAGGTGTAAGTAATCAAGCTCCTGCCAATGACAGAGGCAAGTATGTATTTGTTATGACATCTGGATTATTAGATTTAGTAATTTTTAAACATTCAGTTTTACATCAAAGTGAAATATACCAATGCATCAATACCAATTCTGCTATTAATTTTATTATCTTATTAATTTAATTCTATTTTTTATAAATCTTACCAGCCTGAGGAAGGTCTTTTCTTATAAGCTCACTTATCTATAATCCTATTGATTAAAGTCCTCAGAACCACATCATTATATCACTGCAGACTAAATTCTTCATCTGCTTTGCCATCTCAAAAATTCTCCCAGCTGATAACAAAACAACTCATCTAGGAAATCCAGCTCAACAAATCGGAGTCACTGCATTATTAAAGATGCCTTCATCTTAAAGCTCCTCATCTCCTCTGTTTCAACATTTGTTTAGAAAATCACTGGAGTGGAAACTAAAATTTAGTATAACAATATGGGATAGAGCCTTGATTAGCTTAAAGATCTCTGGGTGTCTCACCAATGTAACCAGGAAAGCAGAAGAAATGAGACCCACCTTGGGAGGTCATGAAGAAACTTCCCTACTGTTGTCAGACTAGCTCAGGATCTCTTTATCACAGACATCTGAAGTATGAAGATTTAGAGTGAAATTATGGCTCCAGTGAAGTCCCTGCTTTATTTTTTGATATCTTATTTTGATAATAGTGTAACTTATGGAACATCTGTGTGTAAAACTAACCTTAGAAAATGGCATATAATTTTCTCTTTCTGTCTTCTGAAATTACTTTATTATTGTATTTACAAGTAGCATGACAGAATGTTTTTGTTTTCATCCTTGGTTTTGTAAAGGAGCTATTTCTTTTTCCTTTCAAGCTTGTGGATCTGATAGCTGTGTGTCAGTTCTGTAAACTTGACAGATGTGTTCAGTTAAGGGAGGAGATCAAAGGGAAAACTGGTGGGCCTCCAATTTTGGCTGTGACAGGATGAACTCATCACAGAGGACTGTGCTGACAAGTGCTGCTGCCAGGGCACAGTGAGAGCCAGCTGCTTCCTCAGGAGCTGGGAGGGAGCTCTGTGCTGGCTGCGCTCTCACAGACAGGGTCTGTGATATTTTAGTTAATATCCAGGCTTTTGTGGGAACCAGTATCCATAAATGATTTTAGGAAGATCCATAGATGACTTTTCCAGTAGGCAAAAGGATAATGAGCTAACCTGTATTTATAACCCACGAAACAGAAGAGGTACAGATACCATTTCAAGCACAGCAATGTTGTCACAGCACCCCCAGGGAGTGACTGAGCGTGGCAGGCAGGACACAGTGCTGCTTGGAGCTCCTGTCATCAGCCCTGGACACCACATCCAGAGAAATCCCAAATCCCTGTCGGGAACAGCTGGGGACGGGACACGGGGCAGGGCCAGGCAAAGGTGCACAGCTCAGGCAAGCCCTGGGCAAGGCTTGTGGGAGCTCCAGGTGAGGCTGGTCAAAGAGGTGCTCATCAGTGACATCTGGCCCCTCAAAGAGCTATTTGCTTTTAATTCTTTCCCCTAGTTTCTTCCTTCCTTCCTTTTCCTACCAGCTGCCAACTTAAGGAGGTGAACACATTCCTTTTGTGATGGCATCTTGCTCACACATCTGTGAATAACACTGAAGAGGATAAAATGCTGAAAGCCTTCTCCACACTTAAGGGAAAAACAATTAAATGCTCTATTGCATATGCTGAGTTCTCAAGTGGCCCCCAAAACAATGTTTTGTTAAACAGAGCTCCACCTGTCTGAATCTCTGAATCAGCACCTAAGAGACCCTTTTTGCATTCATACCCTTGGACTTGTACACATACAGTTCTGGAAACAAAATGCCACACGCCACAGGGGAAAATTCTGGACAGCGCTGAAAAAAGAGGAAATTCTGTTCAGTGGAGATGGGATTTCATACTTACATTTCCACTGTTTTAACAGGTTTATCCATGAATGTCACGGATGTGTTTGGAAAGACCGATCACCACCTCCCTTGGGAGCTGAAATAAATGCAGAACAGTCACAGAAACTTTTGCATTTCAAAGGAGGTTCTTGAGACCAAGTTGGCTGCAGAGAAATATAACAGAGACTCTCTCCTTATTATTTTAACTAGATTAATACAATGCTTTTGAGATTAATTTCCCTCTTACTTGTGCTCCATGTATTTGTCAGTCAAATTTGCTCAGTTATCAACCATTCATTTGCTATTCTGTAACATGTTAATTCATCTTACAAGAAAGCATGTACAGATTCTTCCTTCTCTGTTCAAATAAGGCATAAAACTTCATGCTAACCTCCACAAGTCATACTGAACTTGTCAAGAGCATTTATTTTTATGACCTAAAAATATATCCACAAAATTTTCAGTTAGAAATATTCTTCATTAGCTTTCTCCTTTATTTGGTTTTTTTTTTCTCCTGTTTTATCAGGATGTACTGATATGGCATTTGTGATCTATACAGTTTACACTGCAGAGTTAATCACATCAAAATAAAATTCGTAGAAGTTGGCCAGATATTTTCATTGATTTATCAGTTCTAATGACAATATACTGGGTGAAAAGTTTTACAGAATGCCAAACAGTCATAATGAAACAATCTTGCCTCAATACATGATAGCCCATTTTATTGAAAAGTGGCACAAAAAATCCATTTTATGTTATCATGTTATTGGAAACATCTTGAAAAGTTGATAGTTACTGAATTTATCAGTTGGAAAAATATAAATGAATATAATGTTCTTAGTCTGTGAATGTGAAAACAGAATATTGGTTTTGTCTCACTAAAACCAATTTATATTACTGGAGTTGGACTAAAACCAAAATGTGACCTAGTGCTTTTCATGACACTTAAGAGCTTATTGACTAAAAGAAAGCTTCTTCTGAAAGAAACTGGGTACTTTGCCACATATATCTCATTAACTTTCAGTGGGCTTCTTGGAAAATTAGATCACCGAGTTACCACTATAAGAAGTATTAATGTAATACTTCCCCACATTTTCATACATCTTAACCCCAATACTTGAATGCCTAAAGGTACATTCATAAATCATCAGTTTCTTGATTTTTCATTCTATAATTTAATTGATTCTCAGATTGACCCCAGCACTTCTAAAAATGCAGCCTGCTTTTACTTTGAACTCTGTATCTCAAAAGAAAGCTTAAAACAGGCATCCCAGACAGACAACATTGGTTTTGTTTAGCTAATTTAATAGTTTATTGTCACCAAATATTTAAATAATTTTCCTTTGATTTTGCCAACATACCAACTGTTGAAGAAAACACTGGGAAGCAGAATATGCACAGTATTAGCATTTTGGATCCAAGTAGATTTAAGGCCAAAGGAAGACATAAATGTAATTGAAATAAAAATTGTTAATTTCTTTCCCCTCATTAAGGATTCTGCTTACTCAGGTAAGTCAGAGCTATTTGTAAGAATCTTTCTGGCATACAGAAATCTTACAAATTTATGTGGAAAACTAGTCACTGAAAGTGTTCTGTGAAAACTAATAGGAAAGTGCAAAACATCACTATCCAAACAAGAGAGTCAAATAATTTCAAACAAAAATAAAATTCTTGTAGAAATGGAAACTTCTCTTTTGTAGCACTGACTGACACAAATACTGAGTAACTTGTAACTGGGGAGAAAATATCAAAGATGTTTGTGAGACACCACTTTTTAGCAAAGGAGACATTCATATCAAGAAAATTTTGAACACATTAGGTTGCTATGTTTGAAATGATATCTATACCTCTTCTGTTTAATGTGTTTAAAATACAGTTTAGCTAATTACACTTTTGCCTGCTGGAAAAATCATCCATGGCTGACATGGCTGTTATATTTCCTTAATCCAGGTTTGTCCACTTTCTGATTTGCTTGTTTGGCCTTTTCCAATCTAAAAATCTTCAGGCAGTGAGGGAGGTGTTTGTTGCAACAAACCCCCTGCAAATGGAAGCAGAACTCTGTCCCAGCCACTACAGCAGTTCAGTCTCATTATGTTAATTGCTGTGCAGCATTTGCAGCTGGGAAGAAAAAGAGCAGCTTCCAATGGCTCCATCTGGAAAACTGTCTATCATCTTCATGGATGGGAATTCCAAGTTCATCCCCCTTAGCACAACACTTAACAGGAGCACTTAAAAAAAAAATAGTTGAATGAACTATCAAGCCTTGTCTTCAGGGTTAATATCTATTTATCTCATTAAAATGCTTAGAAAACATTTTTTTTAAGGTTTTCTATGGTTATTAGCATTTTGGTTTGGGTTTTTCCCCCCCCCTTTTTTTTGCCCTCCATTAGTTACCAGTTTCCATCATCAAGAGCGATTCATGTTTTAAAGCAATGACAGGGCTGAATTCAATTGTGGACCTAACTATCATCCTCTCAAAATTTATCAAGATGTATCAATTTATCAAATGATTAATTTGTCCCCATTCTAGCCCTACCAAGGGGATCTCTCATGCAGACTGACAGCAAAGGTCCCACTCTGGAGCTCAGGGGCTCTGCCATCCCTTTTGAGACACTGCACCATCCCCAGAGCTCAGCCAAAAACAAAACAGAATACAGGATTCATCTTCTTGATTTGGAAATCAGGGGGGAGAGGAGTTTGTGATTAAGATATTTCTGGCAGCCCAAACAGGAAGTTTGCCACTTGTTGAACTAAAATTGTGTTGTTTGTGTACTTTATGCATACTTCATTTACGTGTATTCTTAGTAATTAGAGGAGAGCCATACATTAGAAGAACGCAGGAAAGTCTAGCTTAAACAAACATTGGTTTAGAAGACAGCATTCAGTGTTTTAAAAAGAACAAAATAATAAACCAAAATAATGGGAAACAGAAACAATAGGAGGGTAGAAGACACAGCTGTAATGACCTATTTTCATAAAGCACACACCTTGCAAGTGAAGTGATAACTGAGCAATAATTAGTAATATCTATACCTCAACTGTAGGTAGCTGATCCACGCTGTGAAGGAGACTGCAATTGTAAATCAGATCCCAGTTTCCAGCTGCCAATAAATCAGATAATTTACAAGCATTTAAGCCTCATATTTTTGTTTTACACATGTACATGACCACATTTCATTTTTTAGATCGTTCAGTAGATCATTTGCAAATGAATTTAGGGGTGATAATAGAGCTTCATAAAACACACATTTACAGTAATTTAAATGACATTAAAGTATTTTTATTCATCCCATTTGCCACAGCTTTTGTTTTACAAATTTCCTCTGTGCATTTGCATTCCTAAGGTTAATAAAATTAATATTTCTTGAAAATTGCAGTGTCCCTGTAATTACCTTGGATACAAATTCCACACATTTCATTGCCTTCATGAAGCCTGTAGACATATGTGGCTCAGAATATTAGTAATTAAGTGGTTAATGAACAGTTTACTCTACTTTTCCAGGCTGCCTTCAAATGTTTTTTACCAGCCCCTCATAGCTTCTCCAAGCAGTTGTAGCCTTTGCATACTGGTAATATCCCTTCTTCCCTGGCTGAAGGAATCACCTACATCAAGTTTTACAAAACTCAGTCTTATCAATCAGCACCGATTTGCACAGAAATTATTTCATTGAAAATCTTTCTTTCTAATTAGATGTTGCTGTTTATAGTAACCAAAACCCATGAATCTGTAAATCATATTGTGGCTATTAACAGTTATGAAGTACAAGGACATTTCAGTGATGTATGAAAATACACAGTCAATGATTTCAGGAAAACCCATCTAAGCCCTGCATGTACATTTTTCACTTCACCAACTACTCTGGTGGTAGCCAGTAGATCTAATTTCATCAAGCCTGTGCTCTTGACAGCAGTCACATCAAATTAAAGAATCTTCCAGACTTAGCTGGCACCTTCATCTAAGCCTTTATATCAAATAATATGCCTCTTGCCTTCATCATGCAATCCTTAATTATGTGAAAATCAGCAGACTGCTGCTTGTGCCAGCAAAGAAAATGAGGAAAGAATGGTGTTCTTTCCAGTGCACATGGCTGGACACCCTTCAGAGACATCTGATTTGATTAGCAGCAACAGTATTCTATTGATGCTCTTTTTTATATCTTTAACTTAAGGCCCTTTTCCTAAAGAATTAGCTTATGCATGCACATATTAAAACCTGCATATTTTTTTTTCCATGGTGACAGAGATGCTGCAAATTTTAGCTCTGGTTTTTAAACAGATGCTACTTGGTGGATAAGTATGATGTGCCCCAGGCCAAGCATATTTTGCTAAAAAAGAAGATTAGGAGGATGGGTGAAGATTGTTTACTACAGAAGCATTCTGGGCATAAATCTCTTGGGAGACTCACAAAATACTTATCCAAGTCCCAAACAAAGATGTTCTAATTTCTTGAAGTCAAATGCAAACCCCACAGGGGATCAAGGTCAACACAGCAAATGAGGTGATCCATCAACAATCTCATTACATTCCATTGACCCAGAAAAGAAATCTAGAAGCAACACAGACACCTAAGGATTCTGGAACAGCATCCATCACTTGCTGGCCTCTGGGCCCTATCATTACCTGACATCTCCAAACCATCTCTGGTTCTATAACCTGACCATTTAGGCTAGCAGCCAACAAACTGCTCCATGCTATGTTCCAGCAGAAAGCATCATAAAAGGGATTTTGTTTTTTCTAACATCCTGCCTCTCATTACCAAAGCAAAATATCTTAAAATAAGCTTCTTTGGAAATCACATTCTGATATTTGCTAAGCATTTCAGGAAACCTGGCTAGAGTGAGTGTCTGAGGACTCTTGTCTGCCTTAGTTATAACAGAACCAAACCCCAGTAACTTCACTAGCAAGAAAGGATAAAAATTAAATATTTTTTAAAATGGGAAAAAACAAAACTACGAAATTGTTATAGTATATGGTATAGTATATAACTATGCAATAGACCAATTGACAGATATAGAGATAGATTGTCTGTATCAGATATCTAATATATCCTGGTTTTTTGCTTACCTGATATCTAAGTTGGACAGGGAGCTGTCATATGTGCCCACAATATACTGTCAATTACAAAAAGCAGTAATCAAATTCATACATAACAAATCTCAGCACGACTATTCTTTTCAATGATGTCCACTGGTGCACTGAGAACAGCTGAAAAAACAAATGAGAAAACTACATCAGAAAAATAAAAAGAAACTACTATAAGGATTATCGGTTTCTCACAGTCTGATGACTTTTCAGGAGGAGAGAAACACACAGTGTTATTGGCAAGAAATTAATATGAAAATATAAAATAAAAGGTACTTTATGTCAAGTGTCAGGACTGTGAAGTACTGTGAGTGTGAACTGTAAAAAGCATTCAATTGTTGCAACTGTATTGAACTGTACACTATGCATTTCTTTTTGTTTATTGCCTCATGACACAAATATTCCCTTATTCCAAATCTCAGCCACATGCAGGAAAATATATTTGTGCTGCAATCTAAATGGACTAATAAAAAACAACATTCAACCATTTGGAACTGAAATATTCATGAGATACTCAGGGAACAATGAAACTGAAGTGCTTCAGCTATCCTCAAGGAGCAAGAGTCAAGAACATACAGGAGTAACTAGAAGTGTCCTACCGTGCCTTCAGACTTTGCTCTTTCTTTTTCTTCTGTCTTTTACTCTTCTTAATTCAAATCATTCCCATTTAGTAGATACCACTCCTGGCTACTCAGGTGGTTCACATCAATTTATTTACATTTTAGCCTGTGATAATTACTGTGAAAGCAAGATAGGAGACTACTCTGGCTACCTGAGTGAGCTCCCCTTGCCACAGCACAGTCCTACAGCCAGATGATGTATTTATGTGAGTGTGTGCATTTTCACCTAAGTCCAAAGAATTACTGCAATTAATTTTAAAAATTTCCTAAAATTGAATCCTCAGGGAAAACTATTTCCCTTGCTTGTTAGAATTAAATGATACAACTGCTGAGAGCTAGCTCTAGCTCAAGCTTCTTGAGACATCTGTATTAGCTGACCATTTCCTACTTCAATGAAACATAGGGCCCAAATAAGAAAATCAGTTTCCTAATTCAAATTGCAGACAGTAAAACAAAATTCTCTTACACTGTTATTTAGAAATCTGGGTCAGTGTTATTCTTGCCAGGAATTGAATGGGTCTAGAAATAATGTGCAGTGGGGCCAGCTATTTTATACTACTACATCCTTATGAGTGACACCCATAAGGTGTGCCTCTTCAGTGTCTGCTGCTCTGGGCAAGCAGAAAGGAAATTCACATTATTCTGTTTATAATTCTTTACTCTCAGAATGTCAAATACAAGTGTCACCTTCCTCTTCTTTTTAAGAAATGCCGTTTTTCAGAAGGGAAGTCCTGCAGTCCTGTTTGATTCCAAATGTGACAAATACTTACTGTGTTTCCATACCTATTAACAGAACTCTGGATCCAGCTCAGTTAAGTCTCAGCTTTGTGGTCACTCTTAACAAACAAGAGTATTTATATTAGAATTTGTATTTAAGGAATGGCATACCTGAAACAAGGCATATAATTTAAGTGTGAACTTTAAAAAAATATTATACTTTATTTGAACTATGTAGAAACTGACAAAACTATTTATTTACAAAAGCAGTGTATTAATGGACAAATAAATTAAAGAAAATTAAATGAAGATATAGTACTATACTTTCAAAAACTTTGATAATAGTGCTTATCATCCCTTAAAATATCAAGCCCTAAATTTCTGTTCTACAATACCATTTTTTTAGTTCATTATTTTGGTTGAAGAGCTGCTCAAAGCACTGGATTTCAATGTATGAACTTTTTCTATGAAGAAATTAATGACCAATTATTTTCTTAACCTCCCCTTTGAAGAACTGCCAGCCAGTAGTAGTTATGTTAAGCATTTATCTATTGAGTTATGGGAGCTTTAGATTTGAAGCTGTACTATAGATGATACCTAAGGTATCTTTTTGGTATTTTCCTAAAGAGAAAGTCTGTTCCCCACAACACGTGTGGAATAGCAAAACACCTGTTCTGCATGGAAGAAGACCTACTTTTTTCTGCCTCATAATGGCAAATCAATTGAACCTTGATTAATGTTTGGCTCAGTGTCACATAAATTTGTCTAAGAGCTGATGCTACATAAGTTAAGATGGCTGGATGCCAACTCTCTTAGTTGCATCCTGTGCATCCCTTTTGAAACACAAGTTTTCTTCCTCTCACTGCCAAAAATTGCTAATAAGAAGAACAAAGACTTAAAAATACCCATCCTGGGTCTTTTGTTTGCTATCAAGCATAGCTAAAAATTCAACCAGAAATATGATCACAGTGCAAACTGCACATTTCAATAACTTACTTTAGAGTTTACACTCTTCTTGCTACTCCTTTTGTTTGTGGGATAGCATAAAGACCACTAAACAAACTGGAAGATTGATAAAGCTGTCAGATTCTTTCAAAACAAGAATTCTTGATACATCTCAAATACTTTGATTAAAAATTCCATACCTTTGAGTCATTCAGATCGATTGTCTGACTTAAGTCATCTCTACAAGCAATCTGTCTTCACACTCAGGCAAAGAATGGCTAATGCTGTGCTGAGCTTCCCTTCAAGAAAATAATAAACTAACTTCTGATTATTTGGCAATGCCAACCAGAAATGGTGTAATCTTACAAAAATGTGGTTCTAAATAATTTGCATGAGTCTCAGACACACAGGGGCAGACAGTGTGCAAGAAATGCAGAAAAAAACAATACTGTACACAACAAATTAACATGGCAAGAATTCAAATATCGTTTTGATTATAATGCAATAAATAATCCTTCCTAACACGGACAAAGTAGGTACAACACCTTTAAATGTACACCTTCCATCTTCTGATCACAACAAACGTGGAGTAGCATCTCATATTTAAATGACCATGGCTGCAGTAACATGTCCAAAAGTTCACTGATGTAGAAAAAGCATTTCTAAAATTATGAAGTCATTTAAAAGCAGCTAAAAATAGCAAGTAATAAATACACAGGCAATTTGTGATATTGAAAAAAAAAAAAAAAAACAACCCAAACTAATTGACAAGGAGTCATTAGTATCACTTTTGGTGTACTTAATATCAATTGTACAGTTTAACAAAACCCATCAATAGCTCCACCCTGTGCTCCATAGAAACATGAAGCTCAGTATTTGATGCATTGTGTATTATTCAGTATTTATGGTAAAACCATCTGTGTCACCTCCATCCTTTAGCACTGGGCAAGATCAAGTTGCAGACAAATGCAAACTGTAATTAGAATGACAAGTCAAACTTACACTTGCACAATGGCAGGTATCTACAAAGTGACCAGATTTCTCAATTATTTCAGATTACTTTTCTCAAAATGTCTAAGAATTTTCATCAGTGTCCACACTTAGATTCTAATTAGATATGCAGCAGGCAATTAGACATTTATTTCAAATGCTGTTAGAATTGTTTGCTGGCTTTCTTTTCTCAAAAAGCCAAAATAGCTGACAATGGCTAATGACTACATATTTCATGTGAAAAGAGATATGCAGACATAATTACTGCTGCAATCTCATCAGAGCAGCCAAGTCTAATTAAGTGTCAAGCTAGAGTTACAGAAGGGTTGTTAAACTTTCCCTCAAAAATGATAACTCAGCTGTGGTCACAGACAGACAATAAAACAATCTCAAGAGCAAGAGAAACATGAATTTTATGTAGGTTTGTGAGTAATGGTATGGGAAAGACCTTGTTCTTTCACATTATTCACAATCTATTATTGACATTAAAACAAAATTGCAATATTTGACCTGTAGCCAAGAAAGAAAATGTATTGTAATACTCCCCCTTTCATCAACAAGTCCTTAAAGCTGTAAATAGCTTTTTAAATTGTTCTTCATTCCAAACCAAACATAGGAGCCTCTCATAAGCCTTATCTCTTTTCCACTTCTAATTTTTGACATTATAATTACTAGTATATCCTAAGAATGAACGTGTTAATTATTATTTAATTGATCCTTAAAACATGAATGTTCTGTATTCTGTTTGTAGGCACAAACAAACCATGTAAAAGACAGAGTATTAGATGCTCAGAAACACAGTTAGGAAGGAAATAATGTTATTGACCTGCCAACTTGCTAGTTTTCAAACAGTTATCCTCCTTCTGTGTTGCTCTCAGACAGAGCTTTCAATTTAACATTGAAATCTTGACAGAGTTGAAAGACCTGTTTTTACCTAGCCTTAGTATGGACTATGTAAAGTGTGGTTCTCAAGAATAGAAGATGTAAAGATGACACATTTCATATTCTGTTTATCATCCTGCACATATTCACAGACATTCTTCATAATTTCTTCTTTAATGCAGCAATGACTTTACCTCATTTGAAAAACACCCCCTTGAAATAAAAGGAAATCACTGTGGTTCTATCACATGCCATTATTTCTAGAAGTGGTTGTCCATATCAAGTTGATGGATTAGATGGATTCTTCCTTTACTTCTTCCACAGAGCTCTGCCATTTTCATGATATTTGTATCAAATAATACTGATCCTGTTTAAATTTAAAAATTTAATCGTGTTTCAAGTCAATTCCTGCTTTACTACCTATCGTGTAGAGCAACACAGCTATGCTAATGCTTGCTGTGGTAACAATACAGAATTTACCAAGATTTTACTATTAGGAGACACTAAACTCTTCACGTGTGGCATGCTAATCTTGTTCTAATTCTTCATCCATCTCTTTTGAACCTTCCTCCCTTCCTCACCCTAAATAAGCTGACAATCTCATACCATTGAATATCATTACAGTTCCCAGAGCTGTTCAGTATGTATTTTGCCTTGCTCAAGGAATCCTCCTAATAATATGAATATGTACGTGGAATATCTTACACTGATTGGCAGCCAGTCACCCTTTTCCAAGTCAAGACTGCTATTTAGTATTTTAATATTTCTATTAAAAATGCAAGAAAGAAGGCAGAAGTTTAATGCCACCTTGAACCCAATCACAGCTCTGATTTTCCTTCCTATCTACAAGCAATGGTGTCTATGATATGTTCTAATCAAACATCATTCAACCAAGGGGATGAAATATCAGGCTTACTTAAAGAAAGCACAAATAAATTTTGGGTTTTTCGACAAGGTTGTTTCGGTTTTGTTTGTTTGTTTGTTTTGGCAGGGTTCTCATTTTGGATTAGTTTTGTGATCTTTTGCTTTGTCGTGCCATCAGTTTGAAGGAGAAGACATGACAGAATCACTGCCATAAAGCAGGCCACTCCTATTGGTGATTTGAATGCAGATATTTGAGATTTGCGATTTTCACATAATAACTTTGCTGCCCTCACAGAATACTCCTTACCTGCAAAAGCACATAGGCTGTTAAACTATTTTATCTTTTCCCTATTAAAAAAATCCATAAAAACCAGTTAAACCTTTTTGTTCAAAACAGCTAATTCAAAGTACAGTCAGTGCTACACAGTATTGAAAACAAGCCTTCATCACAGAGTCTGACTTGAAGAATCATTGCATGCATTCTGCAATAGCCTGATTATCTGCTGAGATAAGGGCAGGCATCATCTCATCCTCTCCACTCTTACTGACATGGCATCCCTGTGCTTGAGCTGAGCCGCCAGAGATGTGAGCCAAATGATGCCCCAAAATCTAGTATCAGCAATGAGAGGCATTGAGTGAAGGACTTAAAGAGAGGTGTGCAAGGTTAGGTAATAATGTACTGTTTATGCACTTACATCAAATGAATTAATTTGCTTTCCTAAAACTTTTATTTCAAAAGAGGGAGTATAAGCAGATTTTGAGAAATCTTCAGGAGAGGATGTGCAATTCCTGATGTGGGCTGTAAGATACACTACTTCACAGAAAAAGACACTTTAGATACCAGTGAAATAAAACAATATCCAATAAAAGCCAAAGAAAACATCTCTAAGCATAAGTGCTGTTTATATCCTGCATTATGGCTTCTCTTTTCTTGTATGCAAGTTTTATTTTACTACTGATGTCATTCATTTAATGCTCGGATATCCCTCACATGAGTAGACTAAATTTTAGGACCTCTGAAGAATATGAGAACATACTCATACTCACATATCAGAACAGAGCTTGTCTGTAAAATTGCAAAACTGCAGCAAAGAATTTACTGTCAAAATGTTTTTTCAGGCTTTTCTCTCAATGGAGCTTTGCCCATTCAAGCAAGCCTAAAATGCTGGCCACAGTAACATTGTGAAATAAAAATAAATTGGAAAAAAAATGAACTATTGAAGTGGCATTCATATTTCAAAGGCACTGTCTTTGAGGATGAGAAATAAATTTTGAAAACTTTCCAGTCACTTTAAAAACTTCAGTGATCTAAAAAAAATAAAATATCCCAGGTAAATATATGTCTCTATTATCATAAAAATAAATGTATACATTTTCTATGATGTTTATATAATATAATTTTCAGAACCACATAGGTAACATGAAATTCACTTGCAGAAGGGGCTTCTAAAAGGACCTTTAAAAAACAGAGAACTAATGTTTCTCATTGACTCTGTATAGGACAAATAAACTGTTTAAAATATATTGCTGTAAAAGTTTTGCTAGAGTAAAATTTCAATACTGCCAAACCTTCATAATTTTTCCTTATATTTGGTGCAACAATCAGCCCCTTAAATATCACAGCTATTTAAGAAGAACAAAATCCAAAAACATGAAGACTTTTTTTCCATAGAGGGCACCATTAAAAGTGAATCTCCAGTTTTAAATTCATATTTTGGAGATTGTAAGTGAAAAAATACAAAACTCAGATACAGCTATGTCATTGCAAAGACCAAAAGTCATCTTTATAAGAATCCTATCTTGAGCAATGCATATTGGAATTGAATTAAATATTAACACACTACTACTCTCCCAGAGTCAAGATTATGATCTGTAATACTTTGTAAGCAATGCAGGATTGTTAAGCATAAGAATTAAGTAAACTGCGGCTAGAAGATGGCCCTTTCAAATAATGTTAAAGCATGAAAGGCTACCAAAAAAATAGGAAATATATACTGAATATAAACATTTTGTATCACATGGTCAGCAGAAATTCACTGCATCTGTAGAAAGCAATAATGTTTAATATGAGAAGCAGTCAGTCTCAAAGAGACTGTCTTCTTCTTATGTCTTCCTCACTGCTTTCCCATCCACATTTTTTTAACATCTAGGAACTCCTTATTTTAAAATCCTATGATTTTTTTTTTTTTTCCCCACAAATTTAGGTTCTTATTACGGCTGTCAAATACTGTCAGACAAATTTAGCTCACAAAGCACCAGAGAGGCCTGGGCTGCTGGTTGTACAAATTTGGATCACAAGTTTAAAATCCGCCTCGTCCTTATTATCTACTCACAGCAGACAAATGTCTCAATACAAAAAAGATAAGTAAATCTGGGGACTTGTAAGGGAATCAAGTGTCATAGTATAAATATATTTATTTTACAAAATTCAACAACTATTCAGGGTTTCTGCAAAAGAATTAAAAGTTCTGCTCCACTAATATGTTACATTAGATGATAAAGTTTCCATCTTCCTTCATACACAGTCTTATACCTGTAGAGAAACTTCTCCAAGTCCACAATCAATAAACAAGAATTTATTTTAATTAACTTATTCTTAAGGGTTCTGTGATAGAGTTCCATTTGAAGTGTCTCTTTCACAGAGAGGATTGCTTCATTTTTATCTCACCTGAATACAGAGAGAAAGGCAATTATTTATGAAGGAATACTGGTGTCACTGATTTTATTACAAAAGGAATTAAAATAGATCAAAGCCTATCCAACTAATCCAAACCAGGTTTGCTAGATGTATTTTATCATCTTGAAAAAGATGGGGTTTGACAGTTTCATGAAGTTATGGCCAGGTGCAAGAAACTAAATAAATCCAAAATACCTTGATTTAAAAAAATAGAAAACAGCAAAAAAAGCTGAAGTCTCTGCTTGTCTGGTAGTACCTGGTGACATACTGAGTAAGGAATGTATATAAGTAAGGAATGTATACATCTGAGAGGCCTGGGATCAGAAGAATGAAGGGGCTTTAAAAGGAATTATTAAAATTTGTAACATTTATATTACTGTGAGGAAACTTAACTCAGCCTTTGAAAGCCTTTCGGTATTTGGTGCAAACCAGAGCCTGAAATAGAGCAATTCATTCTCCTCTGTCATCCGGTGCCTTTCCAATTACCAAGCTTCAATCCACTTCTCAGGAGTCAGAAACATGAAAGACAGCTTTGTGAATGACTGATTAACATGGAAAAGATCACTTCTCCAAGATTACATTGTATTCCTAACAAGACCAAAAGTGTGCACTAAATTATTATTATGATAATTAACTTTGGCAGACTTCGTCTTATTGTTAAAAAGCAGTAATAAGGTACCTTAAGAGGCAGAATAATTACACTTAACTGCTGTAATTAGTAAGTTAATTCTCAGGTAAAAATGATTCATAACATAGGAATTATGCAACTGCTGCCATTTAAATTCTTACTGCACTGCCTTCATATAATGTAAATCAAGCATTGTTTAGTATTTCTGAACCTTTACTTCAATAAGGTAAGAGAAAAAAATCTGTTCCGGAAGGACACCAATTCATTTCTGCATCAGTTGACTGGAGTGTTGAAACTCAATATCAAAATATGCATTTATAATCCAAATAAGGAAAAAAGAAGGGAAAAGAGAGCAGAGTTCAATATTCATACACATAACATTTGTGAATTTTGTTCTTTTTCCACTAGGTGCCATTCCAAAATCTTTCTTCACTTTCATTAGTTTTTTTGTATTTCACAGCAGGATAAAGCCCCAAAATTTTGCAGAGAAATTTAATCTTCTGTTCTGCTTGTAGAGAATTTGTGCCAAAATTCATTATTTCATATAATTTAAAGTGAATTTCTTAAATTGCCTTTCAGATCTATTTCTCTGGTGACCTACGCTGCTGTTTCCGGGTGATCTTCAGAAAATCAAAAAATTAGCAATTTCAGTCATGTTGTATAATAAATGCTTCATCACAGTAATAAAAATATATTTCATATAAAACAATTCCTAGACTACTTGCATTTTACTACCAATACTCCTAGATGACTCCTAAATGGCAGCACACAGAGCTAGAGCCCCTTCCAACCTGACCTTGAACACCTCCAGTGATACTCTAATTTTGTTGTCAAGTCACCTCTACAACTGGACACAGGCAGTTTCCAGAAAAAATATTAAATTACCTCTGAGCCATAGGTATAGAACTTAATTCAACGAAGGGGAAAAAAAAAAAAATTAAAAAAAAAAAAAAAAGATGGTGCATTATTTTCCTGGAACACTGTGTGTGTGAAACCGTAAGACAATATTCATCTGTATTCACCCAGATACTCTGATCTTACTGTCCTCATTGTAACATTAGCACTTAGAACATGTTTCATCTCAGACTACATATGTACAGGTTTGCTATAAATTTGCATTACTGGGCACCAGCCATACAGAGAAGAAAAAAACAATATAGTGCAGCTATAAGACAAAAGCTTCATTTTCAAAGAAGGACTCAAGTTGTGTCTTCTGCTCTCTGCCTCAGCTGAAAGTCCAATTCTCTCAATGGCCTGATGTTGCCCTTTCTAATATTTATCATCAGTCTCTGGTTTTCTACAATCCATTTGTGCTATTTTTACAACTGAATTCCCCGGTTAATCTCTGACTCTTCAAGAACAAAATCTCAACATGTACACCAGGAGATGAAGACTTCACTCAGTTCTGATTTACAGGACCAGACAAGGAGGTTCCACACTGGTGTCTCAGCACTCCTTTTGCCTTTAAAACGAACAGTTAAATTCTGTGTTCAACCCTACAAAAATCCAGTTTCCAGATCTTGGTGATCCTTCCTGAATGTATCACTGATAAGCAGTGTTACTGATATGATAATTCCTTTTATTTAAACTTTTTTTTTACCTCATTAAACATCCTTAAGAATCAATAGATACTTTGAAAGATAAAATAAACCAACTGTTACATGATAAATGAAGCAGGTTCTTATAAAGATGATAAAAGTTTAAAAGCCATAAAGGGTTCTCTACAGGTGCTAATTTTACTACTTGAATGAAATTAATAAGACTCTCCATAAAACAGCAGGAGATCCTTAGATTACATGAGTAATCAGCAAGAAAATTTATTGTGGATTCATGAAGCACTAAGTGTTTGTATGATGTATGCAAAAGTGGTACTTTATTCTCTGCAGTGAACAATTCTGAGTCCTTATAATAGAAAAATATTTAATAGGTTCAAAACTCTTGAGGCATAGTTTTAAAAAGTTGTTCAACTGTGATTAATTCAACTCATGACAAACTAGTCATGAAAGGTCTGCCTTATTTTAATATTCAGTAGAAGCCACTATTAAAATAACTACTGAAGGTTAAACAATGGATACAGAGACAACTGAAAATCTAACCTGATATCTAGGAATGGAAGAGTCAGGAGAGTGGGACTCACAAAGTGGGTGGTGCATTAATCTGAACAGCTAAACTAACTCTTCACCAGGATGCTGTATGGATAATGTATTTATTTACATGACTACTTTGTTCCTGCAAACTTCACGTTCTGTGAACCATTTCAGATGAAGAAGCTCCAGAAGTATTCCCATGGAGGAAATTCTGTCACATTTGTGCCATCAAGTTCTCAGTAAATTATGCCCTCCAAGGAAGCATATGGCCAAGCTTTCATAATTTTTCCCAAAATCTTTTATTACAATCTACCATGGAATCATGAGTTTATGTTCAATGCTTTACATTTAATATTTATTGATTGCTGCAATTAATTGCTTTTGGTTTGTAGCTTGGGGCCTCATTAAGTGGGCTAAAAGTGTCGACACACTGAGGCTGTTCAGCTGACTGACAAACGAAACTAAATAAAGCTTTACCATGACTGGTTACTAATGTTCTATCAATGAAACAACCAAGGGGAATGCATGGGTCAGGGAAGTAGTAATAATAATAAAATACAGAGCCTTTAATGTTTAGATTAGCTGCTCAGCACAGATTAACAGTAGCCAAAATGACTGCAATCTAAGGACCCCAATTAATTCGTGTTGCATTATGTGCTATGTGCAATGAGATTACTGATAACAGTATAGTGCTTAAAGACACCTCGTGGGCTGACAGGGCAAACAAACTCTGCCCAGCTTTGGAACTGGCTGAAAGGCACGTGGCTGGGTCAGTACACTGCTAAAACAAAGTAAACACATATAGTACAGTGGTACACTACAAAGTAAACACATACAGTACAGTGGACAATGCTAGCTGGAGTGTGAAAATGTGTTCCCCATGGCTTTTGCACTTAATCTGTGTCACATTCCACAGGCCTATAGTTTGGGCAATGGAAACCTACAGTGAGGATACGTCCATTGACTGTTCAGGAGAAGGCCTTGGGATCCAGTAATTTGGGGACTGATCTACACTGTGACCTTTGTAACTATTCACCTCTTTACAGGACTCCAACCAATTAATCTAAACAGGTTCATTTCTGTACTTCCTAAGTAGAAAATACAAAAATAGGAAAATTATGTATTTTTAGAGCTTCAGTGCTTCCTCAGGAATGTTATGTTAAAGCTTATGCAAAGAAAGATGTTGTGCTTGTTGAGGTCAATTGGTACATCTTCTTTGAAAGCAACGTAGCTTTGGGCAAGTGAGAAAACCTAATCCAGAATATGAATTAAAATCCAGTTTCCCTCCTTAAAATACAAGTTGCACATTAACAAATGTTATCAATTCTAACTCAGTAACATCTTATATCGGTTCTATACAGGTTTTTCTAGTCATCCTTTACAAGTCTGGACACGCACTGTTTCTAAGATCTAATTGGTTAACGTACTCTAAACCACAGATGTTCACAAATTGTTCATCATTAACTAAAAGGCTTAAAGTGAAACTTAATTTATCAGCATTGCAGGCTACCCATGAAGTTGTTGCAAATCTTTTTTGAGCATCAATGTGATACTACACCATCTTCTCCCAGGCTTTCAGGGTTTTCCCTTTCCTACATACTGGGCAATTTGTCATGTACCAGCTTCCTTTCAAACTTCCATGCCTTTGCCCTTATCAAAGGACAACATTCAGCTACAAATGTCCCTAAGACAATTCTGGAAAAGCTGATGGACTTGGCTCTCAAAGTATCACATTTTCACAGCATCACAGAATGTGCTGAGCTGGAAGGAACCCACAAGGGTGCCGAGTCCAGCTCCTGGCCCTGCACAGGACATCCCCAGGAGTCACGCTGTGCCCGAGAGCTTTGTCCAAACACTGCTGGAGCTCTGTCAGGCTGCTGCTGTGACACTGCCCTGGGGAGCTCTTCGGTGCCCAGCCACCCTCCTGGTGAAGAACCTTCTCCTGAAACCCAACCCAAACCTCCCTGACGCGGCTTCAGGCCATTCCCCCAGGTGTGCCACTGCCACCACAGAGCAGAGATCAGTGCCTGCTCCTCCTCTTCCTCTCCCAAGGAACTTCCAGCTGCACTCAGGTCTCCCCTCAGTCTCCTCTTTGGGCTGAACAGAGTAAGTGCCCTCAGCCACTCCTCACAGGGCTTCCCCTCCAGGGAACTCAGAACTCTACAAATCTTTTTTTACCAAGAATTACTGTTTTTGTGACTCTTCTCTCCAAATATCTTACCATGCTGAATAGCTGCTTTAAAATTACTTCAGGCTTTTTTCCCCTCCCTCTACACACCAACACACATGCACACACGTATCTATATCTGTAGTTATACATGTACAGATTTATATAATATTTATACATGTATAGGTTCTTACACGTTCTGATTCCAATCTCCTTTAATGCCTTCAGCCATTTTCTCCCTGTGGGGGCAAATCAGCCTCACAAAAAATTCAGTTTACTATTTAAGGACAAATAACTATCTTGTGTTCTGGGCAAATAAAAGCAGACCATCTTCAATAATAAAGCACCACGCTTGCATTGTATAACTCATATAACAAATGGGTTACAGACAAGGATAAGGCTTGATAATTTATGAAATATTTGTATTTTGGAGGAATATTTATGGTTTTCATATTCTCTGCAAATACAAATACAAGACATGAATCATGCCATTTAACATATTTCTGTAAGTTTTCTGGGGCTAGATCAGGTGGAACATTTCATCAGAATCCTTGAAATCTTGCAATCAAACATGAGCATCTGCATTTTAAATATTAACTGCTAAAGCACCATGAAAACCTCAATGCTGGCATATTTGCTCTGACTCCTCTGGCAAAGCATGGGCTCATATTCTTTACCTTAAAAGCATTCTGCACAAGAGATGAATGTGAAATTTAGCTTTCATAGCTGACACATATAGCAAAAAGCCTTACCATCATTAAATTTAATCCTGATAAAGAACACAGTAATTCCTGTGCTACATTATTTATATATGATATAAAGAGACTATTCAGTAGATCCAAATTCAAATAATTATATCCACCTTTCATCTTTGAATCCTAATAATGTTATTTCAGCATCTCTGAAAGTGACTCTACCTACAAACACATGCAGAAACTTTTCATCCTGATAGGCTAGTTCCATCTTCAGTGGCCTCTTCCTGTGTGGCTGATCTTTATAACTTAACTTATTTTATCAATTCTTCATGGAAGGGAGAGGGAAAGAGAGAGGGGAAAGGAGAAAGGAAGGCCACAGGCTGTTCCATAATAAATTAACCCATTCAATGACAAAGTCCCAAATATTTATGTAAAAGAAAGGCATGGCCAAATGTTTGCATTTTTCAGCTTTGTAGGCTACTCTCAAGTTTTCAGCAATGTCTACACTGGGCAATGTGGAACTAATGCAAGGATCCCAGTGTTTGAGTTCAGTCAGACTAGTAAATCTGGAAATGATATGTGTATAGTGGTCTATCCAAAGCACTCACAGAGAAAAAATGCCTGGGGTGATGAAAAAAAGAGACTGCCAAATAGTATGTACAGCGCCTCTGAGAAAGATAAAGGCTTTAAAAGCAACAATAACCACAAAAGTATGCAGACAAAATCTGAATGGTCACATAAAGATCTGGAATAGAATTTATAGCTTGGCAGAGTTGCAACTTCAGTTTCTTCATTCCTACATATAACAATATATTCCTTCTATCATATATCATTCTCTGCACTTGTCTAAATGATGTGGTCAAATTAAAAGCAGCACAAGCTCTAAAGAAAAGAAAGCAGGCCTAAGGCCTGAGGATTTTTTAAGCAGCCCAAGATTCCAGCCTCCCAAATCCCCAAGGCAGCTTTGAAAATCTCAACCTAAATGTTTAGCCGAGTTCCTATCTGCTTTCCTTTCAAGCTGCAAATCCCAGCTGTTCTCACAATTTCCTAATGCTCTCCGTGCTTATCCATGAAACATCAGCTGGGGTTAGGATGAAACCTTTGCCCTGCATTTTCTCATGGATACGAACTGCCTGTCAATGCACTGCAGCACTGCATCTACCAACACCTGCACTTTCGGATTCAGGAGGCTTCAGAACCCATTTTTCTTAAGGATTTCCAGCAGTGTAAAAAGCACCGTTGGTCCATTTCAAGTTTTTAATATGATGCAAAAGAATGTGAGGTGCTTGCAAACACGGAGCGCTGTGGAAAGGAAGTAGGCTTTCTAGATAAAAGTATTTAAGATTAATTTAACATGCACAGGATTTCCCAATTAAAACTTTCACATTAGCACTGCATTTTAAACAGTTAATCTCCTAACGAGACATCCCCAGCAATAAGAAGTGAATTGCAGGACCAAGTAAGGCCCCGAGGCCTGCATCTGGAAAAGGCTGTGCTCTGTAAATGTTGGATTTATGCTGCTGCCACAAATTCTGCAATCAAAGAGCTCCACTGCCACCTACTGCCAAGATGCCTTTTCCCACCAGAAACCACCACTAAAAGTGAGAAATCCTCTGCTTCTGCACAGCATGCTAACCAAAGAAAATCAGGCAACCCAATTCTTCACACACACAAATTTTACACTTTTCTTTTTTAACTCTAGGAGCTGGAAAGGCAGATTGTTTATTTTTCTGTGCCTTTTCTTCATAATATGGTAAAAGCTGAACAATGTGGAAGAGTCTATGCAAAAGACAGGTTTTCCCTCTCTTATTCCCAGATGTCAACTTCGAATCGTGGCTGAGCTGCAGTCATCTCTGATGACTATAGGTCATCCCTCATTTTCTACTAGATGCTCTATTTAGCACATTCAGATTTTTGATAAGGATCCTCAAAGAAAAAGCAGAACTAAAAAAATATACATTCAACCTTCGTTATCAGCTTAAAAATGCTGTTCTGCATCTTAAAGGCTTTACATCCAGGCTTATTTGGTTTTTATTCTCTGTGATGGTTAGGAAAGAAATAAACACACCCAAGAGGTGGAAAATATTCCTGGTATACAATCTATTTTGATAGACAATCTCTAACAATACCCCCACTGGCTCATCCAAAAGAGCTACACTGAGGTTGACCCCTTGCCTTCCCTGAGGGGCCAAAGACAATCTCTGTGCTGTTCCTGATCTCCAAGAGTCTGGATGTGAAGGAGTCCTGCACAGCATCTCACAGCACCCCGTGGAGACACTGCCTTCAACTGAAAGTGAACTTTTACTGTGCTTTCTTCCAGGGTCTTTTCTGGCAGCTAAACTGCAAATCAATTAGCATTTCGAGAAGAGCTACTCTCTTGCCCTATAGACAAAGTCACTAAATTGCTCGTGAAATAAATTTTTGGAAGCAGCAGAAAAAAAAGGGAATTAATATTTCAGAGCACAATGAAAGACGCTTAACAAATAGTGAGGCAGGGAAGAGAGAACATCAGGATTAATGAATGGCAATTCCAGCTGTAAATTCCAGCCAACTTGAACAGCCACAGAGCTAGGATTCAAGATACAGTACTCTATAACTAGGTGGTTTTTCTGCTCTTTGCCTTAATAGTATATGCAAATAACATTATGGGTGTATAGGTAAGAGAATCCCCATCCTCATGTTTATAGTTGTTTGGGAACATTGAAGCACAGCTTGACTCGAGCTGCTGCTAGGAAAATCACAGCATTACATATCATCTGCAAGCACCCTGGAGGGAAAAAATCTTCACTGTGTCAGTGGTGTCTCAGACTGGAGTTGTATGCATACACTCAAGAAATACGTGCTCTTCCTACATTACCATCAAAATAAGCAAGATAGCTTAATTACATTTTTTTAAGACAATACTTTTTTTTATTCCTCTTCTTTTAGACAGGAGCTCCTGCGAGTACAGATGGGGTGAGATTCACTTGTTTAATATCTAGGGAATAAAACTCCAGACATCCTGACACTATCTCCTCCTCTGCCTTCAGGCTTAGCACTACTTCACATTTCAACTACAAACTCAACTACAAAATTTGTGTATCTCCATACTGTATCTTTTCAGATACATAATATCTCACAGCACCAAAGGATTTCTAGGTTTAGGGCCTGGAAGAAAGCTGTTTCTTTTTAAAAGAATGAATACAGCACAATAATCCTTGAGAAAGCATCAATTTTCACACATTTGCACTTGAAAAGTGTCCTTTCACTTCCTATTTATCAAGAGAGTAGTTCTGAAGAAATAATTCTATTAGAAATTTTATCTGTTGCCCTGAAATTAAAATCTTGTATTTATCTGTTCATTGTTTTATATGCTTTAGGGTTTTTACTGCAAATATGTTCAGAATTTTTGTCTCCTTTAGAGAACAGTGGGAAGAGGTAACAAAAAGCAAACAAATTTTATACTGCCTTTATGGGAATTCTGCCTTTTCTTCCCACTGGAAATGCTTAAAACATCTCCCTTCCAGCAATAAGCTCACATGATAAGTTTTATATGGCATACTGCATAGTGTTAACAAATGAAAGTTGTACTTTATTTATTCCTTCTATCTACTGTGTTTAACTGCATCTAATGGAATAGTTTCCATCAGGAATAACAGACTTTTAAGTCATCTCTACAAAAGCCCTTCAGCCAGCAGACTCAGTCCAAATAATTATATGTTTTCATCCTGTGTTCTTACACAAAATCATAAGACAAGATGAATACACAGCAGGAGAAGTCCAGAAACAACTTTAGGAAGATAAATCTGCCCCTCTACACTTTCAGTATCTGCTGGCTTGGGTTTCATTCCTAGCTGGCCAGACCATCTTGGCCCATGTGATTTGTCACTCTTACCTATTTTAGCAAGAAGTGTCCACAAAACACAGCTGAACAAAAGTGTAAAAGGCTTGTGTCCTATGACACAACAGGCAGTCCTTAATCCAAAAGCATTCTGAAAATGCAAAGCCAAAAAATACTGAATTCCTTTCTGGTTTTGGTTTCATAGAGCTAGGGGGTTTGTACTCTGCTCTCTTCTATTTCCTCTCCCCCAGACTGTCTTGATAACCTTTGTCTTTACACAAAGAAACATCCAACAGTATTTGAGCTGAACCTTCCACAACATTCAGCTGTATCCATGGTAGGAAAAATAGGCTATTCATTTTCAAAAGAAAATAGAATAAATATGAGAATCAATAGAGAACTGAAAATAAAAATCTATAGGAAAATTATTAAGATGGTTTTAGAACATAATCAATTTTTAACAAACTATACATATTCTTTTTCATTATTATTGTTTGTGAAGAACCAATCCTGCAATGCATTTCCTTTCCTAAGTAACTTTTTTTAGTACTGGAAAGGCAAGGACAAAAGGCCAGAACCTCAGCCCCTGTAACTTATGTGGCTTGATGGTCCATAATAACACTGTTCTAATAGGAAGCACAATAAAGCAAAATCTTGATGTACTACAATTGAAACCCAGGATTTCTGCTGTTTGCAGTGGACTTGAGAATTCACTTAATGAGAAGCTTCATTAACACATAGCAGATATTTTATTACACAGGTTAACAGAACAAAACCCTGCTCTCACACTGAGCATAAACCTTTCAGAGCCCCAGCAGCCCTTTTTGACAAGAGACCGAGTGCCCAGCTTCCTGCTGATGAATGACAGGATGGCCAAATGACAACGCTGGGACTTCACTGAGCAAAATAAAGATACAACTCTCCAAAGGACAAAGGTTAACCACATGCAGAGACATGCCCAGGCTAACAAGAATGCCAGGTTACAAAGGCTTTAGCTGCAATTTTTCCTCAGTTTTGGTTCACTATTGATAACATGACCCCTACTACAATAGTCATCACCATTGTCAGCTGCTGCAGCTGAATGTTCTGGCTGACCAGCACAGCTCTTTCACATCTTTCTCTGCTCACAAACTGCACTATTGATACTTTCAGGCAAAAGTTAATGAAATATTTACATGATCTGCATACATAGTTACATCTCTTCTAACTAAGAATTTAAATTTTTCTTTTATAAACCTTAGTGGCAAGCCCCAGTCGTTTTAGGGAATATCTTCCTGGGAAAAGTAGCCTATCCTGCAAAAGTGTAGAAAGAAATGAGACCTTCTATACAGCACCTCTATTTACATAGAGATTCAGGCTGGAGTTCTGCATCTTAAAGACTCTATAACCAGGCTTCCTTGGTTTTTATTCTCTATGATGGTTAGGAAAGAAATAAACACATCCAAGAGCTCGAAAATATTCCTGGTATACAATCCATTTTCAAGAGGAAGAACAGAGTTCAATTTTAGACATAAAAATAGTTTTGTAAAAGTAGCACCTTCAAGTAAAAGTGGTTAAACTTAAACCACCACAGTTTAAGGAACAGCACTTTTCTTTGAATTTTTTTTTCAGTGTATTATGCACAGGGAGTTACAATGAATTGCTCTTGACATTAAAGAGAAGATGATCAGCAAAATGTTCTGCATGTCTTCCAGCTGCTGGCAATAACAGCACAAAGCAATAAATACACTCTACTTACTGACGTGGTCTTTGTAAATACCTGTCAAGAGTGGAACATACCTGAGATGAAGTCTCTGCTCCATGGTTCTTCCAACCACTAAAAAAAGCAGGGATTGAGATAAAGAAACAGAATTTCAAATGGTAATTCTGCAGCTCAGAGATAGGATGCTGTTCAGCTGAGTGACAAGTAGGAGCTGAGACAAAGTTAAACTCAAAAATAAGTCAAACCCAAAGTTTAACTCAATAAACTCAAAAATTAGTTTAACTCAAAGTCAAACTTAAAAATAAGTATTACTTAGCCACATACAATGATTTTCTATACTGATAGTGCCTTCAAAGTGCCTGTGCCTGGCTTTAAGGGTTGTTCTTACACTGTCATCTATGAAGCACTTCTGCTGAATCTAAGTGACACTCAGAGATCCATCTAATCCTCAACCACATGAAAGAACAAGTTAGATTTGACTTTAATCCTCATTATTGTACATAATCAGCTGCCTGGTTTTGTTTCAAGATTTACAGCTGCATTAATGTCTAACAAAGTGTATGTGCCTCTTGCTTGGATAACCATTGGTGAATGGTGCCCTGGTTAGACACAGAACACTCACCCGCATCCACATTTCCAAATTGCTCCAACAATTTGATATCAGGTGAACCTCTTCATTTCTGAGCTGTTTTCTGCCACAGCTCAATCAAACTGCAGAGACAACTAGGCTGGAATTCTGCTGAGGTTTTCCAGGTGATGACCCAGGACTCCATAGCTTTGACAGAATCCTTTACCAAGCATTTTCCCCAAGACAGAAAAGCCATGCCTCTCCTTACCTGGCAGTTGAACTATTAAACTCCTGGTTTAAAAAATCTCAGTCAAGTGAAGAGGAAATTTAGGAACAATGCAAACTGGAAGAGCTCTCTGAAGGAAATAAAAAGAAACAAAAAACCTATGGTGTTTAAACAACAAAAGAAAGGGATTCAGAAGTTCTGTAGAGATGTATTGTCATCTAAGTTAAGATTAAATATTTCAGAACTGCCAACACAATAAGATTAAATAAGGTGATTGAGAAACCTGCATATTAAGGTTGTTTCTCTGTATGAGAACCAGCCTAGGATGGCCTTTCTTTTATCTAAAGAATATGAGTGCAAGCCCCTTTTCCCTAGGAACTTTTTGTGGGGTAGAGGCATGAGTACCTTTTCAAAAAGAGATTAACTATGGCCAGGACTGACCAAATACCCGAGAATGTAGGCTAAGCTCTTCATGGTCTCACTCCTCCATCTCAGAAATACTCTATTATTCTTCAAGGAACAAGGTTAATGTCAAGAAAACTTGTCAGAATTTCTTCTAGATAGCTCAGTCACTTTCTTTAAGGCCTAAAAGACCACTCTTTTCTGCTGTGCCATGCTGATGAATGAAGATTAAAGATGACAAACCACATTTTTGGATTACACAAAACACATGCTTTGCAAGAGTTCCAAGTGTTGTGTTCTGGCTCTGAAACACAGCAGGAAATTAAAGCAGAAATACCCACCAAAAACAAGAGAGTATTAAGAAATGTACTGTCAAGACCAAAACACTTGCAACATGAACCTGTCTGAAAGTTGAAACCTGGCCTTTAAACCTCACTTGTTTCATGGTTTTCAGGATCTTCATACACACAACATCTTTAGCTGTCTCCTTGCTGTTCACAGGTTGTACTTATTTTTAGAGTTGTGCATGTATGTCCAGGTCAGCAGCTGTTACAAGCAAGGAAACAAACTCTGTGCTGGAAGAGCAATGGAGTGTCTGTGCTCCAGTAAAACAGCCAGGCTCTCTATTACATAATCCAGGTGTCCATCACCCTAAAATTTGAGCACAGTTTCTAGGTAATTGTATAGAAAAACTGTTAAGCATAATTAAATATCATTTTGATCCCATCAGATACGCATATTATTCTCTTTAGGATTAATTTTAGACTTCTAAAAACATGATATTAAGTACAGATAGAGAAAAGGCATTAATTAGCTCCATTTGTTCATTTTATGAAGCTCTACAGTGCAGCATTTTGCAAAAACGAGATACAGTGAAGGATGTTGAAATGCATGAATTGGTATATTAAAGATATTCCCATTGCTACCACCAGACTTTAAACAAAAACTGAACACAAACCTAAACTAAAAGCAGCTATCAAGAAAAAAACTCTCAAGTTGTAACCAAACACTCACTTCAATTTCTGCTATTTCCCTTCTTCCCTTGCACACATTTATTTGTTCACCTATCAAATTCGTGGTATCAGAAGCATTTTAAGCTAAGTCAGACTTAGGTGCTAATATTTAAGAGAAAATCCATCCCAAATCTGCAGCTGCAAAAAAGTTCATTAAGAGTACGGACATCTGAATGTCATATTTCTTAATTAATAATATTCTATATGGATTTGTTATTAATGTGGTAATCCTGTATCATATACAAGAATGGGCACTACAGCTCCACCTCAGGCCTCCTTTACACCAACAGGGTTATGGGGAAGTACTTGAAATTGATATCTTATCCCACTGTATTATACACAGGATAAACTGTTTTCATATTCTGATCTTCTGGAAGGGGCAAAATCTCACAACACTGTACACACACAGCAGTGTGAGGAAAGAAAACCATGGTGCTCTGCATCAAACATAATTAATGCACATTTGATATGGAAGTTACTATGGAGCAGAAGTCAAATATTAAAAACACACATTAATTTCTGTCCTTTTACCATGTTAATTAAATAACATCCTTTCAGAATCTGTGTTTCTATTAATGCTTCTCAGTTTGAAAATCAGAGCCATTGTTAGGAAGGTGTTGAGTTCTGTAAGGGTTTTCAGGTGGTGGGAGGTGACAGGTGCTACTGCACAGTGCTTTTTGTTGTCTCTTAACTTACTCCCTTGCATGCATTTATGTCCTGAATCATCATGCATTACAATTATGAAGAACTAAGACTGCACCGAATTTAGGTTCTCATTAATTAGCTCCCTTGTTTATATGATTTCCTAGTTAACCTTGCAGAAATCTCTGGAATACCCCAGTCCTACTAGGCAATACTAAACATGTGCACAGAAGCCATCTTAACATAACATCACAAATTAAATCAGCAGCACCACTAAGCATTTGCAAATATGCATTCAGTTATGGGTGCACCACGATGCATTTCTGACTTATTTCAGTCACTTTCCATAAACATGCCAATGAACACATTTATTTTGACACAAATAGGCACTGAAAAATACCCAAAGTGATGTGAGTGATGATATGGCCATGCAGCTGGATAAGTGCTTATGTTAGATGTCTTTGTGTGTGTATTAAAAGCTTTTTGTGGAATTATGGTTCATCAGAACACAGAAAAAAAATAATTTGCTGTTCAATATATTATTGAAATTCAGACAGTCCAGAGATAATTGATTTGTATTAAAGGCAAAAAAACCCACAAAAGCACAGATTGAAAGTCGTAGTAAAGAGGTGCTTTATGACTCCAAACTTCACTGTAGTGGAAACTTTAGATAGTCACACTATAATTTACTAAGTGAATTTGCACTGTGATCAGGATACTAGGGTATGGCAGATCGTAAACATTTCTTTCAAAACTGCCTGGTTTTATTTAATATACAAGCTTGTCTTCTTATGTCATGTCATACTATATTCACATTTCAGATAAAATAATTCTATTTAAAATAGTTTAATAAACATATTTATAGAAATTATAGACAAGTATTAGCTGTTATCATTCCTTTAAAATGTGTAAACTTATTTTTAGGCTGATAAATTTAAAAGACATGCATTTCCCATCAAAACAATTTACAACAATTTTATGAGTTGTTTAGATTAATTAATCCTGTAAATCTTTAATTCATAGTTTGGTAAATGTGTGCTGCATAATGGATACATTTAACTCCATTTTTCTCTGTTTCTTCAAACTAATCCAGTATCACCTAACATGAAGCTGATAATATTTTTGTCCAATAATTACTATCAAATTAAAATCAAGTAAGATGCAAACACAGATCTTTGTGCAGCAAGATATGTCAACATCCATTTGAATTTAAGCACGGAGTGTTTTTTTCCTGTTAAAATCATTACGGATGTCCACATGATTAAATCTAAGCAGGCCACCAAGTGGTAAACTGGATTGGGGCCCAAAAATTCAAAGGAAAAATCAATCCTTTGAAAGCCACCAAGAAATCCAAGTAGAGAAAGCCAGGGTTCTCACTTACCAAGATTTAGGAGAAGAGTCAAAAATGATTAACTGGAATCAATTTGCACATATTGTATGCACTGTATTTAGATCACACAAATTACTTCGTATTAGCAAATCAATAGTTCCATTCATTGCAAGTTCCAAGACAGATTATCCCTTGCAACTCTGAAAAGACCATGGAGCATTTTTACCCATTAATAATTCACATAAGGATAAAGGCATTCTCTAGGCATATAGATTAAAACATATATTTATAAATATACCTGTGATTAATATAAAAGCTAAACTAAAGAGCATTCAGGAACTTGTTTTGCAAACAGCCAAAGAAAAATTGCAGTATTGCATTTGCAGGTTCCTATTCTGTTACTGAACTATTCAGTATCTTCCCTCATAGCAATCCTATCCCGTTGTAAGCAGTGACTATTATAAAGACACCAGGTGAGCAAAATTTGCTTATTTGGAAATGACCCCCTGAGCTACAGTAAAAAAAAATTAAATCCCCAGAAGTACCTGGTTTTGAGGCAAATAATCCAGATGGAATAAGATAGCAACAACCCCTGACATAAAAATACATCCAAATGGGGCATGTAATATAATGATGCATTGGCTGGGATGAAAATTGGAAAATACAAGTTTTAAGCAGAATGCCCTCAGTACTAATATAGGTGGGTGCAAGCTCATTCTGTTTGCTGGCAGAATTGTTCTCAGCTGAAAACTGAGATTGCATTGCCTGAGAGCTGAGCTAACAAGCCCACTGGGAGCTAAAGCAAATGTTCAGGTCTCTGCCTGTGTGGTTATTCAGCTTCCAGACCAGACCCCTCTCATCTCTCACCTCCTGAGTGAATTGCTGCTCATTCTAGGGCAAGTCACTTCATCTTTCTGCTTCCCCTCCCACTTCCACATCTTTTCCACTCGGCATAAAAGCTCTGCAGAGCAATGCGGGCGTGATTTCAGCGGGGACTTCTGGATGCTTCTGTAATATGAGCACCAGCAATAAATCGGGAGAGGATAATAGAAGTGTCAAGCGAGTCCTAAGTGCAGCAGCAGAGCAGTAATGTACTGTGTGACACCCTACATCCAACACCATCCTTCAAGGACTCTGCACAGGGTGCTTTATTCCACTGCAATAATAAATGGATCCATGATGCATCTCCAAGTATTACCCAGCCTTAAAAATGAATCACAGTAATGTTACCTTCGCTTCTCTGCAGCAAGAAGATAATACTTTTGTGGATGTGATACCACTCTGTATAGTTTTTGACAAACTCGAAATACTTTAGTGAAATAAGGCTGCATGGGAAGCACATGATTCATTTTGAGGCAGCAGCATATAAAAAGGCAGTGCTGAAATCACTGTGGCAATTCAATTCATATCTGTTTAGTTATGCTTGTTTATTTTGCTGCCCCTAACAGTTCTAGATTCACAGATACTTCCTTTGCAGCTCCTCCCACTCCCCATGATCAATACTTTCTGAGAGGTTCTTGAGGGGCTGAAAGCAAATACCAGCAGGTGTGTGCATCACTAGCTAATAGAAAGATTGGAGAGTAATCAATGTGTAATTTTTAATTCTCCTTTAAGTCAATGGTGCTTTTTCAAAATTTGAGATACTGCTGTCAGTTCTGTAATTTCTCTCACAAATCAATAAAGCTGGTTACTGGTAATCCTGTGAATGTTACTGTGAACAGCATTAGTGAATCAGGACCATTTTCTATTCATGCTCTTGCTTTTTTTCTGAATGGTTGCTCAGGCCACATTACTCTTCATTCTATTTCAGCAGTTTGTGCTCATATAATGTTTCATGATTTTGTAAATCCACCTAAGTATCAAATGTTCCCCTAAAACCTCCATAAGTTCTGCCATGTGGCTGTTTCAATGTTATCTACTAATTTAGCAATGTTCAAAAACCACACATTTATCAGTCTCAGTGTCCTCATTATAAATCAGTGCCAACAGACAATGCAGTGACAGCACGTTTTGAGTCTGAATACCCTGTAGTTTAACCAGTATTTTCTATATCATCCCAAGAAAATTTGGTGTGTTCTCTTAGTTCCCACTACTCTACAAAAATATCCTTCTCTTCCATAATACTGATCACATCTATTAATCCTCTTGGCAGAAGACTTTCCTTTTTCTATTGCTAATAATTTTGGAAGGTTAATTTGTGATTTTTCTGAGAGTTATTCTTCATCAGCTTTTGATCATTCTAATTGCCTTATTATAATCTGCTCTCCTACAGTGATAAAGGCTTTTAATGTTTCATGTGCTAAGAACGAAAGGAAAAAAAAAACGTGAGCAAAAATTTCTTTTTGTTCCTGAAATATTACCACCTCCACAGTTCATAACTATTAGGGGGAAGAATTCATTTTGGCCCTCTGTTGAGTCAAAGTTTCATCCTTTCAGTGGCCCCACTGTCTCTTTGTGATTTTGTTCACTTCAGCAGCAAAATGGATTGATCATTGCAGCTCCTTTTGGCACCTATTTCGCACGCTACTTTAACATCCCAGAATAATGATTTGGGCTCATTTCTTTAATTTCCCTATGAACCATATATCTCATGCCTTTTTAAATATAGTTTCTTGTATAATGAAAAAAGCGTATCATCGTGTTTGCCCAGGACCTGAATTTTATAATCTCGGCTTTAACATCCTTTTCTTCATTACAGGGACACACTTACAAAGTGGAGATTTAAAAACATGACTGAACTTGTGTAGATTTATCCACCATTTTGAGTTCTGTCCTTTGAGAAGTTAGAAATGGCTCCAAATAATACAGTCTCTACCACCCTCCACGTTATTCTGCCTTTGAATTTCAGACTTCAGAAGCATACACCAGAAGCTTACAGGTAGTGCCACCAAATTCCTCATTAAAAAACTTTCCAGATTATTCTTCCAATAATTTTGTAGCCCATTTAATTCAAAAGCATACAAACTTCACCTTGCAATTTTTTCATCTTTTTTTTCTTTGTAAGTCAATCAAAACTGCTCATGGAAACATGCTGGCTTCAATAAGTATTTACTCCAGAAGGACTCCTCAGGTTCATAGAGGAATTAGTACTCAAAACAAAAGATAAAGTAAAAAAATAATAAAGAGAAACAAAAACTCTTCTGCCCAGGTATAGTCAAAGCCCATTAATTCACAGGAGATTATCCTAATTTACATTAGAGAAATAGTCTGCCAATGGCCCTGTGAATATTTTTTTTAATAACTAACTCCAGCAGTAGGAGGAAGAACAAGATAACAGCACTGGCTTTGCAGTACTGCAGCAGAAGACAGGAAACTTGGGTTGCAGTTATCCTTTTGCTTACAGCCTAGAGCACATTTAGACATTTTTTGGGACAGCTCCTGAAGTTTTACAAGTCTGAAGCAGGGACATTACTCCAGGTTTTCTGAATCCCAGGATATGGAAGATGTCTCCTGGATACTAGCCTCTCTCTGTTACTCCTTTGTAAAGCTGCTATTTTGGCAAATTGTTCTTCTGCATAGAAGTAAATGTTTCATTTGGACAAGAAGGACCCAAATGCTACACGGTCTGGTGGCTACTGCATCTGCCCACGAGAGCTGTATTTAATTATCAGTTTCAGAAAAAAGAGCAAGAAGAAATTATTTGAAAACTTTCTTTAACATTTCCTGTGGAGCAATTGTCTCAGAGAATTAGTGAGTACACTGTCATAACAAGGCTACGCTCTGCTGGGGAAAAGGAAGGTCTGCTAACAAGGTCTCCTTCCAACAATGGTAATCTCACATCTTTTCTTGTAGGAAAAAAACAGTGAACTTAAGAGGGTTTTTGTTTTTTAATTTGTGTAAATTTTTCAGTCACATAATTATTCTTAGACTAAAAAGTCCAGTGCATTTTGAAATTTTGCTGTCATAATACTCCTATTTTAGTTCTTCCTGTTTCCTCATGTGAAAGAAACAGCTTTTTATACATTTAATTGTAGAATAATGAATTATTATTATTATTATTATTATTATGAACCAAAGGAAAGTAAATACACAATGAACTTGGCAGTCCTAACACAAAAATCACTACAATTATTTTGCAGCTCTAGTTAATTAAATACTACAGACCTGTATGAACACTTTTAAACTGATCTGCAGCAAGTTTCTTGTAGCTTAAGTAAATCTACTTAAGATAAATCAATATAAGCCTTTTGTAAAACCATTAGTTTTATATGAGGGCTTCAAGACTGTTGCTAAATTGATTAATTTCAATGTGAGTTCAGTTAAACAGATGATGCTTTTGTGTGCAGAGAAAGCCTAAAGGTGTGGCATGGTCTTATCTGCACTGATTCCATACCTAAATTTAATGTTAATTAGATAGTTAATCTTGTTAATGTTAGGGCCTTATTCTGAAAGGGCAAAACACCAACCTTATTTATGGATACTGTGATCTATCCCTTGGCTCAAAAACAACTGCCTGTTGGTAATCCCTTAACGATCTGTGATGGATTCCCAAAATAAACTTTACGGATTAAGGTGGCACCCAAACTGCTTATTCACCTTACCCATGAGGATAATGAGCAGCTCATTGCTCAAAGAACAGTTTCCTCCCAGACTACAAGCAGAAAACAAACACCCCATTAAAGGCAGGCCCAGTGACAGCTGTGAGCACCCCTGGTCTCAATTTGGTGTTCTCTGAGGTGGAGCAGCAGAGCTGGGATGGGATTCCAAACCAGAAACTGGCCACACTTAGAGAAAATCACACCTGTTGGATTCTGCAGGACACCAGGAACATGAGATACTCTGAAAATATTGTGGGATAATCAGAATGCTGATGGGCATCAGGTAGTCCAGGCAGCCCCCAGCCTGTTTCCTATGTCTAATTGCACTTTTTTTTACTGTTCAGTCCCACCCAAAACCAGAGAAGAGTGTGTTATGACCCCCATACTAATGAATACACCAGTGGGGTTCTTCTGGTGCCAAAGACTCTGGATTCTGGCCCTCATATAGTTATTTCCAACTTTTTTTTTTCCTGGGTTGTTCCCTAGCTTGACTTTTTACCCAACACAAATGAAAATCTCTCTTTTATAATTTTACAAGATGAGAGGTATGACTTTAAAAGCTTAAAAATAAAAACCTCAGCAAAGACTAGCTACTACTGCATTTATGGGGAGTTTCCATCCTCAACTTCTCCCAAGTATGTGGAGGGGTTTAGGATTTTCAATTAAAGTAACACAGTATTGGAATTAATTGGAAACAGCTCTGGTTTGATTTGTCCCTTCAGAAAAGACAGTAATCGTGAAACCATGACCTTCAAAACCCCAGGACCTCAAATCTGTGGAACAAACTTCAACCAAAAATGAACTGACTGCCTCTAGGCACATTTTCCTGAAACTAAATGACTTTGTCATGACACAGAAGCAGATTTATTGAAAGACTGCCGCGCTATTTCCAGGTACGTTGTCATTATCATCACATTTTTCTGTGCAACAGCATGGAATAATGCATAGGAATAAACATTCTTTTAACACTAAGTTGAATTCAAAGAATAAATATAAGGATATATTTCTACTATGGCAGCTGTGGTTTTGTGAGAAAACTCAAATGTTCCTCTCTTACATCTTTAATAATAGATAGCCATGGAGCCAGCTACACAGACAGGGGGGAAAAAACAAAAAAAAAAAGAGGAAAAAGAAAAGAAGAAAAAGGAAAGTAATAATTGATCCAGAACTATGTCATATATTGTGCATTAACAAATATCTTCATATTTTAAGGAATGTATTCTAAGTAATAACCATTTATACACAACTGTAAATGTATGCAATACATTACAAAAGCCTAAAGTTCTATTGTCTGGATTGCTTACCAGCTACCAGTTATAAATATTCTAATGAGGCTCTTATTCCTCTAATGTCAGTGTGGTACCAGAGTTCCTTTCTATTAGTGCATTAAGCTACATGACTAGCATTTTTCTGTCTTTCTGTCCCCAGGTGGAAAATTACATGTATTTAAAAATAATTAATATTTTATTTTTTATCTATGATGTGCATGCACTTTCACTAGCAAATGCAGACAGAATAATATCTATCACATTTTACTGCATTGAATTTAAAGTACTTGAAAAACCTGCTGTACTAAAATAAGTATATGCTGAACATTTATATTACTTCCCACTAAGGTTACACCAGAACATCTGTGAGTTACCCAAAGAAATCCTGTAGCTGTATTTTATTGTGCTATTTTGTGTATTACACTCACTATTCATGATGCTACTTTCCTATTAAAGTCCCTTACTCCCCCTTTTATTTCCAAGGCATAACTATCCAATGATTTCAAATCTCAAATGTAGAATACATATTTTAGTCAGGTTTAATAGGAAAATTTTGATACTCTAAAATGCTTTTTCTGCTGGGGATGGACATGACATAAACAACATTTTACTAAAGATGCTTTTAACTTAAATTTGGATTCGATCAGTACAACTTTTCTGACATTGCAAGGAAAGCATAGGAACAAATATTTGAAAAATCTGTGCAGTTGTCAAAACCATGTGTCCTTCCAGTGAACTTCTAGCATGTGCTTGGGAACTAGACTCCCAAGAACAGACTAAACAACTCAGAGGCCAGGCAAATCTTACACTGCTACATAGGAAACTACTGCTCATCTAACCTACCTAGATTCCTATAAATGGTGAATACATTTTTTCCTCCTTGATGTTTTTATGCAGATACCTCCCTTTTTCCTCTTAAAAAAAAAAAAAAAAAAAGAGGAAAAAGTTCTTCATAGCCAAGTATCACAATCTCAGCAGCAGGAAGTTGTGAAGGGCTCCATTAACAGGAAGGAATTTTTAAAAGAGTGATGTGAATTATGCAGCAGCCTGGCATTCAGAGTGTGCTGCATTACTGCAGCACACAGCCCTTCACTGCACTGGAGTGCACATTCTCACAGCCCCAAAACACAGCAGCCATGTCCAACTGATCTCTCTGGAATCTAATTTCACTAATTTGTTTTGCTGTAGTTCTGACCTGAGTTTCCACTTCACACGCCAAGACTGGTTCACAGAACTGCATTTTGCATTTTAATACCAAGGAGTCTGTTATTATCACTGGAATAGCCTCGTTGCTACGAAACTATCATGAGAAGCACTTTCAGAGAACTTCTGAGCTCAGAAAGACTGATGAGGCAAGGTCTTCTGATGGATGTTTATCTTCACTTCCCCTTATAGCTAAACTACCATAAAGTCATCTACTCTCTCCTGGCTTGCTTTTTACCCCACTGTGCTCCAAACCACCTTTACATCCCTCTGGCTCTTCCACTGACCCCCAGACAGCAGGTGTAGTCACCAGACAATTATTTTCATGCTGACTGACCTGCTATCTGCCACCACCCAGACTATCTAACAGCTCAGTTCTTTCTGGATTTTCCTTAGAGCATGGAGAGGACATCTGGCTTTTTGGTATTTTGTTACTGCTTTGGGTTTTCATGAAACTTGCCGTTTCAAGATTCCTACCTTTGTTCCAAACTAGCTGAAGCTGTACAGCTGGTTCAAAAGCTGCTGGGGAGGGACCAGCAGATGAGCAATCAGATAGCTTTCACCTCTGCCCTCAAAAAGAGAAGAAATATCAGGATCATTCAGTAGTTCACCAGCAAGGAAAGGCATCAATCTCGTAGCACCTTTATAGCAGGGGAAAACAGAAGAACTCAGTTATTCATAATGAGGTCAGAATTTTGTCAGACTGACTTGAATCTGTCCAGAATTATCTCTGTTTCAAAGATCAGAGATCACCCAGTCCTGTCATTTTCCCAGTACTTGATAGTGCAGATATGTAATAGCAGAGAACGAGGACAGCACACCCCTCAGTGTTAACTCTTATCTTTTTGAGTCAGCTATACTTGTGAGCATTGAATTCTTTTAGGACATCTATTCTTGATTAGTAGGTAAACAAGAAGTGAAAGGACATATCGAAACACAGTCTTGTGTTTTATTTGTAATCTCAGTAATGGATTTAAGTCAAGTCTAAACAGGTATTATTTATTTACTCAACTGATCCAGCTAGCCCATGAAATCAATCACATATCTGATATCAATTTAGGTCCAGCACAAAAGTGGCAATGACATGGTGGTTAAAGGAGGCTGACCTAGGAGCAGCCAGGTTCATCTGCTAGATTTCATTAATTTCTCTCATGTGCCTGAAGGCAAATCACTGTGGAGCAAGCACACCAAGACATTTACATCTGTAAACTCTGCTCACTCAGGAGAGCTTGAGAGACAGGCAAACAGTACCTGAATAAAGGCACACTCCACGTGTCATTGTTCATCCAGCTTTTGAAACGTTTATGCCTCCCTAATGTGTGTAACATGTTGTTTGCCTGACACAGAGGTTTGAGAAGAAAAATGGACTCAGGTATGCAAAACGCAATCATATTTTGGCAGGATCCTCAGCAAGAACAAAAGTAACAAACTCCTCAAGAGTGTGTTTTAGGCTACTTGTAAGGCACAAAGACCTTCTAGCAGTGTTAACATCACTCTACCTGATCCAAATCCTGGTGAAGAAAAAGGATATTTTAAACTGAAATTAAATAAATTTGAACATGATCAATCCTCAGTTAACCATGTATTCCTGCCCATCACACTGTACAAATCACCTCTGTACTGCCAAGTGCAAAACAACGCACCCTAACACTGTTTAATCACTTCATAACCAACTTAAATATTATTTTCTCTCCTATATTGATCATCCTTAATTAAAAGACAAATCTGTGCAAATACTTCAACCATACAACATCAGCAAATTTAACTGACATTTGGTTAAAGACATGTTTGAATTCCAAAGATATTTAAATCTTGTGGGAAATAAGGATGATATTCTAGAAACCAAAATGTCACAAAAATGCATGAAGACAATACATTTGCTTCTACTTCAGAGAAAATTCTTAATCTTGGTCCTTAGGCTTTTTAGTTACATTCACTCACCCAAAAACCAAGACAACAAAAGTAGCAAGGTGGTGGGGAGAGGGGGGAGAAAAACCCAAGATTGCTTATATGGCTATAATGCAATCCTTTGGTGACCAATTTGGTGACCAAATAGCTAAAAAATATTTTTATTACTTTGCCAATATGCTAAAAATGCAAGTGCAAAGATACCTAAGAAATTTTTAAATCCATATTTTTATTAATAAGAAATCTCAAAAACCCTTATTCAATAATCAATTCCTCTTACAATTTTTTAAACAGAACAGATAACTTAAACCAAGTTTGGACCAGAATGCTTCTATTTTAAAACATAAAGGAGATTTTTCAACCTTGGTTCCATTCCTTTGTGTATTATTATTTTTTTTAGTGTATTTTTTTTTTCAATCAGACTCCAAAAGCTACAATAATTAAAACCATATGTAGAGCAGGAAGGTACCATTTTTCATGTTATATTATTTCTTCAGCATTATTGTAAGTTCAGCCTGCCTGATGTGAATCTAATTCTTTACCTAATCTTGAGCTAAGTCCCACAGGAAAAGTTGGATATTGTGATTATTAAAAAAAGTAGAGAAAGAAGAGGCTAAAGGCTCCCTGCTAATGAGTAGGAGAGAAAGAAAAGTGCCAATCTACAGTGCAGTATGTCTAAATTGAACTGCCAAACAATAAACTACTGTTCTTCATTACAGAGAGATATTTTTGATGTTCATAGATAATAAGTGAAGAATGACCAAAAAAATTATAAGAGAAAATAATAATAATAAATAATAATAATAATAATGATAATAATAATAATAATAATAATAATAAACCATTTCAAATTTATAATGTTTGACTACTTCTCCTACAAGCCTTTGACTGAAGAAAAATTTAATTCAGACCTCTGTTACACTCACTAAATATTTGAAAAGATAGATGAATAATGACAGTCCAGTAAGCTATTGCTAATCTTATGAATTTTATATCTACTTATCTTAGCTGATGAAAATTACAACATAATTCAGCTTCAGTAAGAAGGAAGGCTGTTGTACTGTAGAGTAGGATCCAAAAACAACTGTATTGAACTGATCAAAAATATTAGCAAGTGTGCAGACAAAATATTTAGGAATGACAGTTTGCCAAAGTTGTTTGGGGTACTCGGGGGGTTTTAAACTCCAGGAATTCTCACTTACACTACCTGTACTCCCAGAATCTTAATTCCATGCAAGTTAGAAAAAGCACAATGATGATGTAGAAAAATGTCTTTGGAGACACTCTACAAGCCAAATTCTCTAAAGACTGATGCTACAACATCAGGTAAAACATTTCTGCTTACAACTTACCCAACAGACACCATCTTATCAGCAGATCTCGACACATTCTACCAAGAAGGGAAAAATCTTCAATGGAGGAACTCATGGAGGAAGAGACAAATGGAACACCCATAATTAACTAGTATATTCATATGGCAGAGGTAATAGTAGTAAACATCATTTTAAAATCCACATTTTTGCAAAGGTTTTTTTTCTAAATTGCCAAGAGGAAATTTGTGCTACTTGACAAAATTACCACAGGGACTGGTGGAACTTTAGACACACCTGTACTTATTAGATGGCTACAAAATGTCCCTAAAGTACTTGAGAACCTGGGGAAAAAAACAGCATTTTTACCTTGCTTCACACAAATACAAACAGACTTGCTGGTGACTCAAGGGAGGGCTCTCAGCCCTTGCATCATCTTCACACTGGTGATGTTTATTCCAGACCAGATTTTGGCAGTCCCTGGAATACTGTCTGACCACCCCTGGCTAAGGGCACGAGACCTGTGACTGCTTGGTGATAACTCATCACTCATTCAGCCACTCTTTATCCATACAGTGTGTACTGAGACAGTTTTGTACTCTTCTAGCTGCCTAATCAAAATTCTTTGCCCTCCCAAGTCCCCTTTTGCCATAAAAAAAGCCTCCCTTACTTCAACTGCTCTCTCAGACCTATCAACCCAAACTTTTGTAATCTCATCAAAAAGGTGTCATATCAACTTTACAGTATCTGCCTTCCACAAGCCTCACAGTTATTATTACCCTTATTTCACTCTTTATAATTGAGTCCTTTATCAGCCATGCCATTATTTTGCCTAAGATGCATGTCAGGCTGACAGGCCCATAATTACCATTGTACCCTCTTTCACCCTTTCAAAATATTACTTCAATAGATTTCATCTTCTGGATTTTTCCAGTGCCAGTTTTGTTGAAAAGCAAAAGCAGTGATCCTCTGGGACAGCTTTTCTGTAACATTTGGACAGGCTAAAAAGAAATGCTGATTTCAAGAGGTCCATTTTCATCCTCATTAATTGTTGAGACAAGGTATTTCAGCTTCAGCACCATCATATGGCTACCACCCTGTTCCTTTTCCACAAAGAACCAAGAGGAATACTTTGGATCAGCACTAACTTTGAACTTTACTCATTAAGCTCTAAGCAAGCTCCACTTGGGAAAGGCAGCAAGTTAGACAAGAAGGGAGCAATAGATGAGATGCCTGCTTGGGGAGTAAAAAGGGTTGCAAGAAGAGAATATCAGTCTTCTTGAACACAGAAAAAGCAAAGTTGCTTTCTTCCCAGAGTTAAGACTACTAAGAACCCTAGGGATTTGAAGAGACACACAATTTGGCAGATTAGGGAGAAAAGGATCAATGTACAAATGAAAACCTGTTCAAAATGAAACCTTGAAAATCACAGATATTTACTTAAGTAATTTTCCCTCCCTCATTTCCAATTATTTACTGCTTTACAACTCCCCTGCTACTGCTGACCCCTCCCTACTTCTGCTCAATTAACAATTTCTCTGGCAGCACTTTCCTGTGCCTCCTACATCCACTCAAAGGAGATCACTGAACACACTTGAGCTGGGAAACTCAATACCTTAGCAGAAAGCAAGCTGGACCAGGTAACACAGAGTTCAGAAAAGTAATTTGTTAGCCAAATAACAGAAATATTTGTTGACTACTTCTGTTTTTCCCGTGTTATTACATACATTTCTGCCTTCTCCACATAGTAACAGGCCAGCATCTGCATTACTATTTTTTTCCACTTTAAAAAACTTATCAAAGTCCTTAATTAAATGGCAATTGCTTCATGTATCCTTCTGCTTCCTTTACAAACGTCTTCAATTCCTAACTTCTCATTTATATTCATTTATTCTGTGTGATCAACCTTCTTTTTTTCCCATTTGTTTCATTATATATTACAGCTGCTTTCTCTTCCCCTGTAAGCCAGGCTAGTTTTCAGCTGCTGAAAAATTTTCATTAAAAAATGCCAATGAACTGACCCTGAAACATTTCACTCAAGACATCCCTAGCTGATAAAAAATGTTGATAAAACTTTTGTCAAAACTAGCAGAGGAAATAAACTCAGATGGGATTCCTTGGGACTGCCACAGGGCCATGCACTCTTTCTCTGTTCCTAGCTCTGGGGAACATGCAGCAAAAAACCAAAAAGAAAAAAAAAAGGCAAAACCAAAACCTACACACACAACAAACAAACGAAACTCAAACCTTATCACATTTTAAATTCTCAATGTTTAAAAACAAAGGAATGTATTTCTCAAATCCTTTCAAAACACCTGAGACACCTGAATAGGGACTGCAAAAGTACAAAATCAAAAAACAAAGAGTCTAGGGCTTGGGATCTGCTTGTCTACATGACCAGAGCTTTCTTAGTTATCCACAGCTCCCTCCTGTTTTGTTTCTCTTACATTTTTTCTATCGTGAGAAAATCAGTGCAAGAATAAGCATCAATACCTGGAGTTTTATCCAGCAAAACACAGATAGTAGGAAAGCCTTGGAACGCATACACAGTTGCTGTCCCTGGATGTCCCTAGGACGGCCGACAGGCTTGGCAGAGCTGTATTCCCTGGAGAAGTGCCAGGAAATGTCACTGCACACGCACTTCCCGAGACATCCCTGCAATGAGGCTGTGTGAGAGGCCAGAGCAGCAGGTGGCACTTGGACACGAGTGCCAGAGCCTGGCAGAGGGTTTCTGCACTGCACAACCACTGCTCAGCTGCACCTCGGCTGCACAGCCAGGCAGACACACACAGACACGGAAAATCAACTTGTGAGGCAGTCTGATTTGTAACCAGTATCACAGAAACACCTATGAACTCTTACTCCCAAGTGAAATAACTGTGTCAGTGGGATCTCTAAAGCCACACTCACACCACCCAACCAGGAAAATTCCTGTACTCTTGTTCCATTTCCTTCTCTTTATGCCAGTGTGATTTGCCTGCACAAAGAGCATTTCCATGCTTGATTACATTTCTTCAGTCCCAAGAGAGGGAAGAAAGTTTATCAGTCTTCTCTAACAGGTATGGGATATGAATCCTTTTTTCCAGTGCTTTCAGTGCTCAGCAGTGAAAACTCTGAACACCTGCAGGCAATTGTCCCTATTCACCAAAGATGATGATTCGCTTTTTTCCAGCATTTTTGCTGCGTGCCCCTGCAGCTTCTTTCGACACATAGCCATTTGCTCAAATTAGCAGGTGTCCAAACCCAAAACTAAAGCTTGTTTAACATTTTCTCTGTTTTGGCAGAAATTTACCACTGCTTTATTAATATCAAACCAAGATTGCTTCGGTCTGGGATAAGGCATCACCAGCCTCATCTGTCATTAAATAACAAGAAGCCAGTGCTGCCTGTCATTCCCAGAAAGACACTGAATCTAAGGCTGCCACTTTAAGCACAGCTCATATTATTTATTCTCTTTCTTCTACATAGCCTGTTATCAAAATACACTTCCTTTCATATTTCTTTTTTTATAATTTTAAAACTCGACACAGGTTGGGTTTTTTTTCCTCCCATTATTAAACTTTCTGCAGGAAAAAAAAAGCAAACCTAAAAAAATTTGCAAGGGTGGATCATATTGCAAAAATTTGTTTCTAGAATTTTATGATTTCTTTCTAAGGCTATGTCCTACAATTTATAGAGGACCTTATATGTGAGTCTTTAAAAACAAAGCCCATACCTAATACTCTTTCTGAAAGACTGGCCATATGACTGGTTCAAGCAGACAAGCCAACCAGAAAAGTCATAACAGAAATAAAGTAAAAAAAACCTAACACTTATTTTATCCTTTTGTTCTTCTTTTTTTAAACGTGACCCTTATTGTTCATCTTGTACCAGGGCATAATCAGCACAAGAAGCCCAAAATAACCTTATTCCTTCCCACCATCAAGAAATCCAATAAAACAAAACTCTTCATTCAGATTTATACGGTAAATAGTTTGTGAGAAAAAACTGTAAGTTCAGAAGTATTTCAAGACATAATAGTTAATGCAGTGATCCATGACCTTTCATACTCCCAACCACAACGTTGTTCAATGTGTCTCCTGATGAGAGGAGGAAATGTTCTATGCTCAGATTTAATTTTTAAGAGCTACAAACCTGTATTTTCTTCCCTCTAAATGACAAGATAGAATTATTTCAGAGTTGTTTTTTCTTCTCCTGCCAATAAGAGGGATAAATAAACTGAAGGTAGTTAAATTCACTCTGTCCTCTTGCTTTTTAATAAAACAAATAAAACATGTATTTATCCAGAGAAGCCTGGGGGATTTTTTTCTCTTTTTTTTTTAGTTTTTTTTTTCTTTTTAATTTTATTATTAATTACAGTTCAACATTCAAATGAATAAGCAAATAAATCTAATTCTAGTTAAAGAACTTGTTAGCTCACCTTACAAAATGCAGCCTATTTTTGGCTGAGTCAGACCCCAATTTTACAGCCCTGATTAAATTATCTCAAAAGTGAAGAGATCATTTTCTTCATCATTGAGTCAGAGATCTGGCATAAAAGTTGGATTTCAAAAGCAATACTCAGAAATTGTCAGTTTGCATGGAATTGTCACATACTTCAGACTTCGTGTTTTTCAAGTTTCATCTTAAAAAATATTACTGCCCTGATTACACAGCTGCTCGTCTCACATAAAATTTTAGTTTAAAGATGAAACAAATAAGCTTTTAAAATATTTATTTATATTGTAATAGAGAACAAAACCACCTTTGTATTTCCTCTTTCTCATACTTTTAAGGTGACATATTCTTTCATGGAGATATTATTCATGCTACCATTAGATTACATACTTTGCTTATAGCTATGAATTAAATATTAAGTAAAAGTGAACTGCATTTTAAACATTAATTACACATTACATACCTACTGTACAGTGGATGGCAGGAAGGACTACACGTTGATCTATTTTAATTAATTCCAGCTGACTTAATTACACAACTTGAGTTTTTTACTTTTTTTTTTTTTGCAAGTGGATGGTAAACTTTAAAAATTCTGCCTGTCTCTTAAGATTGAAAATAAACCCACTATACATTAGAGAATGCAGAATGGCACATAATTAATTATTTACAGAGAACATAATGTAGCTAATTAGGAATTTTTCCACTGGTGATCAGGCCATTTCTGTGCAAAAAAAATACCCCAGCCCTCAAATTAATTTTATTGTCCTACATTTAAAGAAAATTCAAATCTCAAAACTCTTGCTATTTGACACCCTTTAAAATAGAAACACATAGAATTATTAATATACCTATCTACATTAAACATCCTTGCACGTGGAAACAAAAGGATTTGCATGCATCCATCCTTGTTCCCAACTGTCTGGGACTCAGACTGCTGGAATGCATCCTGCTCCCAGCTGTCCTGCAGGGTTAGGTGTCCAGGGTCCATGCATGTGGCCACAAAGAAAAATCCTTTGCACAGATTAACTAAGGCACATGGATGCTTTCAGGCTTTGCTAAGCAACAAGTTTTCAGTCATAGTAGCTGGAAGTCTGACTTCATCATTTTTCAAATTACTGTCTTGATTAGAGAAGGAGAAAACCAACCTAATCAGAATATTAGCATAGTAACTTTCATTAGAAAGTTGGGATCAGTAATGACAGACAATTTTTTCCTCCAGTTGGAAATAGTTACAAGTGCTTATAAAACTCTAAAAGAAAAGCATTTTTTTAAAGTTATAGGAGGTTTAAGTCAATTTGTCCAAGTTGTGGGTTTCTTTTTTTTTCAACAGAAAGTTTTACAAGCCTTAGACAGAGTCAGTAAATGACATGGGTGTCAGAATGTATTTGCACAAGCTGCAGCTGCACGTAACATGTTGACATTTGGAAAAATATTGTTTCTTTTAATCAGATTTTTATCAAAGGAGTGGAGTCCTTCATTCTAAGATAAGTGACTATAATTAGATGGTTCCCCAACCAAATCCTCCTACTCTCCCAGCTTCTGCTACAACAGTAAGTTATCTACTCATAGAATAAGCCCTGCATCAAGCTAATGAGATGCACAATAAATGCATCATTAATTTATGCTAGATACTATTCTGCTCCATTCATATCTATTGTCTTTATCCTCCCACAGCACTCAAGCTAATTCTAATTGATGGTTTCCATCAGCAAATTAAAAAACAATATACTCCAGACTATGGTGATGAAAAATATAGAGAGAAAAACAATATGTTCTAAGAGAACACCACACTTTGTTATCTTTATGGTGCAGAATGAAAGACAAATTAGCTAAAGAATGCTGTGCAAGTCTTTTTATTGCTTTTATGATAATAAGAAGATACTCTTTATTTGTTTTGATTGGATGGTACGAATTCATTGTCCTGTGACAAATTATTGATATGGTGGAAAGTCAGCACTGCCTGATTTAATATGTACAGATGTTTCCTTCTGATAGTTTACATTTACAATTTAAATAGCATTTGGAAAGCTTAAATGACCAATCCTCAACTTGTAGGCACACTCCTCTATGGAAAATAAAAATCCAGTGTCAAACACTTTTTTTTTTTTTTTTTTTTTTGTTAAGTACACTACTGGTAAAGAATTTTTTACTTGTTCTGTGGATAGAGAATTAGAAAGCTTTGAGGGAACTGAGGCAGAGCCAGCCTGAGGGCCACGCTGGGGCTGTAACAGCATCTATGTAACAGTAGAGATGTACAGTATTAGAACCTCTGCACAGAAAACCAAAGCTTCAGCATGTACTGCCCAGCCCCAAGGGAAGATTTAGAAAATCTTTCACATGAGCCACTCCACAGTCCCCATCCTTCTGAAACTCGTATTACCCACAACTTTCCAGATGCCTTCTTCAACCTGTCCTGCCTTGCTTTGCTCTGCTCACATCCCCTCTAACCCCACGCCAGGCAGCCTGGACCTCTGGCACTGCCCAGGCTCTCAACCCAGCACACGTAGAGGCACATGGGGTACCTTCAGGGAGCTGCTTCAGCAGAAGGCATCCCTGCCATGGCCGTTAAGGTCTCATCCAACCCAAATCAATCTATGATTCTGTGATGCCATTTTTGTTTTATTTAATTGCCTCCTACAAGCCATAGCCTTACAAGACAATTTTAATGTTCCCCCTCATTTCCTCTCATGCCATATGAGTAATAACCAGTCCTCTTTCTTGGGTTTCCACTCTACATTTATATTTGTGAAAATTCCCCTTCCTCAGGCACATGTTAGTCAAAGATAAACAGCGTAGTTTTATAACTAACATGATATGTTTCTAATGTTCTAATGTTTTTCTAATTTTTCCATAAATAACCAATGTAAATATGGTTTTCACAATGCTGTTCATTTACTATCATTATTAACACTGCCTCTGACCAACAAAATAAGTTATGCTGACACACGAACTTATACAACTCCAGCAGATTAACCACACAACGCCAGCAGGATGCCACTCAGAGAAATGTCTTAAAAAATAGATCATAAACTGATGAGGAGTCTACAGCTCCCAAGCCACACTTGGAGCAGCCACAGGCCTTGGTTCTTCTGTCAAAGTTTATCAAAGGAAAGGAGCTGCAAAGGGGAAGAGCACTCTGAAGCTTGCAGAGGCAGCAGGTGGTCATTTCAGGTTACTGCAGCTAAAAGGAAATATTGCACATATGCATTCACTTCTAGCATTCAATTAATATTTTAAAGAGATTCTTGAGCACTTATAATTTTATTATTTTTTCACTTTTATTGTTTTAATGCCCTCTGAGAACCTTGAAAATCCAATGTCTTTTCATATTAGTTTTGTTCTTTTCTATTTGACACACTTGTTTATCTGAGTTTCTTAGCAAGCCTCAAATTCATGAGTCTTCTTTCCCTGTTCCTTCCTTATTTTGGAAAATCCATCTTGCTTTCCATGTGGAAAACACAGTATTTTACAGCAAACAGCACAGCACAGAACTCAGCAAAACTTCATCCTGACTTCCCAGAGCAAGAAAAGAAGCTGAAGAATTGCATCAAAATATTAACTAGAGCAATGAAACAGCAGCCAGGCAGTAAATGGTAAGGGAATAAATACTGGTTTCAGATAGCTTGGCTCCAGACACTCTAGCATTAAAATGTAGATTGCCAACTTAAAACATCAGTGCTCACAGTCAGTAGAGGCAGCCTTGGACTCTGAGTACACAATTAAGGTACCAAATTCAGAGCTACAGTCCTGAAATACTAAACCCAGCCCTGCTGAACTTGGATGTGACATGGAGGATTTCCAAGCTGTATTCTTTTACAAGTTACTTCTCTTTCCTCGTTTGACAGAAGCTTTCTGTGCCCTCAGAACTGCCTCACTTAAAAGGAATTGGCACTTGTAAGGCAAGCCAGCAGGCAAGCAGTCCCACCTTTGCCTACAAGGGGCAAATCCTGTAGTCACTCCCTGTGCAGTCAAAACACACCAAGCTGGATACTTGGCAAGAGGGTCTGCACTACCTCCTGTGGAAAACGTGCCATGTGGCAAAGCTTCCCCAGCAGCCAGGGGGAAAAAGCAAATCAAAGAGGCTCCGAGCTGTAATCAGGAAAATACTCTCTCTGCTGTCACCTACAGAAGCTTAGCTAGGTAATTTTCCTGACTAGATTAAATGCATACAGTAAAGAGCTAATGTCAAATGCTACAAACTGGTGTCCCTTGTCCTGAAATGCAGAGAGGGTGCAAATGGCATTCAGTAGTCTTTCACTCAGTCCAGGTGCTGCTCTCTGGGTCCCTGCCTGCTGAAGGACAATGGCACGAGTGCTGCACGCAGGGAGCAGAGCCAGCAGCCCTGCAGGCGTGCTCCAGCTGAGCCATGGTGCCACTTGGGCCATCTCCTCTCCTGGGACTACTGCAGCTCCAAGGGCACAGTTCAGATGGCTGCTGAGACTTCTGCCCCAGCCACTTTCTCCATCACCCCCCTGCAGCTAAAGAAAATTCATATGAAGCAAAGCAAACAGTGCTATGACCATCACTCCTTTCCAGCTCTGCTTTAAGAATAAACATGACAAATGTTTGCTGCTTAGAAAAGCTAGTTAGAAACAGCATTGGAAATAGCTCTTTAGAGTGGAGGGGGTGGAAATGGAGATGTCCACTAAGAGGTCTGAGTGGTACAGTAAGAGATAAGAGCTTTTACTGATTTTAGGCACAGAATTTATTTGCTATTTTATACTTACTAGTTAAGCCAGTTTGCCACTCTCATTGTGTAATCTCAAATTACTTTCCCTCAATTTAACTCTCCACACACGATGTGCAGGACTGCAGACTGCATACCCAGGGACCTGTTTGCAGCACACACCTTGCAGATATTTATACTCTTTATCAGAACTGCCCACAGTGGAAGCACTCCCTGCAAGCAACCCTGTTGTCAATAACACATGACCCTACGAGAACTAATATGTGTGTGTGAAAAGCAAATCTGGCCAAAAAATGAAGGTGGGTAAGGGGGCTGTTAAAGATTACTGAGTGACTCAAAGCAGGTATTTTCTTCTGAAGAGGGTGTGGATTTGTTAATCCCAGGTGGTCAAGAGAAACATCAGATTAATTTTCGTTCATTTAATGCAGCAGTAATACCACCCTTTGTCTTGTCCAGTAGGTGACAAAGTAACCAAACATCAACAGAAAGACTAACAAAAGGATTAAATTTATAATCACAGATTCATAAAGGATTAAGGACCTTTAAAAAAGACCTCTAAGGTCATCAAGTCCAACCATTAACCCAGCACTGCCACCATGTTCAACACACATCCCTAAGTGCCACATCCACATTTTTGATTCTACAAGTTCCCTGGACAGCTGGTTACAATGCCTAATCACTCTTTCAATGAAGATATTTTTCTAAGATTTTACATACCTCAAGGAAGTGGCAGATTTATAGCATATCTTCCAGTGAAGTGAGGAAACAATCCTTCACACCTTTACTTTCTTTAACATTCCTATTTTAATAGGAAAAAATAAACCTCTGTCTGATTATCTTTATTTAATATGCAGGTAAGAAAACATCATTTACTCTTACCATAGTAAAGCTGCTTCATTGTCTTTCAAAAGTCAAATTCACAAATAAAGCTATGGTTCCATGTTAGTCTACCTACTTAATAAATAAAGGTGTGGTTGATACAATCATCTGAATCTTTTTCCTATTGCCTGCCTCAGAGAATGATTTGAAAGTGTTTCATAGCTTTAAATGCAAAACTATAATAAATTTTAATATATTTTCTATCTTTTCTATATATATTATATTTTCTATATATTTTACATATTTTCTATCTTTTCTATATTTTCTACAGTAGACTTTGGTAGTGAAAACCTTTTAAAAATAAAACTGCTACAACCCTGCTATTACTTTCTTTCCCCTAAGATATTTCTGAGTAGTTAACAGTTCTCTAGCTCACTTATCTATATCCTACTATTAAAAGCCATTATAAACTATTAAATGTTTTTTAAATAGTTGTTTCAATTTTTTATAACTTTTATGTAATGTATTCTTTTTGTATGCAGAAAATGCACTAGCTCCTGTTTTTTGAAAATATATGTATGCAGCATATTGGACAGAACTTTATTTTTACCCTTCTACTTATTAAAAAAAAAACAAAACAATGCTGCAGAATTATGTTGGCCTTTAGGAATAATTCACCCACCCTTCCAAAAAGTGAAGACTGGACTGACACTTTCATACAAAATTAAGATAGCAGAATTCAAATAGAAATGTATGGGGAAAGAAGCCAGAAGTTGATGGCATTACCCAATAACAAACTGAATTTCAGCCCATGGCCCTCACTCTCCACTGCTCCCTTCCTTTGCTCATATTTTTCATATAATTGTTATCCAATCCTAAATGGATTGCTACAAAAATTCTGCTTACAGTGAGTTTGTATTATGTGATAAATGCACAGGTTAGTTTCTACCTTTCTTTTCGTTTCCTGCATAGAACTGAAAAATCATTTTCCTGGTCTCATTAACACTGCCTGTCCAACAAAAGGGCTCCGAGGCCCCTGGAAGTATCCCCTATGAAAGCATCATGTGAGAAGTGCAGCAGGAAAGGACAAGCATCAGCAGGGAGGATTTACTCACCATCTGAGCACTAAATCCTGGGTGTCCTGTGCTTCCCTTGCTCTCTGGAGTCACATTCCATTAGCCAACATCATTACTTCCCCCACCTGACTTGAAATCACAACTGTGAGAGTAGTGGTATCAGTAAGAATTTGTTTCTATCATGAAACATGCAATAAAACAAAATTTTTCATGTAGAGAATAGTGACTTTCCCCTTAAAAATGAAACAAAACCTTCATCAGTGGTGGAGCTAATGAAGCTGATACAACTCAGTGCCCTCACAGCCTTGTCAGAACATCACAATAAATTCTGATTCTTATCTTCATCACAAAAAACACCACAGCTGCAACCACAAAGGCTGTATAACATGCCAGTCTTACCAGGCTTCCCTTCACTGGAGATGGGTTTTTTTTTTTTTTTTGTCTTTACATTCCATTCACCAGTTCTTTTCTGATCTGATTTAAAGTGGCTAGTTAAGGTCAAAAATTATTGGACAAAGTGATGACCAGAGGTAGAGAGGTCTCAAATCATTCTTTCCATAAGAAACTAAAAAACTTTTACAGATATGGATAGAATAATTTGAACTACGCTACATGCACACTCACTTAAAAGAGAGCAACAACTTAGGTCTTTTAGAGCTGTTTGATGTTTGAATTCTATATTTAGGCAAGAGAAGGCTTATTATTATTGAGCTTTTGGAAAGGACCATGTGAAATATAAAAGAAGAACTCTGTGCAATCTGACCATTTTGCCTCACAAGCAGCACCACCATGCTCAGGAGGGTTCCAAAGCAGCTCTTGCTTACAGGGGCTGGGTAGTGAGAAGGTTTCTCCTAAATCCAGCCTAGGCATTTTGCTCAGAAAGGAGCTCATATTTCTGCTGCAGGTGGTATTCTGCTATGCACGATGCTCTCTCAATACAAAAGGAGTACAAAAACCAGACTGTAAAGGCTTGAAGATTCACAACACTTGCTCTCCTTCTCAACAAGTACCCTGTTCACAAAGATCTAATTACTCCAGTCATCCTGTTTGCAGACATTAGGTCAACAAACAGCAGGATGGATAGACTTTCTTCTGGCTTGGGCAACCAGTATGAATAACTCATTCTGAAAATCATACTCAAAGGAGCACTTACAAAACTCCCCAAGCCTAATGTGGTTGTAAGATTATTTGATGAACTACGTAAAACACACAGAGTCATATAAAAAAATTATTAGCAGGTCATGGATAATTCACAGATAGAAGAAGTTATTCAATCCCAAAGTGTTTATATACAATGAATATCTATGACCCACCCTATTCAGTACATGTGTATTGCAAAAGCCAAGTATACTGGTTCTCTTCTGACATTGCACAGATATTTACATACTCTATTCCAACTAGACTGGAGTCAGAAATTACAAATTAGTGTAAGAAAAAGATGTCAGGTTAACAAGCCGCTTCTGAAAAATCCAGCAATTGCAGTGATTCATAAACCAAAACCTGAAAAATCTCACAGATTTACTTGAAATATTTTCTTGAGTAAGCTATGGAATACAAAACCTGTGTGGATTATATTTATATTGGAAAAACGCCTTCAGTGTTTCAGAACAGCAGTTTGCAGGAGCTCATTAAATTATTATAGGGTTGTTTGGAACCCTGCTCCATTAGAGTTACTCCATGTGCAAATGCCTATTGATTTCAGTGAAACTCCAATTGCACTATCTGCTGTGAAGTCTTATTTATTTCTCATTTAAAATCCTCACTACTGCATTTGCTCATTGCATTTTACTATTGATTCAAATCATGGTGATATTACAGCTAACATATCCAGGCTAAATCTGTGAAATGAGAGAGACTACAAATCAGAATGCTAATTATAAAGATGGTCATTCAAAAAGACAAGGCTTAATATTTTTTTAAGACTGCGAGATATAAAGAAATCTAATCAATAAATGACACTTAATCTTTATTAGCTCTAATATACCATATATAATCTTATTTTTCTCCACCGTTTTTACAGAAACCTCCTTGCAATGTAAGATTAATTCTATTTAATAATTAAAATTACTTAGAACCAAAATTGACTACTTACAGGTACAAGCACTGATTATGTTAATTTAAATTATAAATGCTTCTTCTTCAGTGCAATCATGTATTTTTAAGTCTTTTAGACATCATGCTTCAAGCACATTTGCTATATGAATACTTTTATATGGTACTAAGTTTCCAATTTAATCTAAACCTTTTTATTATTTTCTTTTTTCAACTGAAAGCATTTATCTTTTATCCATTACCTAATCCTCTTTACATGCAATAGTTATAAAAATATCAGTCATTATCTGTTTTATCTTTTTGATTGTTTAACATTTCACACAAAACAATTTTTTTTTAATTTTAGCACAGACTTCCAGATTTTGCTCAGTTCCTGTGTTTCTCACACCCAAATCAGGAACATCTGATGTAAATACATGCAGGGCTGATTCTGTAAAAATATTTAAATCACTTGTGAGATGCCTGTGGCATAGAAGTACCTACTTGAGTGTTTAAATCCAAGCAAAGGCTTATGTGCTGCACCTTAAAAACTTGATTTTCAATTCAAGGCATTATAGCCAGCCCCATGACTGTATGCTCAGATGATACTTTGTTAATATTGGAGCATATTCCATATACATGAAAACAGCTCGCAGAAAAACCAGCTCTTGCTATATCATTTACAGCCTGTGTACAATTAAATCTCCTTTTAACCCTTCAGAAGAGCACCACTAGTTACTGCTTAATATATTCAGAATAACCCTAATTTGCTCTGTGCTGCATGTCTAACAGTTCAAAATGCATGCCTGAGGGGCTGTGGAGACTCAGTAATGACAGGAAAAACTGGATTTAACTCATCTCACTGTAGTAATATATATATATTTATAAAATATTATAAGCCAGTCGATTATTTGTGCTTTGTAGTTACTTGAAAATTGGTAAGAGGGTTGTATTTGGGAACCTAACAGAGCAAATACACTGCTGACTTGTCTTAAAAGAACCAGTGCATTAAATATAAAAACAATGCTCATTCACAAGACAAAAAAAAAAACAAAAAAAAAAAAGGGGGGGGAGGGCAAAAAAATCCCCCAAACCCAAACAAACAAAAAACTACCAACAAACAAACAAAATAAAAAACAACTAAAACACCCCAAAAAATCCCAAACTCTTTTGGCTAGGTATTGCTGGAGAGAAAAACAGGTGAAAAAGCAAAAAATCCAAATAAATAAGCCCAAGAACTGTACTAGACTACAGAGATGTGTGATGCTAATTCAGCAAGTTGTCCTTACAGAGAGGTGCTCATTAGTCTAAAACTTTATAAGAGTTCTTGAATGATCCAAAACCTCTAGTGCTGAGGGGAAAAGCATGAATTATACTGCATATAAAGTACAGAAATATTATTAGTCCAACCGGTTTAACAGTAATTCATCAACCAGCAGCCTATGAACAGTTCTTCACAAAAGATTCCAAACAGCATCTTTAAACTTTTCAGTGAAAAGCAGAACTGTGCCTGTACAAAGTAGTTTTTCTGGAAGCAGCTGGGTGTGCAAGAACTCCAAATGTTTCCCAATTGTTTGCCAGGTGGATTTTAATTTGTCTGACAGTCACTTTTAAAGGAAAGTTTTTGTACTCCATTTGCAGGCAGAAATAGTTCACAAAGGTCACTCCCCAGAATGGAAATGTCAGGCAAATTAGCATCAGGTGCAAGCTCTGCCTCTAAAGGCCACTCGGTGGGATGTGCAGCATCAGGATTTGGGTTTGGCAGTGCTGTACTCCCAGGAATTCACTGTGCAGCTCCTTGGTCCCAGAGCCTGCAGAGCTGCAGTGTCAGGGTCTGGGTTTGGCAGTGCTGTACTCCCAGGAATTCACTGTGCAGCTCCTTGGTCCCAGAGCCTGCAGAGCTGCAGTGTCAGGGTCTGGGTTTGGCAGTGCTGTACTCCCAGGAATTCACTGTGCAGCTCCTTGGTCCCAGAGCCTGCAGGGGCAGAGCTGCAGTGTCAGGGTCTGGGTTTGGCAGTTCTGTACTCCAGGAATTCACTGTGCAGCTCCTTGGTCCCAGAGCCTGCAGGGGCAGAGCTGCAGTGTCAGGGTCTGGGTTTGGCAGTGCTGTACTCCAGGAATTCACTGTGCAGCTCCTTGGTCCCAGAGCCTGCAGGGGCAGAGCTGCAGCATCAGGGTCTGGGTTTGGCAGTGCTGTACTCCAGGAATTCACTGTGCAGCTCCTTGGTCCCAGAGCCTGCAGAGCTGCAGTGTCAGGGTCTGGGTTTGGCAGTGCTGTACTCCAGGAATTCACTGTGCAGCTCCTTGGTCCCAGAGCCTGCAGAGCTGCAGTGTCAGGGTCTGGGTTTGGCAGTGCTGTACTCCCAGGAATTCACTGTGCAGCTCCTTGGTCCCAGAGCCTGCAGAGCTGCAGTGTCAGGGTCTGGGTTTGGCAGTGCTGTACTCCAGGAATTCACTGTGCAGCTCCTTGGCCCCCAGAGCCTGCAGAGCTGCAGTGTCAGGGTCTGGGTTTGGCAGTGCTGTACTCCAGGAATTCACTGTGCAGCTCCTTGGTCCCAGAGCCTGCAGAGCTGCAGTGTCAGGGTCTGGGTTTGGCAGTGCTGTACTCCAGGAATTCACTGTGCAGCTCCTTGGTCCCAGAGCCTGCAGAGCTGCAGTGTCAGGGTCTGGGTTTGGCAGTGCTGTACTCCAGGAATTCACTGTGCAGCTCCTTGGTCCCAGAGCCTGCAGGGGCAGAGCTGCAGTGTCAGGGTCTGGGTTTGGCAGTGCTGTACTCCAGGAATTCACTGTGCAGCTCCTTGGTCCCAGAGCCTGCAGAGCTGCAGTGTCAGGGTCTGGGTTTGGCAGTGCTGTACTCCAGGAATTCACTGTGCAGCTCCTTGGTCCCAGAGCCTGCAGGGGCAGAGCTGCAGCCCCGGGACCTCGCAGAAGGCACCGGCACAGCCGTGTCGCTTTTGTTCACACACCAGCATCTTCCAGGGGTCAAAGGAAAATAACGGAGAGGCTGATGCCAAGTCCTACTGCACTGCAGGGATGGCCGACTCAAAGGGGAAAATCAAAGTTCCCTTTCAAACTGGGATCATCCAGTACGTCCCCCACAGCCAACTTCTCAGGAACAATACAGAAAGAGAAAAATCACAGCACCTGCCAACAGCTCAAGACATTGAAAGGAGGTCTGTGGCTGTGTGCTTACAATAAGAATGCTTAGGTGAAGGTTCAGTTAGCAGTTTACACGTGTTTGCTTATTTTTTCAAAATAACAATATTTTAAATATACATTCTACATATAAATAATATATAAATATATATATTGCCATATATATTTAGAATATAATAATATTTTTCCCAACCCAATTTATTTAGCACATTCTCTTGGAATTAAAATGATTACCAACATGGATATATTTTACTAAAGAGACCATTATGCATCTTCCATCGCATACTAAAAATTCATATAAATAAAACCAGATTAAAATCTGAATTTTTATAGGAACTTAGGTGAAACTATACCAGCTATACTACTTTTTAATTCTCTTTAACCTAGAGAAAGGAGACTTAGGTTAGGGACTCCAAGTTCTGCAAAGATATCGTTACATAACTTATGTACACGTGGATACAGAGACTTGCAAACCTGCACTGCCTCATTTTGCATGTCAGAAGTGGCTTAGCCACCAGTAGCACATACATTAGGGGATGAGCAGATGCATACATAAACAGAGTGCAAATTTCAAAATATCCCCATGCATAACTTCTGCTCAAGTTAACAATGGCAAAAAGCTTAGAAACGAGGAGGAGGCACACTGCTCTGGATTCCAGGCTGGAGGCTTTGGTAAACGGGGGACCCCAGACAGGTCATTAGCAAGTGAACACTGCCAGCACTGCTGCCTCCGAGTGTGCCACCAGCAGCAGCTGCAGGGCCTATTCATGTCCCCAAATGCAGCTATGGTTGGCACTTATCACTAAAGAATAAACAAAATCAATTTCTTCTTTTCTTTCCTGGCATTTAGAAATGCTAGAGAAAAACCTACAGTAGAAAATATTTCCTACCTGAATCTGGCCTAATTCTGTCTGTTCGCCAGACAGATCAAAAAAGGCTATTTGTGAATTTAAATCTGGTACTGATGTTACCCGGCACTGTTCACTTCATTAGGTTGCACACAGCTGTATTGAGTGACAAAGAAAATTTGCTTATACGCAGATTGTTCTGACTTGCCCCTGTTGTACTTGAAGTGGGTATTTTGGTAAAGATCTCTATTTTATTGCACAATTTCTAGGTGCATCACTACCTCCTTTAAGTGGTGTGGTTAATGCAACCTGGTGGGTTGTTTCTCAAATCACTTTAATCTAATATCTCTCTTTGTAGGTAGGTACTTGATATTCCACCACACTATCCAAATCTGTCAAACCTGTAAGTAGTTTTTAGACTTACAAAACTCTGGGAGGGAAACAAAATTTTTATACTGGAGATGGAGAGGAAGGGCAGAGGCAAAGGGAGATGACCAACCCCATACCACAACGGATCTCTGTGCCTTGACTGAAAACTGACCCTGCATTTTTTACCTTCAAGCCAAGTACCTCAGCCTCCAGACCACCCTCCCAAGTGCAAAGATGCCTGCAAATTAATTAAAAACTATTAGACATGCAAGACATCCATATGCACTCATCACTGAGATTAGTAGGTTTAAAATGTTGTGTGTCACTCCAATCTTCCAAGGAAAGGGTGTAAATTTATCACCTCAGCCCATCTACAGACATCTTTTCCATCTTTAACAAGTAAAGGATAGATGGGAGAAAAAGTGTGTTAACATTAAAATGTTTTCTTGAGGCCCTAAAAAAACACTGACCAAGGACCTGCTTTCATACATTCAATACTGATGTTCTGCTAAAAAGGTTTGTTCCCTTTCTTTTATACTTTGGCACTTCAGCAGTTAATAAATTAGCACTTTTCAATTGCAATAGTTATGCCGTGTGGTCTGAAGTAATTTGATTATTTCCAGTGAAAGTTAAATAGTCACATTTAAATGTAGTTCTTGCCAAAAAGAATGGATATTTTCAGTTCAATTCTACTCCAGCAAAATCAAGCAGAAGCCTCTTGAATCTGAATAAGAATCTGAAGACACATGAGCTATTAAAATACATAACAGTCCAAAATAAATCTTGTAAACTCTAAGAAGATAAATCTCAAAATTCAGATCATGTCTACATTTCACTGATCTAAAATGAACCATGCAGCCTCAGAGCACCACTGATTAAAAAGTATTTAAGATGGATGTTCTTAAAGATGAAAACATTTAGAAAATGTCCCCTAAAACTTTGGTCTTGAATTTGTAGATTGTGTGAAACATATTCAAACATGACAGGGATCAACTAACAAATTAAAATTATAAATCAAACAATAAGGACTCAAGTCAAAGATATTTCACCATGAAAAAAATGTTTCATAACATGTCTTGACACTTCCTTTGTAGTTCCTTGACTAGCCAGTTCCCAGCATATTAATTTAGAAGTGTCAATCAACAGATTAATCCCTAACCATAGTTTTAACATTTGGGGGAAGTAATTCAGCTTACTAGAGATGTTTATATGGTTTTATTAATTTTTTTAGGAAATTGATGTATTTCTTTAGGAATTAGCACAGTCTAACAGCACTTACAGTATGCATTTAAATACTGTCCACGTTTTATAAAAATATTTGCTACCTTAAAAAACAAGAACTGCAATAAAATGTTAACTTACAGAAGGAATCCTACTTCACTTTTAGCTATGGAAAGAGTGGTTTATGCTCTTGTTGCATTCTGGTTTTAATCTGTCTGCAAGATAGTGTATCATTGAAAAGAAAACAAAAACCATGATGCAACCAAAAGCAACCTTACTTAGAATAAATGACTTGAATTTCCATCCAGTCTCATTAAAGGGTATCCTCAGCAAAAGTTATGAACATTTCATTTAGAAATATTTATTCAATTATTTATTATTTATTGAAATTATTAAACTATTTATTGAATTGTTTATTATTTATTGACATTATTGAAATATTTGTAAATTATTTACTAATTTTAAATTAATTAATTTTTAAAGCTGGATTGTTAAAGATCACTTCAGCTCTCCACATTCCTTCTCTAATGCTCATGCTTTAATTGAGTTAGTTCATCAATGCCATTCACTGTTTGGAGACTGGATGCAGGGCTAGGACTGTCAGCACTGCATATGGAAAGGACTGATTTAATTAGCAATAATACCTCCATAGAGAAATTAAAGGCTATAATCATTCTGTTCTAATAAATTGGATTTGGGTTTTTTGTTTGAACAGAGTGGTGAATGATGTTCAGGTTTATTTCTTAGAAGTGGCAGGACATGAAATTGCAGAATGTCACTAAGTTCAAAACACTTAAAAAATAAATTATTACTTCACTTTGTTGGAAACGAACCAGGAGCACTGGTCTGCAAACTAGTCCATGAAACTCTACTGCTTCCTGCTTCTGTGGATTTTTCACCCACTGGGATGAAAATTCAGTTTAAACAACAATACTGAAAACAACCAGGTCTGTGGTTCCATCTTGAATGCACAAGGCATTCCTTGTTTATTTTGCCTTGGCAGTTAACTCACTGAAAACGCTGAGTTAAGGTAATTAATCACATGAAGTAATGTTCAAAAGAGACCAAGATACTCTGAATATGTGTTGATACCGGCAAATGAATCTTATTCAGCTTCACTGGTTTCCATAGATCTTAATTTGTTTTTCATTTTGAACACTCCACTGAGCATCTTTAAAATAACAGCTAAATATATTTGTTTTAAAAAACAATCATTCTGCCTAGTGCATGAAGCATAGAGTTGAGCTTGGACCGTGAAATAGAGAGAAGATAATGCTCACTTAAATTCTCCCTAAATGCAGTTAAACACCAGCTCTGGCAGAACTGCTTTCCAATATTTCATTAAGGTACAGAACACAGCATTAAGCAGGCACATGATGGAATTTATCCCCTGCTTTTTATAGTACCTTCTAACTTGGTTTGTCAGAGGCAGTAACAACACATGAGAGAAGCAGAGGTAACAGTGCTTGTTCTCATTTTATTCCAGAAATCTTGTATTTTAATGTCCAACAACCAAGAGCTGTTTGTTGCATACCATAAGAAGTTGTTTGCAGAAAGATAAGCAGAGCACAGGGTTTCTGAAGCAGAAATACACTAACCAGTACCAAAGGGGAGCACTGATGATGCTAAACAGAACAGGAGACCTGAGAAAAGATCAAGAGCTACTCATAAATGCTTCAGCAACAGCTGATAGGAGATTCTAAAGTATTGATGCTATCTTTTATTCTCCTAGGCTGAGCAAGGAAATAAACAGCAGGACCACATCAAAACCAGGACTATTTAAATAGATATGAGAAATATGAATGTGATCATGGGTATGTTTTATCTTTGTTTCCTGCTGGTAAATGTTGCTAAGTGGAGACATAATAGGAATCCATGAAAGCAGAACAAGAGTTATGCAACTTGTCCTAGAAGACAATGCATAAAAAATAATTAGAGTATCAACACACCAGCTTCGGTTCAAAGACAAAAAATAAGTGCTATTATGACACACAGAAACTGAATACAAACAGAAGCTATTCTAGAGTATTTTAGAACACTTCAGGTTGCACCTTCTGTGTGTGGCTTGTCTAGCTTTGCTGTTTTTTGGGTTTTTTTCCTTGCTTGTTGAAAGAAGAAGCTGTCACCACCAATAAACAAGGATGATTAGATGCCTTTTGTTAAAGATAACAACATTTCCTCCAGCATAAAATCATTCTTTGAATTGAGTAGTCCCATGAATAATTATAAAATCTTGCTGAGGCAGTACTTGATTCAAGGTAGTTGCAATGAAGTAAAAAGCGCCACCTAAAAATTGTACCTTTATGGCAAAGTAAATAAAATTCAGTCTCCAGAAAAAAAAATTAAGTAACCCCTATACTGCATTTAGCTGCCATAATATCCAATACAGGGAAGAAATAGTAATATTTTTTCTAATCTTCCACTAGCTCACTTCTCTATGAAGAAGGCATAATCAAAAGTTATGACTCTATTGAATTGTATGGAAAAAAAGCAATGTTAAATATCTCAAGCATATAATAGAATGCTCTTGAAGGGCTATAGATGTAAATTTGATAATAAGCAATAAATTGCTGTGAATGAATTACAATTGTCTTTTACTGTCAACGTTTGTTTGCACAAATCTTTCCACTTTTTGAAAATTTTCTGTGGACCTATCCTGATAAGAAAAATATATATATTTTTCTATATATAAGAGCATCAGAAACATTCTCCTTTTTACAGAAACTTCCTGTGGTTCAGGAAGAAAGGAAAGACTAAGATCATCAATACAATTTTAGGAAATATAAATTGTCAAAAGTAATTAAAGGGTCTATAATCATTAACAATCATCAGATATGTTTTTATTCCTCAAATCTTTGAAGTCCAGTGGTTTTCAAACTTTCAAAATTTTGCAGTCTACTAAATTTTCCAGAGAAGATGCAGCTTACTTAAAAAACTTTTCATATATATATAGAATGTTGTGGAAAATTAATTAACTTTTGTTCTGCCTTTTTTATTTTGAAATTTTCTTAGAAACAATCACAGATCCTCAGCCCATTAATGACTGACCACAGATCAAACCCTTCCAATGTCCAGTTTTAAGCTCCTTGGGGAAGAAACCTCTGGTAATCAGCCTACATGCACTGTTTGGAAAGATTTTATTTCCATTCATTCCTTTATTCCCTTCCTGACCCTGCACTGCAGAGGCTGTATAGTTTTGCTGTTTCATTTAATACATATATTTCCCACAAAATCCAGCTAGAAAGAATTAGTTTCCAGAAGATTCAAATAATTATTTTTTCTTAATGATTGTGTTGGACAATACTGGACATTCAGCAACTGCTCACATTTCAATCATAATTTTTTAGTGATCTTTAATCTTCCATAGCTTCAACCATTATAATAGTTCTGTGGTTCCATTGCTATACAATTAGAAAGTCACCCAACTCAAATTTCCTTAGGAATAACCACTGTGTTACTGCTCTTCTGGACTGGATTTGTTTTAAGCAACTCCTATGTGTATCCTTGTCCAGCATTAAAATTCAATGTCAGTGTAGGCCATAGACACAAAACTAGGCAATCATTCCATAACTGGAAATAGAGGGAATTCTTAGAGGCCAATGTAGCTTCCTAGAAAGCAAAGTGTGTTTCCTCAGGGCTGAAGGATTTTGGCATCTTTCCTGATAGACCTGCTCAAATTCTTAAGGTAGCAGACAATGAATAGCTCACAAAAACTTCCAAAAACCAGTCCTAGAAACAAAGTTATGAAGTTAAATGTGATGCCAACAAAGCCTGTAAATAGATAACCCCTAAGGTCAAAACTACATAAGTTTAATGCACATAATGCACTATATTAATTTACACCAGTGTCATCTTGTTTACAACCCAGACACCCCACAGACATGGCAGCCACACAACAGGACCTGCTTGACTTTGAATATTGACCTAAGAACTTAGAGGTTTGGGGTTGTTTGGGTTTTAGTTTGATTTAGGGGTTTTTGTTTGGTTTTTTTGTTTGTTTTTTTGTTTGTTTGTTTTTTGTTTTGGTTTTTTTGTGTGTGTGTGCAGGACTGTGCTGTGTCATTTGGTTTGGTTTGGCAGGGTGTTTTGTTTGGGTTTTGAGATTTTTTTTTCCTTGCAATTTTACAACGAGGTGAGTCATCCTACCACTGAAGAAACAGTGTGATTTAAAGCTGGTTTATCACTGAGCACTCACAGACAACTACCATGGCTAATCTTTGCTTCTTCTGGGCAGAGAAGAAGAGAAGAACTGCTTTGCCTCAGCAAAGGCAAAAGCAGGGCACTGGTGAAGACTATTGGTGCATGACAACAGCCCACCATGTCTACACCCCACCTTCATGAGCTCAATATTGTTCTGCTGTCAGCAGCAGTTCAGCTTGAAATCCTATAGCCTCTCTCTCTAGTGGATAGTCTACCTGAAAAACATAACACCTTATCAACTTGCTGAGTTCTATCAAGCAGTGCTATATAACTCGTGTGCAGTGTCCACATAATGAAGCCTTTAATTTTTTTAGCATTCACTCAAAAAAGTTTAAAAAAAACCCACATGAAATCATTGTGTTAAAGGTTAAGACTGGAAAGTAGAGCACTCCAAAGGGTAGGAAATAAAATAAAGGTGTACTGTGCAACACACCTCAGAGGATTCAGCCACAAACACTGCAATTCCAATGTTGCTTTACACAACACGTGCATGCCATGTGCTCCTTTCCCTTTTCTCCCTGCTCTGTGCCTTCAAGCCAAAATGACCCATGCTCTTTCATTAGAAAAAGGCCAAGCACTGTGAAGGAGTCAGTTTGGTCCTTTGGAAAAGAAGAATGGTGGTGTCAAAACAGGTAAACCTTCCCCCTGCTGACCCTAATGCTGACCCATAATGGATGCTTCAGATCCAGTATAAGAATAAAATAAGCATATGGTGGAAAAAAAAATCCCTGGAGTCCAGTGATTTGTAGCTCAAAGGTTTATAAAACTGATGTGATGAATGTTCAAATCAGCAGGAACTGAGCTTTGGATTCAGGAAGTACTGAATTAATAGAAAAATTGATGGAAAACTGGATCAAGCTTGACATTTAAAATTAGTTAAAACTTTTGGCCTTAAATTCTCCACTGAACAGGGATAAGAAAGGAGAAACAAGGAAAATCGTGAGATTGCTGTGAAGATAAAGTCCTCAGGTTTTGTGAAGTATCTTAAATGCTACATCTAACACATATAACAAAGGGGCACACAAGGAAATCAGGAAATTTGTACTCTGCAGGGTTTGGATGGCAAGGTAAATAATACTTGAGGATATGCAACCTGTCATTCAGTACAAGCAAATTTTGAACAATTATCCCCATGGTGACCACTGTCCAGTTGTGTATAAGTGCATTTATCAACTACATATATACACACACAGTGTAAAGGGCAGGGGTCCTGTGGAGGGGAGAAACTGTGCCAAGTGCCAATTAAAACCCTTCCTGCTATGGATTCATTGAGAAGTTGAATAAAATTTCCACAGATTTCCCACATTCTAACATTTGAAAACACCAGTTTTTATTTTTCTTCATGTGTGTCTCTGGGGGGAAAAATGCATACATCTATATTTACACAAAGTCTACTGATTGACACAATTGCTTTTCAATGTTCTTTGATACATAGGAAATGCTTTCCCTTTGGTTATGTTGTTCTCTAAAGATGTACATGGAATATACAAGCACTTGCATTTCGTTACATTATTTTAAATAATCACAATAATTCATCTTGAGTTGTATCTTTTAAGTTCTTTTTTCCCTGTGTACTGAAGCTGACTTTGTTAGCGAGTCAGATGACGTCTGCTTTCCACAAGAAAAAAAGGACTATTGAGAATATATTCTCCTCCTGCTCTTGTAGGTCATTTGGATCTATAACTTAATTCCTTACTAACACTTTCAAAGGCACACTGAAGCCAGTACTGAAGCACTGCTGAGGCTTGACCTAGTCTGTCCCAACCATGGCACTTACTGCCTTGCAAGATCAGTATATGGACACTTGCCTTGGGCCTCCAAGCAGTAACAGAGCAAACCACACAAGTCACAGAACCTCTGCAGATTATGTGCACAAAATTCCAAGTGATGTGGAAAGACCTACCCTGGATTTTGGTACCGAGATGAATTTCACTCAGAGAGGAAACATTGCTGTGAGCAGTGACAGATAACTACCAAAGCAATTTTATATAAAGGATATTAAATCCTTATTTTATTTACAGTCCTTCTGAAATTTCTATATTTGAACTCACTTGTATGTATGCACTTCCCCTTAAATCTCTGCAGAGTTTTTCACAGGTTTTACTTGACAAATTTACCTCCCCTCAAGTCTTGCTTCATCCCTCAGGACTACACCAGAAGCTCATAAAAGCATATTGCAAACTCTTAAAACTATTATTTAGATTCTCTGTAAAGAAAGTGTGGGTTATAGGAAACCTGATGATTAGGAAGCCTTTGGGTGCATTCTGATTCTAGACTGGCTTCTGTAAAGACTGTTTCACTCCCAGGGAACACAATAAGCCAGAAACATCAGAGTATACAAGGAAGCAGCATCTTGCCAACCAGCATCAACAAAAAAAGCAGAATGAAAAGCAGCCTTCAATACACAAAGGAGGTAAGAGCTATCTGGGTCTGACTTCATTCTCATATAGCTTCTACTTCCAGTACTCATAAATATTTGCCTTTACTTCCATGCTGTGGCAAGAAATAACTCAGGTTGCTACTGAAATGTCACTAAGAAGCATATCTGAGGATACACATTTGAAATCTATATATAAAGGTACAATTGATTCAGCTGACCTTTCCATGTTACTGTAAATACAGATATTCTAATGGCTCATGCAGAAAGCTACTGCATGTGTCACACCATACTTCCACTTGCTTCAGCCTTCCACTGTACATTTGTTTACAAGTACCAAAATGTCAATACAAAAAAAAACGCAGTCAAAATTTTGATTATAATGAAACTTATGAAATTTTTCATTTGCTTGAAGAACAAGATTAAACTGAAACTCTTCAGTAAGTTCAGCTGCTTGTGATGTGCCAAGAAAGACCTTAGAAAATAACTACATCTGCACCCCTAGCAGATGTCTACACTAAAGAATGCAGAACAACTTACAGACAGCAGCTACCCCAGCTTTAAAGGAGCTAATACAGGCTTCCATGTCCCAGTGGCACAAAACTCCCAGAGATTATGAATCCTTCTGGAGTGTAATTTACCTTGTCCTGGTGTACTCCCAATGAATAAATGGTGTTCAGTGTGCCAGGGGCACATACTTTCCTTGTGTTCATGAATTGCCACAAATTAATTCCAACCAAGAGATCACCTCTCCATCAGTTGCCCTATTTGATGTCAAAGCTCACCCTGACTACCATATGCAGGACAGTTATTGAGAAATAAATTCAAATCCCCTACTAGCCATTAAATGCCTGTTATTTGACTTAGGAATCCGTGCTTAGGAGCACTCACATTTCAGAGGCAGTGACACTGAAACATTATTGATCCACCAACATGCTTCTATCTATGGCTGTGGGCATGTTCTGGCTTGCTTGTGGGGAAGCATTTTCTGTGTAAATGAATTGCTGCTTCTTCAGCTGTCAAATGTATAAAGCACACAAAACAGCTAGAAACCATCCAATAATAGCATATTATCTCATAAACCTGACCTTTATTAGAAATTACTGAGGAAAGCATTACAGTGGGTGTAGAGCAATTTAAATGGTGACTTTCTGGATAGGAAAATAGAGATTTGCCATCTTTAGAACATGTATATAACAAAAAAGCTTTCAGTCCTAAAATGTGCCTTAGATAATTTAAATGCATATCAATTTTACAATAACAAACTAAAGCTTGAATACTTGGGGATAAAGTTTTATAGTTTGTGTAGATGGAGAGGTATTATGTGCAAGGTGAAAAGAAGAGGTTGGTAGCTTTAACCTGCCTTCAAATTCTCAGAGTTTTGAGGCTGGTCTTGATCAAACTCAGGCATTTGCTTTATGCTATTATATGTTACTTTCTTTTGCAAAGAATATTTGGAAAGCAGCAGGCAAAACAGTAAAAGGCAAAAAGACAATGGTCAGCTCAACCTTTCCCAAGAGAGCTATCCAATTGAATATCTAGTTCTCAAGTGAGATTTGTTTTCTTTCCTGCATTGAAGAAGTAGAGAAAATGCAAGGTGAAGCATGAAATCCACCCCCTGCTGCTGCACTCACACTTTGGAGATCAGAATAAGGTTCTTCAGTTTGCCCATAGCTTTTTCACTGGATCACACAATTATTTCAGTAAAATAATGTAAGGATCTGATCCTACTTTCAAATAACTCAGCAACAACATCATTGTTTTACCATATGGAGCAACCAATCAAAATTTTAGGTATTACTTCTCTCCACTTACGCACCTCCAGAGCAGTGTTCACCAAGGAAGAGTTCCCATGTGGTTCTTCATGAATACTTCAGTGACTTATGTAAGATTTTCTCTATAGTCTTAGTTTTATAACTTCAAAAATCCCGCAGAGATACTTTTGTACCTGCATCCATCCTGAGTGCCCACACAATTGGGAGACACATAAGGAATTCGATCTTTGCCATGTACTATTCACTCCATGGTGCTGAGTCCAGCTTATCTTTCTTAATTGATGCTCAAGCACAGGTGGCAGCAAATACTAGATCTTATTAACTGTTATATTGTCATTTGTAAAAAAGTTTTGTTTAGAGTATTTCAAAGGTCCTCTTGACTTTAGTGAATTAAAATTGTTTTCACCCTCTGAGACTAGAATGAATAGACTGATGTTACTAAGGAAACTCATCTCTCAGCAATTTCCTAGATAGCAAAATAGCAACAATAACAACAATCTATAAATCCATTGTTAATAAGGTTCTTTTCTCTAATATTAGTTGTGGTGCACTCTACAAGCATGACTATATTGTTACAAAGGCACTCACTTGGATGACCTACCTAGCTCCTTCATGCCCTTGCTGCTTATCAATCTCTGATGTATCTATCTAAAAGAGATGTCAGTAAACATTTACACCACACCTTTTTATCCAGTGTTCTGTTTTTATGATAAATGTAAGTTGCACCTTAAAGTAACTGGAATTTCAGTACATGAGCTTTTCAATACTGAATTAAATTTCTGCTTCTATCTTCTTGTAAAAGCAAAACGTAAGACCTCAAAACAGGGGCAGACCATAAAAAAAAGATCCTAAACATTCCTTAGGCAAACATATAAGAATGTAATGGAGATCAAAACTGAATATATAAATCCAGGATGTGAAAGAGAACAAAATACTGTCAAAGTGTCTAAAATCAGTGACAGACAATATATCTGCCTAATGTTTGACTACCAACTAAAAGATAAGGAAAGTACAGAAGGGGGAAAATAATCCTCTCATACTGTAGGGGAGAAAAAAATTAAGCCAAAATTCCCCTGGAATTGTGTACAATGCTCATAATATGCCCAAGCTACTGCATCCCTAAACAATGCATGTATAAGGAAGTATGAACCAATAACAAAGATAAAAAGATAAAACATCATGGAATCATAAAATACGCTGAGTTTAAGGGACCCATCGGGATGACGGAGTCCAGCTCGTGGCCCTGCACAGGGATCCAGGAATCCCACCCTGTGCCTGAGCATTGTCCCAGTGCTTCCTGGCTCAGGACACTGCTGCAGCCACTTCCCTCGGAGCATTTCCCAGTGCCCAGCCAGCCTCTGGCCACAGAGCTGTCCTGGCATCAAACCCAAACCTCCCTGAGTCAGCCCCACGCTGCCTTCCTGACTCCTCACTTTGTGATCTGCTGATTATAAAATCACCTCTTTGTCCATCAGGAGAAACTTAAAGGTTTTGGGAATTCTTTCAAACAGCTGACAAATCTGCCTAGAACTAAAAATGTGCTCTAAAAGTCAGTGAAAGCAGTTGTTCTACAAATTAAAGTAAGATATAAAAAGTGAACCATGCTTATAATGTAAAATGCTTTTAGGTAATTTCATAAAGAGAAGTACTGAAAAGTAACTCCATTAAAAATGAGAGTAGAAGAACAGAGAAACTATGGTACAAGAAGGAATAGAAATTTTAACATGTTTACTGAATCTAATTTGAAATAATTGGTAATTAAAAACATTTTTTTTTGGAATATCAAGCAGATGCTTAATCATCAGTTGAAAAAATTAAATACTAGATAACAAAATTTCAGGTTATTGGCAAAAAAAATTGCAAATTCAAGATGAAATAAAGCGGTTCAGTTGCCTGTGTGAATTTTGATGGAAAATATTTTGTATAAATTTTGTTATATAAAACCAGTTTAGCCACCGACCCTGTAAAAAGACATTTCTAATTTCAGCTTTGGTTGACTTTCCCCTCTGGAGCATTTTGGTCCCATCTAAACACTCCATGCTGCACATATAAGCATATAATATTGTCCGACAGAGTCTTAAAACAATCAGCAGTTAATTAAAAGTTAAAGAATACAGTTACAGAATAAAGCTATAGGCTACCTGGAGAATTAAAATGTTCCAATCACTGGCTATTATTTTGGCTGTTTGGTCTATTGGATTACTGTTGGATTCATGCACCTCCCAGGGAGAGCATTGGAGCATTGTTAAAACAGAGTTTTCATGAGAGTGAAAGACATTTCAGAGACACTTTTTAGTGAAACAGATTAAGGGGTAGATGTTGCCAGTAGGTTTTGGATTGTTGCACCAAAGAGAGAAAGGGTGAAGAGATAAAAAGAAGAAATGCTGATCATTCCTCTGTTGTACAGATAAAAAAACAGGGGAAGAACTAAGCAGACAGTCTAAAAGAGGAAGAAGGCATGCCAGGAAGATACAAACATAAATGTTTGCATTTTAAAGAGAATGAATTCTACAAAATGTGGCTGGCAAGAGGTATTACACAGGTTGGAACTCGAGTATAGCCCAAGCTGAGCTAGTGGATGAGGAATAGAAAGCCACGATGCAGAAAGACCTTGGCAGAATTTGGCACTAGAGAACTGGAGACAAAGAAAAAGCTCTTAGTTGAGGCGTGTGCTACTATCATGAAGGACCATATATACACATACATTTTTAAGCTTTGCTTTCTTACTTGACAGTGATCTACTCAAATCCAAGAATAATGACAGGCAAAGCAGGCTGTTGAGTGCTATATGCAACATACTGTATAATGTATGCATAAATCTGTAAATAAACCTGATACAGAAAATTGTTTGCAATACTCACTAGAATGAAACTCTGTTTAGCTTCCCAAGATAAGATTAATAATGGCAAATTAATTTATGCTCCCTCCAAACCAGTAGAGAGAGACATGCACCCAGTATGGTCATGATAATGTCTGGCTCACTTGTCTCCAGTGCAATAAATTTAGATGAAGAATTGTCTATGCAAATTGAAAACAAATATCTGATCCAAAAGAAAGCGATGCTGTACAAAACAATTTGCAGGGCTGTGTCAGGCTATACTGAGTAATGCTCCTATAAATCAGTGGGATATGAAATCCACCTAAGCCAAAAGCAGTCTCTTCTCGACCTACACCATAAGATAAAAGCTTATGTAAGTGACAGGATGGGTAATGAGTGCTGTAATTGTCCACACTTATTTTGTATTAAAATTACAGTGAGCTGTAAGATTATAATAGTGCAGTCACTTCAGGAGTTTGGGTTTTTTTTACATACAGGAATGAATCCTTATAAATAAAGTAACAGATGAATTCTAGAAAACTCAAAGGCTGAGCCTTGTAGATCATTAAAAGCCCCAGCTTCTTGTCTGAGTTTGCTAGTTACCCCAAAGAGAATAAAAGTATTGCAGGCAAAAGCACTTCAGACAGTTCTACTTTCAGTGCAACCCAAAAATTGAACAAGAGGGACACCCATCACTTTCTGTCCATCTTTAATATGTTAGGTGAAAATCTTCCCAGATTTTCAAAATTTTAAAAAAATTAAAAATTGCTGTTTCAGCCCTTCAGAGCTACTCTTGGCATATTAATGACCAAAAGGAAAGTTATGAAAAGAAAGTCTCTGTACCATTCTATACCCTGAAGTTATTTAGGTGAGCCTGAAGGACACTAATAGGTACCAGCTGGCTACAGTCCCTGGAGCAATAATATATCAAGCAAGCACAGGCAAAACGCTCTGTCATGGCCCTCTTCACACCTCCTGCCTGAGGGTGAGGACAGAGAACTGCTCACCACCTGAGAGGTCACCTTTCCTGTATTTTCTTAAATTCTAGGCATGATCCACACATCTATTAAGGTCCTGCTGCATTGTCTGAGTGCTTTTCCTTCCTAGATTAAATTTGAATTACATGAAATGATAAAAACTCTGCACGTGGCCCAGTAAGGTTCAATACATGCAGGTACAGAGAAATCAGCTAGGTCCACCTGAACAAGGAGAACAGTGGAGAACTTAATTTAACATACACAAAACTCTCCCAGCAATAAACAAACACAAAATTGTGAAGTTCACTGGATCAGTGGCATCTTATTCATAAAATACCTTTATATCTTCCATGGATCTCCCAGGTATGCAAGGTACCTCCAGCTACCATTATGACTACAGCCACCTGAGCTAAGGTAGAAGAATTAGGCTGTAATTTTCCAGAACTGCAAATTTGATTAAGTGCACGTGGAGCTCCCAGTTATAAAGTGAAGGGCAGCTTTCAAAGGAACAGTGAGAAGCAGCCATGGATTCAGAGGCTGAGAAGTCTCCCCAGTGAGAGCTGCACAACTAAAGTCACTTCAGAGCTAAACACCCCGGGTTTCCCTCACTGTCCCACCTTCACACCAAGCTTAACAGCAGCTCAGATGTAGAGAACAGGTATCAATTATCCTTGGACAGCAAGACAAAATTGTTTGAGCTGTCACAGAACATTACACTTGATTTAGAATCTCTTGAATTCCAACAAGAACTTAAAGGACCCAGATTTTTTTTAATGCCAAATGTGCCAACTGTTGCCTGCAATAATGGAAATATGTAGTCCTTATATTTATGAGCTGGTTGTAAGCCCACTAGCATACTTTCTGCCTTGTGTGTTCTGTGTTCTCAAGCTGCAAACCCAAGCTCATGACTGAAGGCATTACAGTTTAAATGTCACCAAAAGTAACTAAATAAATGTAATTCCAAACTATACATATGCTACTGCCTCCCATACCACTATAAAAGTGCATTTCACTAAGGTCAGAATATAAAAATCCCATAATACTGAAAATATGTCAACATTTCAAATGTACAAATGGTTGAAGAGAGTCAGTCCAAAGCTTCTCAGACCCAGGAATTTCACCAGTGGCAGAGTCAAAAAGAACACAACAAAAATAAAGAAAACACGTATGTTGTTTCCTTCAGTACTTGAACACCTTCAAACATCCGAGGCAGATTCCTCAAGTGAAATGTTTCAATGGATGTTGCAAGGCTGAAAGGATTTATCTTCTGGAAGCTTTCTCTCATTGAATCAGCATGGTTTTAACATACACCAATGTCTATGGCAACCGATTTCACAGACTACTGTTATTTCACAGCTTTACATTGTCTATACATACTACATTATTTTAGTGTACTCTGGACAGATAGCTGGGCTCAAAGGGGTTTTAATCAAGAACAAGAAGGTAAATCAGCAAGGCATTTCAGCTTAGAAGCATGAAAACATTTCCAACTCAATCATGTGCCTATTCTGTCAATTTTCTGCTCAAGTATTTTGCTAGTGCAAAACTGAAATTTGTTAATTTATATGGATAGTACCAGAACAGCTTGTACCTCTGAACTTACATCCTTCAAAACATATACTAAAAAAAAAAAAAATAATCCTTTAGCCTTAAGAAAATTTCTCAAAACAAATGCAACACTGAACATTTAATTAGTAAATTATCTACACATATATTTTTTAGTCCAAAGTAAATAGACATCTGCAGTTTTGCAGCTGAAACACTGCAACATCCTAGAGCATTAGAAGTCAGAATCTGAAACAGTCATTAGCTTGCCTTAAATGAAAAGGTCTGACTTTGCCCCAGCAAAAAAGAAAAAAGCTGATAGAAGTCACAATGAATGGGGGTTTCATCAAATCCCTGTGTTTGACCCATTTTTCATCTATAAAGGTCCCTTAGGCTGTCATATAAAATATAAAAGGCTTTAATAAAAGATTGCAGCCTTTAGCTATAAGCTGAATGATAGTAAAATGTACACGGTTTTTAATGCAAAGGTATTCATATACACTTTGATTTTTTTCTAAATCACAGATTGTAAGATAGTAGAACATGCTAAGTGAAAATAAGTTCATGGTCTATCCTATTATTATAATACATAACCATTATTAAAGGGATCACAGTGTTCCTGGTCTGTAGAAAAAAAATAATCATTGTAAGCTGCAGCAAATTAAAGCCATTCAGAAAATAAAAATATGAAATTTAACAGATGTTGGAAAGGGACCCCGCTAATTGCATTGTACACAAGAAAGTCTTATGAGCCAGTGGCTCAGAAAATCTAAAAAATATTCATATGGGATTGATCTTTTTTTACCTGGGAAAACACCAGAAGAAGAAATGCAGCAGAGCTGGTATTCAAAAGTCACCAGCATTTTACATTTAATAACAGGTGTCCAATTATAGCCAAATCAATTACTACAGCTCTGCATTAGGCTTTAACATATTCAGGTCTAACTTACATTAGGCTGTCAAGCATGTCTTTAAAGTGTTTTGCAGTTGCATGGCACTAATATTGTGCCAAGATGTTTACAAGCAGTGAGGAAATTCATATTCATAGCACTGGAATTCTGGATTTAGATTGGTGTCATGTACAATTTAGCTGAAGGAAATGTGTGCTCTTTGCCTGGGCAGGATGTGGATGTTCATATCCACCACTGGTGGAGAGGCACGTGCCTCAATGCTGCCAAGGAGGTTATTCTGCTGCTTCTTGTCAGGACACTCAAAAACCCTTGCAGATTGTTTTGTTTGCATTTTTCCTGAAAGTAGGCACTTTCTAAAAAGAAAAATTCACCTTTGAAAATCTCTCCTTTAAATATCAACAAAAATCCAATTACGCTTAAAAGTTAAGAATTGCAGGTACTAAATTTGCCCTGGAAAAATATGAAAATGGTGGCTTGTGCTGGCACCTAAGGCATTACCTCAGTCACACAAATGCAGCAGCATTATCAAGTAGTTAGTTACCATTATGCACCTGCTGTTCAATATTCTTGTTAAAAAACCTTGGCTCTTTCAGAGCTTTGCACATCTGACTTTGTCATAGTGCTTGTCCCAAAATGATTGAAACTGAAATAAATATATATACACATATACAGTAGAAATCAGAAATGTTACAGATACACTGCAAGCCTAGAACTGTCAGTCCAGAATTTGAATTTTCAACTTATTTGATGCAAGATGAAAGCAGTGTCTTTCATTCTGTCTTCAAAACATCAGAAGCAACAGCATGTCCCCGAAGACAGAGACAGCACAGGGCATCATCCTTGATAATTCAACAGATTGGTTACAGTTCTTACACTGGGAACATTTCAGCTCAAGTGAATTTATTAAAATAACTGTATTTGTACTCCAAAAAAGATATAGAGGTTTTTAAAGGTGTTTTTCTGCTTTTAATGATCTTGAGTCCTAGGAAAAATAAACTGACATAATCGCATTGATGAAATTATCAACATAACATATGTTTTTACCTGAAGTTCACAAGTTATTTTGTCCCAAGCTGACATTCCAATATGTCCTATGAGACTTCTTCATGCACCTAAATTTCTAGAAAACAAAGCAAAGCATGTTACTGGCATACCTAAATTAACCTGTAGACATCCAGGAAAAAAAAAAGTTCCTTGGAAGTCTCAGCTATTCTTTGGTGTTTTCTACATTAAACTTTCACAATTAATTTTTATTTTATACAGTATTTTCCCATCTCTCACTGGGTTTGAAAATGTTTTTGACAGCTCCTGATCTCAGACATATGACAGGAGCTAAAAGTCAAAGCATATTATCAAGAAGTATGAGTAACACCCTCATTCACATGTGCTCATTGGAAGGAAAGGAAATTCCACTGCCAGAACTGGACTGCCTGATAAAATGTGGGCATACCAGCAACTGCCCTTGTGTGATTAACTCCATAGATGATGATTTTTGCTACTTTCAGGAAAAAAAATCTGTAACAGTAATAGCAACAAAAGAGGATTTTCATTGACATAATTTGCACAAAACTTTGCCTGTATACAAAAAAAGTTCCCATTGCGAACTTTATACTGATGCTTCTTTGAGAGTTGCCTGGTACAACTTTACACTCAGCATGAACAAATCTAAGCACCTATTTTCTACCTTGTTGCCCTAATTAATTTTTCAATCTCTATAAATACCATTTACACCTTATCTTTAATTCAAACCACAGACTCAGGTACTGCCTTCAATGCAGATGTTCCCCGAGCCCTGAAAATGCTAAGATATTCTTATCTCACTTCATCTTCCTACACTAATTTTCCAAAGGGAAGATTTTCTTTTCTGTCTGAGCAGATGAAATTAGCACCTGGTTGGTCTGGTTTCCAGCAGACTTCATCTTCTCATCAGCCTTGACCTCCTCCATTTCACACCACAGAAATCCATTCAAAATGCTGCACAAAAATCAGTTTTCCTCCCAAATCCCACATATCCTGTCAAATCTGTCCTCTTTCAGTGGCTTTCTTTTCTCTCTAAATTAAATGTGGAATTATCTTCCTGTATTACTAGCTCCCTAATGTGAAATCCTCTTATTTTCCCAACCAGTGCCCCATCTGTGGAATTTTCAAAGATCTTCCTACAGTCTCCTTCCAAGGTCATCTTTAGTAGTTGGAAACACTTGCAAGTTTCCAAAAAAAAAAATAGATCAATATCTTCATCTTCTCCAAATTTTAACAGAATGATGCCGAAACATGAAATTTATAAAACTTTGATTCCACGCAAGGAGCAGAGAGGATGCAAATACAATTGACCATGAGAAATGGTCTTTGTGCTTCATTATACGGCCTCAAGTTTTTGTTCTAGGTAAGACTAATCCTAACACAAATTTTGCCTTCTTGCTTTATGAAGGACTTTTTTTGCACATTTCATCTTTTTCCTGACAGCGGACACGTGGACAGAAGACATATGCTAGAACAAAAATCATCGAGCTGTGAACTTCAGTTCTCTATTGCACACTGTGGATTTGATTATAATTTCACCCTTGAACCATCATTTTAAAATCCCAAAGTCCATTTTTTTTTGAACTCTTCTCTTTTCCCCCAACATTGTTTCATTTGAAAAAAAAATCCCAGCCACTTTCAGCTGAAAACATCCAGAAACAGGTATGAATTTTCAATTCTTAGGTGGTTCAAAAAGGGCAACACATCACAAGGATTTCTGACAACTTTCAGTGAACCATTGACTTTGGTTATCACCCAATATCTTTCAGAGATATTTCTAGTTCATTTCCATGATACCTTTGATGAGGTTACCTCAAAATGTTTAAACAACACATATACTGAACACCTGGGTTTTTCTTCTTCAGTAGCTGGCATTTATCTTTATTATTCACAGACAACTTTTCTACAGTTTTCATTCTGCACGTCAAAAAACAGTTTATTTTTTTTCTGCCATTGATTTCATAGTGACCAGCAGACTTAAGAGAATTCTTGAGAATTCTCAACTCATTTGGAAAACCAACAAAAATCCCATTTCTTTCCTCCCTATGACAGCTTCTTGTGACACTAAATCTTTTCAAAAACACAGAATATATTTACTTTCAATAGCCCTATACTCCCTTTGTAGTTAATCTTACTTTTACTTATTCTTTCCTTGTTACTGTAATGCTACCACTATTTACCATTATTCACCTTCTTCATCTCCTCACAGACTACTTCTCAGAAAACCATAAAATGCCAGAGCATTGCATTTTCTCATGCATGTTGGAGAAATATAAATGCAAATGAATTTATTACCTGCAATGCTGAAATATCTGTATCAGAAAGCTGATTCCTTCATTAGCAAAGGGCTAATGAGATGCAGCTTGACATTTAGCACCATAAGAGTTATTGCTCAAACTTTGCTTTGCAGTGGGAAGTTCAAACTGAGAAACTAGCTCAAGTAAAAATGTTGATGTTCTGATAATTAACATTTTAGTAGGGTTTTCTGAAAGTGCCCTATGTCTCTTTTCTGCAGACTTCCCCAAGAGCTATATATAGCCTCACTTAAGGGAAAATGCAATTAGGCAGGATTTAAGAGGTCCCACTGGCTACTTCAAGCTCTATCTTCACTTCAAAAGGAAACCAAAGCCATTTACACTATATTGTTTAGTTTTGTACCAAGATTTCATAATATTTAATAGAGGTGCTGGAAATCCAAAGCAGCTTTAAGCAACCAGGGAACAATGTAAAGCCAGAAGTGAAAATATTTAAAAGAAAAGTAAAGAGGATTTCAAATCCATTTTACACAGCTGCATCTGCTGTGACAGTTGTTAAGCTGCAAGGCAAGGGATTTTTTTTCCTTTCTGAAGTATTTCCCATAAGCTAAATAGAATTGTCACAGTGTCTCAAGCCACTGCTGTTGGAAAACTGAGCATTAGCATTCTCACGTGAGAACGTCACTTGGTTGATCCACTGAGCTAAAGGGTGAGCGAAATCAGATCCAAATGGGAGCCCAACCTGCAGCAGTCAGACCTGTGGGAGGAACTGAAAATGGGAGAAAAACTGGAGAGGGAAAGTAACAGGCTTTATGCATTAATGGATATAAAGCAGCAGAGAATTTGCCATTTTTGAAGTTTCCAACCTTTGCTGATGTCCTAAGCAGAAAACACCAACCTTTGAACCTTTTCAGCAGAAACTGAACAATTTCATGAGGGTTTTCTCTTTGACAAATTGACCACCTTGGCTTAGGAAAGTAATATGTAAACTAGTGGCCTAGAGGGTTTTTTTTTAATTTCTGAAACCATTAATGCAAGTTCAAGTACATTTAAGTTGCATCATTCACAAGTGCTGCATTAGTGGATTTGGTAGAAAAGTAGAAACACAAATCCCTTCTTCTACCAGCCAGCCTTTCACTGGAAATATCTCTGCCAAAACAATGCACCAACCACCAAGCCTGTAAGAGACATCCTTCTTCTAACTAAATCCTTCTGTGCTCAATCCTTATTAAATTTGCAATCATGTGAAATAAGTGCCCATAATAACAAAATAAAGGTCTGGACCTCCGAACTGGACATTTACTCCAGTGGACCAGTTCTGACAGTAAAGTAACCATGACAGTTTTATTTTTCTCCATGCAAACAGGGCAGCTGTATGGAGAACAGGACAGAAGAGAATGAGAGGAAAACACACAGCAGCAAGAGGCAAATCCCATCAGCCCAGTTCCTGCAAACCTCTGCAGAAGTTCACAAACCACCTTGGTGAACCAGGCACCACCCCTCGCATTTTCCCTTGATGCTTAAAGAAGTCATTGCACTCCACATGTGTGCCACTCAGTTAGGCCCTGGAATAAAGATACTGAACTTGAAAAGCTTGTTCCTAATTAAAGTTACCCCTTTGAAAGCACACAAATAGTTCTGGCACCTTTGGCCACTCATGGCTATTAACTATTATCTGAAAAAGATTGCAACACAGTCTGCAATTAAATGTTCTTTAAAGTTCTATTCCTTTTAAATGAGTAAGAAATTGTGCACAATATTCACTGCATTCTGTCAAGTCCTCTGGAAATATTTTCAACCCTTAATTAGACAGAGAGAATAAACCCTTATGATGCTGATAGAAAATTTTGATATTAATTAATGCATAAAAAGTCAAAGGTTCCATCATAGTATGTCACATGTCTGAGAGGCTATTGCATGGGGTCTGAAAAACTGAAATATAACCTATGTCATGACTTACTGGTAGCACTAATTTTCCTATTATATATTCTATTTCTAGAAATTAATTTCTGCTGGAATGTAATCAAGCATAAGTTGCTGTGTTCTCTCCTTACAATAACATGTGCATGCTCGTCTGATATTTTCATGATCATCACAAAACCTTCAGTTTCTTACTAAAGGCTGACCAGAGTTCTAATCCATCTTTTTTTTTTTTTTGAGTGCAACTTTTTCATTTGCGGGGAGGATGTGAGGTTGAAGAATGGGGATGATGAACAGGGATTTTTTTTTTCCAACCAGTTATGACTTTTTGATAAAACTTACAGGTTAAATATCTTTTGTAAAATGTTGCATCAGCAGGAAAGGGACATCATCATCATCTATTTGGCATACAACATTCCAGAATTCAGAATATATTGGAAAATCAAAAGTAAATTAATAAAATTAAAGAAGGGTAATATCTTTGAAAAAGAAGAATCAAGGTCCTGATTTAAGGCTAGGAAGTAACAAACAGTATCAGAAAAGTAATGTTTAAAAGGGAAAGTCTTTCCCTTCTGAAACCAAAGAGCTGGGGGCAGGGAAGAACTCAGGGAGTGTGTCCCTAGGATATTACACCCATTCACAGAACAAGAACTCATTTTCATTTCTAGCATTGGAAAGCTCTCATGTGACCCATTGTCTCTGAGAACATCATGGATTTGTTTTTCTGTTTGTTTGTTGGGGTTCTCTCAATATTGCCATAGTGATGATAAGGATATTCACTGGTCATAAGAGGGTGGAATAATTACCTAATTAAATAACATTTCCGGAAATTAGGCAAATACATGAAATATGCATGGAAAATGGACCAGTTTATTTTCCTGGCTTCTACTGTGCTGTAGTTATCTGCAGCTTGCATGCTAAAGGGGAGGAGAGATGCAGGAGGAGAAAAAGGAGTGGGAAAGAGCAAGGAAGGCTGGAGTGCTGCATCTGCTTTGCAACCTAAAATAAAAGATTAAATAAACAATGAAAACCAACTTCCATTTCAACTGGTTAGTGTTTCATGAGGGATGTATTCATTATATATTTCAGATATTTAAAACTAGTATTTTTTCATATATAAAAAATTTTCTACTTACATACGTTATACAACGCAACTTTATAAAAAACCTAAGACTTAAAACTGAGGTATACTCGTGCCATATTTAACCCATTCACTGAGTTCTATACACTTAGGAATCCTGACTTTCTGACATTACTCCATGCCTGTTTTTCAGATTTTTAAATGGAGGCCTCTGGTGCTGGAGAAATTATTTTCCTTATTTTCTCTGTCTACATTTCTGACTGCTGCTCTAGTTACACTGGCAACTTTCTGATTACTCTAGATTATTCTCTACATTTTAGAACACTTTCTGGAGTCTGGGAAGCATGTCATTCAGTCTCACAGGGCCTATTCAGTGAAGGAAAGGATAAACAAATGGCTGTAGGATACAAAAAGTAGGATAAAGCAATTTTTAACCAGTTGGACAAGTTATTTAGTATAACTTTCCTTATTCAACTCCTTTGTTTAGTCAAGAAATGCAGAAGAAATGAAAATAAAAAATTAGTTGCAAAAGAAAGATTACGAGTACCCTACGCTGAATTGCCATTAACAAGGCAAAATGATGGGAAAGTCACCACAGAAACTTCTGAATAGGAAAAGGTGAGGAGTGAGGTGCCAAGAGTGATCTCTTCATATACAGAGAGGTTTATTTTGCATGCAATGCACTGCCCTTAACACATCTAAATGAAACACCCCAGTTAATGAGAACAAGAAGCACTAACATCAGCATTCAAGAGAATTTCCCTGAGAAATTCTGCACTCCTTTTCATACTTAATGCACAAGTGATGCACACAGAGTAAATCATCATATACTTACCCTCAGCAATACCACAGAACATCAAAAATTGAGCTGACCTAAAAATAAACAGGATATTTACTTTGAATGAAGGAAAGGAAGCATCTTAACAGCAGGTTTCTAGCAGCTTTTCACCTCCATAGTACACCTTGGTTTCATTTTCTCTGTTTTTGTAAATTGTCAAATGAGCTAAACTTAAAGCCATTCTATCAGTGAAAATATTGGGTCAACTCAAACATGGTTCATTTAACTTATTTTATCAAAGTGAGTTCAGTAAACCAACAAGCTGGGAGTGATCTTTTTGGTAGCCCTCACCTCAGTCTCTGAGCCCACTCAGAGAGTGGGGAACTTTACAAATATTTTTCTTGCATTTTCAGCACACTCATGCAAGCAAGAACAGCTCCAGACAAGAACAGTGCTAACAGAGACCTTTTCCAGTGATGGATCTTTCCTTGAAGAATAACAACACTACAACAACCACGGAAGTGCCTCACAACAGCAGGCTTCAAAGTCACTCTCCAGCATCTTTTTCACGTGTTCTGCTTCAAGCTTTCAACCAACTTCAGTTCCCCTCTTGTGGCACAATCCCTTGGTTGCAATTCAAGAAAAGGACATAACAATCATGGGGAAAGTCTCTGTGTTCCATGTACAGCTGGATTCCACTCTGATGGGTTTGCTTTACAGGTGTACAGGCAGTGAGGCTCTCATTAAACCTTCCCTGCTGTTATTTGAGCTTATGCACGAAGCCACCATAAAGAAATAATTTTAGCCTTGTTTTTTCCCCTCTGTTAATTATCAAGTGTCTGACTGATTGCTCGTGATTGATGACTGATGGGGAGAGGATTCAGCAGGTGTTCATGGGTTGGGTGATGTGAATGACACAGAGGAAAGAAGTGGCCCAGAATTTCATCAAAGTATGATTGCTGATTTTGCCTGTAAATGGTTTTCCTCATGGTGGAGTGTGCATGAATCTGTATTATAAACTGAAAAAGGAAATTTCTCTAATTCAACATTGCTAGAAAGATTATTACTAAAGGAGGATGATTACTTCTGATCTTCATTTTTGAAAATTTTTGTTTGATTTGAACTTTCAAGTGAAAGTGATGCAGAAAGTATAGTCAAGTGAAAAACAACTCCAAGTAGAATAATCAAATTAAATACTACTAACTAAATTCAGCATCAGTAAAGAAATATAGAAATGCAATCCAAAACCTATCTCAACAACTTCATATAGTTATGAAGACAAATGCATTCACATGAAAGACTTAAATAGTTTTTTAATTTAATTGAACAGGTAGTCATCTTAACAGCAAAATTACTTCTGAGAGAAGAAATGCAGACAGGTTTTATGTAAAATACAAAAATCCAAATTTGAAACTGATTTCTGACAAACTAAACCACAGAGCCACCTTCCTGATGTCTCCTGCTATGGTGGACTCTATGCTATACTGCTTTTTATATGTTCATAAGCATCCCATACTTAGCTACCTCTTCTGGGAAGCAGGTCCTGAAGGGGGTAGATGGTGTTTCTACTGCAGTGAAACTTTCTTTCACTGCAGTACAAGAAATCAGAATACCCAAAAAGAAATAACTCCACTCCTTAAGGAGTGTGTACTAGATTCTGAACTCTTCTATGGCAACAAAATTATTTTAGCATAACAGAACTAGTGCAAGCTTTTACTTTAAATAGGAACAGCAAGACAGACATCTGTCCTTTACTAGACTTTAATATGTTCAAATCCATTTCAGTGACTTCAAGAAAACTGGTAGTTAAAAGAGAGCTTTTTCCAGAGAAAGGGAAAAGGAGTTGCCCTCATAGCTGCAAGAAACTTGGGAGAGATGAATAAGAGTTTTTGATCAAGTTAGAGGTTCCAAAAATTAATTTCCTTTCTCTCTTACTCAATCAAATACATTAAAAACAAATATTCTTACTGCTTTCATTAGTGATTGGGTACAGCACCAATACCTGTACCAAAACCTAACAATGAGTGCTAAAGAAAGAGGGGAAACTACTGAAAAAACAAGGCATATCAATGATCTTGGCAATAAAGTTGCTGAGGTCAAGAACGAAGAAGCACAGGAATATAGAGTAGAAGCATGGCTTTTATGCTGCATTCCAAACAGCCCAGAGAATGCTATCCTAAATTACATTTCTCTCTTTGGAGAGAAATTTTACCATCTCTTGCTAAAGCAGCAGGCAGAAATCACCATTTCCTGACAGCAATATGCGACCATCACAAACAAGCTTTCTGAAGGCAGTAGTTCTGTTTGCTATGTATCCTATGAAGAATGGCAGTTTTATAGAGGAAAACACTGGGAACTACCATAGTTAAATATTGTGACACAGACTTGAGCACAGACTTCTCTTGTTCAGGTCTGAACAGGGGTTTCTTTTGCATGTACCCAACGAAAAAAGAATCTGCAATGGGCATGCATAGCTGAAAAACATAAGCACACACACATATATTTGGCATGCATACTTTTGTTGTGTCCATTACACCAACAGACTGTTATTTTCCTAACTTATCAGATTGCATCACAATCATTTCCCAACCTCACTAATACAAAATTTAAAATGTAAGGTATTTAATCTCATGTATGCTCTTAGTATTGTTGCACATTTTTAAGAGGCTGATTACAAAGATAAAATACCTCTATAACCAACCTTTGACAAATAATTTTTTGTATAAGGATATTCCAAGTACTAGTTGCCATCCTTTTTTTTAATTTTTTTTTTTTTTTTTTTTTTTTTTTTTTGGCAAAACATCAGTTATATTCCAGTTTGGAGACTTAAATCTTTGGGGAATTTTTCTTCATTACAGCAGTTTCTAATAAACAATGTAGTCTCCTGGTTCTTACTAATGAAATAAGACATTTTTATGGAATGAAAAAGGACAAATATCAAGGGGGAAAAAAGTTTCTGTTTCTGAGCTCTAAGGCTAGAGCATTTAGTGGTATTTACTGAAAAAATGCTTGTGTATTATTTTGAAAAACAAATATTCTTTGTAAGGGAAAATTAAAATATTTTATTATTATTACCACAGACAATCCATTTACTGAATGTTTCTGCCAACCACACACACAACCCAACATCCAAAGCACCATTTAGCAAGCCAGAAATATATTGTCTTTTGAAGTATGTGTTAGGGACCATAATAAACAGGAGTCAAGAGGAAGAGTGTTACTGCAGGAGGCAAATGAGTTATGTTAGCACAGCCAGAAAGAACAAAGCAGAAATTTGGTAGAAAGCTTTGAATTACTGTCAGATGAAAGAAGCAAAACCATTAAATTTAATGGCAGAGATAGATGGAGAATAAATTATGAGTGAACTGGACTACCTAAGATTCTTAAAACTGTCTGAACAGTTTAATTGACTAAATGACCCTGTATTTCCAATATATTAGCATAGTTACAATATGCCTAAATCCATCAAAATAATGTTTATTTTCTGTACCTATTCTTCAAAACCTGTTTTATAAAACTATGTGAGTCCCAAGTACTGTTTTCCAGTCTCCTATTCTTGAGGGTTTCCTTCTGTTTTGTTCTTGAGATCAGTCTATAAATAACATTTATTACTTTTAGATAACTTGAAGAGTTGTTAGATCAACCAGAAAAGTGAAAAATTGATTAGCAATACAGTATTATCAACTTCAGGCCATCATCATTGCCACTTCTGATGACTTCCATAAGTCTGACATTAGATGTGATCATTAGATCATCTATCTAGTCTGCCTAGAATTAATCAAGGACCAGACTAGATTTCAGAATTTGGCCCACCAAAATCATCTCTAGGAATCTTTCTCTCTAGCCCCTACCATTACTGCTTGCCTCATGCCTCCAGGTATGAGAAGCTTTCAGCTTAATTAATTTTATCCCATCTATTGTAACTAACTGCCTGTCTTCTCATTACTTTTATAGGTATCAAAGCCCACTAAGCTCTTTACTTTCTTGGTATTTCATGGCAATAATTTCCATAAGCTAATTATGTATAGGGTAGAAAAATGCCTTCTTTAAATCTCTGTCATGTCTCTCAGCACAAGCATCCCTTCATCTCCCACAGTTCCACAGCCAGTTTTGTACGCCTCAGAAATCTCTTGCTTGGTGTCCAGACCCCCAGAAAATTATCTGATAACCCTCACAGTCCCTGGCCACTGCTCCTTCTCATCAAACTTGGATCCCAGTGAAGACATCCACATTTTCCTTTGCTAATTGAGTTCACCTGTAACATTTTCTTAGCATCCAAAGCAACTGGCCCTGTGTTCCCCAAAGCGATCACGCCTTTCGTGTGCTGATTCTGGTTTGCATGCGTGTGCCCCCAGCTGACCAGTTTTCACGTGTCTAACATCATTTGTTACTCTATCTCTCTTTTTTACCTGTCCTTGTCAGCACTCCAGGCCAAAACAACTCTGTGACTTCACCTCTGTATAATGTCTCTTCACCTCCTTCTCCAGAAACTGATCTCCCCCTATCACAGTTATTTATTTATCCCATAATTTCCTGTCCTTACTGCCTTTTGTTATCTTCATGTAATGATTTTTCAGACAAACTTTTCCAAACCTTTTCATAAGGTTTTATATTTGAATAGAAGGTTCTGACTGAACAATGAACCCCGAGGAAGGAAGGCAAATGAAATAAAAAGCTTATGCAATAGAGAGCCTCTACTGGTCTTTCTGCGATCACCAACATTTTGGAAAGTAGAAACTGGAAGAACTTTCTGCTGAGTGCACAACAGGGTTTATCTTTAGCTTTAATCATTAATAAATCTGCTATAATTCTTTAGCATTCATTTCTTCTAAATATTCTGGGGAGAAACCAACAGTCAAAGTCTTTATACATCATTCATACATATCTCATTTCTTCTCTACTTCATTAGGAAATACTTGTAGATGTTATCTATGGCATGTGAGAATTCTTTAAAAAAATGTTTTGATTATACTTAAAAATTGACACTCTCTGATGGCAAAATGCTAATTTAAAAAAAAAAGATACTCTTTCTTTTATTATCTGTCAGAATGACACATCAAGTTAGCAATTTTTAAATTACATTTGATTGAAATATAGGCAGATTTTAATTAAATGTTTTATGTACAAATGGGGCTTATAAAAGTAGACCAAAAGCTATGATATACTCCCAACTAAGTTTCCTTGATCTAGACACATTTTGCGTTTTCATACACTTGCCTGAAATACTAATTTTTTTTCTTTTTTCCTCTAGTAGAGGACTCTCTCTTTGTCAATTAATCTGCTGTTAAAATTAAGAAAACAGTGTAACAGAATTATAATTTTAATTGTAAAAATTGAATTGCCTTGGGGACACATGAGCTAATAAGAAACATATTTAATAAATAAAGAGAAGAGCATAATTTACTTTGAGTAATTAAACAGAATCCTGAAGGGCCATGATGTTCTGTATTACCAACAGGTAAATCTTCTGGGAGACACAGCAAAGCATTTTGTATCAACAAAGCTGTTGATGCAATCAATAATCAAATAATGGATTAAGTGGGTGTCGTGGTTTCATGTTAGCCACTGTGAAGAAAATTAATGCTACCCCAGCCAAAGCAGCACAGCAAAATATGTACTCTATGAAATAGATGAAAACTCTATGTGGAGAGTGCAATTAGCTATAGATGGCAGTGATTGTCCCTCTGTACTCGGCACTGGCTCAGGCCACACATTTCCTTTCCCTTTCCTTCCTTGGATTCTATACTGTATAAGGTAATTTCAAAGATACCTCATTAATTTAACTACTTCCAACCTGAAAGTCTAAAATCCTCACTCTTTCATGGTATCAGTTTCTCAGGTTTGTCACTGCCACAGTTGCAGACGTATTTGCTGAGGAGAAAGTCCCAGCCCCTTTCCAGGGCTCTGATTTCTCTTTGAGAGGATTAGCCTCTTATGACAGAGAAAGTTCCTTTATTTGAACAGAAAACAAAGCACAGCAGCTTACAAAATGAGATTTCAGAATAGTTTCGTCCATTTAAGTAGCCAAAGCCGTTAACAAATCGGGTCATTAAGCTTTTATGAAAGAAGCTGTCTGCACTGTATTATTACTTCTGAAATCACAGTTTATTGGCCTAGTTTACAGAATCTAAAGAAAAAGTAAGTCTTCAAGAAACAGAGATGGGCAATGTATTATGCAATCAAAACCCAAAAGCAACCTGAGACTCATTAGTGCTCCCTAAAATTAACATACATATTTTGTGTCTTCCTTCTGGCCAGTCTGATGCTGAAGATCAATAGATCCAAATCTATTCTGACAATCATTCTTTTTCTAACCTCTTTAGGAGGTCTGAAATAAAGCTATTCAATGGTAACATTGCAGAGGTTAGAACAATTAAATAGCTACTAGGATTCTTGCTCTTCCATGTCACAAGTAAAATACCTCAAAAACAATTTGGTTATCTAGAACACCACAAGAAATAAGATACACGATGAGTGATTCCTTGTCCTGATATAGAGACTAGCAAGCATCTCCCCTCAAAAGCTACACATTCCTGCCCAATTACTTTGTTGTTGAATTTAGTTTCATTTCATGCAAGAAGTCCAGACAAAGGTTAAAATATTTTTTCAAGTGGACTATCTCTTGAAGCCCAGAACTCATACTCTGCAGTCCTAGTTTGTCTGTGGAGGCCCATCAAACTCTAGTGGCAATAGCATAGAGAGTGGTGGTCAAAGCAGATTAGTTTCCATTAATCACAAAATTTTTGATGGACTGTACTGATTTTATCTCAACTAATTGATAACCTAACGTGTATTTTAAGGGGTTGGCAGTCATTTGATATAAACATAAATGCTGCTACAGAAACAGGCCAACAAGAACTACAGCCCAGTCTCTAAAAAAACCATCAATCAGTTTTAAACAAAATTAAAACATGTTAGTCTGTAGTAGCTTCATTTCAAAACAATAAACCATCTGCCTCATTAAAATATCAAGACTACTCATCCTTTACTTCCTCTTGGCTAAATCTGTCCTTCTCAAAACTGTTGAGCTGTAGCCAGGCCTAATTCTCCATCCTTTCAAGAGCTGCTCCTGCTCTGAATAACTGAGCCTCGTCAGCTGGCTCCCACCCAAGAAGTGATGCCCACGCCTCGCAGCTGGAGCACAGCATGCCATTATTACCTCCATGCTCAGGAAGGTGACTATCACTGCCAGAGATAGCAGGGCAAAGTGGCAGCTGTTCCAATAGACCCACTTATCTGTCCCCGACAGAAAATCTGTATCTTCACAAGAAATAAAAAATACTATGGGTGATTATTTGTCCTAATTTAGAGACTAGCAAGCATCTCCCCCTCAAGAAATCTTTCCAGCTAGTTCAATGAAAACACTGCTAATATTCCCTTATGAAAACTCCATCAAACAAACATTTCATCTTATAGAAAAGCACTCTGGATTATTCTTAACCAGAAATTGACCTGTCACATGATAAAGATTTTGTTGCAGAATGATGAGACAAATATTTGAGAGAAAAAGTAAATATACATCAAAATACATTTAGAATTCAAAATACATTTCTTTTCCCTGGAATAGAATGAGCTGATTAATCTACAATGTGTGGCCTAAAGCATGAGTCAAAAAAGACCAGAGTGGTAAATCTTATCCAGAATAACAAATAGCTCAGAGGTTTTATATCAGCACTATCAAAATAACAGAAAATATCAAAATAATTATGAGTGGCACTAGGATAAAAGCTCAACAATTATCAGAGGCAGCCAGAAATATTTAGGATAGAGTTCTTCAGGGGGGAAAAAAAATCCACAGAGAGCCCTTGGATTTTGTGGAAGAAATATAACTTCATTCAATTCCTAGAGAAATCTTCTTGTACGTTTGTGACAGATATTTGACTAACAGCTGCTTAAAAATTAGAAAAAAACAGTGCCTCCTTTATCTCAGTCACTAGTATACACTGTTATACACACCTTTAGCAGTGTATACTATGTTACCTGCAGAAAAATGGGACCACCTCTTCAGCACTGAGGGAAAACAGCAGCTTATTCAAAATGGTTTTGTTTAGATATGTAAATATGATGTTTTCAGTTCCTTCAATTATACTGGTGATGTAGGCTCAGTCTGTAATTCACTTTAAACTCTATATTCTGAGGAATTATTGCTGGGTTATTACCCTCTAAGCATAGCATTTGTCAGCAGGATATAATTCAAAAGGGGGAAAACCATAAAAGAAAAAAACAGGCAAGAACCTGTTGAGTCAAATTTTTTGGTTCTAATATACAAATATACAATAATATACAGAATTTCTTGTTATCTCAGAAATAACTAGCGCCCTACTAGGCTTGACACCATAAATAAGCAGGAGAAAAGTGCTTTCAATGGTAACACTGGACTCACTAATAAAATGCTGAAGACAACTGGACTCAGGATAGATGCTGCCCTGAACAATGAACATCCCTAATCTGGCAGTGCACCAGCCACCAAACAGCTTTAGAAGTTTTACTAAATTTAATGAGAAAAGTGCTGATTATCTCCCCTTGCTCTGAGAATGTCTTAAATTAGAAATGGGGGGGTATTCTATTCCTATCTTTTATCTCTTCCACAACCAATCCTCCCTCTGGGGACACATCTGCTGTCAATGGGCAGTTGAGTGCCACAGCTGTGACTGAGAAATTCCATCATCCCACTGGGAGATGTTCCACCCAGGGGGAGAAGCCAGGCACTCCTACCTGGAGATAATCTGAGATCTGGAAAACCACAGCAGCCTTCCCCACTGCATTCCCAGAGGAGCCCAGGCCCTGGAGCTCCAAGGAAAACTCCCCCCTTGTGCAGATCCTGCTCCAGCAGAAGCACAGCTGGCACTGCAGGAGGGCTGAGCCTCCCTGGGATGGGGCTGAGCCACCTCCCTGACACACAGGCTGTCAGATTCTGACTCTGGAAGTGTTGTTTTGCATTACTGTATTGTTTATTTTACTTTTATTTTCTCCCCAAATGAAGAACTGCTATTCCCGTTCCCATATCTTTACCCGAGAGCCCCTTTAATTGCAAAATTGTAACAATTCAGAGAAGAGTTTACATTTTCTATTTCAGGGGAGGTTTCTGCCTTCCTTAACAGACACCCGTCTTTTCAAACCAAGACAGAATTAAGGTTTGGAGGAATTTATCAAAATCAGCTCTTCCTTGATCCTTCATGCAGTGGAAGAAGTCTTGGACTTCAATAAAGACCATTCCATTGCTGTTCACTTGGAGTTCTGTGAATAATTTTTATTCCAAATATTGCTGGTTTAATCAGAAAATTTACTGAGCTATTTTATTCCATAAGACTTCATCTACCTTCGGACACTCCTTTCCCTCCCTCTCTGTATTTACGATACCTATTGTGCCAATTTGTTACACAGCAGTTACTCACTCCTGAAAATTCCAGGTCCCTTTTTCATAACAATGATAGATGCATCCAACAAGCCACAGAAAAGTAAACTTGGCAATATTTTCTTCTTCCAGCTCCATTTCTGATCTGTTTCTACATTGACTCTTTTCCTCCAGTTCAGGAAAAATGCTGTCTCTGAGCTCATATCAATTTTAATATTTACAACCTGCCAGAATGATTCACGTTCTTTACCGAAGCCTTAGCTCATGTGTTTAATTGATCAGGTCCCCAATCCCTGTCTTTAACATGAGCATTAAATCAATCTCTTAGAGTTGGCAACATCCCTCACAGTAGGTAAAAAGACATTTTTAGTATAGATAAAAGAAGGATACCTAATTCCTGTTTAGTTAAGCTTTGATCAATTATAACACTTGGGAAGTTTCAAGAGGCTTATATAAATAATTAGGTGGAAGTAAGAGGCAGTACAGTGACAAGAAGCTGTTTGTTGTTCAGCATCAGTGCCAGGCTCCATCTTTCCTTGTGAGCACACACAGAGCCTCCTGCCTCAACACCCCACGTGCTCCCAAAGGTGAGATCTCGGTGCTGCACAGAATTGTACAGCCTCTCCATCCTTCCCCACCTCTGTGCTCCCAATTTACTGACACAACACACAGAAGCCAAGGGCAAGTATAAATTTCACTCCATGAGAAAAACTAAAATGGTGATGAATGGGGCTGCTCAGGTTCTGAAAGGTTTTTCCAGAAATCAAATTAAAACGGTTTGTGAAAACAGACAGATTAAGAGAAATTTTTTTTGGTAAATAGATATAGTTTTCTGCAAGCCCACAGACTGTAGCAGTGCATTGTCCCCTAACAGCTTTATACTCCATCTCAAAGAGTGAAAGATCCAAGCTGAAGCCAGGGAACACAAAATCCCTCCAGCCTTGAGTGATCCTGCCAGCCATGAGACAAGTAGCTCTGCAGAACAAGTGCTAAATGTCCTGTTTACTGTTAACTGAATGTCAGTGAAAAACACCAAAAAAAAAAGTGATTTTCTGTTTTCATTAATCACCTTGCTCCTTTCTATCAGCCTTATTTATTTAACATAACCGGACAAACACACTGGCATATCCTTAACTACAGAAGGAAAACCAGCCAACAAATTCTTGCAATTCATTGGGTAAGATATTCCAAACTGAAGTGACCACAAAGGTTTTATAGCACCTTGAACAGCTTTAAATATCCTCACTTATATCTGATCCTTCAGACAGTATAGTTAGGCCAATTTCACATTTAATTTCTCACTTTTATAAAGCTTGACTCTTCCACCTCAGCATATCTTAAAAATCAAAGACATTCCTTGCAATAATAAAATAACTACTTTCAAGGATACAAGAGATAATTTGATGATCATTCTTTAAAACAGGAACTTAAACCTTTTTACTGTGGAGTTGATGGCATAAAATTATATCCATACATAAATGCTCTACTGCACCTTTATTATCATTTTGAAATACTGACTTCTCACAGTTGGTCTGAAACAAGGAGGCAAATCTTGAGGGCAGAATTTGATAGGAGCATCTGCCTTTTCTGTCAGTCTTTACCAAAAAAGAGCCTGTAGCTTGATTTTAACACTAGTAATTTAAGGGTTAGGTTTAGTTTGATATTAGATCCAGTAATTTTTGGTTGATTTCAGTAAAATGTATTTTTATGATGTTAAGAATAGTTCCAGACATTGACAGACGAGGATTCATTTGAGCTTCATATTTAAAGGTAATGTTATATATGTACTTACACTTGTACATTTCTTTTCTCCTATTTTGTTTGTTTTTTAGTGAAATAAATATATTCTTGTTTACTGAATATAAAACAAGAAGAGGATAACATCTCTTTGCAAACACATCTGGGTGAGCAGGCTTTGCTCCTCTGGGTAATTCTTTCAATAGAGCTACTCACATGAAAAAGCAGCTCATGTGGGTGTGCAGCGAGTTACTGCACAGTGAGGATTGTTATCCAGTAGTACAGATTTTTACCATTTCCCAAAAGTCTTACTAAAAGAAGATCATGAAATAATTGCTCTGTATCCTCTTGCTGTCACTCTTTCTCCATTTCCCTCGCCTCCTTCCCCCCCTCAAGCTGTTCAGCACTATAAAAGAGATAGTTACAAACTCCAGAATTGTAAGAAAGTGGTTGAAAGTTGAAAACTTCTTTACACTTTTCCTCTCCTCTCTCTAATTGAAAAATGTCTGAGGTTTGTGTTTCTAAACCTAAAATCCAAACTGTTTCTTTCATGTGTCTGTTATGACATGCTGCACTCTGGAGCAAATGCTTACACAGCCAGGAGCAGGAATTGCAGAGGAAGCAGGAACAAATGTCTCAGCTGCAGCAGCTCTGTCTGCCACCAGCATAACTGGTTGGGTCTGAGCTGGGAGCTCACATCCTCAATCTCACAAATGAATAAAGTTATTAGAATAACTAAAAAAAATAATTTTCAGCAATAAAATAATAAAGCATTTAACAGAATTTCTTGCTATCAACTTTTACTGGAAGTTCACTGGCTAAAGTACAGACTTAGTAGTGAAATACAATCTTCACTCAAAATGCCATTGAAATTCACCTGTTCTGTAGAGCTCATGGCTGCTCACTCACTGGGTAGCATATTCATTGTAATAATTCACACTAAATTCACAGGAAAAAGAGGGACAGATAACTAAAAAGATCTGCTCTAACCATTGTATTTCAGCATTTTCTTAGCAACTTTTTTTGAGTATTCAGGAGCTTCAATTCCTAACTGATTCAGTATATGTGGATGGGAGAACAAAAGCATGAAAAAGATCACTAATAGGCAACAGGATAACATCTAAAATAAAACTCCCTTTATGTACATTCCATTTAGGTTTCAGAGGAAACCAGTACTATTTTCATGGCTCTCACACATTGCTGCCATAGAGTCAATCACACAAATAATCAGTATTGTTACACCTATTTTCACTGCCTGCTGATTAACAAGAACAAAATATTCTGCACCACTTTATTAAGGTCAGAAAATTATTTATGGAAAAAATATGAGGTATACACACCTATTCACACATAAGTTCACAAGTATATGCATATGGCATTCATAACACTTAATCCTTTTTCCTTTAATTCCATAGCACTACTAACATTCATCAGCGATGTAGGCAAATCAAAATCCCAAGTACCTTTACAAGAATAATCTCTAGTTTCATGTTCACTCTGAAATCATCTGGTGAATAATCTTTACTGTTCTGGTTAGCAAAAAGGAGAAGACAGTTTTTGGTTACAGCCTGGAACTGGGAGATTATTACAATTTTTTGTTAACAAAGCATCTTACATTAGAGCTTTTATAACAGAGCTTTAATTTGTTTCTGTCCTAAAATGAATTGAGTGAAGAGGTAACTTTCAAGCACTACATTTAAGCATATTTCCACAGAATAAATTAATTCTATACCTGCATACAGCACAACATGCATCAGCTATGATGTAAAATTTCTATCACCCAACCAAAGAGACTGGATTTCACAGTAACCATTGGATTTATCACTTTCCCATCTTCTCCAGGGTTGGTGAGAAACTTACAGAACTGCTTATGAAGATCAAATACTTTTGCTTTAAGCAAACACATGCTGGCACCAAACAGCAGGTCTCTCAGGTTTGGGGTTTTATTGACGGAAAAATATCTTCAGGCTATTATGAAAAGATCTTTGCATTTCTAAGACACAGCTCCAATGATACAGATTAGCTACTGTTGCATTATCTAACTGCCAATTGTATAGTTTTAGTGGTGACAACTACAAATAGGTGATACTATCTATAGAAGTTTAAATATTTTGTATATCTTTGTCGCGTGTCCCTGTGCTCCTCCTTTGATTTCAAAGAAAAAGTCTTCTTTCTGATCACAAAACCTCAAATAAGTAGACTTCCTGAAAACATTTCCTACTTTTCTCTGAAGTGGAAGTTTGTTTTGACAAGTACATGTGCTACTCCACATACCACAGAGAATTTCTTACAGATGCTCTCAAATCCAGAGTGATCCACCACCCCACTATTCTCAGGAGCCATCATCATCATGTTTAACAGCCAGAACACAAGTCAGAAGAGATTAAAGTGGTGAGAAATGCATGGAGAGCCTGTTGGGACCTCCCATCTTTTAAGCATCTCTCCCAGCCAAAAGTAAAAATAAATTCTTGCTTATTGTTAGTGGATCCAATTCCACAGCACAGTATTCTGAGCTTTACTTTTAATAAAGGTTTACTTTAATAAGGTTTCAACAGTCCCCCTGTAGCAGGGAGGCAATCCTTGATGCAACCACTCAAGTTTAGAATTCAAAAAAAATCTTCATTAATTTTTTTTTTTTTGGTTTACCATACTGATTCATGGTATGCTGCCTCTACTAATTAAATTAATAGCTACACTTGCTTACTAAAGAGATTAAGTGCTGCATTGCCCTCACTCGGCAGGTTAGTTGCTAGGCAGCTCTCGCTGGGGATTTGGCACTGTGCTCTTATCTCCAAAGACAAAGGATCTTTCACGAGGAGAATGAATGCTACACTGCCCTCACTGAGAGCATTCATCTCCATTTTTATATCTCAATAGCTCTCTTTTAATTATTTTCATCATTTGGTGCATTCTAGTGTTGCAAGCCTGTTTAATCTGGAGTATATTTCTACTGCTATGCTATGGATTGCTTCCATTTTTCACTCCCTTGCCAGTTTACAACCTGAAGATTTATTTCAAGTCACACATGAAGGTCTTGCACTTCAGAGCTTGCCAACTATTGCTACTGCAGTAATATTCAGTCTGACGTTTAAGCCCTTCTCAATATTTTTCTATCCACTGAACTGTTAGTTTTCAATTTTTTTTTTGTTTTTTTTTTTTTTTACCTTGTTCACTCCATCCTATACTTCAGTTCATACCTGGGAAGTTATACCTTTGATCAGCAGCCTCAGTGTGCAAAAAACTTTGTCAGTGGACATAGCCAAGGTGTGATTTATGGCACCAGCAGCCTGGGCTTATTTTCTGCTCAGCAGCTGGACCTCCAGGTAGCCAGAGATGGCTGCACTAACCCCTCTGCAGTATCCAGATGACGTCCAAAGAATAAAAGACAACTTGTTTTCTCATGGGCAATCTGACCTATTTTTCCTAGTGAATGGATCCACATCCTTGCACCACATCAACAGCTGGGAAAACACAGCTCAGCTCCTCAGATCACAGCAAAACTGAAAACACAGTTCCTGTTCTCCAAAACAAACCCATCCAGACCCAAGGATTTAGTGAAGTGTTCAGGTCTAAGCTGGAAACAAAATTTCTTCCTGGACTCTGCCACATATTTAAAAATAAATAAAAAAAAATATAATACAGATCTTAAAAGTGATATGTGAATCAGCATTTTTCAGAATTCCTTGTAAAATAATGTCATGATTACTGAGTAGGAGAAAACAAATTGCAGCTGAAAAACACAGTCCTTTTCTCACTTATTTTCTATATTACATGACGATTTACCAGGTACTTTATTTATTAAATCAAAATAAATAAAATTATTTGTTTGCATTTTTGTATAGCTATACCATGGAAATTTATGTCAACTTGCGTTTTGCTATTTTGCTTTTTGTCATGCATCCATTTCTGAGTACTCACTACCCTCTAGATGTTACTCAGGTAACATTATTGTTCCAGAAAGCTCCATTTGACTGGATGGGCCAAATCTTAGAGAGTTTGAGAGAGAAAAACCTGAATAATTAATAAAATATCCATACAAATCCAAATTCCATTGTTGAAGAGAGAAATAACATAATTCATATTCTTTTTTATGAATATGTGAGCAGAGTCAAGTTGAAACATTTTTATAAATAAGGGGTCTACCCTTTTGTCCAATTGTGAGAACTGGCAAGGTTTCTTGCAATTATGTAAAGCCAAAACCTGTCAGCAGCACTGCATTTTTTTGTCCCCAAACTATACTGCCTGTGGATAATACAAAGAAAAAGAAAGACAGCACAAGTCAATCAGTTCTGCTTCTGAAAAGGTCAAAATATGGACATTTTAAGGCTCAGCTGAAACAAAGGAGAATGATTATATCTTTTAAAATTGTCAGAAAAAAACTAGAAAGGAAGGACATGGTAATGTTGAATTCATAAGTGTATATCATTCTTTTGTTTCTAAACAAAGGTTAAATCATGTATTAGATGCATCAAAGATCTTGATCTTTTTCAGCATTCAAGGAACTGGGATGCTACAACAACAAAACAAAAATCAAACTGTCAATTTTTTTTCAGTAAATATCAAACTGATGACTGCTTAGAGAAAAACACAAGGTAACCACCCTGCTGGCACCTTTATTTCCTCTTATATGTCAGTTTCTTTTGACATTTCATGGAGAAATATTAATAATATTCAAAAGTTTACCTGAAAATTTACCTCCTCTGGGACATCAGTTTGAAGGATAATCTGCTAATGATGCATTACTTACAGGGAAATATTTGAAACTGACATACATAATTTATACCATAAAGCCCCACATAAAACTGGTTTTTAACTCTTTTATTAGCACATTAAAAAGTGCTTTAGAAAGATGAGAATATAGAGCAGAGCCTACAGTTTTAAGAGTCAAGGAAAAACACTGCACTTGATTCTCAAGCAACCAGGACAAAAATTCTGCTAAGAGTGTATACAGTTCTGTGGCTTTGAATAACGAAATATCAGCAAAATTTCTGATCTACATACGATAAAATCTTACTATTGTAATGATAGTAATCACAAAGTAGTTCAACAATACACTGATTCTTGAAGTCAGGGGTGGTCTTGGAATCCTTTCCCTTTTGACCTGTTTTTATACAGGAAAGCACATCCACATCCACAGGCTTTGCTACTCAAGATTTGCAGCTATGACAAAGCAAAAATAAAACCAAACCAAACCAGACAGCTGAACGAATCAGGATTCTTAACTTTCACCTTGGTTATATAAGCAAACAATATTGAAACATCCAGCTGCTTGAAAATCTATAGAAAGCTGTATAAGAGGTGATGCATAATGAAGGGCTTAGAAGTCAGTATGATAGAACTGGTCTACTTTCACTTCAAATATTTTGAAAAGAGACAACAGGTTTTCTTGTTGGCTTGTCACAAATTGTTGATTGGATTTTGGTTTTTTTCTTTTTGGTTGGTTATTTCTTTCCAGAGGACTCTTCATCTGAGGTGAAAGTGAGCAGAGGATAAAAGCTTGGAAGCCAGGGGAGCTGGAGCAGAAGTCACTCAAGGACCACTGTGAGAGATTCCTCAGTATCTGACCATCTGTGATCAGGGGTATTGACTCCATGACTGGCTCACTGCTTACTGAGACATCATAAACTGCTTTAAGATGCAGTAAGAATGAAACATCCTTCTTCAAAGTACATAAGAAAAGAAAAACATTCAAAGAAATGCTCTGTGGTATTGGGAAAGTGCTGTTTGTGCTATCCTCAAAATTTCTTTCATTTTAATATTGAGAACATGTAATTTTCAATTTCATTTTTTAAATATCTTTTTAAATTGCCTTTCTGAAGGTGAGGGAATCCTATATACTTAATTTGGATCTGAACAGGCAGTATGACTTGGCTTTATACATACACACATATCTATTTATGACCCAAGCAGACACAAGGAGAGCATTCTCCGTGTGAGCACATATGCTCCTACCAGAAATCAAAGCTCCTCCCAGCACTACCACCCTCAAAATACTTACAAACTTAAAAATCAGAACAAGACATTCTGTAGCTGTAAAGGAGGCATCAAAATGAAAATTATAGAAGGGTGTAGAGGAGGTGCACCCTAGATAGAGAATAATGTAACCTCTAGTAGAACATTTAAGTCAATAGAAAAAGCATGCAAAAATGTCCTCCATATATCAACTGACAAAGGAAAATTGTACAATTTTATACTATCTTAAGCAGAAAACTCACAGCTTATGGCGGAAGGATAGGAATCTGCCTGCTCTGACATCATTACACAGACAGGGCTCCTTCTGGGCTCATGTGCTGATCGAAAATCTCTGGGCTCGAGAAGAGTTCAAGCCAGTGCAATTAGGTAACCCACATTTTCTCTCTTCCCTCACCTCAAATCACTGCTGACATCAGGCAGAAATTTTAACTAGGAATGATGGAATAGATGCATCAGCTCTCAGAACGGGCACTGATGAGTTCACCCTTCCAGGAGCATTAGGCAGGATGATTCTGCCACAGCTAACAAGTCAGAAGTGGGGTTTGGGCACTGCCTGAGATTGGGCATATGCTGCCTTGTTAGGGCCATCAGCTTCACAAATCAAAGGTATGAGGGAAATTTTGTTTGCTCTCTACACATGCACATATTTTTGTAGGGATATTTTACCAGATGCATCTGGAACATTCTGCTGATACAGGTTTTCAAGCAAGTCCAGTGAGGTAAATGATGTGACAGCAAAAAGAATGTAGAATATATGTCAGAGCAAATGACTGATGCAGCAGCTAATGAAACCTCATAGAAATACAGCTTTTACCAGGGCAAAGTAGCACAAGAGTGCTAGTCTCTCAAAATTAGTGTGATTCAAAAAGTATATCCAGTCACTGCACTACGTCATTCACAGCATGTAATGAGCCATGATGATGTACTGTGCTAGATTAAGACATTTAGAAGGTTCATAAGGGTTGTTTGGAGTAAGAAAAGCTTTTATAAAGTGATTTATATTATCAGCTGAAATGCTTCTGAGTATGAAACTTTTTCAGTATTATTATACTTGCAAGATTGTTGGAAGAGAAGAAAATGTCCTCATCAGTTGTTCTTGTTTGAAACTTAACCATGCAAGATTACAGGGAGAGGGCTTTTGTTATAGGCACTCCAGATATAATTCTGATTGAATATAATTTTGGAAAAAGCTTTCTCTGTTTTCATTATTGATGTTCAGAGCAGAAGTCATATTTGGACCCTTTTTTTTCCCTCTTTTTTTGGTCACAATGATTAATCACGCAAGACTTTTATCCAACTCATGCAGTGAAATTCTCAAAGCCTTTCCAGAATTATAATAAGTAGAACAACATTTGAGAAAAAAATAGACAATATATGATTTTTTCCCCATTATACACTTTTGCCACTGCAGAGGCTACCAATACCACTGAACCACTGATCCCAGTCTCTTTCAGCTATCATAGTGTAGTCAGACATTATAATATGAACAAGATAAATCTCCAGAAAGCCTCAGAGCATTGCAAATAAACACATGCAATCTGGATTAATTAAACTTCAAATGTCAAGTGTAGTAGCCTAACCACAATGAAAAGCACAATTTTTTGTATTTATTTTGTATAACCGTAGACAATATTTTAGAGTACCTAATATAATGGAAATTAATAACAGTAAATACTTGAGAACTCAGGGGGACCATTCTGCTCCCTAACCCCATCTACAAGCCCAGGAGTGCAGCTGTTCTGAGGACAACATTGCTGAACATTGAGGCAAAGAAGGTGTTAAGTACCTCTGCCTTTTCCTGATCTTTGGTGACTACATTCCCCTCACCACGTCTAATAAAGAATGGAGATTCTTCTTGCCCCTCCTTTTGCCATTACTGGATTTATAAAAACATTTTTTTTTTAGTTTTATCCTTCACAGAAGTGGCCAGATTAAGTTCTACTTAGGTTTTTGCCTAATTTTCTTCCTACACGACCTAGCAACATCCTTAAATACTTCTTGAATTTCCCACCCCTCATTCCAAAGGTGACAGACCCTGGTTTTTTTCCTTAGCCCTTTTAAAACTCCCTGCCCATGCAGGCCAGCCATCTTCCCTGCTGGCTCATCTTTCAGCAGCTGGGGGCAGCTGGCTCTGCAGCTTCAAGACTTCATTCTTGAAGGACATCCATTCCTCCCTGATCCCTCTTGTTTCTGAAAGCTGACTCTATGAACCAGCCCCTTGAACAGCCCGAAGTCCAGCGTGTAGATCACAGGCAAAACATTATATTTGCTCTCTACCTCCTACTTTCAGAGCAAGGCTTTAAAACTGGAGCTAAAAATCTCCAACTGTTTCTCAATATGCCCGAGTCTGGAAGAATAAAGGCAGTACGTGATATTTTTTCACCCACTAAAAAAAAAAAATTCTAAATTTTTGCATGAGAAGCATGAGCTCCATTATTCATAGAGCTCCAAGCAAAACCCTGCTTAGAAGAATCCCCCACTGGCAGTCAATGGGAATTTTGCAAGATTAAAGCAATAAGGATTTGGCACTGAACCTCACTGCCAATGTATTGTTTTCCCCTCTCTTACTCTTAAAAATGGTCACGCTACCAAAATTCTTATTTTATTACATTTTTGACAAAATTTTTGTACAAAAGGTTTTAGAAACTTAGTTTCAGGTAAATAAGAAAATCCAATTCATTATACAAGTATATTTTAGATGCCTAATTTCATAAATCAGAAAGGAATTTCTCCCTCTCCCTTTAATGTTGCAGGTATCCCTATCTTGGGAAAAAGGGGATCTATACCTATAGCAAAATATGAGCTTAAATTTTTTCCCTTTCCCATTTTGTTTTCGGTTGAGATTTCTGAATCTGACGTTTTTTCTCGCTACTTGAGTGAATAAGAAGTTTATTTTAAACATAAATAAGGTTGAAAAGTCCAACCTAACACAATCATAAATGTTGAATAATTTAATTTCAATGTATGCCTTCTTTTTTACCTCGGAACTGAAAAGGAAAATAAAAACCCTCTAGATTTTCTCACAGATGAACAAGTACTACGGCTGCTTAGGAACTGTTACTCACATCTTTGAAAACAGATTTTTCCACACACTTTGTGGACCACTAAAATGATCTAATTTATGAACTGAAAGGATTGCTACTCAGAAAGTTCATTCCCTGTGCTGTTTGCAGTGCCAGAACACTCAAAATTACCTGGTGACTAAAGTCTCACAGTAACAACTGATATTTCATTTAACTTTTTTCACTAAAATAGCTAACTCTGCAATCATCCATGCCATGCTGAAGTAAATATTTTTCTGCAATACTGAAACCTGAGCCTCCAAAATGACATGTCTGGCACTTTAGGAATTATACCTTGAAGTTGTACAATCTATAGGGAGTATCAAGTGTGTGGCAGTGAGTAAGAACAGCCTGGTAGTAGACACAGCTAACACCTACTGTTTCCTTCTATAGTAACATACATGAAAATAAGAAAAATAACAGAGAAAAAAAAAAAGTTCTTTATTTAAAGCTCTAGGCAAAACCTGCTGATACTAGTTTGAGTTTTTCCCATCCATAAATCTGAGACCAGAAGCTACTTTAATCTTCCTCAGCCATCCCTGTTTGAAGACAGCATCAAATACTAAGGGTGTTTATGAGAGCAGAAAAAGGTAGGACTCCCTGCTTGGGGATCACACCTGCTTCATTTTAATTAAGGAATACTCACCCAGGTTCCCCAGGCTAATACAAGTCTAATTGGAGTCAATACCAAGTCCAATACCTTGCCATATGTGTAGTCTAAATTCATATCCTAAGCACACCTCAAGCAGAGGAGAGTGCTGCACACAGGCCTAATAGAGCTTGCAAAGGGACAAAACCAGTTCACATCCCCTGAGATGACCAAGAGCCAGCACCAGCAGGCAGCTGGAAACTGAAATAGAAAGGGAAGATAGAGAGCCAGGAGGAGTCAGGTGTAGTCAGTGAGCTCCATATGCACTCTTCTTCTGAAAGAGATGGGTAATTCAATTATTCACCTGGGGGTAAAGTGGTGCCAGAGCTAAGCCTTCACTGTTCCTTCTCCAACACCCATTCACCACCAAAATTCTGAGTGTCAAAGCCACCCACTCCTGCATCTGGGCTTCTGGACAGGGAGAGGTTAATTCCCACTGACAAATAATAACCAAACCCAAGCAGCATACCAATAACATCAAAGTCCTCCCATTTAAAGCAACAAGACACAAGGGAGAGGAGGAATCACAAATTAAGAATGAAAAGCACCAGAAGTTACAGGTTTAACCCTTCTGTGAAGAGAGCTGCTTCCTGAAGGAACTCAGGTAGACAACTGAGAGATAAAGTGATGCCAAATTATCAACCCTAGAATCTAATTGAAATTTAACAGTAGTTTTAACATTACAAGATATTGTCATCATCACTCCTCAATAGCTTTAACCTCGGGAGCTTTCAAAAGAATAGAGAGTGAATTGAATTCATTATTAGCTTTCCACCTTGGAGATCTTGGTACAAAGTAAGAACCAACAGCTCAAGAGGTACCTACTGAGACTACTAGACTGCTTTTGATCCCCAGTGTGTTTTAAGGTCCCTCACACATGCCCCAAGCTTCCTTACTCTTATCCTGTTGGATTTACCTTGCCTTTCATCCAATTTAAAGTGAAAATCCAAGCAGTCAGGAATGTCTGACATCTAATCCTCCTTTTGTTGGATGCTCAGGTACATCAGCAAAGCTGGAGCAATGTCAGCTGCAGAAAACAGCACTACCACTTAAAGATGACCATAAGCCCATCCCAGACTTGAGCAGTGATGAACAGTGTGGTCCAGACAAGAAACTTGCAGGAGACCTCTATTTTACCAGCACTCTGCATCAAACACCTCAAGATTTCTTAAGCAGAAGAGGAAGCAGAGAAAGAGGGTTTCTAAATATGAGATTTTCTTGTTCTGTCTCATCCATGGCTTTCACAGCAGCTGCCACCACGATGCTGGTCAAGGGCCAGGTGAAGGAGCACCGAGATAATTGTCAGCCCTTCGTGTAGCAGCAAAGCCTCACAGCCAGGTGCAGCCATGCCTTAATTATGTCTGTGTCAATTATGCCAGGCAAACTGGCTGAGCTGCAAAAAGGGTTATGACACACATGCCCTATACAAGTCTCAGTAATGCTTCTGAATGTGAAGCTACAGAGGAGCACTTTCAATTTCCCAGGACTTTTGTAGGGGCTGATAACTCTTGACTTTCATAATTCACACCTCAAAACTTCTCAGGACCTCTGTAGTCCATTCATAAGCTAAATATACCCAGGGAACAAACATGTAAAATATCAGTCTCTTTTCAGAGATAACAGCTTGGACTGCTTTGATATGAACAGCATAGAGATCAGTTGTGAAGAATATAAAAGAACTGAATTCAACAAGAGCACTCTCTATTAGAATGTTTTTATTACTTCTACCTTTTAGTCAATGTATCATCAACAAATCAAAAAGAGAAACGGCAACAGAAAAGAATCATTTAAAATGGAAACCTAAACACTGTCTACTGTATATCTGATACAGATGGATATTTGATATTAATGTAGACCTATTAAAGTGGTATTAACCAGAGGTCATGACATCAACAGATGATGTGAATAAATAGAATTACTATTATTACAGATTCTTGCTAATTTTGATAAAGAAATTTTGAACCATCAAAATTCAGACTCAATTGATATCTAGATACTAGGAATCTAGTAAAGAAAACAAAAAAACTCCAGGAGTTTCATGCTGACTTAATGTAAGAACAATCAACCATTCCAAAACCTGTAGATTTATTTTTCCATGTACAGCTTGCTTCACCCTTGCTTACTTCAAATAATTACGTACCAATAGATACAGCTGCACTTTTAAAAGACATTCCGAAAGCAGAAGAAAATAGGAACAGAAGGAAGAACCATGTTTCTCATAAACTACTGTCTTTTCTTAAAGCCATATTTCAGACACATATGTAAAACTAGATGCAAATTATACGATCAACTCTTATAAAAAGCTGGAAGCAAGGCTTATTCAAATCCACCTAACATATTGACAACAGCTATTGCTGGACAGGTCACTCAATTCACAGGACTTTTCAACCCCATTTAAAATTTCAGAGGGGAAGAAAACAAAAAAACATCAAAGTCTCTTGTATTTAGCATATAGATCTTTTTGCCACTTCAAGCTAAAGACCTTTTCAAAAATGCACAGTCAGCAGCACAGCTTTTAAGGGTAAAATGAGGACTTTAAAGTCAGTATCCCACTGTGTATTCTACCACTGCGCTGCATGTGGAGTGTGAAAAAAGGGGCAAGGATGGCTCCTAAAGTCTCAAACACTCTCTTACAATGACTTTTATCCCTTTGAAGACAGAAGGAAATGCAGCTAATGTGTTTACAAATAGGCTGGAACCTGCTCCTTTCTAAAGGAAACTCACAAAGGACATAAATGCCTCCTGGAATCTCATTATATTATTTAAAGGGTCATTTTTGGGACCAGCAGTTCCCTCAGCTTGACCTCTCATTTTAATTTCACCTCTTTAAAAAGTTCATGCAGTTTCTCAGATTCTTGTAATGATTTGTGACTTCTGTCTCAAAATTAAAACAAAGTACCACTGATCTATGATAATAACAGAGAGAAGCCTGTCTGTGACAAGTTACAAATCCATCCTTACCCTTCTCCTTTTGAGGGGAAAATGCTTAAAATTCAGCTGACAATATATTCATCACTTTGCACCTTTATCAATACAGTCATTCATAAAAGCCAATAAAGCTACATGGAAATAAAACCCAGCAGTCCCAAATGAGTAGCTCTGACACAAACCAATATGCACAAGTAATAGAAGACAAAATACTCTGAAGATAATGATTGTAAATGTAATCCTACAGCACATCCTAAAAATGAACATTAGAGTGTCAAACACTGTAAATAAGTAGCATACAGGAGCCCAGCAAGTTTCTTTAAGAAACACTGCTGAAATAAAGAGAAGCAGTAACATGAACAAAGTCTCAGTAACAGGAACAAAGAAACAAACATAATTTCATATTATCATGTACCCTGCTGACTGTGGGGCACATTCAGTGCTTAAACAAAAGGCCATAAAATTATTTGACTACCTGCTTTTTTAGTTTAGGGCATAAAATCTATACACTAACCTTTTTTTTTTTCAATCTTCCCTGATTTATTCATTGCTTATTTTTCAGCACAAGTGTTTACTTAATTCTGAATTCTTCAGTTGCTTTATAGACTCTCAACAGGACCATTACAATCAGTGACAAAGAAGTTTTTCTCATAACTCTACTGTTTTAAAACTCACATTCTGGCAATATTAAAACCCACAACATCTTACTAAATTTTAAATGTTACACCAGACTGCTCAGCAGAAATATTTCCTTTTACCTAATCTAGGAGCAGAATGATTAGTGGTAAGATACCTGAGTAACTGAAAACATCTCTGTGGAAACTTGATATAGCCTTCATTTCATTCTTTATGCAATGCAGGTCCTCATAAAGTCTAATTCTTGCCAAAAATATTAGTTTCCTACACTTCATTTTACCTATGACCATTCCAGCAATAGGCAATGTCTAGACAATAAATAATATTAGAATATTTCAGTGTAACACACCTAAATCTTGTTTGCCTAGCAACATACAAAGGTACCTCAATATATAATTTGTGGCTGAAATTAAAGATAACAGAACATGTAATGTGCTTTTGGGCAACAGAGCAGGAGCCACGTGGTATCAACAAATAACACTTATGACAAACCATACTTTTTCATCACTGTAGTTGTTACTAAGTCCCCACTCATCCCCATAATTTAGATATGATAATCCCATGTTGTCGGTAACAAATGCAGCTAATCTACAGCCACCTGTACATATGAATCAAGTTGAAAACTCCTAAGTCAATAATTTTAGTAGCATTTGAGCACTTTCATCTCACTAACACACAGAAGTGACAACACAATGGGGAAAAAAAATGGGTAAAAAAACATATCTCACTTGTAGTATAATTTTGTTGGGAAAAGAATGACAACCAAAGGCAATGCTGCCTTGGCCTGGGATCTTTAAAGGGCAATTAACTAATTCTGGAATTCATAAACATTATGACATCCATGCTTAAGATACTGGACAACAATGTCATCCAGCCACACAAGTTCAAAATGAAATATTCTCTCAGGACAAAGGAAAAATAAGGCTTTTTTTTTTTTTTTAATCCCTCTATTACGCAGATCTGAATTGTGTACAACTTCAAGGAAGAGTTTCATGCCAATACAATTTGAACCACAAATCTCATATCAAAGCAGAAAATCAACAAGATCCAGATTTGTCCTTATTCTGAGAAGCAATGGCAGCACTCGGAATTTCTAACTCTTATCACTGACTTTCAACCAGTTATTTGTCTCTGAATTTTTCTGCACTACAGCTATTTTTTGATAGTTTCAAACTGATTGTAGTAGTAGTTCAATATACCCCCGAAGGTGAATTTAGTAGTGTGGTCTAGTTGTAAATTCATCTGGCTTTACTTTCTGCATGATCAGTAGGCTACTCTAAGGTTAAAACTCAACACAATGTGATTTGAGAAGACCAAATCTCTATTACTATTAAGAGCATTCTCAAGAATTAAACTGAAGACATTTATTTATGGTATGTTTTTATAAAAACAGCTCTTCTGGGATTCCAACATTTACTGCTCAGAGTGGACCAACAAAATGTTACTCCTTAAACCACAGAAAGCATGCCAATTAAAAAAAAATATTGACCCATAAAGGTGACACCAAGAAATTCCGAACAAAATAAGCTTCAGGATCTAGTTTGCATCAATAATGCAGTGGTTTTGTCATTCATTCATTTGCTGGAGGAGACACAAATTTGGGCAATTTTCAATCTGCAGCAGGGCCAGTCACTCCTGACTAACACTGGGGCATGGTAGATCTCCCTAAGTTTGTTCTAAATAATGAGTTGTTATATAAGGTGCAAAAAATCTACAGTTTCACAAAATATACCTCTCAGAGGGAAGCACCATAAGATGACCAGCTCACTTCCTCCTGGACGAAGTTCATTTCACCACACCCCTCCCACTCTTGTCCTTCCATGCATCATCGCACTGTCTGAAATCAGCTTTGACATGGCTCACAATATTTATGGAATCAGTTCAGCTCACTAAATCAGCAGAAAATTTTTCCTTTAGGAGAGTATTTCACGTTTTTTATTAGAGTTGGTACAAGCTAAAAATAATTTCTTGTACTGTCTTTCATTATGTTTAGAGATGCTTCAATCTCTGAAGAATAACTTAGGAAAGAAAATTTAATTATATATTTTGAATAATATTTTCAGCAAACGATCTACTGTATTTTTGCCTCAGTTCTATTAACTTCTGCATATGACAAATCTGCACTGCACTTTAAATACAAACACTGATCTTGTAACACTTCTGTGTATGAACCTTTCATACATTGATACCAAAAGGATAAGGGAAATCACAAGTAATCATCACAAAAGTAAGATGGCATGGCTGGATGAGATGAGCCCTCTTCTTGTTGAGAAAGGATCAGAGGAGCAAAAGACACCAACAAGGCATGAAGAAAGCTGGGACTTCTTCATCAAAGAGTTCTTGGGACTGGCCACCTTGAGCTTTCAAGGGCCAGAATCATCAGTGCTAATCAACACCAGTTCAGTGGTATTACACGTCACAGCTAAATTGGGATAAGTTTGTAAAGGACTGGTTGTTATGTGTGTGCAGAGATCATTTCTGTCAGCTGAAGAACTAATCTGTGGCCATGTGCACTGTCAACCCAGTAAAGAGTCAAGTGTGAAGCCTGAAACTGCACTGATCTCTCTTTCAAACATTCCTGTCACAGCAATTCCTAATTCCCAGCACAGACTTACACATATTCATGTGTGACAGAAGAGACTGCAGCAGTCAAATGCTGCCTGCTTTTCCCTAGAAAAACCTTTCCTTTCCAAGTGCTCAGCAGCACCACAGATCCCTCCAGCTCCTGCTCCACCTGCACAAAGCTCTGATGAAAGGACAGAAGCAGCTACAAGCCAGGGCAATAGCTCTGCAGCTGGAAAAAAGGCAGCAAGCAAAGTATAAATCTGACAGCGTGAGACTTGACAAGTCTGCATTTGTCTATTCCAAACAACAACCTTTGCAATTATAAGGGAAAGCTCCAGCAACCTCCAGGGTGACAACTAGTGCTTCACCTGTAATATTCTCATAAAGAGTGGCAGTCTTGTAGAGTGTTTCTGTTTCTCTATCTTTGAGGATGTGCAACAATTACATATATATATATATATATATATATATATATACATATATATACATATACACACCTCTATATATAGGTATTTTAACTGCCTATTAAACAAGATGGCTTTCTATACCAATTATTTCTGTATCTGGATTGAAAACTCCCTTTTTAAAACCCCCACTGAGTTCATAAGGTCATGGTCTCAACACTGGAGCTTCCTAAAAGTCCTTCTGCTGTCATTAGATACCATTAAATCTGCTGACCAGATAAGTACATTGTCTCATTGCTCAGTATTCTGATGTGCCTTAAAAACCCTGCAGTACCACTCAGTAATGGTTGCAGAGCAACTGGGGCAACACACAAAATATGAAAGAAGAAGTATTTTGATTTTCATCTTTATATTAAAGTTAAATTAACCTGAATATAATTCTGGTTTATAGGTTAACAAAATACAAGAGAAAATTATTAGCAAAAATAAATATTTATGATGCAGGCACAATGATAACAACAACAAATGGCAAAGCCTCTTAGTGGAAGTACTTGCCCTAAAGGGTAAAAGACATGCCAACCTAATAACCTCACCAGGGGTTATGAAAAATTTGCACATTCCCTGACAGCCTAAGGTAAAGTCTTATGGTAGCCCTTCAAGTGGATAAAAGGCAAAATGGAATGCAATGCAAAGTGGTACAATTTATCTAAATCAATGGAGACATTTCTTACTGCACTGACCTTCACTGCATCTTGAGGAGCATAAAAAGCATTAAGAAACATTTTAAAAACACCCAAGGGGTTTCTTTATCTAGGTTTTCTCCCTGATCAAATAAACTGGAACTCTTTATTACAGATATTTCCCATATTTCAAGTTAATGTACATTTCTTTGCAGCATAGCCACCTAAATAATCGTAACACTTGGCGAGGGCCCTGACAGTCTCTCAGAAATGTCATATTCCTCCCATGACACACATCCCTCAGAGCAATAGCTGTGCAAGGTCCCCTTGCACTGAAAAGGAATGGACTGAAAGGACCAATGTTTGACACCAATGCAAGTATCAAAGGCTGGAAAACCATGTGTGTAAAGTGATATTGTAGATTTAATAAAGCTCACCAGCATCTGTTCTCTTACTCAAGTGCCCATGACAAATAATGCTGCGGGCAGGAGAGCCATCTCTCTTACCAAAGCAGCAGAGACAACTACTCCTGCCTCTTTCCTCATGAAAACTCCGATGTAAATCAGGCAGCAGTGGCCCTGTTCCCTAAACAGACCTTCAGTAAGCCATGCTGGGCAAGTTTGGGAGCCCCTGTGTCACCTTAGCACAACTGAATCATCCTCTGTTCAATCCATTTACAAAACATCACAACATGTAGACATGAAACAAAGATATATTGCATTCAGAATATTCACAGAGCTTTACTCTCTCAGCTCTTTGATGGTGATCCATGTGATCTAGCTTTTCACACCAGGAGAATACGGTCAAAGTAAATTCTGCACACAGATTACAAAAGTATTTCACCCATAGTGCTCTTTGTATCTGTAGGGCTTAAAGAGCACTAATAAATTAGCAAGGCTTAGAGTAAATAAGACAATGATAAACCCACCCCTCCTTATTCCTGTTTATGGAAACATACAAACTGCAATAAGCTGTGGCTCCTGACTACATGAGGTACATTCATTTCTGAAAATTATCTTCAATCTCTGCATTCTTTCCAATAATGCAAAGCAGTCTCATTGGGCAATATTTGAGATGAAACACAGAATAAACAAAAGGTTGGATTTATGCAGTTTTTTAATCCATGTTCTCTCTTTTTTAATTACACCTCGCTGTTGCCATTAAAACATTCTGTTTGCATCTGAATCTGAGTCTTTTCATACTTCCTTTTGCTTTTTTCCTAAGTTCTCATGTTTACCTAGATAAATATGGAGCTCCATTTTAGATTTCTTTCTCAAATTTCTCAACAAATATGTACTTGGTTTTAAGCTGAAATCTGGTCCAAAATCTAAAGTAAATTAGCATCTTTCATATAAAAAATGCAATGAGGTGTGCAAAGCCTTGCATTTAATACCACACTAGTGATAGCATATCAAAAGTAAATTTTATCAAGTATGGGCTAGTGAATTTAAAGCTCTTTATATTCTTTTCACACATAAATTATCAAAATTTCCTGCATGCTTTATAATTTTAAGTCACTTGAATTCATGAGTTTCTGCATACAATTAGTAGTTTCTGCACTGCTGCACTGTGTAATACTGGTTTTAGTTCTTTGTAGTTTTTCTTTGCTATTCAGACATTTTTCCTTTTTACACTTACAAAGCATCAGATTTATTTCTGAAAAGTTTAAAAGACACATGTTTTTCTGCTTAAAAAGTAACCTTCAGGCAGCAATTATAGTCATCACTCGGTTCTATACAGTGACAGAGTAAATGTGATGACATACCAACAACATTTCTTAAAAACTATTGATCAGAGTATTGGAAATACATTGCCTTAAGACTTCTCTTGGGGATTCATGTTTTATGTCCAAATCCAACAGCTGCTTTTAAAACTCTGAGAAAAAAAATCTGCGTATCTTGCCCGTTTCTTTGAATTCCCTGCAACTAGTCTCTAAATCCTAGCCACAGAGGAGTTCTTGGGTTTTATCCTCTCTTCTCCTCCAAATTAATGCAAGTCATATAAAGCACCTGACACTTGTAATCATTCCTTTATATTTAAAATATATGTAGGCAGAACAAACGTGTGAGTGGCCTGGCCTCGCTCCATCGCTGCACAGGAGCAGCTCTCCACCCATCACACACATTGCATGTTTTAAAGCTGCCTGGTGGAACAGATAAATCTGGGCAATCGCCTGCTCTGTAATGATTTCTCCTGACATTCTCAATTACCTTTTGGAGAGTCTTGAGTACAACATTTTCAGCAGTTCCCTCAACCGAGAGCATAAATTTTCTTAAACTGCAACAGACTGCTGGGAAAGATTTATCTGCTGAGGTGTTAACTCTGGTTACACCAGCAAAAGCAGGAAGTGAAATTGCATCAAATTTCAGCAGCAGTAATTAATTTTTTATTTTGAAAGGAAGTAGTAAGACTTGAGCTGCAAACAAAGAATAAATTTATATAATCACAGCACAGGGGCATTTCTTCTAAATTTCCTACAAATCAGTGTGGAGTGCAAGCCATCATGTAAGAAGGTCACCATAAATATTATTAGGGACCTTGACAGCATTTTTGGTAAGAGGCTAGAAGTTAAAGAAGGTATGAAGACTGTGCTCTGGAAATACCACCTAACAGGCAAATTTTTATCAACATACATACATTTTACATTTAATAGAAACCTGGGTGACTAGGGTGATAGGAACTTAGTGGATTTTAACCTCTGCATGTAAGATCTGACACCTGAAAATTCAGAAACTGGCCCAATTTTTTGGGGACGTGTGAGAGGCATGTTTTTGTGGGAGTGGGGTCTTTTGTTTTTAAACCATTTCCATTTGAAAGCAGCTCTTCAAGAAACAAAACACAAACGTACCAATACTGTCTTTTCTTTTTTTCACTCAACTAGAAAAATACCCCCCCCCCCAAAAAAAAACTACTCTAGAATGGTTCTATGTGTTAACTTCTAATATTTTGTTTCTTGAATGGCTGAGTGAAAACAACACCTCTATCCTCATACCTCTGAAGAGACAGAGTTGTATTTCTGCAAAGGACATACCTGTCCAATTCTCTTTTCCCAAGAGACCGGGAGTATAAGCAAGAGAAGGAGCATTACAGTTTTTTTTAAAAGGATCAAAGCACCAAATTAACCACAGACAAACAAGAAACTACATTGAATGGATGACATTATAGTTTACTCAAAAAGACTGGTGAGAAAGAGCATGTACATTAACTGACTTTTGCAGAGAAAAGAGTAAACAAACACATTATACTGAGCACAAAATATAACCCTTAAAATATAAGTGGAACAAGAGAATAAGTAACATTTCAGCCAGAAAATGCCTACCCTAAACACACTATTTCCATTAAGGGTCTTGAAGGGAAAAAACCAAACCCACAATAAAAACAACAAAAAAGATTTTTTAATAGCTGATTTAGTGAGGTATTCTAAGATATTTTCTACAATCTTGATCTTTCATTAAATTCCAAACTTACAAGAGGTCTCCTTTTGAAAAGCATTTTCAGTTCCATGACAAAGTGGAAGTCTGAACTAGAAAGCCAGAGGGAGAAAAAGAAAACATCAACAACAGAACACATGAGGAAACTGCACATCCAAATTAACGATGTCCTAGTGCCAACCTCTCCAATTTAAGTCAGTCTCTGAGGACTTGTGGTGTATTAGAAAGAGTGCAATGTTGCAACAGAAGGAGCAAAAGCTTGGTTTTGAAAGTTCAACCTGAAATACTTCTGCTTTGGTGTTCCCAGCTATAAAGAAAAATAATAGCATCTCCCTCCCCCAAATAAGCTCCACGATGATATAGGCATCTAACAAGTACCTGCATATCACAGTGATAAGTACTCCAGTTTTTATTACAGGCATAAAACACATTTTGCTACACAAAATAAGCAGATTGAGTTCTCTATTTGTACTGAAAGCATTTTTGGACCACCGTGTCCCAGCTTAATTTAAATCAGTGTCTGTAGCCTTGACTGCAACGGCAGACAGCCCATCCCTGGCCTCAGAACAGCAGCTTTCTCAGGGAAACAATTTGTAGGTGCACAAGTACCCCAGCCACGAGAAAGAGTGAGAAAGGTTACTAAAAATTCAGCTGGCAGAGTATATTTTAACAGGTGGGTGTAATTAAGCCAAATGCACAGAACAGAAGTTCATACAACTTATATACAACTTATGGAATGTTGACTGTATGTATCTCCAAAGTGGGGCTCATGAGCAGATTTCTCTGACTCTTTTTTTTTAAATCTTACATGGTTTTACCTTTCCTGTACCTTATTGTTTTTCATTTCTCGTTTTCCACGGCTCATCCCTGCTCCTCCCTTTATATTCTGCCTTACTCCTGCTTAGCAGCTGCCAGAAACTAAATTACTCACAGTTTTACCCACCACCTTTCCCTCAGACTCTGCTCATCTTCCTTGAGAACTGAAACTCATATTTAAATTCACTTCCAGGGTGCCAGCAGCTTCTCACCAGCAACATACAGAACATTCCTTACTCAGCTAGATGCCATGAAGTTCAATAAATGCAGTAACTACAATAACTTCTTATAAACTTCAGATTGGAAACTGCTGTGAAGCCTGCACTGCACTGTTTTCAGCTGTCTTTGCATATTGATTATGGTTGTCCCAATTAAATTGTTCCACACCCATGGCAACATCTGATATTTCTTTAGGCAGAGGTACCGCCAACGTATGGCAATGTCTTAAATGTCATCTCCATTCCCTTAGGGCAATCTTCCTCTGACAGAAAAAAATGCCATTTACTCCTATCAAATCAATTGTCCTCATTTCATTTCAGAACCTGTAAGGTTTACCTGTGTCTGTACTGAAGCTCATCTACTCAGGCATTATTATCTACTGTGTATTCGTGTCTCACTCGGCACAGAAAGACTCACCTAAGTAGATGTCACTGCAAAAACACACATGAAAAAACAGTGACTAAAATGAAAACATCAAAGCCAGGCTCTTCCAATCCGTTTTAAACTGCTGTCCTGAGTTTTGTAAACTACTTCATATTTCCTAATATTCTCACAAGAGACCAAATTCAAATACTACAGTTCTTAAGTATCCCAAATGTCACTGATCAGTTAGCTGCGTTAAAATAAAACACTGTAAATCTCACTCATGTAAACTCATAACCTTAAATCCTAAATTGCAATTCAACACAAAACAAAAATCAAACTGATTTTTATTCTTAAATACCAGAGAGTTAGATTTGTTTGTCTACCAGGAGGACACTGGGATTTTCCATTTGCAAAAATTAAAATCCTTCAAAACCAAGGACTACATGAAAATGTAGACAAGTCCATCAATGTAGAAGATAAAAATGGCACCCTGGAAGCCTTGTACCAATTCAGTGACTGTGTTGCTTTGTACAAAAGGCTACATTTTTCCCTTTTCCATCTTTCAAAAATGCAGAAGGAACTAGAGATTCCAGACGGCACCCAGCTAAACATGTCCTGATCTCCTCAGCCATGCTGGGGGACTTCCAGGAAAGAGGAATAGAGAGGCATCTATCTCAGAAGCACAGCAGTCATCTTTTACAGCCTGAGCTTGCACACACCACTGCCAGACATAATAAATCCAGGTAAAACAGAGTCCAAGATAACCCACATTAAAAAGTGTTCATTGAACTAATATAATCTACAGTGAGTGTGGAAGGCTATTTAAGCATGAAGCCCATGACTGCCTTGCTAAGTGCCTGCAAGCTCTCGGATGAATAGAAGCAGAGTTCAATTTTTCTGCAAGATTTTAACATCAAACTGCCCGGTATTGGATTTTGAATGCTTCAGACTCCTTATGTTTATGAATTTTTTATAAATGTTACTTAATATGTAAGTGCTATGAGAATGTACATTAGGGTTTCTGATGGATATAAGCAATTTTCCTGTTCTCAGACAATCTGAAATATAGAGCCAGTCTTCTGCCATACGGCTTACTCTCAGCCCTCATGCAACACAGGTCTCTTTGCCCAGCAAGATTTCATGTTTTCACCACCAGCACCCATTCATCCCGACAGCTTCCAAATCATAGAAGCATGGTAGAGTTGGAAGAGACCTCTGAAGGTCACCAGGTTCACATCCCTGCAATAAGCTGGCACGTCTTCACCTAGATCAGGTGCCTCAGAGCAAATGTTGCTGTCCAGCCCAATCTCTGATATCTCAAGGGACCAGGGACCTCCTGCATCTTCTCTGTCCCCCTTGTACCCTCTCTGTTCCTGCTATTCTGGCCACCACACAGCACACTTGTCTGTTCTTCATGTTTATCAGACTTAAAATTCACTGCGACAGTGTATTAACAAATATAATGCTGCTTGTTTTGAACCTATTCTGCCTTCAAATAATGGAGAATGAAGATGTCTGATGCAGGACTATCAGAGACAAAAACAAAATGTAGAGAGTAAATTAAATGTTAAGAATGTAAAAATATACACACTAAGCCTAAGGATGAATAGAAAGTCACATGAAGAAATAACAGAAAAGTAAGGACATGCACCCAAATTTCCATCTCCTGATACAGCCTTTCCAAAGAGAATAAAAAAGTAAATGCCCTGATTGGAAATTTTCCATTCTGCTTTGTGCTCTGGATAACCCACATATCTTCCAAGGAGCAGAGGAAAACACAGTGAAGAGAATTTAGCATAAGTTTCAGCAGAAGGTTAAAGGTCTTTGGCCTTTGTAGCAGAACATGCTACAAAGCAGCCAGGATAATTATGGAGGAGGGAAGGGAGTCAAGATTCCTCCTTTCTAGGTCACTGAAGGACACAGCATCCCCAGAGCAGACACATTTTGGAGGCATATGAGTAGAAAAGAACTGTGTTTGCAAAGAGGCAGACCCTGCAATCCACCTAATCCATGTTTGCCATGTTCCTTTGAACATGGGCACAGAGGGCAGCTGTCCTGAGGGCGATGCACACGGTGATACATGTGGTGACATATACAGGAAATGCTGATTTTGGTGCCAAGAAGGTTCCACAACATCAGGTAATGACAGCTGAATTTAGGCACCCCTTCTTAGTATGTGTGGTCCTCACTGAAAATGCCCACTGAAATTAAGGGCTAGCAAAAAATCAAAAGAAATTAATAAATTAAATAAATCGGCAGGCAGAGCCATAACCTGTATGCACTGGACAGGTGACAAACATTGCTATTTTAAAATTATTGTCAACATAATTGAGCAAACCTATATAAAATAACAAAAATGTCACTCCTTGCAAGATTCATCTGCTATCATTGTGTATCATCATCTATAATCAACAGCTTCAGGGTGTTGCTGTACCTTGCTCTTAGAATGGAAAGAAAATTACATAGCCATGGAAAAAATAAATATTACCCAACAGTTACAATTTTTAGGCCTTTTTATGCAGAATTTCTCTTTTGGATGGAAGTACAAACACCTGCTTCCTTTTCCCTAAGCTGCCTCCTCCAAGAACTTATCCTCCTTAAGAGATCTCACTGCCAACATCAAAGAAAGTGGCTGCTCTGCCTAGTCAGATGGCACTTCCATTCTTGCCCAAATGAATCTTTATTTTCTTCAGGCTTATAGAAATCTAAAGGTTTGGAGGAGTGTTCAGGAAAATTGCCTGAAAACATCATGCAGTGTCAAAAATAGCCTGAATCAGTGTTGCTGGCATTGTCTCGGAAGGTCCCACCATCCTCTTAAGCAACCATGATCTAACAGATGCTGCTGTATTATTTGTGCTGATAAGAAATAGCAGTTTTGTTATGTCTGACATGTGCCAGAAAATCAGACACTTGGCATTCAGAGGTATTTAACAACACCAAAATGAAAACAAACTTCATCAAGAATATGCACCTCCCTCAGTGGGCTACAGCAGCTCCCATTAAGGGTAACCTCTGCAATCCTTGCTGTGGTGAATATGGTCCCTCCAAAAGCCAAGTCAGGCAGTTTATGCTTTGTCTCTGCTGCCTTTGTGACTTTGAAACTGCAAGAACAGCATTTATGATAGATCTAGCTCTTGGTACTACTGCTCTGAACCAAACCATTCTTGTCTCCAAAATCTGGGAGTACTAACTGACTTTTCTAATAATTCTTTTTTTTTATTTTTTTTTATTTTTTTTTTTTAATTACAAGCTTTATGCTGGGCTTTTCATTAGCAATGAAGATGCAAGCAGCCTTACATTACAGAAAATTTGTGTTGTGATCTCTTTCTCACATAGGTTGCTCTCATGGGTCCCCCACTGGAAAATACTACTATTACCAGAATTGTATAGCAAATAAGATCCTGATTTTACCAGCAGAGTCAAAAGAACTTCTAGCACAGCAGAATTAGAATGGTATATGTATTTAAAAGCAAAAAATATCCATTGTGTTGGCTATAGGTCAACTTTTGCTTTTACACACTTGTTACCTGTCATTTAATAAAAACCAAGCTGTTTAGGGTGGTTTGTTTTCTGAAAAAGGTAAAAAGCACCAAAAAAATCAACATTTTTTTAATATTAGGAAAGAGAAGCTAGACAAGCTTGAGAGGTTTTGCTATTACTGAACTGGACCACAAGATTAAAAACTAGATTTTCCCTGATAACAGAAAAGACATGCACCCGAATTTCCATCTCCTGATACAGCCTTTCCAAAGAGAATAAAAAAGTAAATGCCCTGATTGGAAATTTTCCATTCTGCTTTGTGCTCTAGAAAACCCACATATCTTCCAAGGAACAGAGGAAAACACAGTGAACAGAATTTAGAAATTCTTTAAATTAGAATTTAAAGAAATTGAAGCTCACATACAATTGTTAATACTGAGTGTCCACTAACATCTATCTGAAAGTGAATTGAGGAGAATTTTGTAAGGCTCTTGGTATGAAAACTAGCAAGAGGAAATACGTTAGGTGATGCCACTTATCCAGGAAATTTTAAGTGAGCTTTTGTCTTTCTTCTGATGGATAAAGCTTCCAAACGACAATTGTTCTTCACAAAATTACTCACCAAATGTGACTATGAGCACAAAAATTGCTTATGCTTGGGATAATATGTGGCCAAAGTATCATTTTGCCTTTGAATTTGTTTCCTAGTTCTGAAATGAGTCCATGATAATCTCAACTAACTCCAGTGACCAGATCATCTTTCCTCTGTTCCTCAGACATCTGCCAAAAATCAGTGTTTCATGGTGCTCACACAGCTGATGGCAGCAGTGAGATCACTCTGCAGCTGCTCTGTTCATAGCTATGGAGCTCCCTTTGAGCTCTTGCAGCATTCCTACAGGATTGCTGTTTCTCTGCTTTTCCCCCCCAAAAGCTCCAGTTGCATTTTCCAGCACAATCCTTAATCTTTTCATCTCTACAATTAAAATGGGAAGCAAAATAGGTCAGCTATTCACATAATCATGGCTATTTAAAGCTTGTCAATCTCTCTCACATAAACCTACCTAATTTTCCTGCATGCAGTTCACTTTAATGGAATATTATCTGTCAAACCACAGATTTACAGCATTTTTAATTCCCTTTGTTAAAGGAAACTGGGAATTCCATTTTTTTGTTTTAATGACATCTAAAATTTTCATCACCACCTCAGTCTGTTTTTCTTTTATGAAAATTGATTGTATAAAAGAATTGCAACAATACAATCCCGCAGGCTTGAATTTTACTTGCATAGAATTATTGATAAGAACAGTGTAACATGTCCTTCTGATAAAACATGCTTTTTTCAGAACGTGTGCTTATTCATTTATTAGTAATGATAAAAACAGCCAGGAGCTGTATTTTTTATGCCTCTGTGTAAAGAATGAACTGCCTCAAGGCTAAACATCTCCTACAAAATGTCTTCCCCTCTGGAAAGTGGCAACATCTTTATGCTAATGATTAAAAATATTCCCTGGATCTAGTTTGGAATTTATTTGAAGAAAAAAACCTTTTGCCCCTTTTTTTCTTTGCATATTATCACACTTCATTCATAAAAAAGTGTAATGAATCAAGTGTGCTATAAATCACATTAGTGTGAAACCTTGCAGAATTAACTCCTACAATGTCTAAGGAATATGCCATTTTATAAAGTAAAATGTGTCAAAAGTGTCATATATAATGGAAGGATAGAACATTGAGCCAAAGAATTACAGGTTTTTAGCCATTATTTGAACTGTTGCCTTTAAAAAAATCCAAACAGAGGAGGAAAATCAATATTTTGTCAAACATATAATGTGAATTCCTACCTCATCTCTCCAATTTGTAAACCCAGCAGCCTAGAGAAGTTCTCCCACATCAGAGTAAAAGATGACACTGGCTCACATCTTCATCAGAACATGTTTGGAGACATGAGGTGTTACCTTGAGCTTTTTTACACCTATCTGACTTTATGCACTTCTATTTTGAAATCATATTATAAGTTAATACTCCTAGTTTAGTATTTCTCCTGGATTTCTAATTAATATATTCACTAAGTTTATATGGGCTGCTGTTCTACAGCAACAGATGTCTCCCTGGGACTGTACACATTCCCATTTATCACCATGGCTTTTTCATCTGCAGTTGACTGCAGAAGAGCAAAATATAACTATCAGTACTATACTGAGATCAAACCTAATCAAATCTTTACTCATATCAAAGTCAATATTACTTCATTTTATTTTCAAATAATAGTTCTCATAACAAGTTCTAAGAAATTCACCACATAACCTATCTGCTTAGAGAGGAAAGTGTCAGCTACCAGAGGCATTTTCTAGATCACCTCCTGATAGCTCTAAAGAGAAAGGAATCTCTGTAATGCAGAGCCAAAGGAATCACCACACCTGCCTGCACCCTGCCAGGTGCTGAATGAGGGCTATGGCTAGCTGCTGAAATCAAGGAATATATAATACATTCCACAAAATATCCATTAACAAATAATTCTAGATAAGGTAGTTGGCCAGTTCCTAAGCACAGACTCACGCTAAGAACAATAAGGGCTTCTCCAAGCCATCATGTAAATCAGCAGAAAAGTATTTCCTTGTAGGAATAACTTATTTATAGAACCACTGTGTCATGGTTTAGGGTAAATCTGGGAGAGAACCATCAAAGGAGTTTTTTTTAGACAGCAGATTTTGTAACTGTTACATATGACAGAATCTAAGCATGTATTCTGCTGTTACCAAAACTCGTTAGGCACACAAAGGCTGGAGCCAAAGCAGTATCAGTGCTCTCCAGCACAGCCCTGTCCTGCCTGGAAGTTTCTGATCAGGTCTAATTATACTTATCAGCTTTGCAAAGGCCTTTGGAGAGCTGCAGAAAAATAACACAGCACTAGAACTGTTGTTATTCAACCTATCAACCTTTTCTCTGAAAAAGAAAGAAGGGTATTTTACCTATTAACAACACTATAGATTCATGTCCTTAGGGAAGAACTGAATTTAACTATGGCCTCACATGCTGCAACTATCATCCAAATTTGGTGGAGAAGATGATCCAACAATTAATTTGCCAATAAGCTGAAAGTTTTAAGACTTCCCACTCTACTTTGGGTTTTGTGCATGACTTTGTTCAGCTCCCTACACTACAGCAGACCCCCAGCATAGAGGTCCAGAGGGTCTGGAAGCTGCTCACTCTTACAGATGTGAGCAGCTGTGCCAGCTGTGTTGCACTGCCAGCAGCAGAACTGACTCTCCTTTTCAGCACCCACAGCAGGAGCAGGCAGTCCTAGTGTTTCCCACCAATAACCATCCCTAGCACCTATTTATTGCTAATATTTACATTAGAAGAGCTCTATATTAAAATATATTTCACTATTCACACTTTTTACAGTAAGGAGAGCATAAAAATTTTCTCGTGGTTTGTAATACACATTTCAAACCTGTCCTGTTTCTTAGCTCATCGTCTTGAATGTCACAAGAGTTATGCTTCTGCCACCATTATGATCTGTTAATAAAAGGTTACTGCAGGGAAGATTAAGTTTTCCTAACTTACAATATCTGCCATTTCCAAGAGTCAAGGGCAAAAATACTGTTAGCAAATTTATTATTGCAAACACTTGTACAGGAATCGCTAAACTAAAGTAGTCTTTAAAAACAAAAATAATTTAAAGCACTCACTTATTCCCTAGGATGCATATTCTATACTCTTTGTTGTGTGCAATCAAATAAATCTATTTCATTATTTACCTATTTAGTAGGCTAAATATTGTAATTTCAAACAGATCAGAACAACAAATTCAATGCTTATTTACAGAATTCCTGTTCTATGGGACAAACCTGGCTGCATTTTCATATCTAAATATACATACTAAAATACTGCATTATTTATAGCCAAAAGAGAAAGAAATTCAGGTAAGAGTACTATTTTTAAACAGAAAGGTTTTATTTACTGTTGCTTTATGTTTTGTACAGTCTAGCACTATCTAACATCTTCCAAGAACATATTTTTCTCAGACTTGATGGAATTATATTCTTAGTGTTTTTTCCCCTGGGACACTGAACATAAGCCAACAACTCACCCTGAGCTGCTGAAGTTGAATATTACCTGAAGTGATGCGCTGTCCAAAGCTTGGCAGAAGCAACTATTTAGAAGGTTTTAAGTGTAATGTCTTGGCCAAAAGCCAGCAAGGTCAATAATCACCTGGCCTTCAAAAAACTGCTTGGAATGATACAGAAACAAGGTAGATTCATGCATGTTTTGGAGAATTTGGGCTTAGCTCAAGACTAGATTTCCAGATCTCCTCACTCCAGCTTCATGTCAAGCCCACAGAGTGTGCAGGAGTTTTCCACTAATACCAGGAGAGTTTGTCTTTGGGACGTGTTGATCCCCCACCAAGAGCAGGAGGAAAGCACATCAGACCCCTGGGATGATTCTGGGGACAGGCTTTAATCTTGGCCAAAAGCTGGGTTTCTCAACTCTGTTTGTTTCCAGCTACCTGCTGCAAAACTAGAACCTCTGGAGACGTTAAAAGAAGAATGATAAATGAAGATACATTTCATTATAGGGCAATTCCAAACTGAAGTACTCACTTTGCAGCGTGAAGTCTATGAGACTGCAGTCTTAAATATTGATTTTGTATTTGTTGCCATTGAAAGAAGCAATTCTATTTTTGCTGAATGCAATAAATATGACTTTAAACAGGGTAAGGCCTTTCAGCAAGAAATTTTCCATATATCTGTTTATAAGCCTAAAATTAAAGCCGCTAAAACTGAAAAGAGAAAAAAATAACCAAGGGGGTTTTCAAAAATTTAAAACTCTATCATGCATAAATGGAGCTCATCAGCAAAAGTAATTTCCCTGCAGAAAACACTCCATCTTTTGTTTTATGTAAGTTAGCAACATGAATATTTCATTCCTAGTGAAACTGCCGTTACCCTTTTGCATTTCATAGCTATGCTTGGTGTCTCAGATACATAAGCTTTTTTTTCTCACTTTGCTGCTCAAGTCTATTGCAATTACAGGTTTTGTGTATCTCAAGTAGATAATAGAGTTTGGAATCTGATGTTAGCAGCAACTACATCCTTTATCCCTAACATCCCCTCTAGAAAGTAGATGGGAGGAAGGGAACAAAGGACAAATGACTGCACAGGGGATAATTATTCTCAAGATACCAATCTTCATTTGGAAGGCACGTCAGGTATCATTGTCCTCAAGTAGTTTAGGTTTCTCTCAAGGCTACTGTCAACTTTGGCAAAATTTTAAAATTAAACAAAAGATGGTAAAAACACTTACACTGTATAAACACAATGGCCTGAATTAATACTGAAACTAATTGAGCTGCAAAATTTATTTCAACTCCAGGACACAAATAATAAAAAGAATCAGTACAGAGGGTAACATTGTACTGCTGACAGCTCTTGCACAAAACTGTGACCAAAACAGGTGGCACAAGAATACAGACTCTTGCATTTTAAATGAGTTTAATCTCAATAAGATTAAAAGTAAGCTTTTCGATCAAGATGAAAAGATGAAGATAGACTATTTGACCTATATGTAGTTCCATTACCATTGCAAATTCTCTTCTTAGAGAGCAATTTTATTCTTAATTTTGTTGCTTGGCAGGTCATAGTCTGAGTGCCCGATTTTCTCATTTAGGGCTGCACATTTAGGGCAGCCACTTTACAGGTTTGTTTTTCTTTTCTCCAAGATTGCACATATCTGGAAAACAGTTCTAGCATGGATCAGATCTTCCATCTGATCAGGAACATTCTTTCTTCTTTAAATGCAGCAGGCTTTTTGAACTGTGGGGAGTGAGCAGGCCTGGCTACTGAGGCAAAATATCCAAAGGTGACCTAAATTTGAATCGCACTGCAAGGCAGACCAGCATTCAGAAGACCCCACAGGAAGAGTCTGCAGGATAAAAATCAATCTATAGTGTAAAACTGTAATGCCATAAGCCAGCAAAAGATGCTGCCACTATAGTTGAAAGACCAGCAGGGGGAAATTCATGCTCCAGAACACCTGTGTCTAATCCTGCACAGAGAAAATAAACAGCCACTGTCCAACAAAAGTCATCTGGTAACAAGAAGCATTGCATGTGAAACATGACTCTGAGGATCACTGGGGAAGGTGCAGGTTTCTCTGCTGCCAGATTTCTGAAGCCTTTGAGAGGCGAGATACATTCCAAATTACTTTTCATGTTATTTTAGTTATCTCCTTTTTCCTTCCTCCTTTTTATCCTCTATATAAAGTTTTCAAAATTGTTTATTCTGGGCATGAAAGCATTTGCATAGGAAAGGATTCATAGTAAAGACATCAGGAAAAGAGCACCCTGTGCTTAGAAAGCTTAAGAATTGTCTCAAAGACATGCATCAATGTTTGTACCTTGTTCCATAGTTAAGATCTACAGAGTTAACAAATCTGTCATTTGTGATTTCTGGCAAAAAAAGAACTGCAAAAATTCACCTTTTAACTAAAGTCATCAGTGCTAAAGGGAGAGTTAACCAATTTCTAGGGTGGAAGTTTTAAAACTGAGTGGAGTGGGAGAATGCGTGACATGCTAGAGAATTTACTTTGATATTCAAAGTTTAACTACTGCAAAATCAAAAACTGACTTAGTACAACTGCTCAGTTTTAGAGTAACTTACATGAAAATTATTACCCATCCCTGTGAATCCTGCTCAGTATTAGGAAGTTGCTGATCTTAAAATGTAGCTCCATCTTTGTTGTGGTGATCAACATGTTTGACCTACTTCATAAATCACTGCTACATTTTTACTGTAATTAGTTAAAAAATTATTGCATGCTTGCTTTATTTTACCTTATGAGGTTCTGAATCATTATGGATAAAAATATGCTGAGTTATATTCAAATAGTATTCCATAGGGACCTAAAATTATTACAAATATTGAGGATATTAGCTAGTAAGCCTCATGTCTCTTTAGCTTTCCCTTTCTTCATCTACTCCAAGTTCGCTTTAATTCTTTTGGTGCCCTTAACCTCACTAGTGATTGTAGGGATTGAGAAATTTACTTCACTAGAAAGGGTAGCACTGCCATATAAATACCTAATCACCCGTTACTGGAAATTTCAAAAGGCAGTTGGCAAGAAGGGACACCATAAAACAGTTGCCTCATCCTCTATAAAAAGTTTTTATATAACTTATTGTTACTGGGGGAGGTCCCTTCTATAAAAGATGCTGAAGATATTCCAGAATATAAATACTTAATGATGATCACAAAAGTTAATGACATTTATAAATTAGTTAACAAATGTCACATAGAACAAGATTTTGGAATCCCTATAGATAGCCCAAACTTTGTAGAGGCCTGCAGGGTCTCCTGTATTTCAAAGATCATCAAGCCTTTTAGGTCAACTGTCTTCCCACTATGCAGCAGAAGCTGAACTGGAACTGCAAATTTAATTTTGTAATTGCAGAAAAAGTGAAAAAATAAATATTTCCTTTTTTTTTTTTAGTTTGGGTTTTTTTGGTTTTTGGTTTTTTTTAATATTATAAGGTATCTGTTTTCAACCTAAAATCCTAGACAAAAAATAAACAGCCAAAACTCATTCCTGCATGAAGTTGCTGTATTACATTGCTTTTAAAGATAAATCTGCATACAGGACAAATTATCAGTGAGCATAGGCTCTTGCACAGTAGTGCTTTTGGAGAGAGATGATTTCCTAGTTCCTTCATACTCTGATTTTTGTCTTTGACTGTCATGTAAGAATACAGCCCTAAACCAGTGCTATTTCCTGTATTTTAATGTAAAACATTAAAAAATTGGCATAACTCATAAACAGTCTTATGCTAATACTCAAATTTGTCAGTGACAGCAACAGAGTCTAACTTTGTTTCAAAGTGGTTACTCAACTTGTTCATTAAACCATATTTCAAAAAACAGCACCGTTTTATTATCAGGCTCATATTGCTTTATCCTCTTTACCTTTTATGGTATCACATTTAGCAATAAATATTATGCACAATCATTTAACTGTGTTTTTCAGAATGTAGACTCAGATAGAAACTAATACAAGGAAATTATTTTCCTAGGGAGCTGGATTGTTTCCTAATTGTTTATTATATATGTATTCTCTTGCCAGAAATCAAGATTTAAAATTCCATCTTCTTCAACACTTTAATGTTGTTTGGATCTCTGAAGCATTTATATTTAATTTCACAGCAGTGTTACAATTCAAGCGCTATATTTTAATGTCTGCAGCAGCCAATTGTTGATTGATTTTCTTTCAGGCAAAATGCAAATAAACTCTTAAGAGGTTTGCTCGCGAACCTTGTGTTTGCGTTAATACATTTGCAGTGAATAAATTAAAAGAAGCCCAGATATGACTTTTTAAGGCCCTCTTGAATTTAAAAAACATCTAGTTAAAAATAAATTTAAAAAACACACTATTCAGAACTTTTTCTACAAGAAGTAGCTAGAAACAAACTCACATGAATTTGGGTCATTTCCAGTTTGTGGTACCAACCACAAACCCCAAGAGTGCAGAAACGAGCAGCTCGAGTGGCCCAGCATTTGAGCTCTCCCCTAGAAATCCATCCTCGGCTGTGAAGACATTCCTGCAAACCATATTCCAAATTACCTCGGAGCTAACTGCCCCATGGAGCAGTCCAGAAAGGACAAGCAGATGTTGCCTTCCTCAGAGCATTCACCTTCCTGCCCCTCTCCATTTGTTGTGGTCAGAGGCTGCTAGGAATGATGCACAAAAGTTTGGGATGGTGGGCTTCAGACCAAGAGAGGGAGCAGCCCAAAGTCCCAAAGAGAGGGAGCAGCCCAAAGTCCCAAAGAGAGGGAGCAGCCCAAAGTCCCAAAGAGAGGGAGCAGCCAGACCAGCTCCTCCAGAGCTCAGGAGAACATGCCTCGTCACTGTAAAATCCAGATTCATGGCTCCTGAGACATCTGAGTCTGACCTACACTGGAAGAAATCACAAGAGAAAAAAGGAAAAACCCGAAAAACCCTACATTTTAAGGAGATACCAAGCAGGTCAGCTTCAGAATTAGGCTAGATTGTAAAGACAGTCAAGATGCTAATGGGCCAGGTTTAACAAGTTAGAACAATCTCACTGGGGATAATTTCCATCAGAGAAAACAACAGCTAAGAAGGACATCAACATGTTTTTTCAAAGCACAGATGCATGTAAAAATTAAACTTGGAGTACTGCAAGAGTCTAGATCAGTTTTTTCAAATATCCCATTTGCAATAACACTTATTTTCCAATCAAAAAAGCTTTGCCAAATTATCAGGATTTATTAGGATGAGCTTGGTCTTTCAAATAAAGCAAGGAATTGGAAGTTGGAAGGTTTGGGTTTTATGACACATCTCTCTCTCTCTCTTGAGCATAGCAAAAAAAAATCTAGGCTCCTATTTTTAATGGTGTCTTGTGAAACAATTTAATTTTTATAAGACTCACTAACACCCAAGAGCGCTGTGTTTCACAGAAAGATATTTTTAAAACCTAGCCAATGCATCTGGAAACCACCTTCATCAAAAATACTTCTCATATTTCTCTTTTTTCTGCACTATCTTGCAGCTCTAACACAACAGCAACAAGCCTACAAGAACACTTGAAGAGCAACTCTGGTCTTACTGGTATCAACTGAAAGAAACATAACACTATAATAAACACCAGGTACTGCAGAGACAAGAAGTTTTCAGATTTCAAATCCTGTTGAATCAAATTGATCCCTAGTATATTTCTTTCTAGCTTAAAAAGCATGTTAACTCTGCCTAGATGGCTAAAACTAGTCTTCAGACTTGTATTTACTAAATTAGTTTTCATTTTATTTCTAGACTCAGTTAATTTATGAAAAAATTGTTAGTGATTTTCCATAAGTTTTTTCATCCAAGAAAGCTTCTTTTTGTACTAATTGTTTCCTACTTGGAAATGTAATCATCTTTATAAAAAAATATACATTCCTGTTTGAGGCATAGCCTGAAAAACTTTTACTTCTTAGAGGAAGGAGCAAAAATTATTACAGAAACTATGCAAATTAGTTTGATTTTTTTTTAAGTGAAAGGCATTATTATTTTGAATAGCAGATTTTATAATGAGGTCAATAAATAAATCCTCCGAATTTTATGCCAGATGGTTGTTAACTTTGTAATTTCTGCCTTCTATTTTCATGAACATTAAAATATACTCTGAAAATCAAATTACACTTTGGAGTTTACTGACTGAGAGGATTGTATCAAAAAAATATAGATTCTCATATCCTTGCTAGAACAGACTACATAAAATAAATAAGAGTACCTGGGCAAAGCTAATTCATTTACATGTGAATAATCACAAATCATGGATGAATGCTTGCATATTTTTGCTTAACTCCTCCTTTGATCTTTGTTATAAATGAGAAAATATTTTAATTCTCTATGTTTATTTTTACAAAGGAATATGTATGGACAAATGACATTTCAGTAATATTTCTAGAGCCTCCCTTTTCATTTTGTGCACCTCAATATGCAGTACGAAAGCTTAGAGTTGTTAAGGCAAAAAAAATTCAAAGCAGAAAACTTTCAGATTTAAGCAAGTTCCACCCAAAAAAAACAAGTGACAAGAGAGATATCAAAAACTGAGGGATTTTACATTTTTTTCATAGTCTTTTTATCTATAAGCTATTGAGTGCAATATAAAATAAGAGTACTATAAAATACCTATCTAATGTAGTACCTTGTGCCGTGACCTCCAATATTTCTGGATCAAGTCCCCTGGCAGCCCAGGGCATCTGACTAAAATAGCTTTTGAATTTCATCTCCAGCCTACCAAGATCAGATACAGGGCCACATCTCTCTTCTGAAACCAAATACCAGCATTCAAAAGACACTGGACCTGACATTAAATGAAGAAACAGCAGCTTTGCTTCAAGCAACTTGTTCTCTTTCAGTGTTTGAATTACAATGCTCTAAGTAGCAAAGCTTCTGGGTAGAAAACTGGTCACAGCAAACCCAGCCTGCAAAAACCAGATTGATCACAAATTAAGAAGAAATTTAGTAAAAAGTGGGAACTAACGAGAAAAACACACACATTCTGCAAACTTTCATCTGGGTTCAAAAGGAATCACATATCTGCATCATCAGAATGATCTCAAATGTCAACAGCAACCTTTTCCTTTCATCTGCCTAACTTGCAGGAGAAACGTCTCAGTTAATTTGTGCTTTGATACACTGAAACTCAGGAGCCACTGAGAGCTGAGCACACATTTAGTTATAACAAGGTAAAACTAACTCTCCCATCTCTATCCATATTCTCCCATCTCTTCTTTTCACAGAAGAATTGTTGACAAGAATTACCTCTTCCTTAGTCTATATTGTAGTAACCATACTAAGAATTCAGTCCTAACTGTAAAAAACTCAGCTTCCAAAATTTCAGCCAAAACTTCCTTCTGTCCTTGTCAGTCAAATGATATCACACCCAAATGCTACCAGAATCCCAGGCAAGTGACAGAGGTGACACTTCAATGACATGGGCATCTTCACATTGTTATGAGCTAATATGAGGAAGATTTAACTGCTGTTCAGGAGACAGAACATCTGGTAACATGGGCCAAGTTACAAGCTCTACAGCTTTTGTCTTTCATGATCACCTTCATAATCAGGAGGCTCCAATTTTGAAATTGCTTTGACATCTTTTTCTTTCAATTCTTTACCATGAAATGCACTCCAAAGATTCCCAGTGACATTATTCACCAACGTCTTGACATGATGGAACCGTGATGGGTTTGCATCGCTGACATCTCTAAAGATTTGGAGGAGCATCTCATCTGACATTAGAATATCGTGTCTGTGAATTCACAGTGACATGCAGAAGAGATGGTTGTGATAAACACAAAAAAAAAAAAATTAAAAAAAAATAAAATAAAAAAAAAAAGCCAAAACCAGACTGCTGGAGTGATTAGGAAATTTTCAGCACTATAAAATGGAATAAGGAAAAATAACAGATTTTTTTTTTTAACCTCAATTATTTCCAAGCATTTCAATTAATACAGAAAAATCTTATCTATGTTCACGGACTAGACAAACAAACTACACCCAAAGAATGCAAAACAACAACTCCACTACATGTGGATCTTGTATCAATTCAATTAGGCATGAAGATGTCCAACACTGTGGAGCTTGGTCATCTCAGACTGGAGTTCTAAAAGGCATCAATCACAAAAATGTGTTGCAGATACATGAACAGAAGTACCAAAGACAAACACTCCTGAAAGATTATCAAGCTGCTTGCTTTTATTTAGACTGGAATGCCTTCCTCTTTTAATTATCTGAATTCTGATTACTTATAACTATTATGATTAAATATTAGTAAAACCCTGACCTGCATATTCCAGTCAAATACACACACACACATATATATATGAGCTTGGGGTTTGTTTTTCTTTTAAAACTAAATGAGGGTGACACTTTTCCTCTAAGAATGATAAAGGGAAAAGCCTAATTTTTTGGCTATGACTTTACTTAAAAAGTTCACCCAGGACACAGGAAAACCCTGTTAAAGCTTCCTCCTTTCTCTGAAAAACATTCAGGTGGCAGCTGAGGGCATTTTTCAGGCAAAAGCAAGAAAGTTAAAGCAGTTAACCCCACATCCTGGTGAGTTGTCTCCTTTGAGCACAAGCTGTGGGATGAACAAGATGGGAAAAGGGATGGTGAAAGAAAAGCTCTCATGATGCACTTGATGCACAGCTGTGGGAAGAGCAGGGTCTGCTGGGCATATCCTGACAAATTTTCTGGATCAGCCTGGTCCAGTGGGATATAGGATGGTTTGTATACACAAACATGCTTCAACATGCAAGAAATAAGGGTGTCTCTTCAGTAATCCCCAGCAAAGCACCCCAGTCATGTGAAGAATTTTAGTCAAAAACTGAGAGCATGAGACATCATCTGAGCAAGAGTGCTCACTTCCTCCAGAGGGTCATAATTTCAGATGTAAGACACTAAGGCAAGACTTAAACCCCTAAGCATTTTTTGTGGCACAAGCTCCAATTGGCTATAAATTATGCTGTGTTTACCTGCTTAACACATAAAGCTTATCTATAAATAAAAACTGCTTTTAAAATCCATATTCCTGCATGGCACTGAATTGGAAACTTGGAAGAGCTTTATATTTGTCTTAAAGTTTCATAAGAAAACACTTTCAAGTGGGGCATCTTTTTTGCTTGTTGAGGTTTTTTTGGTGGGACATCAGTAGTTTCCAACCTTCTCTTCCCCCCTAGAATTTCTCAATCACAGCAATAATTTCTTTCTCTGTGACTGAGAGTCCATCATGCACTAGAGATCATCTTTTCTGTGATTTGAAACCACCTACACACTTGCTGTTTCTGAGATTCTTAGAGCTACCTTGGTGTGCAAGAGGCATGAAGCCAGTGAAAGTGAAGTCTCACTGTTCTCATTTAGGTTTTTTTATCTTTATCTTCTCAGGACTGTGGGTCTTCTGGAGGTACACAGAGGAGCACAGGTGGAGCAGTGCCCCAATGCCCTCACACACCAGGGCATCCTCCTGGGCTGTGCCATGAGCAAGACTGGTCCCCAGAGCTGGCAGAGGAAGAGAAATATGGTGGATTTTAGGCCACAGAGCACAAAAAAACCTGACAGCAGTATCTGACGTAATTTGCTGGTTCTGCATAATAAAGAACCCAAAGTGCATAGATTTTACTGTTTTTGAAACAGCCTGTATGGCTTCTGACTACTCTGTGCTCAACAGCACTCATGCAGTTAAAGTCAGGCACAGGGAGACACCATCTACAAAATGCCTCAGAAAATTGTGCTTGTACCTGTCTATGCAGAGGGAAAGGCAAGTGGAGCAGAAATCATGTTTCCTCTATAAAAGGCTCTACATTTATGCAGGAAGAAGTAAAATGAACATATCCACTGTAGCAGATTCTGCTGTTGTGGTGTCTAGGGCAGCAAGAAATTAAAAAAAACCCCACAAGATAAATGTACATGTTTCAGTCATGTGAGCCACTCAGAGCTGTCAGTGTAAAAGATGAGCCCTTCTGCCTTTCCAGACAAGAGATAACCAAGGCATAAGAGGACTCTATAGCTGAACTTTACCAAATCTTTCGACTGAAAACTTTTATTAGAAGGGTGTGGGCAAAGCATTTTGTGTTTTAGAGCCACAGGCCTGTGCCAACATGGAAAAAAGGTACAGGGAAAAGTCAACTACATTATTATAAAGAAGTTTATGCAGGGCAAAGGAATACTTAATTACTTTACCAAACTAAGATATTCATTGCATCCTCCCTTGCCTGCTTCCATCTCATTGAAAACATTTATAAAAGGCTAGAAAACAAATTTAGAGAGAGAAACCTCAGAGAACAGCATTTACTAGCATAAAGGCTGTGAGAAACACTTCTTGATCTGGACAAAAGGAAAATGTTGCACATTCAGTTTTGAAAGTGGTATTTAGCAGCCATAATTTTAACTATTCTTTTTGCTACAATATAAGAATCACAGCACTGAGCAAAAGGCCATCCACATCTTTGTTATTATTAACAAAATAAGTGCATGGCTTAAAGTTATTCGATGCTATAATATTTTTTGTAATCCTAAATATTTTTCCTTTTTCATAACCAAATGACATTCATGCAATGCATATGAAAGTTCAAACTACCACATTATAATGTAAAGATGCTGTGCAACTGAACTTGCTGCAACCAAAAGGTAATAAATAGGGCTCTCAATTCTGCAAGACTGTTGAGATCAATTTCTCTTGATTCCAATGCTATAATAAGAAACTTGGTATAATTCTAAAAGCATTGTTTAGCAGTTTATTTTTCCCAGCTGAGGCACTCTACTTCTCACTTACACAATTCAGTCTAATAAAAATGACCACTATCAATGAGATCCATCACCTCAAACTGGGAATTCTCATTCTAGGCTCCTCAGAAAAGCATGGGACAAAATTCTGCAAGTGAACCATACAGGGGACACCCAGTAACACTGGATAGTTCCAGGGAATAACAGCAAGCCTTTTACAACCACCTCAACAGCTGAAACTCCTTCATGAAAATTTAAGGGGTAATTTAAAATATCAACAAAAACCACAGACAAAATTCACACATGGGTTATTCACAAACAGGAAAGAATCCTCCATTAGTCAGATTAATTGTTCTTTCAAAGTGCCCACACAGCTGATATTGATTTCTGCCATTAGTTAATCAGTGCATCTGTGGATAACCATCCTGACAGGACTACTCTTGCTGCTGTGATGTGGAGATGATTGCCTCTTCTAGTAATCATATCCAGTAACTCAAAAAATAAAAGTAAAGTCACCTTGTAATCAATCACTGCTTTAGATTTCTTTCTCTTTATCGTAGATTAATACCACTGTGACCTACCAGCACTGCTCCAAGTGAAATACAAGAAAGCAGCCTGCAGCATGAACACAGTTTGACTTGCATACTTGTAACTTCTTTCAAAATCTGGACAGAATATTAATGTGACAAGGTAAGAAGCAGCTGAGCATGTTAAAGTGTTAATGCACCTGTCTTATTTCATAGAAATAAAGTGACACTTTTGGATGGTTCAAGTGGGTGAATAACCCACTATGAAAGCAAAACCTTTGCTCTGCCAGCTTATGGCACAGGAGTCATAGTGGGTGTTAATAATTGAAGAACTGCATTTGTACAATTGCCTGATTTTTCTGTGTCAAATTTTCAGCAACAATGGAATATGAAATAATTTAAGTAATGGAGAGTTAAAAAAACCACTCACCTAGTTGACTGAGTATAAATGACAGAACGGTTTGGGTTGGGAGGGGACCTTGAAGACCTTCTGGCTCCAACCCCTTGTCATGGGCAGGGACATTTTCCACCAGATCAGGTTGCAGCTTAGACATAGCCTTGAAGTCTCATAAATGCCTCACTATCTCATGATGAGGTTCCAAGTGTGCCTCATCTAAAAGTAAATTATTACAAGGAGGATGCATGCTAAATTTAAACATAGCAGGAGGTTATCCAAAATGCTGGAGTTAAGATATATAACAGCACAGTATAGTCTGATGGAAAATTGAAATGTTGAAACAATTTTTTTTAAAGCCTTTCCTTAAAGTTAAGCTCCTTTCCTGGCTCATGAAAATTGAGTAATATTTCACATCTACAGTTATTTGTGATGATGAAAAGGAGTTTGTCTGCTGACAACCTGTCCATTACACAGGCATTTCACTAGGAGTGTGAGGGAAGGAAGACAGTGAAGTATGCTTTAAGTGAAAATAATCAGGTCTCTGCACATTCTAAAAGAAGGGCTGATTATAGGGTATGCATGTGTCCTCATCAATTGGTCTACCATAACTGAAAGTTGCCCAAAAATGAGCTTTACTCATCCCACCCCACAAAAATTCCACTGTTACAACACATCAAAATAGCAGACAAAAGTCCCCAAGACAGGTTATAAATTCAGCCTCCTGAGAGCTGGAATTCAATTACATTTGCTTCTGAGAATCATTTTCTTTAGTAGAATATAACACTTGTGAGCCAGCACAGCAGCATTTTCAAATCAAAGGTATCCAGCTTTCTGCTGAAAGCTGAAAGTTTCTGTTTTCAGGTGTTTCATTTTTTCACTCAGAAGTCAAAACTGTCTGTAAAAAGCACACATTTCTCACACAGAAAATAATTTTAATAAAGAAAATAGCTTCAACAGATTCCTTTGGGCCATTTCTATAATGACTTCATGCTGGTTTCCCTTTTTCAAAGCAACAGCATGAAACCTCAAGGTTCAGATCTAATACTGCAGAGCAGCCTCAGCCCCACTGATTTTTTCATCACAAAGTGCACCCAACACAGCCACAATGGCCAACCTCTCATTAATCATTTAAATCAACAGTCAAAATTTAAAAAAAAAATAATTAAAAAGAAAACTCTCACTTTCATTTCCCCCTCCCTCTTGGTGGAGCCTTCTTACATGTGGATGCATTTGAATTGCAGAGTTTTATCTCCAGTGACAAATCTGTTCTACCTTGGCTGCACCAACATCTCAGGCACATGCTATTTCTTTCATTCATTTCCCTGGTGCTTTTACTCGGTACCTAATGCGCTGTCAGAATCACAGAACCCATCCATAAGTATTATGTGAGGAGCAGCTGCTGGATATGCAAGCACACAGGAGAAATGAGCTTTCATTCTTGCCTTGCAATCATTTACATAGAGAATATGATCCCCTTTAAATTACTGCTTGTCATCTCGTTACACTTGATCAGCTGAAGGATCATTTTATTGAAACTGGGAGAAAGAAAGGAAAAAGGAAAACTACCAGCAATTTGACACTCCTTTATACTTAAAGAGTTTGAAGGTTTGTACAGTTTTATATTCAAACTGCTAGACTTTGTGGTGGTTTCTCCTCTTAGAAGAGTATTCCTTTGATAGTCAGACAACTTCTATCTTATCCCTCCAGGCTAAAAATCTCTATTTCCATTACTTCCCTGAGAAAATTAGAAATTCTGTATACCACAATATTAAGTGAAGAGGTGTTTCTTAAGCAGTTACAACCTGACAAATGCCTTAGCTGTGGGAGAACTGACAAAGAAAAAGTCTGCTTCTGGAGGCTGGAAGAGCCCACAAAGCCTGCATTACTGACATACAGCTTCCTGCCATAAATATTTTTCACATCAATATTTGTCTTCAAATGAGTTCTCCGAGAATTTAACATAGAGCTACACCTTGACAGGATTCATCCTAAATCACATCTTTGTCTGCATTTCTTATTTCAAAGGAAATCCACTTTGCATTAAAGTGGCAAAAGGGTATGATTTAAATTCTTAACACAAGGCAATTCACAGATTAAATAACTGAGCAGCATATCTTTGTCTGTAAAGGTTTTACAAGGTACTTGCCATTGGTGACTAATACTGAACACACACTCTCATTAAAAGAATAAATCATATTTCTAATTAATATTTCCCAGTGTCTTTAAGGTGGAAATGTTGGCAGTCAGGTGGAGTTAACTTTTTCAGTGATATTACCATCTGTCAAATCTGCCAAAGACAAACCACTGTCCTGTGATGTGATAGAAATAATAGAACACATTTTACCTTTGCTTGACAGAAATTTGAGTCTCCCAAATAACAGCAAAGAGAAATGGGCCAAATTCTGTTAACTCTAATTGGTACCTGCAGTAGCAGAATTCAGAGGATGAGAGCAGCTACAGGATATGGCTCACAGCATTTTTCATTTTCATCTGTGTGACCAAGATGAGCAGCACATAGCACACCAGAAAAACCCTAAAAACCCAAACTTACACTTTTTTGGGTTTTTTTTCTACTTGAAGAAATGCTCTTCAGCTATGACCCACTACTTCTCTGTCCAAGAAAACTAGACAGACTACAACTCCAGCAGGTTAAAATTTGCATGTAACTGCCTGAGAAATTTTGATGAAAGCTGACACTTCTTTGGGTCTTCTAGTTGAAGAAATGCACATTCTAAAAGAAGGGTTGATTATAGAGTATGCATGTGTCCTCATCAATTGGTCTACCATAACTAAAAGTTGCCCAAAAATGAGCTTTACTCATCCCACTCCCACAAAAATTCTGCTGTTACAACACATCAAAATAGCAGACAAAAATCCCCAAGACAGGTTATAAATTCAGCCTCCTGAGAGTTAGAATTCAATTACATTTGCTTTTGAGGATCATTTTCTTTAGTAGAACACAATACTTGTAAACCCAAACTGACACTTTTTTGGGTTTTTTTGTACTTGAAATGCTCTTCAGCTATGATCCACTATTTTTCTGTCCAAGAAAACCAGACAGACTACAACTGCAACAGATTAAAATTCACATGTAACTGCCTGAGAAATTTTGATGAGCCTGCAACTAAATTGTCAGGTTTGGTTGAATTAGTACTTAGAAGACAGGACAATACATATTAGTTCTGAAAATGTTCACATTTTTTAAAGGCTATTTCAGAAATGCTGCAGTTTTTAATGCAATATTTTTCATAATCCAAAATTTAGGGTGAGTTATCTGGTGCTGATTATTTTCTGACTTAAGGACAAAAGTCCTAATTTCTCTACCAGGGAGTCTTTGCAATTATGTGATCCAGCTGGCCCATCACAACACAATCAATAAGAAAAGAACGCCCAATGAAATGAAAAGTTTGGAAGTCCAGCATAAGAATTATTCATTCAAATTACCCAACAAAATTATTTAAAAATGGAAAGCCTTCAAGGAACATCACTATTGACAATCTGGTACATTTTCTGAGCACTATATTCAATGTGTAGAAAAGAGACCAAAAAACTGAGGTCACATTGTTTAGAAGAATATCATAACATGGAAAGCCATTTTCCTGCAGGAGCCTAAACAAAAGGGCAAAAGAACTTTTGTTTTGTTAATTACTCTTGTATCTACTTTTTCCACTGTGATGGAATGAGCGTTTCATTCATTATTCATTGTATTTTTTCAAGCATTGCACCCTTATTTAAACCTTTTATTTCAAAAGCATTTTATGTTGAAAAATGTAAGACAAAAGTCCTACACTGTCTTCACAAAAATGACTCCTGTGATCTTCATTGAAGTATAGTAAAATCAGAAAAGAGAGTTATTTCCTCATCATTTTGGAAGATAGATGGCCTTCATACAGAGCAAAGTCTCTAAAAGCCTGTGGCTACTAAACATTTACACTACACCTTCAGATCAATATTACTCAGATTAAACCCTTTGAGTTTAGGCATCAAGGCTTCTTTACAACTGCAGAGTACAAAATGCACTCTTACAGGGATGCTAAAACACAAGTCCCCAAGAAGCAAACATGGATATTCCTTCACAAGGCACTAGAGAAATCACTGGGTCATAATCTATGTCACAATATGCATAGCAGAAAGCTCCACAGATATATTTTATGAAAACAGAGGTTTTGTTTTCTCAGCTCTGCCCAAATGATATAATCTCTCTTGACAGGCAAACTATTACAGTCAACTTTAGAACACGCTTCTCTCTAAAGTTTTAGCCTATTACAAACAGAAATTTACTGATATTTCATTTTCTAACACTGTTACTGTATTTGTTTTACTGGCTTTGTTATCTTCCCGGTCATCTAAAACATTTTCCATTAAAATTCATGTCCTTTCCTGCATTATCTTACATCTCATCTGAACTGGAAGTATGCTGCCATGACAATCACAGCTGTTGTCAACAGCAATGCCATGTCTTTGGGCAGAAAAAGCCTGTGAAGGAAAGCACACACCAGCAGCACAGCAGAAAACCAGCTCACACATCAAATAATTTGTGAGGAATATCGTGCATAGGCATGTGCAAGCAGTCATCTCCCAGACCCTGCTTCTCACAGCTCCCACCAGGTGGGAACTCTTGTTTGAGAGAGGCATCTTGGCTGATGATGAAGGGTCTGCATAATACCTTTTTAAAAATATCTTTTCCTTTCTTTAAAACTGTAAGTCAATTGCTGCAGAGTTCCCTGACTGACCAGGAAACATGGGGGGGGATGAATGATGTGCTTTGAAACTGCATTCTTCACAGTTCTTAGTTCCTGAGGGCACTAGCAGGTTCTGACAGACCTGCCCCTCTGCCAGAGGTCCAATGAGCTGCTCATTTACCAGCTCCTCCTGGTCCTGGCCACACTTCCTGGACCAGAAGGCATCCTTTGCCTTCCCAGCCATTCCCTGGGCTGTGAATCCCACCTGTCACCAGCCCAGGTAGTTCACCAGACAACTTATGGCAACAGTTCTCTGGTGCTGGGGTCACCCCCAGACCCGCCTTGTCCTCCTTCGGGGCAGCACTGATGCGTGTTCCTGTGCTGTAACCCTTGAGAGCACTGACAGTGTTTTTAAGAGAATTTTTCCTGGTAAGAGAGCAAAAACGCCACTACTAGCTGAAATTTTGCTACAAAATTACCCCTGATAACAGATCCAAGGTGAAGTTCCTAGTCAACATCTCCAAGGCAGCTGCTACACTGCTGTAATCCTGAATTAAGCACAAGCGGAATTCGACCCCAAGATTTCTGTATCTCTGACAAGAGGCCAAGTCAGCAATGTTTAATATGTGCATGCATCCCTGTGCACTTACACATGCAGATTTTCCTGTTCAGGTTTAATTTTAGGATATAAGTGGAAAGCTAGTTCCATACCAGAGAGAATTTTGGTGTTTGGTGGTGCTGACTGGGGCTTTTTGTACTTTGGGTTGGGGAAGGTGGATCTGAATCTGAGAAAACAGATAGAAAATTCAAAGTTCTCACAAGAAGGAAATGGGGAAAAAGCCTTATATCAAAGGGGGTTAACCCACAAGGAGGAGCCACTGCCTGACTCCAATTTACCAATCTCTGCCTAGTCAGCAGACTAACAAAAACTTCAAAGGAAAACTCAGCAGGAAAACAGTCATACTTTCCAAACAAGTAATTTCAAGTCAAGCCTCCAAACTGAGATTAGCTCAGTTGGTTAGAGATTGGTGCTAATAAGGACAAGTCTGTGGGTTTGATCCCTCTGTGGGTCATTCACTTTGGGCTTGGTCTTGACAATCCTTGTGGGTCCCTCCCAAATCAGAATATTCTGTGATTTCTGTGACTTTTGTTGAAATCCAGTCATTTTCCTTCACTTTACCATTTTGAAAACTTGGCAAATCTCAGGCAAGACATCTTTCATTAAAAACAGTGAACGTGATCCTGTGAGAAATAGTAGCACTTTAAGAGAAGTGACCTTTCTATTCTCTGCCTCATCTTTCATCTCTAGTGCCTGCCATCAAATATCTGGATGTGTCTGCAAATGTTGCTTCTAGGGAGAGCACTGTGGGGACAACCTTTCAGCAGCACGCCAGGCTGTAAAATGGATGAGAGGCCAGCCAGGGCAGCACCGAGTGGATCCTGGCTGAATGAGTGATCCCCACCCTGCAGCTTGAGAACTGCCATTTGAGAGTACATCCCCGATGCCTCCCTGGAAATCACAACACTATGGAAAATACTCCAGCCTCCTCCAAGGCTACAAAAGTAACAAGGGGTCTATATGATCTATTTACTCTTTCATCCGATTTACAGAAATGGCTCTTGACAGGAGGCAAGTTGATAATAAAAAGCGAAGTTTTATGGCTCTCCTTTCAAGCACAGCTTTAGATGTTGTCTCTCTCTTCTCCCCTCCATTAAGTCACAGATCTAAGGACTAAAAAGGAACCGAAGAAGTGGCAAGATCTAACGCCTGTTGGACTAAATACGTAAATTATGAAATCAAGTCTCAGAACTGGGAGATCTTAACTCAGACTACTGGTAAATCAAGAAAGTGATGAAAGCAGCACCCCCCTCTAGGAAGGGTGCTGATTTTAGCTGTGACATTTCTAGCCCTCAGAAGTCTACAATATTTTTCATATAAGATCAAAGAAAATGCATTAATATTTGCATATGGTTTGCTGTATATTTCCTCCTTCTATTAGCAGCTCCCTTACTCCCCAACTTCAAACGCTGGATAATACTGAAATCTTTAGAGTAAAGGAAACAAAAAACCTTCCAGTTCAGATAACTAAAATGCACATTGAAATTAATGGGAATCATTTGATTCCTTCCTGTGACAGAACAAAAATCAGACATTTTCTGGAGAAGAAGCATCTTTAATCTCCCAGGTGAAACAGGAGAGCAGAGAAGTGTGATTCCATAATGAAAGCTTTTTTGTTATTCTCACATTTTTTCACATGCAATTTTTGCAATGTTTGTTTGTTCAACTCTGATTTGGCTTATGTCATTTAAATTTCTTCACCAAGCATTTTGCTTTTATTTTAGTACAGTTTTATGGTAATTAAAAAGAAATTGTCATATTTAAATGTTTTCTGCATGATTGGCATTAGAACATTCAGCACAAGGAATTAATGAGAGTATTGAATTAAATGTGTCAAATCATCCAATTTTTAAAACCTCAACACAACAAACCCAAAGCACAGAAGTTATTTTGTCTGCATAAATGATGTTCAAAAGATTAAAGAAGCTTTGTCATATGGTGCTTTTTAAAATCTGGGGTGGGGTTACTCTTTTCTGTATCTCAGGCCAATAATGAGGGCTTTTATTGATGTTTATATTTTTCTATTGCTTCACAGTGCCTTGCAAGAGGCTTAGTGTAGGTGTCTTCAGTTGTCTACCTCTACATTACAGAAATGAAAAGACCTTCCACAGTGTAAATAAGCAATCAAGTCCTTAGTGAGGCTGCACTAACACATGATGGCAACCTCACTTCTCTGCCCAGTCTGTTTCTTGTGCAGCCAAAAAAACCCTCACAGCTCCATTCAGCAAAACCAGAGCTTTTATCCATCTAACCATCAACTACCAGACTAAATTCCAAGCCATGTAGAAGTGATGAAAACATAAGGCAGGAAAACCACCGTGATTGCTCAAAGGATCCACTACTACAAAAATATTCCTGTTTGGTCAACATAGGTTATTAACAACTGAGTTTAATATTGAAAATCTTCCAAAGGGCGAGTTGCAAGATTAAAACAATGTGTTAGGAATTTAAGTCAAAGTCTTGGAGAAAAGTCAAGCTTTTTACTTGCTCAGCTACTTTCTGCCTGTCAGAATGATGATTCACATTGTTAATCTCTGTTTTTCTGAAGACCCAGCAAGACTATCCACCACAGAACAGTATTTGTGTGCTTCTGGAAAAGGTAAACCAGCTCAAACAGAAGGCAAAATTGTCCTGACAGAAAATCTAGCAACTTCACTCCTTTTTTTATTGCAATATTGCACACCTTTTTTACTGAGAAAAGAATTCACCTAACGTAAAGGATTAATAATTCGCAGATGTCTTCGGAGAAGGCTTAAGCATCAATATTTGTCAGTTTACAACCAAAAACCAAAGGTCTAATCAGAAAATTTCCTACATTTTGAATTTTGGTTTAGCATACCACCGCCAACAACCAATGTTATTCATTCATTACCAATTGATTTACAGAAGTAAAATTGATCAGGCTAAGTTTATTGATGGAATTCCTATGCAAATACGGAAAAACCCATTATATTTCCCTATCATCAATGGTAGATCAGTGAAAGTTCAAGCAAAAGCTTTTCATTAGAAACAGTGCAATTTTTTTATCTCAGTGCCTTTCCAAAAGTATGGATAATAATTAAAGCTGTATGACATTAAGTACACCAGTTAAATCAAAAATCCTATTACATACTTAAGAAAAATTAGCTGTGGAATGACGTAAGACACAGCTTTCAGCTCTTAACAATTTAGGAGGAGTTTTTGTTCACCCATTCACAAAGTCCAAATTATACATAATACTGCTAAACTTCATCCTTCTCATTAATCTTTTGAGGATTGCTCTCAGGAGACTGGTAAGGAAGCAGGGTATTGTGGGTTTTAATGTTACAGTAGGGGCATCCATAGCAAAATAAAATAGGTGGCATGTCTGAATGTGAAGAAGCATAATGGGAACTAATGAAGTACCACATTTTAATGTCCTTGTTTCAAATTTGCTAAGAGCAGCAAAAAAAAGGGGGACTGCATTTCTTTTCTATAGGAATGTATATAAGGGTTCAGTATGGTATTGGAATACTGCCTGTGATTAGCCAGTAATATTTGTCTTCCAAATGCTGATAATCTGCATTTAGGACTAACCAGGAGTCTGTCATTCTATAGGACAGCATTTCTCATCCTAAATGACTTTGGCCAACTGCTATTCCGGATGCATAGATTTAAGGGGACACCACCACATATATAAATATAAGCAAATTACATATAAGAAAAATTATTTTACATGTTCAAACCCTATTTATAGAAAGCCACAGGAAGATAAACATCTTTCCATCTACATTATAGGGATTTGGGCAAAGTGAGGATTTTACAGGATTTTTTAATTTAACTTCAAGGCAACAAGAACCAATACATGAATAAAAAAACTTTTAAATCCTCAAAGGTTTTTTAAGGCTGCCTACCCACTGCACAGTGAGAAGAGGGAGGCTGGGCAGGCATCCTGGCAGATGGTTTCCCTGCAGAAGGGCTCTCACATGGGAGCGGTGGGTTTCCATGCCCCACGCTGCTGCAGAGCATTGCTTCCCTGGAAGGTGTTAATGGCTGCCAGCAAGGATGCCTCTGATACGTGGGAAATCACGGCCTCTGCAAGCAGATGTGCACGCCAGCAGCTCTTTTTTTTGGAGGAATTAAAGATCTTTAATTGAGTAAAACAGCTCAAACAATGGCAAGCCATGTGGGGAGGCCCAGGGGATTGATTGGAAACATCGAGTCCTGTATTGACAGGAGGTGGATGTGTTGGTGCACGTAGGCAGAAAACCACCAGGAAGCCAGAAAAACAGATGTAGCCTTGGCCTTGAGAATAGAAATAGACCTCCCTGGGTGCGGGATTGAAGGGAAAAAACAGGTTTAAAAGCCTGCATAAAAAAAACCCTCATTATTCATTATTACCCATACTTGCTCTGCTTAGGAAAAGAGGATACAGTCACTCCAGATGAGTATGGATGTGCCCAAAAAATGCCTGACCAGCACAAGCAGTTTCTCCAGGAAAAAAAAAAAGAAAACCACAAAAAAAACCTCAACAAAGCACTAAAGCCCCAGCTAACAGTTGCAAGGAGCTGAAAATAAGAGTTTACAGTGTCCAGCCCACAATGAAAGAATTTATTTCTTCAAATGGTCAAAGGTGGGGTCATTTTCCCATAGCAGACACCAGCCATAACCTCTTGCTTCAAAAACCTTCATTTCCCTCTCTATGGCTGCTTGTGTCTGGAGCTGCCTGCCTATTTCCAGAGCTACAATGGCCACAAGGAGCCTCGTGAGCTTGCTGTGCATCTGCAGGGACAAGCACAGCAGTCCTTTTCAAATGTGTCACGAGGCACTTTGGGATGGGTGGCTTCACCCACTCAACCACAAGTCATATCTCCGGCACTGGGAACTTGGAGGAACATGCAGCAGAGGCACCAGGACAGCAACCTACTCCAATAGGAAGGGTACAGGAGGTGCAGCCAGCTCTGCCTCCCTCCAAAGCACAAGATGACAGAATGGCCTCAAAAAGGCCTTCAAGATCGTTGCGTAAGCAAAGCCTGTCTTGGTCATGGACACTTCCAGGGATGGGGCACCCACGACTCCTCTGCGCAAGAGAAATCAACGTGGTTGAGATTGCAGATAAACAGCAGATACCCAGATTAAATGCAACAAGCAGCCTCTGCGCCCAGGTGTGCGGATGCACAGACAGGCTGCTGCCTCACACACAGCATGATTTACAAATGAGACCATTGTAATGAAGGGGGGCTGCTCCTAAATCAAGTGCTGAGGGCAATAACCCAAAGGAAATTTTGCTACTCATGATTTAAGAATTCACAGGCAGATTTATAAAAAGTAAAACTTCATATGAAATTGGACACCAAATATGTGAGGCGCTTTTATAAACACGAGCATGGGCTGAATACTTCATAACATAAGTAAGGTGTGGCAAATCAGGTCCTTCAAATCCATGCTGCTATTGAAAACCAATGGGGCCTAATAAGAATACATTATTACAATTTTTCCAAGTTGTTTGCTGGGCATCTAACACGTTATGTCTCACTGTACTGCTGTCACATGAAATATTAACAGCAGCAACTACCAGTTAAGCACTAAACATATACATTTGTGGTGCACTTATTCACACCATAATGTGACATGGCCATAACATCTAATAATGCCAGATGATGAGCTTCATGTTCCAAAGCTTGATTTCTCCCTGGCTAAATTCACTAGGAGAGGGAGTAGAGGAAAGAAAAAATACTGGTAAGCTTTCCACTGGATGTACTGTTGACAGCACAGGAACATGTTTATTTTTGTTATTCCATCTGGTACTCATTATAAGCACCACAGTTTTGGATGAGTTATGGCCAGACTATCTAGTTATCAATAAAACATGGGCTTACTGAATCTGCAGCAACATGAGACATAAGTGCAATAATCTCCTGTTTACTGATGGTGTGTTATGCAACATTATTTTTACTCAACCCCAACTATTGGAAAATTAAAACAACTTTGATCACTTTTGGAGGTTCTGGTCTAAGATTTCCATTTGTAACTATCAATTATTTAAAGAACAGTTTTAAAGTGTTCTTAGAGGTTTAAAAAAACCCCAGTAATTTAAGCAGCAATGGCAGATGATTATACGACTTAAGCCTCATATGGAATAAGAAGTCCGTATAAAACAGTCACATTGCCATCTACTGACAGCTCTTTATGAAAAGGCTTACAGTTTTTATTAGCTGCCTGACTATATACTTAATACTCTTTCTCTTGACGACATAGCAGCACAAAAATTAGGGACGTACAATATATGTTGTTGGGTACATCCCACTGCAATAATCCTGCTTCTGTTTGAATCCATCCGAAGCCATTCAGGCTTTCACAGTTACATACTGCAATTAGACACGTTTATTAATGGCATTATTGCTTAGTATTTCATTGGAGGTAAAACTGTTTTCAAGAAAGTAACTACAGAAGGGTATGTTAATAAATCTGGACTGTGTGCACAGTACATAGGGACATGCTAATAGGATTTCCTTAATAACAGCATTTATTTCACTGCCTATAATACCAATCACTGGAAACCACAGTTCCTATTATATTATGTGAAAAACAGATTTCATGTTAAGGACACATCATATCAACTACAGTGTCGCTGATCTACCTGCAGATTAAAAATCTTCTATATTATCTTTATACTGAAGTACATTTTGGCCCAAGACTCAATGCCCTATTTATTCAACCAGCAGCATGTAATTGCACTTTAAATGTAGGTCACATAGCTGTTCTACCTTCCTGCAGCCCAGGTCAATGGATCCTAAAGCTGCCTGTAAAAATGAGGTGATGCAGAGCTCTTCCATGGAAACAAATACACCAAGCTGGGATTTCCTCACTGTAACACAACTAGCTTGTTAATACCTTGCACTAACTCAAGGCCTTCCTTAGTTTCTCAGTGCTTTATTTCCTGCTAAGAATTTCTGCATGCTCTCTGATCCGTGGCACAATGTGATTTTTCTTCACCCTTGCCTCTTCATTACAACATTCAAGTTTGAAAGAAGAAAATGAAACAAAGTAATTGATTGGGTCTTGACTACAATACTTTTGCCCAGCTCTTCATGCCTCCAAATCTGCCATTCACAAAAGAGTTTCTAAAGCTCTGCACTGTCTTTAAGACTTCAGTTTTTGTCATTTCTTGCACTCATTTGAACACATTCCAGTGCCTTGTCTTTTCTGGGAAGTTTTCTTGGCATAGAGAAGAGCCCAGAGAAGGCAGCACCCCACGGAGCACAGGGCATTCGAATGCCTTGTTGGGAAGCCTTGCATCACAGAATTCCAAGTGCCTTCCACAGGCTCGCTCCTTCACCGAAGCAAGGTGCTGGAGAAACCCATCTCCATATCACAGTGCCCGAGGACGAGGGAGTTAATCCAGGTGCCACTTACGGTTCCACGGCACAGTCCATGTGCTGTCACCTAATCAATCAGCAAACCCCGTATTCTTTAGGAAACTGAATGTATTCTCCGCTAAAAAAAGAGCAATACCTCCCATATACCCAAGTTAGTTTCAAAGTATAATAAACAAACAAAGCACACTATAAGCTAGAATGAGAATTTACAGAAACAGGTCCTGACCATTAACTCCTTCTGTACTCAGACTCCAAAAATTTAAATAGGCTAAGAACACTTGCAAAGATACAACAGGAACTCTGTTACATGTTTATGTCCTGTTTCACCACTGGTAAGCAATCCTCAGACCTCAGAGTATCTGGAATTTTTGGATGGCATTTCATAGGACTAGTATGAGTCTATACCACAAATCCTAGCATATCTAAGTATTTTGTCTCCTTTTCCAAATTTACACAACCACTTAAGTATTTTTAGAGCTATTGAGCCATATCTAATTACCCCTCACTCACTGCTATATCTGTAATAACTAAAATAACAAAATGTCAGGATAGAATGACAGGCATGCACACAGCATGAAGGCCCAGGCAGGCTGCTGCAAGGTAATGGCATGTTTGTTTGAAATTCATTTTGTTTACAGACAAACAACCCAACTGCCAGATTTACCATTCTGCAACTCTCTATTTTGTCTTCTCATCCAGGGGTTGCTAGCAATCACCCTGAAATAAAGATCCTGCAATTCAATGAGTGCAGGAAAAACCATGAAAGTTAATCTCATCTCCTGTTGTAAAAGATGTCATTTTTGTAACCAAGTCCTACACAGAGTGAGTTGAAATATACTGCACAAAATTTATAAAATTTCCCATTGCTATCATTTAAGAACAGCCTGAATGGAGATAATTATCTAAGGAACAAATAATTTCCTTAAATAACAAACAAAAACAAAGCTGGCATATGTTTCCAGAATAGGATACCTGCTACCCTAGAGGTCAGCAGCAGATTTCACAAGTTTTCCTTAAATGCAACCATCCTCTCAACTTTTCTTCTTAAAGATTGGGGATAAGCACTTTTACTATTGAGGCAACAACAACAGCCTTCCAAATTTAAATGCAAGTACATTTTTGAGCAAAAACCATATAATCCTTGTGGGAAAAGTAAAACAGCCTATTTCACTAGAACTGTGACTCAAACTCAGAAGCACAGGGAGATAAACTATAAAAACTTTGGACAAGGGTAAGATGTTTTCTCTTAAACCGCACAAATATGGATTTTGCAACTGATTGGGAATAGGTTTTGGTGGAGTTTGGTTCATTGCATTTTAAACCATATACTGATACAGCTTTTGCAGATATAAAACAGTTCAAAGAGTGAAAAGGACTTAGCTAAAAATAAACACTACTTGTGTTTGAACAAATTTCCTGGAGTAGGGTCACCCCAGACTTCCCCACTCCCCATGTTCAGGCTCTGCTCCCCACAGGAGAGGCTGAGGAGCTGGAGTGGCCAAGCAGCATGCAAGGAACACACTCAGTCCATTAACTCCATTCAGAAGTGGAATTACTTTTTGTTTGCAATGCAGAGAACACAGCAGTGATAAATTATTGCTTTAACATTGCAACAGCATCTGCTGCACGCAGCCTGTGGGGCCGAGATCTGGCCTTTGATCTACACATCACTCACACGGAAAAGAACAAGGTAATCCAGATACCTGTAGGACTTGCATGGCTTTGGAGGAGCTAGAAAAATCATACTCTCCAAGAATCACTGCTTTTGATTTCTTTTGTTCTTTTTTAAGGGGTTGATTTCATTTGCTTTGACAAGCAAAAAGGAAAAAATGAGGAAAATGTCTGTTGTAAAAGGAACCACATATATTTGTCATGGATAAACACATAAAAACATACTTACATGCAAGTCATGGCTGAATGAGGAAAGAAAACAGTTAATGATGACAGAAACCAACTTCTGTTACTTATATGAGAGCTTCTCTCAGTTGTTTAATTTTAGAATAATTTCTGTATGGTTAAAAAAGCCAGCAAATTCTGTGGTGTCAGAGTGTCACTTCTGCAGTGCAGAAGGTCATGTCATTCAGTACATTACCCTGGGAGAGCCTCTGAATTAGGAGTTTGGTCTTTTAGTACCTGTAACTCATTAAAAACTGATTTAAAAGTCTCAAGGTTTCAAAGCCACCAACAGCAAAAAATAGAAGTTTGGAGAGTGCATAAGAATGGTGCAGCCCTGAGGGGCTTGTGTTCCTGCTTCTGAAAAATTGCTTTATCATTGTCCATGCTTAAAATAAAAACTATGAAAGAACTTGGCAAAATTAAGCCTTAAAGAATATTTCTCCAAAGATGTTATGAAAAGTTTCAAAATGAAAGAAAACGTTTAATTGCATGCCTTTAGCACCTGAATCTGCATATTCAAAAGAAACAATACAAAAGAGAGGACAACTATTTAAGATATTCAGACACACACACACTAAAAAGTTACTTGGCTTTCAGATTTATCCATACTACAGCATGAAATGCCCTTGGCAGTGATCTGAAGGCACAAGAGGCAATACAGGGTGTAGCTGTCACCATGAATGTCTCATAACACCAGTGGCCAGGACAAAATGCCTTTGAAGGCTGCAATGAGTGACAAGACACTTTAAGAAAAGAGAGGAAAAATCAAAGGGCATTGTCATGGAGTAAATCAAACTTTGTTTTGATTGTCTGCAAGGTCAAGATATTTGCATTATATTAAGGGTTCATTAGCACAGACAACTATTAGTTGTTAAAGGCTCATTTTTTTGCTTTGAAGGTCTAAAATAATAAAGTTACACAGAAAAGCAAAACACTGACCTGCCAAGGGATCTCAACACAATCTATGCCCTGATCTCTTTGTTACAATGAAAATATTGCATATTGAGTAGCTGAAGTAATAAAACAAAGTTCTACTTATAGAAAGCTTTCTACAAAAATTTTGTTAATTTTAAAATGTATTGCATATAATACTTGCTAATATGTATTGCATATAATACTCGCTAATTATTTCAGCACTAACTGTTAAATTTTAGGAAAATCAGCCTTACTTTTCTAATGTAGAAATTGAACCAGCAAATATCCACGTTTTTCCTGAACTGCTTAGGAAGTAGTTTCACGCTGAAAAACTTAGTCCTAACAAATTTTTATAACCATTTTATGCAAAGTTTAGAGAAAGGTGTGATTGTATGACCAAAAGTGTCCTCTAAAAGAATTTACTGCTCTTGTTGGCTCTAAGACACTGCAAAGCAAACATTCACGAAGGTGTAAGAATGAGTTGTAAATGACAAATGGGACAAAATTCACAGTCATGGATTTACTGAAGAAGCCACAACACCTTAGTCATAAAGGGTGGAAAATTGTAAACTGATTTAATTCATCATCTTATGTTCAGTCGTACCCAAGTGGTATCAATCACAGTTTATTAAAAACCAGGAAAATACATGGCACTATGAATATGTCCTTCAGGAGGGTAGGAAGCATCATGATTGCAAATGACTCATGTACAAATCTCAGCCCTAGCTTGAAAACACTGAATACCTAGCAAATCTAATTATTAGACAAAGGTCCAATTTTGCATTCCTGCACCTTCTCAGCTGCACAGCAGACCCTCTGTAACACATCTGCCAACACAGAAATCATGAATCTTACAGCCCGAGTGCTCGGGAGTGCTGATAGTCCTTATGACAAGATTTTAATGAAATAATGCTGTGCCTGTCAGTGGAAAAGAGAAGGAGAATACATTAGACTGACACCTAAAGAATCATCCTGCCAAACACTGCATCCCAGAACTGGAGGTGGAAAGATGTAAAAGTCAGACAGCATAATGTGCTCATTTGTGGCCTCGTCCTGGAGCCAGCAAGAGTAACTGCAACCAGCACCAATTTTCTGCCCAAGGAATTAAAAACACCAGGGTGTGAATAAATTCAGTGCCAGAATATCAAATGACTGCCCACAAATGCATACTCTGAAAAGAAAGTGTTTTCTCCCCATTTCTTTCTACAAAATCACCAAGAGCTTTGATTTGTGCTCCATTTCAAGCCATGCCAAGAAACACGATGCACAACAAACATGAACTACAGACATGTTTACTCTCTTATGCTTCCAGATGTCTCAGTTTTACGTGCCAAATCTGCTTTTTCAAAATACTACCACCTCAAACTTTTCAAAAGTCCACTTCCTTTCCATGTTGTGCTTTGTGGTAGAGAAAAAGCACTGCATTTGGAAGGCATGTTTCAGAATAATTTTGGGCTATTCCAAATCAAAAATTCTATCAAATTTAACATTTGTAAGGGTTCAGTAGCAAAAAGAAACCAAGTGACTATTAAAATACAGCAGAAATATTAAAATTAATTCCAATTCAGAAAAGACAGGAGTTCCCAATAAACATTTCTCTTCTATACTTCAGAGACAAAGGTGTATGCCTCAGGATTGATGAAAAACTCTCCTGTATTGAGTCAGGAATATGTTAGCTAGCAGCTTTTGAAGTCTGACATTTTAAAAATCACATCCAGATAACTGAAGGGTTTTAAAAGAACCAGCCAGGCATCTTTCTAGGCTGTCAGTGAGTTCTGTCACACTGACAGTCTCAGAAGACTGAAGAGTTGCACCAATATGACAAGACAGATCTTTACAAAACTCTCACAGTAATTATTAGAGTAAAACATTGAGAAAAACAAAACATTAGCTTCTAGAAGTTCATTGTATGCACAGTGGTAACTCCTATATCCTCAAATCCAAAAATCAGGATCTTGTGGTCAGTTATCAGTCAGAAGCAGAGGTTTGAAACATTCTTGTAAATGAGTATTTTGTACCAGAATTGAATCAACTTCTTCTTTGTATGCAGTGGAAGTGAACTGAAGCAATTACCTATCACAGTACCAAAACCCTTTCATTCATCCCATTCCAAAGATTTGCCTTGGAAAAATGCTGCTTCCATCTGCTCAGCTTAAATGAAACTTTTAACCATTTTCAAGGATTGTCTCTGCCTCTGGGGTGAGATAGGTCAGCCACACAAACATACCCCTTTGTGTACCAATAATCAGCCAAACTTTTTTCCCACAAAACATCTGAATTTCTAACTAGCTGCCTTTATTTTGGATGCAAATACTATCTCATAGCTACCCTAAAATATAGGATGATAATTAACTCCAACAACATCTACTAGATTAACCCAATTTACACTACTTTATTCAGCTAAAGAGGGAATTTGTGCATAGTGATAAAGACAATGCTCATTGTTTTCAGCACATTTTACATTAGTCTAATCAGCAAATGTTCCCACACCTGCAATTATAAAGTAACTCTATAAGCACTGAAGGAGTATGTAAAATTTTATTTCTTTAAATGACTCAGCTATGAGTATTTTAGAAGTGATGTGTAATTAACTAACAGAACCAAAAGACTGCAAAGTTACTTAAATTGAACATGATGGGTAATCACTAAGAACCATGGGCTCAACTGATTCTTTCCAAAAGAATCTAGTGAAGCTAAAGATTTTTCTCTCATCGATTCATTTTGGATTATTTAATCCTGTAGCACTGAAAACACCAAAATCTTGCCTTCTTGGTTTTTTTTTTTTTCCTTTAGAACTAGGTTCTCTTGTACTAAAGAGTTCTTTGCTTCCTGCACTCCTCATGGGAAAAACCCTAGCTTGAATATTGAGACACTTGTCTTTCTGTCCTATTCTGCTTTCTGAGTAAATCTGAAAATGTTCCATTAAAAAAATAAACCCTGATCCTATGTTTATATCCTGTAAACTCTGTGGAATGTTTAGTATCCAAATATTAATTAAAACAGGACCAAATTTCTGTAGAAATTCTGTAGAAGATTACCATGAAAGGCTAAAAATAAGTTCTGACAGTCAAGAATAACCCAGGCAAATCCTGAAAACCTACCATTTTCAGGTCTGTATAAATTTAGGCACTTGCCAAAAACAGAAAATTTCCCATACCTAGCATAAGACAGATACAGCTCATATAAATAGGAAATGCTAAATGGAAGAGATTGGTATAAGGACAACATGATCACAAAGTTTTTTTACAGACTGATGGTTTTCTATTTTTAAACACATTTATTTTAAATCAGGTTAAATCACATACAATTCTGATACCTTCTGAGGTAGGGCTTAAAGCAAAGAACAAGACTAGAGTACAGAGTTCACATAAGGATTTTCAAGCATAAATGGCAGCACAGAAAAATAAAGATGGGTCAAAAGAGCAAAGTTATAATATGATATGTTTGAAAGTGTGAAAAAAAGACTAAACTATGCAATTTTGAACAAATCTTAAATCCAGAAAAAAATTTGAAAATTAGTTCTCTTTCCTCTAAGTATTTGGCATTCTGACCTGTGCATTACAAAAATCTGTCTTTAAAGCAATTAGATTTTACTGTCTTGGAAACCATAACGAAAGAGCAATTCCTGCAACTTTCAAGTTCAGCCACAGTGTCAATGACACTACAGACTGTGGTGCTCCTCTTCTGGCAGTCTCTTGTTCCTGCTGCACTCTGAAGCTTAGGAAGTTCTCCAGCATTAAGTGCTGTAAGTGCTGTAAAATGGCATCCTTCTGAGTGTGTCTTCAGCTGCCTTTATAAGTTTATTTTGAATGAAAAGCATGCTTACCTGCAAGCATTTACAGAGAGGCTGAGCTCAAACACACAATAGAAAAGTATGTAAATACAAAATAAAACCAAATTACTAAAACCAATCCAGTTTCCCCCTTCTGACAGCAGCTCCCAACAAGGGAAAACCTTCCCTGCCGGGCTAGAGCTGTAAAGTGGCAGCAGTGGGATGCACAAAGGTAATGGTGAGCTGCATTCCCTCTGAAGCCCTTCTCCACCCCTATTGTCCAGTCTCCCATGGAGCAAACAAAAACAGGACTATGAGTGTGGCTTCTGCACTTTCAGTTTATCAGTTCCCCTTTGATATTCTACATCAATGTTTTACATTGCAGGTGCTTGATCCATGTGTCTCTTTTGCATCACTTCAAGATTTCTATGTTTAGTGAGTTAGTTATTCAAGTTTATCTTCTAATAAAACACAGCTGTCACCTTAAAAGCCTTCTTATATCCTTTGGGGTGCTCACTACTCAGAACTGAAATAAACAGGTAAAACCCAAAATTCTGACTGCTTTGCATCCTGTTAAAAACACACATAGCTTATTTAGTTAAATTGTTCTTATGTTTCTACTACACATAAAAGCATAGACAGGTAAAAACACTGCATGCCAGCCCTTCCTTCCCTAAAAGGAAAAAACATTTTCAAAAAGTAAATTCTTTCACACATGCATTCAATACTCACACTTCAAACACTGTTTTCAAATTTTCCTATTGGGAGGTGAGAGCAGAGAGAAAAATAACTCAACTAGACACTAGTGATACACTGAAAAACAAACTTGTCATAGCAAGGGAATTTTAGATGCCAAAGGAGTACCAGCAAATTAAAAAAAATGTGTTGGGAGAAAACAGCAGCTTGTAGGCCATCTTTTGGAAGCTATTGAAACACAAACCATGCTGAGCTCAATGTTTCAATGAACCTGCATGAAACAGAGTCTGACAGTTTTCTGGTTTCAGTGCAATTATAAACAAGCACATTCCTGCATACTCCTTGTCTGGGCAAATGATAGTACAATAACTGCAGGAACAACTGAATGTCCCTGGATACAAACACTCAGCAGGTGTTAAAAATAGAAAAGAATTCATACCTCGGGAGAATACAACCAAACATTTCAGACAACCAAACCTACAAGATGGTAAAATGCAGAAGCAACAGGTATTAGATGACAAGGTCTACTTTAGAGGCAGCCCACAGCTTCTGGACATTCGTGTCCAGGTAAATAAAAGAAGCACATAGCAATAATGCTCAGGCAAAGCACAGTTCACTACAAAGATGTTGATCCTGTCTGATGTTTTTTCCCTACCCCAAGTTATCTTGCTGGTCTTCTACAGCTGGCTGTGAAGGGACACCCTTTGCTTTTTGATTAGCTTTCTTTCAGACAGTGGTGTCTTAAAGAGAAACCCAACTTACTGGTACAGTATTGAGCTTCCCAGCTGACACGAGGAGATCTATTCTGAACCCAGAAAACTTGTTATTGTAACACTCTGTCAAAAAAAAAATCCATGTGTTAAAGGCAGAGTCAATACAAAGCAGGGAAACATCCATGAGTCGCTGGCTGGTGTTCTGTACAATTATTATCAAGGAGCAAGATACAGCCTCCACCAGCAGAACTAAACCAAAGCTCAAAGTTGCCTGTTTCACTGAGATATTTTCTTCAAATTGCTCTGACAGGAAGTGAAGAGCCATCGGCCTGATCTGAAAGTGGCCAGTAAATAATACTTTGCTCTAGTGAACACTTAACTTATACAGCAGAGAGCAAAAGCCATCAAAGCCCATCTTGCTGCCACTTGCAGCGAGATGAACAGGCAACATCTGACTGACTTGAACACTGAGCTGCACTGGGCTGAGTGCCACCTCTTCACACCCTGAGCAGGTAAAAACAGCCACGCTCCTCAAAAAGGCTGCTGTCAGATTTCCAGCAACATTCCTCTACAAGCATTTCTCCCTGAATACATTACATTGATTAACTTGGAGAAGAATCATAACAAGTGGCCCTTTACATCAGTGGAGGGCTGTTTAGGCAGCCCAAGAACAGCAAGTGGCACAGCCCAATATGAGAAGGCAATGTTAGAGAGGATTAAATAAATACAAAAACAAATCATTAAAACCATAGAATGAAATATAAAACAACACTAAAATAAATCTGCAACACTAAATAAATCCCTAGTTTAGATGTTTGCTCTCTCTTTAGAGTTTGGATACTCAGGGAGAGTTTATGTCGATAATAGCACTGCACAGAGCAACAGCTCTTGGTTTTTCTCCCAACAGCATATAACCCTCTTTCCAAAAACAACTATTCTGTAATATGAGCAGTGACTTTCAATGGCAACAGACTCAATTATTCTAGCTGAATATCAGATCCTAAGTGCTAGAAATGTCTGAAGAGCCCTTTGAATGAGCAATGGCTAAGAGACTTCCACAAACTTGAATTAATAGCTAGTGTCAGATATAGTGACAAGGATAGGCTCAGGATTAACATTGGGATGAGTTGGTTTTGGTTGCGTTTCTTTTCTTTTTTGGAGGGGGAAAAAATGGAGGTGCTTGATGCTTTTATTTGTTTGCTTTATAATTTCAAGATCCAGATTGGAGTGTCTGTTCATAATTTTATGTCAGGGATCCAAAAATATACACACGCACATAGTCTACCCCGCAGTGCAGAGAAGGAGAAAATATTCCAAACTCATTACTTAGAAAAATAAGTAACTTAAAACTAATCTGTTACTCCTATCACTTCTTCCTTGCACTTCATCAATGTAACAAAAGTGGCTTTTTGAAAATAACCAAATGAGCCTCACTCTTCTCAGAACTTACTGCTGGCAAGTGGGAGACTGCTGGTGTGCTGAGAGAAAAGCAGCATTGTCTCAGTCATCCTGTACTTCCTTGCCTGCACATGCCTGATCCCTCATTCACCACTTAGACTGCAGGATATTTCAGCTGTCTTCCTTTTCTTCTTTGACATTTAACATCATCTTAATTCCTGAGCAAACATTCACACTGCATTTTATTAGGAGAGGAGTGAGCCAGCTGAGTGGCTACTGGGAAGAAGCACTGCCCCTACACACCCTTCAGGCTCCCCTTCCTTTCATTAACAAGTTTTAACATTAGATTCTTTCATGAGCCAAAAAAAATTAACATTAGATTCCCACATGAGCCAAAAATACCAAAAAGACAGGAGTCTGTAAAGGAAGGCAACAGCTTCTTGTGAAATGGAAAAGTTAAATACTTTCTCTTTGAAATATTATAATTTTAAAATTAAAAGGCTCTTAGGCAAAGATATGGGAATAACAGTTCTTTATTACGAAAAAACTAAATAGAAATTTTAAAAATGTAATTAGTACAAACAAAAACTAGTGATAGAGTCAGAAACCTGACAGCTCAAAGAAAACAGCAAATGGAAACAGCTTAGCGAAGGACCAAACTTGTACCAAAGCTAGCACGAGAGGAGCAGTGGGAAGAGGAGTAATCAACAAATTTATTTAGAGGATTGGGAAGGGAAATACTTCCTTAAACACACAATGTCAGTGACTTGATTTTGGGCATGACTATGCAAAAAGCTGCATCATGAGTGGCGAACTATGAGAAAGGTTAGAAACTAAGAGATAAAACTTTTTCTGCTATATAGGATGTTTATGTATCTCCTCAAGAGAAAACTTTCCTGGATCACTCCAGAGCCTATAACTCACTTCTGTCTTTTATCTCATATTACCTACTTACACATTTTGGAGGTAGCTTTCACCTCTTCCTATTACCTGCATAGAAAGTTTTACTCACCCAAATCATGCCAAATCTGGCAAAGCTGATTTCCTTAAGCCTTAGTTAACAACAGCTTTTAATTATTTCCACACCAACAGCTGCACATTAGCATTTAAAGGCTTATTTAATGATCACTCTACCTCCTAAGAATGTTTTGAGGGACTGTTCTAAGTCAGATTTATACATAGACACTTCATTGCAGCACAGTTTAAAAACCTGTAGAAGAAACTCATAGTATCAGAGTTTCTAGCTGGTCAAAATCCTGAAATCCCTAGTCATTTTATAGGAAAATAAACAGAGAATAGTTCCTCATTGTAAATGAGGAACATAATGAAAACTATTCCCATTGCAACGATGTTGAAATTTAGAGTGGATTTTATATGCTGGTACATTAAACATGGCAACTAATGAAATAAATATGAACAAATGTCAGGTTAGAACAGACACAAAAATAGCTAGAATTAAAATCTTGAAAATCATTACTAGAAAAATAAGTAACACAAATGCATGCTATTATTAATCATTTTTGTAATGAATCTATCAATATTATTAAGGGATTTTGTTCCAGTAATAACATTTCATAAAAATTAGAAAGCAAAAGTTGATGAGAACGTTAGTTTTCTAATTTATGATTTTTTTACTTGAATAAACACTGGTTTTAATTTTATCCTGTTAGTTAGAACAAAAACATTGAAGAAAATGGATGATTTTTACCAAGTAGGACTTTTGTGAATTTGCTGAAAGCTGTCTGATTAATTTGGTACACAAACTTGGAGGGAAACAGAAAGCTAGAAAAATGTGAATGTTCTTTCTAGTACAGAAAGCAAACCATTAAACTACTGAAAGCTTTCTGATATGTCTGATTCAGGCATGCACCACAGAAGGAGGTAAAGTCTCCAAGCACTTGAACATAATCAAATAAAGAAGCAAACAACCAGTAGAATTTGATATTTACAACTTCTCACACACCTTCACTTCCTACTAGAAAAATATTTGAAGAGTCCTGTTTTATAAATGCACACTACAGAAAACTAATGCAACCATAGAAACTGAGCCCTTCTGTGCAAGCTATTTTATCTTCAATATTGCAGTTTATAGAGAAGAGAAGAACAGTATCAGCACAGAAAACTTATTTCATTTGCAAAAACTATTCTTTCAATCGACAGATTTGGTAAGGATTCCATATTTAGGGTAAAAGCTTTTCCCATGGGAGTTATCTTAATATTTTCAGTGTTTTAGGGAGATGGAGGTTATTCTAAGAATTTGAAGCATCTTACTCTCAACTGTTCTCATCATGATGAAACTTGAACACTGATTTAGAAAGTTTGCTTTGCCACTAATGAAATCAAGTAGATAGCATTTATAACCTTCCTTTGAACTCTTGATTAAAATACATACATAGATAGATATTTATATTTGTAAGCATTTGATAGTTTTGATCTACACTCCTGACACTTTGATCCCACTGGCACTTCTCCAGTGCCCAACTTCAAATGAAAGATTACTTACATATTCTTGTTTGCTCTTTCAAAAGGTGCAGTGTTCAATAAGCTGCATCCCTAAGAATTTCAACAACTGTTTCTGAAAAGCCAACAAGCAAGCATGGCCTCCAACCACTGCAGCAAAAATGTGATGCACACATTAAAAAGCTGCTTTCTGATTAAATGGACCTTGCTTGCCACTGCTGTGTGCTGAGTGCTAAAACTAGATTTTCTATGTGATCAGCATAAAGTTATTATGATTTTGTATTCATGAAAACAATTCTGCTTAAAAAGAGTTGTTAAGTTACTGTCCTTTGCTATTAAATATTTATTCCTTACAATGAGAATAAATACACAACAAGAAGGAAAAATAATCTCAATATCTGGTAATTGTATGAAAACAAATTTGAAGTCAGATCACTGAGATTTTGTCACAAATTCCCCCAAAGGACAAACACCTGCTGGTAGGATGGGGGAAAACTCGATTGCAAAAAACAAAGAAGAAAACAGCTTTACATGAGAGTCAACTTTACATTAAGGCCTCCAAGACTGTGCTGCAGGAAAACAATAACACCCTCCCAGCCATGTGCTGAGCCTTTACTGTGTGCTCCTAAAACTTGGCCTCAAACAAGGACAAACACTGGCTAATTAATTGCTTTGTTGACAGTTTCACTTTTGTAAGACTGCTTCCCTCATTTTGCCCATAGACTTTACCAGGAAAATTATATTTTCTATTATATTGTCTATGATCTAATATAATAATATATTTACTTGGACAACTTCTGTCTTTTTTTACATCCCTATTTCCCTTCCATTGTCCCCAGCTAAACAAAGTTCCTAATTTAAACATGCACACACACTATTTATCTCAGACATGGAATAGTTTTTTTTCTGCTCTCCTCAAAGATTAAACGTGGAAAAGTCTCCTCTGTACTACCCACTGTACTAGTAGCAGAGAAGCAAAGGCCAGTGTGCAGCAAGCCTGTTTTCTCAGAGCGTGTCCTGCAGAGAGCAGCGTCAGAGCCTTGGCAGCCACAGGGCAGTCAGGACTCAGTAAGAGAACAGCATCCCTGGGCACAGATCAGCTCAATCTTTTTCATTTCATGCTATCCTGTGCTAGGAAACTTAATTGGTGATGCCTTTTGCATTATTTCCCATCAGGCTCACATTTCCATTGTAAACAAATCCATTTACCACTTCAGTTGTTCAGCTCCGAGTCAATGTACAAGGCTGAGAGGGCAGAAAAAACATAATAAATGGTGTCATGTCCAGATTTTATCACAAGGAGCTGAACTAAATAACTTATGAGTCCAAGTCCATTCTATTGAGTTATGAACTAGCTCTTCCTCCTACAGTACATTAAAATTCTTACTGCATACAAAAAGCTCAGTGAACACATTTTATTACTGTTGCAGGCAAGTGCAGAAGTAATGAAGGCAGAGCTAAGGTAAATATATAACCCAATGCCTCTCTGGTGGATTGTTTGCTAAACCTTGTAATTTTATTCACTGGTATTTGAATGTTGCGTTTTCTGCCTGTGTATTCAGAAGGCTCAGTAGAAAAACAGAAGTTGTTGGGACATGGAAAAATCAAAGCTGTATGATGACAGAAAAATCTACTGTCAACAAGGAAAATGTCCTAAAAGCAATGACAATTTTCTGCTACATTTTCCCACAAGCAATCTCATCCCAATTCAGGTATAGGCATTTTAGCTAGCATTTGGGAAAAGGGCAGAGAGCATAAGGTAAAAAAAACTTTGTAAATGAGAAAATTATAAAGTTTAGAACAAATGGAAGCTGGCATTTACTGTGTAGTAGATATTAATGATTTCATAAATATACATCCAATTATAATAATATATATTTGCATTAGACAGAGGAACACACAGTTTAAATTATCACCGAAGAGCAAGGCAAAAATCCCTAAATAGGATAAGCATGATTGTGTGAGATAGGACTGTGAACAGAGAAAGGTTATTCTGAAGTTATAAGAAGGAAACGGGCTAAACTTCATCAGCCTGGTTGCAAAATTCTTAATAATTTCAGCAGGTCTAGGATTCTGCCCAAGGAAGAAGTCAACTTCTGCCATAATTGAAATACAAGGACTCGGTGACAGAGAGACAGAATAAGCATAAACCTCATTACTTGTCAACTGTAAAAACTCTGAACAAAAAAACCCCACCATTCAAACATAGTGGGTTTTTTTTCTGAAATGACTAGATTAATCTACCACCATGCCATGCATGAAAAACAAAATACATTAAAGTGACTAGTTAATAAATGTAAAATTGAAAAAAAAAAAAATTGCTGGTTTGGACCCAGAGAGGGGCAAGGCTAGAAGTTAACTAATCAACACAGGAAGTTAAATCCATAAATCCATCCATTAAGTTAAATACTCAACACAGGAAGATCCTGGAACTCACTGGACAGGATTTCTAACCTAGGTTTTGAGGATAGCTCTTGAGAAAAACATGATAGTGTAACTAATGGGACTCATATACAGAAAGATCATTATGCCAATTCAAACTGAGCAACAGAAAGCAAGTTAATCTGTAGATTACTTCAAAAATAACTGATCAAGAAGGCATATTAACTAAAAATATAAAGCAGCATGAAAAATCAACCTATATTACATAGCTGCAGAACATGCTTAAAAGGATTTTTGCAAGTGAATTAAAAAATTAAGTCCTGCATATAGAATAAAACCCAAGCAAGCATCAGTAGGAAGTAAAGTTACAGGTGCCATCTTCCATAAAGTGTTGGAATTTAAGGAATTGAAAGCTTTCTGGATTAAGGTAAAAATGAATGCCTGTACAAGATGGAAAGACCAACCTAAAGTGGAAATTATGCGAAGAAATTTGGAGGAGTGCATCATGAAAACCTTTCAGAGTAAAATGTTTGAAAATACAGCAGAGGAAGCCAAGAAGGGATGCAGAGGATAAACAAAGGTGTTTAAGTCAAGCTTCAGGACACAAACACAAGCAAGTAGGAAAAAACTTGGAAACCAGTTCATTAATCATAGAGGAATGTGTTCAGGGAAAATAGCAAATTATACTTACACAAGTTTATCTCAGAAATGGGAGTCAAAGGTCAAGAGGGAAATCTAGAAGTCACCCTTGCCAAATTATTCTCCAGACAAACCAGCCCAAAGAGGAGAAGGGGCCAAATCTGAGAGAGACTTTGTTATTAGCAATGCTGTGAAGAATGAGACAGAGATCCATGTTTCCACAAATTCTACAGAGATTTCTACCCTGGTCAAACTCAGCTCAGAAGGATACAGCAGAGGAGGTCATTTAATGTTCAAAGGGTTGGAATGACTTCCTTAAGAGAAGTGAAAAGGCTGGAGAGAAGTCCCAAAGGACAAAGATGTACCAAATCACACAAGAAATTTGCAGAACTACATTTCCTCATCTCCTTGCAACACCACAACTGAAGTACTTGGTGAAACTAAAAAGGGATTAATTTTAAAAATAAAAAGAAAATATTTCTTTCCACAGTGGATCCTAAAGTTCTGGGATTTGTTGTTGTATGAAGTTATAGAGCCTATCAGAGAGTTTGGAAAGGAATTAGACACAAATTCATAGATACCAAAGCTTAGATCATGGCTCGAAGGACTAGAAGGATATAAATGAATAATAAAAAGCAGCTTCAAGCACTGAGGAATAAACTGCAGACAGTCTGTAGTCTTTCATGCTTCATCCAAAGTAGCTTCTCTTTCTGTCATTGGGAAACACACAAAAAAAATTCTGCCACAGGAGTAAATGTGTTTAGAGAAGCATACTTTATAAACAAATTTAACTTTAATTCCCCCTGCATTTTAATGAAAAGGAGAGAAGATTCTGTAAACCAATTAAGGAATTGGAGCACATACTGTGACACAAAGTCTCATTTTACTCTGGGCAGTTTTGGTATCATTAACGCAGCTGCATCAGTTGTGACACCAAACAGAATGAAGTTTGGGATTTATGGTGGATGTTTCAGAGCAAGTCTCTGCTGGCTTTGACACCTCCTACCTCAGTCTTGGGCTGAGAAAGGGCAGCCTTAGTGGGATCCAACCCCACTCTCCTGCATGCTTGCCCAGTCCTCATCAAACCAAAAAGTGAGAAGGCATCCCCTTCTCAAAGAGGGAATAATCCACCCATTTTCAGAATAGCTATATAGGAAAGTCTTCATTTAGAAAAAAACAAACCCACACACACCAAGCCATGGACAAGGACTTTTTTTGTCAGCTCTTGCTTTCTACAGATTGTAAAGCTCTATGAGATATCACAGCATTTGACTTGGCACATGGAGGTTCAGCATGTACTCACAGAGGAATTCAGGTAGAAATTCAGGTGCCCTGACAGTCACACACTTCTCACAACTGGAACAGCACAAGTAAGATCTCAATTTTGGCAAGAGGCAAGCACCGCCTAGAACTTGCTCTTACAACTAGTCTGAGGAAGGAAATCTGTACATTAAACTTAAGAATAAGCCCTTACTGCAAACATACTTCAGATTTTTCATGAGTCTAAGGTCTTGCTTATTTCACACATTTTGAAAGAGGATTCCCTTCCCAAAAGCAGCTAGCTAGCTCGGGAAGTAACCTAAAATCACGTTCTCTGCTCTCTGAGGAGAAATACTGCTGTACTTTCAATGCCACACTAATCTAGGAATGCAAAGCCTGCTCTCTACCAATTATTTAGGTCACTCCTTTTTGACTTTGAAATTTTTCATGCACCTACTCAAAGGAGAACCTTTTCCTCACTCCTGTGAGCTCATACACATTTCTGTTAACCATGCCTATATAAATCACTTCAGGCTTTCCTAAGAGTTGGGACTAAAGGAAGCTGAGATATTCCTCAAAAAGAACCAGATGTAGCATCCACAGTAAAAAGAAATAATTATCACAGTAAGGAAAAATGTCAATTCAATCAGTTTCTATTCAGGCACTGCTCAGAAAAAAAATCAGTCTTAGCAAGTCAACTCCAGGAAATGCTGAGGGATAAGATTACACTCTCATAAGACACTTTTCTGTTCTCAGGTGACCCATTAGTCATTCCTCCCAAGATTTCCTATTTAACTATCTTGAAAAGATCCAAGCAGGAATTTCTTCACTGCTTTCATCTTGATAGCTTTTTGTGTACACTAGCACCACAAATTCAGACTTGGCCCAAAATGGATGTTACTTCATTTCCTCTCAGTTGACATCAGATTTCTTTATTTTTTCCTTATAGCCACGATTAGGACAAAGGATGAAAAATGTCCCAAGGAGCTGTTCTTCAACCACTACACAGCTATTACCACCATATATTGCATTATCAATAAAAGAGGCCAGCAATAACTGTTCTTTCTAAAGGAGAACCAAACAAGCTCTCTTTATAGGACAGCCAGAAGCAAGATGACTTTCCTATTAGGTAACAAATTGCCACCCTGATTGAAGCCAGCTGCCTAGCAAAAAATTGGAATCATGCATTGATATTTTGGAGCACTTGCTTTTGTAAAACATTGTCTGGGTGCAGCACTATTTATATGCAGCCCTTCTGCATGCTGTGTTCCAGATGAAGTGACAGCCACCATCTTCAAGCAGCTGCAAATTCATCTCTGCCACTGAATCATATAAATCAGGGTACTTTTTTCTGAATTCTTTCTGGTATAATTAGGACAGAAAAAAAGTACAGTCCAGAATCAACAGGTATACTAGACTACCATTCTACATGGCAGTCCAGAAAAACTCATTCAGCTCTTATAGTTATGCTATTCTATTTTAACTGCCTTGTACCAAATTTGCAATGGCAAAGAAATTTGCCCCTTCTGAGCTCTGCCACCTCGAGGTTCATGCAGGGTCCAGGGGAGAAAAGCACAGCAGAAGGGGCACTTAGCCACTGAGGAGGAGCCACTGTCCACCTTTCCCAGGTCTGCTATTCCTTGCCACAGTTACACCTTCCCCAGGGGCCACCCTCTTCCCTGCAGATACCTGAAGAGTTTTGAGGCTTGAAAGGAAAGGAGCCAAATGTGCCCAGTCCAACTGACTCTCCTCACGCCCCTAACACAAGTGCAGATTCTTGTCTCCATGATCAGCGCCAGGCTGGGAAGCGCACACCTTCCCTCCTGCATCCATCCCTGCCACGAGGAGGTACTGGGTTTGCTCCAGCCCTACGGTCTGATACAGACACTCCATCCTGCAGCAGCCTTTCATCCAGCAGGCAAGAACAAACATCTCCAAATGGCAGCAACTGCAGCTTCTCTTTCCACAAGGGAGGCCAAAACCAAAACACAGATTGATACCTTTTTCTCTCGAGCACTTTCCTGTCGCATCCAAGATGGCCACAACACACAGAGTGTCACCATAGAATTCCAGAAGGCTTCAACCCACACAGAGTAACACCACTCCACTCCAGAAGGCTGCAAGCTTCCACTCCTCTTGTCCTTCAGCCCAGCTTTTACCCCTGATGCTGATGCACGGCACCTGTGAGCCCCCTGTGCCCTTTTTGGTTGGGCAGTGCCCCTGGGCACTGATTGCCCTCAATGCTGCTCACCTGCTCTCACAGCTGCAGCCCATCAGCCACTCCCAGTTACCACAAACTGTGCCTACAGCAAGGGTCAGGCAGAGATCTGAGCAATATCTCTACCTTAAAACAGCTGACAGCAATCAAACAGCAAGTAACTGTGGCACACGGCTGACAAAGTCCAACAGATGTCCTCAAGACCAGATAAAACCATCTAGATTACAAGCCACATGAAAATTACCATGTCTCTCACTAAACCATAAAATGGATACATCTGCCTTGGGCAAAGAAAATCTACAGGGCAGTTATGACATTCCTTCCTTTTATCTTATTTACCTAATCTGAATGGGAAAATAAAACCCCCAAAACTCTATTCCACAATTGAGACTGTCATGTGGACATGGTAAAGAAAGCCACTTGTGCACTTAGGATAGAATGAGCAGAATAGAAACACACAGCTTGGTGAAAAGCACTCGTCACAAAATGCAGAATCTGAATTACTTTCACAGAAATACACAGCAATTAAAAAAATCCAATGATCAGGAGATACACGCATGCCTAAAAGGCAAGTCCAAAGCAGTGTTTTGAACTATATATCACTTTAACTATTAGAAAATAACAGTTTTAGAAACAGGAGCCCTTCTGCACTCCTCTTCCCCACAAACGACCCCAGAAACAAATGAAGTTACTTCTGACTTACGTGTCTGGTACCAGCAGCAGCCGGGGCGGAATGGGTGATTTGGCTGCCCAGACTTCCCAGCTGGTCAGAGGCAGCACACGTCACACTTGAGATGGCCACAACACACACAGTGCCACCACGGAATTCCAGAAACCCCACGCAGTGCCACCACGGAATTCCAGAAACCCCACGCAGTGCCACCACGGAATTCCAGAAACCCCACGCAGAGCACCAGCATGGCACTCAGAAGGCTGCAAGCCTCTGCTCCTCTTGTCCCTCAGCCCAGCTTTTACCCTGATGCTGATGCCCGGCACCTGTGAGCCCCCTGTGCCCTTTTTGATTGGGCAGTGCCCCTGGGCACTGATTGCCCTTAATGATGCTCACCTGTTCTCACAGGTGTGCCCAATTAAGGGTAAGGCTCAGCTGCAGCCCCGCCCCAACGGCCACAAACTGTCTGCCTACAATTTCTGGTACTGGCTTTTTTTTTTTTTTTTTTGATCCCCACTAGATACATATTGAAATTTGGTTTGTGATGTAGGTGCTTTTCATCATTTTCTTAATAAATAAAATGAAAACACAATGAAAATATCTTCAAAGCTTTGGAGGTGCTCATAGTAAGGATTTCTAGCTTCAGCAGACTTGTACCTGAGAACAAAAGCAAGGATATCACTAAGGTTCCAATCAAGTGCAAGAGTTAAGGCCACAAGAGTAGAGATGAACAAACTGTCCTCTGAAATATGAACACAGTTTCTTAACCACAGCAAAACATGTTCTGTCCTGAAATTGCTTTCTTTCAAACAGCATGATATGTAGACATATGTCAGTGCCATTACAGGCTAAATCAAATTGAAAGGATAAGATAGCCTGAAGAAGTTACACTGGTTTAATAACTGGTGAGGGTCAAAGGAGTTACAGATGTGCTGCTGGCTTCCTCTGCTTATGGCTCTTGTTTGCCAGAAGAAGACAACTTCTGGCAAACCACTCACTTTTAATAAACTTCATTTAAGAGAACAACTGTTCTCAAAAAATATGGCTGAAAAGTGGGTTGTCTGCTTATGTTACTAATTTAGCATTCACAAGTCAGTTGCATGAACTTAGTTTTGCAGAAGGAAAATATTTCTTGAGTTAGAAAACAGTCATGCTGTTCTGGATTTTTGGACCAGATCCTGAACCCTTGCATATCTCAATATCCAGAAGCGTCCCACAGACCTAATTTTAATCTTTATTTTCTGTTAAAAAACAGATTTTTGGAGTAGTAGTTGCTCATATTCTTACCTCTTCTCACCCTCATTGTTATCACCTCAGTATCACCACCTTTAATAAACCAGTTCTTTCCAAACTTAATAGAGGCCTGGACTTTGAGGACATTTATTTTTCTCTTTTCTTAGGAAAAGAAAAAAGGTGAAGCATAAAATAAAAAAAAAAAAACTTAGTCTGGCCCAGGGTGAGCTAACAAAAAAGGCCCTCCAGGAGGCCACAATTGAGCCCAAAAGTTTTACCTAAATGTAGGAGCAAGGAAAGCATCTCTTAGAAGAATCATCTTTTTGTTGAACGTATATAAAGGATGGTGGCATTAGTGATGTGCAGTCCAACAGGATTCAGGCTGACTCAACTCACTCATCACAAACACTTAAAAATGCCACCAGTTATTTCTCTAGAACATTTTCTTATTCTCTCACTAATAAAAGAGCCAAATTTGAGCTATTTTAAGAACTAAAGGGACTTCCTCACAGTGCTAAAATTCAGTACATACAAAAGGAAATGCTACATTGCTAAAACATAATGACTTCTGCATTTTTGTAACTCAAGGAAGAACTTTAAGATTTAAAACTAATAAAATCACATAATATACCAAGGAATTAAGTTCTGAAAGTTAGTAATTATATTACATAAAAATCTTAAAGAAGAGTTGAAATTTCAACTGCAATTTGAAAGAAAATAACTTGAAAATGTCACCACTCTCCTGAACTTTTGGGGGAGCTAAACACATACAAAAGCAACTGGGAAATACTACATTTTCCCTGTGCACAAAAATTATGAAAATAGGCTTTCGCAACATATCAGTTAATAAAGGCATTTCCATGAAAGAAAGTGAGACTCAGAAGAAACAAAATATGATGCTTTAATACTTTCACTCTTGACAGGTCCTTATTTTGTCCCTACAGACCACACCACCTACAGATTTCAGCTATCTCTCTACCTGACCCTAATAAGGCAAGAGTTTTTAAGGACTAATAGTAAATACCAGCCTACCTGCCCTGCAGTCGTGTGCCCTGAGGTATAGGAGAGCTTTTACTTAACAGAGATAAACATCAACCCCTGATACCAATCCAGGCTGGGATGAGCAGATGGAGAGCAGCCCTGCCCAGAAGGATTTGGGAGGAGAGGCTGGACATGAGCCAGCCTGGCACTCACAGCCCAGAGAGCCCAACGTGTCCTGGGCTCATCCGGAGCCCCGTGGGCAGCGGGGAGGGAAGGAGGGGATGCTGCCCCTCTGCTCTGCTCAGAGCCCACCCACACCCAGCTCCGAGATCCCAGCACAGGAAGGATGCTGGAGAGAGTCCAGAGGAGCTCACTGGAAGAACTGGGTTTATTCAGTCTGGAAAAGAGAAGGTGACCTAATTGTGACCATCCAGCACCTGAAGGGAACCTTTAAGGAAGGTAGAGAGGGGCTTTTACAAGACTACATACAGGATGCAGGAGAGTAGCTTAAAACTGAGTGAGTTTAGACTGGATATTAGGGGGGAAAATTACTGTGAGTGTAGCAAGGCACAGGAACAGGTTGCCCAGAGAAGCTGTGGATGCCCCATCTCTGGAAGTGTTCAAGGCCAGTGGGTGCCCTGGTGTCCCTGCCCATGGCAGGTACTTGGAACAAGGTGATCTCTAAGGTCCATTCCGATCCAAACCATTTTAAGATTCGGGGATCTAGGAAACAATTATATCCTTTTAACCTTTACCCAGCAGCAGCTCTTCCCCCAGATTTATCACAGGCTAGGTGTCACAGGCTGCTCCTTGAGGCACACGTACACTGCAATCATGGCACTGCAGACATCCCTAAATCAGTTACTCCAAACCAGCTCAGGTTCTGCTGGCAGAGTACCCATGAGTAAAAATAACTCGGTACAGGTTGCAACACCCAACTGCCCAGGCTCAAGCTGTTTGCTGTCCGTAGTGGCAAAGAAAAACCCCAGCTGCTTTTTTTAAGGCAAGCCAAGCCCTTCTGAAGGAGCAGTAGTCACAGCAGGACTGCAATGCAGATCTATTTCAAGAACCTGTACCTGCAAAGTCCCCTCAGAGAAAAAAGGCAGTTAATTCCCTAAACCAAAATGGATCCCTGAGGATCTAAGGAGAGGTTAGGAAGTCCTCTAATGCTCTCTGCAGCACAATAAAACCAACAAGGAAGGAGCAAGCTCTCAACAGCTTCCACAGTATCAGAGGGATTTGTGTGAAACAGAAACACCACATCAGTGGCATCCAACCTCCTCTACATGGAATTCCTTAGTAAGGGCAAGAGAGGATCTACTGAAAAAAGTCTGCATATTGCAACACTTCCTCTGGAGAACATAAACACTGGTCACATCTTAGCAAAAGGAAGATATTTTTACATACTAAAGCATATGACCATACAGCTTTAAAAAAAAAAAAAACACATACATACTCAATGTAGTGATTGTTCTCTGTGTTGCTGGAGCCAGTTACTTCATTAATTTCCTACCATATAAAAATATATTAAAGATGCATATAATACTAGTGACAATATCATCTCAATGCACAAGTACAACACACAAGTAATGCAAATAAACAATTGCATGTTTTTCTGCCTCCTAGGTAGTTAACACTGCTTTTAATTTCATCTCTGTCTTTCCATATTATCATCTGCAGAAGCCCATGGCCAGGAGTTTGCCTGGTAATAGCTGACTGTTCTCTTGGATATCACTCCTTGCTCTTTATGGACAGCCCAATACTCATTGTGATTAGCAGGGGACAGCCCTGTCTACCCAGATAAGTCACGAGTGCTTAGCAGTTTACTCCATGCATCACCACTAATTGCTGTAAAAGAATATTCCTCTTTTAAACAAATAAACAAAGAAAAAGACAATTATCTCTCCAGGGAAGACAACAATGCTTCACCACAGTTGGGAAGAATTTGTTTCCATCTGTAATTCCAGGAAATAACACATTATTTCTCAACTTTTTTATTCTTTGTCTGAGATTTAGTGTTCCATGAACCTGCACTGAAATATTACTTTCCAAAAAAATCTCAGAAAGTTATTATCATATGGGTCATAGTAATTGCAGTCCTAGAGCTCAATGGAGCAACATGCCCTAGCACAGGAATAAGCATGGGTGACAGTGACTACTGCCACAAAAATAGCTTGTCTATTCTCAGTTTAGCTAATATTCTGAAAAGAAACTAATAAACCACAACATATTTAAGCAGGTATGGTTTCAACTTCATATTTGTGGAAGGTCTGAAAAAACTCACTCAAAATTTTAAAAAGGCATTACAGTTCATTCACTCAGAGTCAGACACAGAGAAATACCAACAAGATATTCTCAGGGGGTCAAAACAACAAAAAACTTGTCTGGTAATCCCAGAAAAATCAGAGAACTTTGTCAAAAGGTTTAGAGCAGCATTATACCAACATGAAATACTTAAAGCATTTAATTTAAGCCACTCAACTCCACACACTCTAAGTCAGTTTGATTTTAAGTTACTTAAAAATTCCAAGAAGGAATTAGTAGTCGAAAAAGACAGACAAGAGATACAAAAGAAGAACCGTAACTCTCAATCCTGATTTCCAGCAATGTCCAGCTAATGGAAATTCCAAGAGGAGATGGGTCCAAATGTGTGCCTGTCCCATGTTCTGCTTTAAACACCCCTTGGCCTTCCCGTGCCCTTCTCCCAGGTGGGATTTCTGTCATTTGGCCACTCAGGAGCTGGGCTGGGATCCAGAGGTGGGTGTGGAGCATTGCCTGTGCTGTGCCAGGGATGGGATCCAGGCTCTGGGCTGGGAGCATTGCCCGTGCTGTGCCAGGGATGGGATCCAGGCTCTGGGGTTTGGAGCATTGCCCGTGCTGTGCCAGGGACTGGATCCAGGCTCTGGGTGGGAGCATTGCCCGTGCTGTGCCAGGGATGGGATCCAGGCTCTGGGTGGGAGCATTGCCCGTGCTGTGCCAGGGATGGGATCCAGGCTCTGGGGTTTGGAGCATTGCCCGTGCTGTGCCAGGGATGGGATCCAGGCTTTGGGTGGGAGCATTGCCCGTGCTGTGCCAGGGATGGGATCCAGGCTCTGGGGTTTGGAGCATTGCCCGTGCTGTGCCAGGGATGGGATCCAGGCTCTGGGCTGGGAGCATTGCCCATGCTGTGCCAGGGATGGGATCCTGTTGTAACATATCCTTACATAAATATGACATTTTACATCCCCTTTTGTTAAAGTAAAAACAAAATTATGCTATGTCCAATCATTGCATAAACCATGTACATCCCATTTTGCCATAGGATAATCATGTTGTTTGAAAGAACACGTTTTTCCATCAGATATTTTCCTTGCAATGAAAGAAAATTTGGTTAAGATTGTATCAGTCAACAGCAATTTTCTCACAGATAAAATTTTCTAAATCAATCTCCTTCACCCAGAGCAATCCCTCTCTAGGACAGCACTTAAGATTACATTTCTCAGTTGAAGGAATTGTAAATGGGACAAAGTATGTCAGATGAACAAATATTTTTCAAAAGCCATTGTAGAACCATCAAGGATTGTACAGACACTTTCCCAGAGCTGCAGGCAAGGAAATAGAAAGGTTAATGCTAGTTTCACAGACATGCCTTCCTTTGCCACAGCTGCCAGATATCATGACCACACCAGTTCCAGACAGAAATTCCAGTTCAAGCTACATTTCTTTTGGTGGTTTTGGCATGAAAATAATGCAGTAAATCCTTTCAGTCATCAATAGCTCTCACCATATCAGAAAACTGTAAAGTCCAGAAAAGTAATTTCTGAAGGGAACATCAGTAAGTACTCAGGAACACTCATTTTATTTTGCTTTGTGTTTTGGGGAGGAAGATTTTTTTTATTGGCCTTTTTTTCCCCTGCAGACTGCCTCTAACTTGGTTGCATGGAATGAATGCCACGCAGTGGCTGTGGTATGTTAGGTGCCCTCCTGGACTGCATCTTCCCACTCAGGTTCATCCCAAAGGAATCCAGTTCTCACAGGCAAAGACCACTCACTACATAACACAAACCAAAGCAGAATGAGTGGGGACTACTGCAGATTTCCCTTCTTTATCTAACCTAAAGATGCACTCAAAGGTCATTTAAAAAAAGACCACTTGTGTTTCCATGAACGTAGATTTATACACAAAATAATTCAGGTGAAGAAAATGTTGTTGAATAAGAACATCTCTTGAATAACCTCAATAAGTTAGTGAGGAGTTAATATGATATTTTCTGGCAACACTTTTCTTAGCTTGGCTTTTCTTTGAACCTCTGGCTGACACAGCAAAGGGACATTTCTGAAAACATCTCAGTCAATCAATAAATGAACCTCTAAAGAGAATATGTAAGGAAGATTTCTGTGTCCCAATTAAAGTTTTGACATGGAGACACCATTTAACATCCACCATAAACTATTTTGATCACTACTGTCAGACTCCACATGGAAAATCCAAGCCATGCAAGTAGAATATTTAATATCTTTCTGCTGCTCTTGTGCAAACCAGATAATGAATTCAACCTGCTAATTAACTAACTTTTAATTAATTCCTGTGCAGCCATTAGTGTGCTGTCACTCTAGCATATTACATTAGTTTTCTTCTATTGTTACTTTGCTCCTCATTTTTCTAGTAGGACCATATTGTGAATTTTATTTCATATTGGAAAGCCTTCATGGCAGTATCTTAATGTACAATACTGTTATTGAAAATACACATTGCCTAAGATAACAACTTATAAAGTAGCTGGAAAAACTTACCAGAAATTCAAGGTATTGATTTTTTTGAAACTGCTTCCATATTGATTATTATTGGATTGTCCTGTACTCTTTCAGAAATCCTTATTGTTTACAATACATCTTTGCATAACTACTGCTAACTGTAAGTGGAAACTAAAGTCTATGGACCTGTTTAAATAATCAGGGCCTTAGAATTCTTGAGTACAGTATTTTTAATTTTAAATTAATAATTTCCTAATTAAGATGACAATTTTTCTAATTTATATCAGTGCCTTTAGCCCCTTAAAAACATAATTTTTCCCCCTAAATAACTAAACGTGAATTAGAAAATTAAAATATGGTTTGCCTTGCATTCTAAAATATCTTTCCATCTGGAAATAATTAGGGAAGGATATATGTTCAAGCTTCTCTTTTGTTTATTTTTTTTTTTTTGTGACTACACTCTAAGATCTATTTTAAGACATTTAAATTGTGAACATTCTGATCATCAGCATGACAAATTCAGTAAATAGAGGTCATTTCTGCATTGTTAACTGTAAGCTCAAATTGTATTTGTCACAGGGGGGAGACGGAGTATAGGTTAGGCTATGCGTACTCCTACTCATCTGCCACCAACCATCAGGATCTAGAAAAAAATAACAGGTTCACTCTTCAGCTGGCTGTTGATGACACCCTCAGTGTGGTCAAGTCCCACTACTGAACACAGACTTTCAGCAGCCCAAACAAAGGCAACATATCAACAGCCCAGGTGATTTTTGCTCCTATTTTCATCCATTTATAGAGGAAGAAGCTCAGTTGGAACTAATGGGTGTCCAGGATTAATGCCCTGTGATTTGACCTCTTTCATCTGTACCTTAAATACTGAATGCACAGGCAACCAAAAGCCCACTGAACCTGTGATGAGACTATTCCTAGCCCCAAAGCACAATGCTTAAGGTGCTGTTTGATATGCAAGCCTACTTAAAACAAATATTTGCTTTCTTTCTTATCTTCTCACTAATCAGAGTGCAATGTTGGTGGTTTTGGAGCTATAGGGTCACAGAGATCTCTTGGCTACAAATACCTAAGGGAATGCTCAGTATGAGAAACTCTTTCCTTTCCTCACACTTTTTCTTTCTGCATCTGAGGGAAGCAGCTTATCTCCTCTCTGCTGTCTGCACACACAAAACACATCTGTTCTATAAGCTCAAGCCTTCTAAGCAGGGAGTACAACTCTTCTCTTTGTATCACCAGCTGACACTCATGCTGGATGAGGTGCTCTTTCTGGCAGCTCTGGAATCTAGAGGTGATTCTTTCTTTCTTATCGATGTAAGAGATTGGCAAAGCACCACAGTGTATCCAGAGGTCTTATCTGAGATTTAGATTTTGACTATTGCAAAGTGGGAGAGTTCCTGTCACACTGGTAGGTTAGAAATCCTCATCAGTCAATAAATTGCCTGGTCACATCCTGAAGCAGGGAGGAATACATCCTGCATAGTTAGTAATCCTTGTCTGTTCTCTAATTCCTGATTTTTGGAATTCTAATCAAGATACTTTGGTAGATCTGTAGGTAGATGGGGTTTCAGTCTTCACATCCACCAAAAACTTCTTAATAAAACCAAAGAACCATGAGAGCATCCTTGATACAATACTGCCAGCTAATTTGGAAATTATATTGGAGTAAAATAAAAAGCTATAAATGAAGCTGCAGCCTCCCTGTGTAGCTCTTACTACCTATATCATAGTATGGACTGACACAAGCAAAAAAAAGAAGACACTCCATATTTCTATAGTTAAGGGTCCTAGAAGTGAAAACAGATTGTTTCCATACCTGTTTTGAGACCTTTTCACATAAAATTGACTGATGCCAAAATAAATTTAAATAATTCCAGTTTTTCTTAGAAACTTTTAATCACTTATCTTCAGTCTCAAAGAAATGTTACCTGCCCCATTATGAAATCCCAAGGGAGGCACAATGCTCTAGTTTTTCATAAGGAAAACTAAACAAGGTCACAGATACGGAGGGAATGAGGGCTGGAAGGAGCAAAATATATGGCTATGACAGACAAAGAACTAATGGAAGAAACTACTTACATCTATACCTATGCTGTGATTTTTGCAGTGGTGGCATATATCACTTATCTTGCTATAAGAGATGAAAAATAAATCTTCTTCATGATGAAGACAGTCTAAATTCACTGGGAGTGAGGCACTGTGCAGCAATTTGCACTGCTAGCAATAGTTTTAAATATCTTCCTCCGGGTCAGGCTTTTACAGCACACAGCAAATTCACATCCATTCAGAAGTGAATGTGTGACTTGAACCAAATCTGATTTTAGGGAATTCATTTCTGAGACAAATGACCCAATTGAGTCTAATGGCTCTGTGAAGCTGCCTAGAGTAAAACATATGAGTAAGAGATTGCATGTTTGAGGCCTAAGACATTAAGAAACATACTGCTGCTACCCAGTGATAGCATCATTAATGCAGCCATTTATTGGTTTATTTTTACTTAGAACAGGAGAAAATACATGGCCCTTCTAAGACCATGAGAAATCAATATACTTTCAGCTTTTAATAACACGATCTAAACTACTTTCTATTGTCTGCAGTGAAATCTGCTATGGGAGTATGATGCCTTTCGTTCTCACAACAATATTACTTCCATTTTAACAAACACGAGAAAAGATTTCAGTGTAACCATATTTAAGCCTTTGCTACACTACCTAAAATGAAAATGATATATATTAAAAATCCCACAAAGTTACTTTAATGTATTTTTTTTACAATAAAGAAAAAACTATAGCCACCAAAATCTGTATAAAATATAATAAATAATAAAATAATAAAATATGTATAAATCACCAACTTGTGGTAGCACCAAAGTTTGTATAATAGGATGTCATCGACTACAGAGTCCATAAAAATGACAAATAACACATTCCATAGATGCTTATGGACCCATTGATACCCTATATTGAGAATATCCCCTGCTACATTACATTTTTCCATGTAATTTCCCCCTCAGTATTAAACACAGCAGGAGGAGCCCTTTCAGAGGCATTATGCCTCCAGGAGAGAGGGCAGCACTCCTTAAAAACAGGGATAGGTAAGGTCAACACCCATCACCATTCCTGAACCACCAATCCCAAAACCTTTCCTAAGTAATTTATGTTTGACTTTATTTGAAATTCTCCTTATTCACTATTATTCTCAAAAGAGCTGGGCTGGAACTCAAAGAGCATGGGTTAATTCTGCAGAGTTCATGTGTGAAACTGTGGCTTTGGGAGTATTGGGTTCTATTTTAAAAGCTAAAAACTCAAATACACATGTTCTAAATACATCAGTAGTAACAGGGAGTGGCTCATCTGTCTTAAAAGAAAAAAAGTATTCACTTGCAAAAGGTGTAATTAAATTTTTTGAAGAATAATCATTATTTCACTGAGTGCAACATAACAGCTTTCCCCTGCTACAAACACTTAGCACTCTCTGTTGAAAGGGCTTTATCATACTGGCAACCTTTATTTTTGATTTACAGCACAAGAAAATATCTCTCTGCTTCCATAAAGTTCCTTCGTCCCTTCAAGTACACCAAACCAAGTGTACAGGTGTTTTACTTGCTTGGACCAAATGTTTCATCCCCATTTTTAGGACTTTTGTAGTGTCACCAGGCTCCAAGAAAATTAAGAACCTCTCAGAATTCTCATCTGTTAAGGTTGTCTTAGAACTAATATTTTAACACACTACTTCATTTCTCTTTGTGCTTAAAATTTAATAGCTGACATCCAGGATAATGCAATTGGGCTTGTTCATCTTGGCCACTGTGTCAAATGATGAAGTTTTCAGGACTGCAAGCTCCACCAGTGAAAAGTCTGTGGGACTCCACAGGGGCAGACATGGTGCTGTAAGAATACATTTCCAAAACTGAGCCAAAAAGTGTTAGGAAGAACTTGATTCAACCCAAACACAATGAGGTTGCTGCTAAGTATCTGTACTACTTATTTTTTTCCCAGACAAGTGAATACTTCAGGCCATCTGAAGTATCTGAAGCAACCTGACCATCACTCAATCCAGCAGATTCAGATTCAGCAGGTATGCTCAACATCTCAGCTCCTGCAAGCCCTAAGCCTTGGTGCCAACGAGTCACATGAAGGGGATTGCAGCTGACATAAACACAACCACAGGCACGGAGATATTTGCAAATTTAAGACTTAACAGGGATGATAGACTGAAGGAAACCAGGAGAATATAACCATCCTCTGCCTCTCATTTGCTGGCCAGACAGGGCTTTGTGAAGATATCTTCTTCTATTTATTTGCCTTTAGAGCCTGACAGGGACAGTGGTTCTCCAGCGTGGTACTGAATTAGGAGGCACTGTGTTTGTATTGTTAGAACCTTAATTGAAACAGTCAGAGAGAAATGTTTTATTACAGAGAGAGAAAGGACCTTTTTAATAAGACTCTAAGGAGACTTGGCTTTAATGATGCTTAACACACTGTTTTAAGCCACACGTTAAATCTACAGGCTATTTCTTGTTAAATGTTGGTTGTTTAACAGCAGGCTGGCATCAGATTGCCTGCTGTGGATAGTTAGGGCTGCCTTCTGCAACTTCTGACAGTCTCAACACTGATGAAAGACAGCACCAATTTTAATTCTTACAGTGTTTCCCTTCCTGACACTTTCTTTCCCAAGCTGCTTTTTATAACAGATGTTCTTCACATGGCACAAGCACAAATATAATCAATTGTATCACTTGAAACACTAGGTAAGAGACCAGGATTATAAAAAGTAGGTTCATCTGTTCCTCATCAGTGTTTAACACAAATGTTTGATATGGATACAATAACACAAGTAGTGAAATAAACTCTCATCATTAAAACCTTTAAATCATAAGTCAGCAATTGAAAAATCACAATACAGAAAACCAAATTTAATAGTATATTAGTAAATCAGCTTTCATTTAGAATGATGTGAAGACTAACAGATATCAAATAAGCATGTTTTTAGAAAAACCTAACGAAGTATGAATTTTCAGCTGAGGTTTTTAGCCACTGTTCAGTTATATTTCAAATCAGTTGACTACCTTTGTTTTTCCAAACTGTTTTTTTGTCTCTTATCCTACCTACTTGGGGAATTTGCACATTCTCCATTCAGAGAAAGGAATGAGGAGAGTTGGTTGTAGTGGGGTGGCATTTTGTTATTGGGCATTAAAAAAAAATTCCCTTACAAAGGAAAATTGCAAATAATGTCACAGATGAAGAAAACATAAAAATTTTGTCTATAGTAGATCAAAGTATAAAAAACCCAGATGTAACCCATTACAAAATTCCAGAGCATTAAAATTTGGATCTTTCCCCTTCATACACAGAGAAGCAGGAAACAAATTTTAAGGCATGACTGTTTTAAAAATCTAAGTTGCCTTTTTGCAAAAATATACTTTTTTTTGTCTAAATGCAGCAACACATATTCATCTGAGGGAGCTGATCTATACAGACAAAGAAAAGATGACAGTTCAAAGGGTAATTTCATGGACTGAAAATCGCATTTCTACCCAGCTTTGAACAGGAAAAAGCACTCAGAGTTCTGCACTAGTTTTGGTATATAAAATAAAGTAAAACACCTCAAATATCCTAGCACCATCAAAGACTTACATGATGAAGTTAACACAGCATAAAGAGGTCACAGCAAACAGCTCACATAACCAAGGCCACAGAAAGTTCTTTCTGCCATGTGTTTTGGTGAGCAAAGATTAAAACTTCAATAACACATTGAAAACAAAATTTCTTTTCCAATTACTAGAAGACAGACACACAAAACCAGCCAATGAAAAAACATCCAACTACACCAGCCAAACAAAAAACAATAAAGGAAAAATAATAGCCAAACTTCTTTAAATATTTCTAGCCTGGAATGTTTGTAATTCTATGTATGGAAGAATAATTTAGCAGTGGAAGCCCACAGTTGCCTGGCTGGGACATTTGTTTGGAAATGGAATGGTTTCTTACTGAAAAGCCAGCTGAAAGTGAGCTGAAATGCATGGAGAACTTGACAATATGAATGAAATACAGAGCACCAGAAGTAGGATGAGGGCAAAACCTTGCATTTCCACCTTGTAGGCATTCTTAAGTCAAACATTTATATTAGCAGACAGCAACCCCACACACAGGACCTATCTTTTTCAAGTATTACTGCACTCACTCTTGCATAAATACACACACAAATCAGAGATAAAAAACAACTCTGGAGCATTTCACAATTCTTTCAAAATGCCTGTCCCTTCTAGCTTTCACATTTTTAATGCTTGGAAAGCAGTCAATTTTAAGTTCTCCCACTAATGGATTCTGGGGTGGCCATTCTACAGCCTAAAGAATCTGATTTTCATTTACCATTTTTTGTTCTCCTTTTATTTCTATTCTCTTTTTGTTACTTTTCTGTACTTAATTGTTACTTTTCTGTAGTTAATTTACCCTTTTTATTTTCTTTGTTTTTTGCTCTGAGCTCCATTTACAATTTCTTCTCTATTCAAGCATTTGAGATGGTTATAGTATCCCTTCAGTTCCTGTGTCTCTGATTATGCCTCCTTTTTTGGTTGGGGCTCCTCCCTCCCTCCAAAACCAAATACATAATCTTCCATTGAATTTTGCCTGCATGAAAAGGGTACAATGAGACCATTTAATCTTCTCCCACTAATTGGTCTCTTCAAATCTCCAATCTCTTTTAACAGGTTTTTTTTTTCCCCCCGAGTTCCTTTCAGCAAATTCACATTTTGTTGTGCCAGCTCCAGCAGCACGAGCACGCATCCGGCTAATGCAGGACCGTTTACATATTAAAAACGTACATGCAAATGTTGAGCACAAAACAGAATGACTTCAAAACAGATTTTAGATGAAATCACACACCAGTGCAAATCCTTTGGAGAACACCCAAGCGTCCTAGAATTAAACTTTTACCCCAGGAAACAGCTGGAAGCATGTGGTAACATAGAACACTACCATGATTTGGGTTGAAAGGGACCTTAAAGATTACCTGGTTCCACCTCCCTGCCAAATGCAAGGACATTCTCCACCAGGTGAGGTTATTACCCAAAGCCCCAGCCAACCTGGCCTTGAACACTTACAGGGATGTGAATTTATGCCTATTTTGAGTAAGGGAGGCAGTGAACAGTGCCTGTTTGTGTCATACCAAGATCCAAGCTGAATGTTTCCATATTTTACAATTGTGGGATATATACATCATTAATTTAGGACACTCTGGTCTCAAACATAGGAATCATAGAAACCACAGTATTTAGATTTGGAAATTAGACAATTAATGCACATGGTGCAAAATGCTTTTGTACCAACATGTGCTGAATGACTCCAACTTGAAGGGTTAAAACATCTCACACGATGGGGTAAGGAAATAGGGAACAGTCTTCTTCAGAATCAATTCCACCGATCTATTTAAACTAGTCTAAAATACACTTGGATGAAAAGGAGTTTAAAATATAACTGCCTGCTAAGAGTACGTCCATCCAGAGAGGACAGTAATCCTGTAACTTCTGTAATCCTACACTCAGGTATTTTTAGTTTGGACATATCAAAAGTACTAAAACAAACCAGCTTGGTGTTTGCCAGGTGAAACCTGGAACCTAAAACCATCTCTGCTCACCATGGACTTGTGGACATCTGCATTTTTGCCTGTTTGAGCTTCTCATCCAGAAAAATGATTTCTGCTAGGAATAAACCAACTTTCTATTATACATGTATGCTCCACCTTAACCTTGTGTCACATCCAAGTAATTCTCCACGCTGATTTGTTCCAGTCTGACATCTGTGTGCTAGGATTGAGGTTAACCTTGTACATTTCTCTAACAGCTGCTCCATACACTCCAGTCAGGGATTTTAATTTCTTCCCTAATGGTGAGGACACCTCAACTTCAAGGGATTAGGAAAAAATGAGGAAATCAACAACAGGTGAATTAGAAGCGGATCAGACACTTCCCCATTGGAAAAAAATGTAAATTATAAAAGCTAAGTTTGATCCTCATGTTCATGCATGCTTTCAAAATAGGATTTGTCAATTGCAGATTGCAAAGCAATTTCAATTTTATATTAGTCACTTTGTCTAGTTTATATTCTGAAACATTAAAGCTGCATAAATGACCTGTCAAGTATTGATGTAAGCTTATTGACAAAACAGAATGCTTTACAGTAAAGGCATAATCTCACAAGACTCCACACAGTGACTCTGTAATTACTGTTTTAGCCTCTGCACATCAGACCTCTAATATACTATGCAAAATTCAGCAAAACTTAAAAACAAATAGCTGATTTGTGTAGGAATAAATTATCTGAAAGAAATATTCATTGAGAGTACTCAGGTTCAACAAGACTTTTAAGTCCATAAATTATATCTGTATTTAGTTTTCTTCTCCTGACTTTTATTGTCATCTTGTATGTGCTCTCTGCATTTCTACTTCCACTGTTCTTGCTTAGCGTGTTGCATACTTATTTTATCAGGAATATTTCCATTACTCTCTTTCTTGATAAAGAAATTAAGTGGAAAAAATGTTAAATGTTTTTCATAATCTGTGAAATGTAAATTATTTTATGCAAGCTCTTGGGACTGGATATTACACTTCTTTTATCAGAGAAAACATCTCTAACAATTGGTTTGTCAAATACATGTATTTTTACCTGGTTCTGGTTGCTTCTTGGCCAACCACTGCACAAACCTGCCCGAAACACAGAGCACAAATTAAAGACCCAAAGGTTTAATTCATGCTGCTTGCATAATAATGACCACTTAGAAAATTAATTTTGAAGACTGGCTTAGCAGTTAAGGAGTTGTTCTATGAGGATTCACTCCTTTACACAAAGAGCAGGCATCAGCTGCATCCATTCTCATCAATGCACTGCTCAATAATCCATCATTTCTGTATCAATGGCATTTTTTTAAATTGTACAATCTTTCTTCAGTTGCTCTATTTCAGAAATTTTTTATTCAGAATATCTTCAGGTCTTTGCCCCTATTAATATTCATCTACAAGAATGATGCCTTTAAATACCAATAACTGTCACTCTTCATAATTTATGACCTTCTTAACACAAAATCCATAGGTTTGACTTTTTGCCCCTTGACTCCAAAAATTAAAGCCAGACAAAGCTATAGGGAACATCATAGGAATGTAACTATCATTATCTGCAATCTCAAAGACATCTGCTGTTTACATAAAGTTCTTTTTTTTTTTTTCACATCTGGGCCAAAATCCTATTAAAGGCACCCTGTGGCTTCAGATCAATTTTATTTACATTTTAACAATGTTTGACAAGATAAACCTCTTAAGAAATATTGTATCATTTATGAAAAAGGGCACTGAACCTTAAGAAAATAGATAAACTGAACCCTTATAAAGGCTTCCCTCAAAGGGATGTTTTTGAGCCACAGCTGTCCATCAAAAATATGTCTTTGTTCTTCATTATGTGGAGAGTAAATTTCAAAAGAAAGAGTGATGTGGAAATATGAGGAAAAGCTTTACTCCAATGAGGATGAACCGGAGAGAGAAGGCAAAAGTCAAGTCCGTAAATCAACGTGAGAAACTTTTTAGAAACATTTCTTAATATGGATACAAACTTATTTACAAATTAAAAGATTTCATTCCTTTTGGTGTCTTCCAAATCTGAAGAGCATATAGAGCAGATTATATGAGGTGAAAGACAATGTTAAGATTAATTTTGAAAGAAAAGGAAGGACATTGGGTACGAGCCAATGAGCCTGCACAATCATGTCCAGTATATGTGAGGCTGCAAGATTGCATTATACACAATCACGCATGTAAAATACTAGCACAAAAAAAGTTACCCCTGCCTGAAATTCCAGTTTTATGTATGCAGATGGTCATGAAGGACTGGATCATGTTTCTGTTAAGATTCTTACTGTGTTTCCCAAGAAAATACATGTTATCTCATACCTAACACAGCAGCACAGAGACCCCCAAACTGACTGGGACCCAAACAAATCAGCCGACACTTTGAAGCCCAAAACGCACCTCAGCCATGTTCTCAAAGCACCAAAACCAGCCCAGCAAAGCCCTGCTTCCTGGCCCTGTGCTGACACACATACACACATCCCAGCAAAGCTTTCCTATCTACACACCAGCAATATTTATCAATATCCACACACAACTGCTGCTGTCACAGGAAAGCAGGAAAAAACAGTTCAATACCAACCTGTCGATTTCAACATCCTCCATTTTCTTACCATTTTTATAGTGTTTACTATCTGGACTTCAGGTAGTCATGTTTTTCTACAATTCTATCTTACTAACATAAAATCATGACAATTGATTTAAGTCCTGTATCCTTGGTTTACAGGCTGATTTCACTTTCCAGCATGAAAGATGAACTCAGAATCAGTATATAAACTTAGAATTTGTGCTGGTTTTAAATAAAAATCAATGAAATTAGCTTTCACGTTCAGCAACAAAGACACAGCAAGACAAGGGAAAAAAAAACCCACGTAAAACAGATATTTTACTAACATAATCAGTCTTCTAAACTTCTGTTTTTGCAATGACATGCTAAGCTGTTCAGCTTCCTGACTCTGCCTTACAAATATGGATAAAGATACCACATACAGACCAAGCACCTACTTCCCAATGCAAACTGTGCTTAATATAGGGAATCTCAGCACAACAAAGCTTGGTACTTCTGAATAACAAAGCACTGACTGACAAGGCACCACTCAGGAATCCTATCACTTAGGTTTTGATGGTATATGGGATGGATATTATCACTGGGCTTGGATATGATAAAAAGATAGACTGAAATTCTAACTGCAGGCTTTAATTTGCAGTAAGAAGTAGCTGAATAGTACAGCCATAGATCCTTTCTTTATCAAACATTCATTTAAAATTGGATAGATCAAGTAGCTGTAGAGGGTTAATTTCACAACTTCAAGTGGTCTATTTTTTCTGCTGGTGGATTCAGGCTATCAAATTTAAATAACATTATGTTACTCAGAAGCTTGCCCAGTGTTTCCTCAAAGGTATTGCAGAAGGACTTCTTATTGAAAATATTAAATATCACATTTTTCAATCTCTCTCTTGATAATTCTTCTTTGAATTTAGAGATGACCAAGCTGTCAAAAAGGCATACTCTGCAGCTCATACTGAACATGCACAGATCACAACCTGGAAGGCTATCTGTACAGACACACACACATGCACATAAAATCAGCCAAGTTGTTCCAACAAGGCTTGCATGAAGCCAATTTGTGCAATGTGCAATGATAACATACCCTATTAAATGATCTGTGTTGATCTGATGTATTTCTTAAAAATAAAAAGCTCCCCAGGGAAAGGACAATAAAACTTTAACTACCCTGGACAATCCTCAGATTCCACCATCTAACATGGAAATAAAGCTCACAATAAGGATTTCTTACAAGGTTAAAATCCAGAGAGAATTAAGCACTGTTCAGAAAACACACATGTAGAAATGCATAACCAACTGAAATGTAACTGAATGAGAAGCAGGCATCATAGTGGATTTCCATGCTGTTCAATTTACAGAGTCCCTTCAGCACGTATAAGATTAATTACATTATTCGTTTTGGTAGAGGTATGTTCAATTACTACTTCAGATGTAAGTAATACTTTTTTTCTTTATATTGTAACAGAAGGGAGCTTTTACCTGGCCAGCACCAACAAGTAGAGGGTTTCCTGATTTCATGACTTCTTTGTAATTCTGGTGTGAAGGATTATCGTGTATCATTATCAGTAGCTGTCACTGATTATAACTGGTTTACCAGATCTTTAGCAGTGGTTAGGGGTCAATTTGCTCTGTTTGCATTAATGTCAATATAATGTGAATTTGTCTAAACCAGGATCCAAAAGCATGCCTACAATTCTTGTTGCTGTATCCAAGCGAGGTCTGATTATCTGGGTTGTGGACCAAATTCAGTTTCCATCTATTTGAACTGGAAGTGTATAACCTACAACCAAGGGTCTCACTGCTGCAATTGCCCTCATTTCTGCACTGGCCAAGCAGGGTGACTGCATCTACAAGAGCTGAAACAGCAGCCTTGCAGCCAGGCTGAACCCTTTGGTTCCTGACTCTGGTGCCACTAACCTGCCACCATGGGAGCAAATAGCAGAGGTCACACTCCTGGTGGTTCCTATCACTCGGGTGCCTGAGGGCAGCACGCAGCACAGTGACCCAAAATCTCAGGAAAAAGCCCACTTCAAGTTAAGTGATCCCTTGCCTGCTGTTTTAAGCTGACATCAGAATATTCAGACACCGAAGCACTCCTGGCTGCAAAATGGAATTTTGCAGCCTGCAAAATCATCAGATTAATTGAGGAGGAACAAGCAAAGCAAAACCACTGAGTGGCTGTTTTGCACTACAAAGCCTGAAAGACAAGCATCAACAATGAAATGAACTGAGGGGAAAAAAACAAAAGCTGCCTTCCTCTAGAGTTGTAGAGTAAGCCTTAATGCAGTCAGTAGTAAGTGCCATCTCCATAACTGTTTGTTTCCACTCTGTTTCACAGTTTAGAACACACTTAAGTTTCTTCTGCTCTGGTAAATTGATTTTGTACAGCATGAGGGGATGTGTTCTGCTTCCAACCATAAATTTAAGGAAATAATACACATCTCCTTACACTAAGTAAAAATCAATTTTCTACCTGTAGGTGATGAAACTATTTCTCACACCTGCTGAGCAGACATATATCTCATAAGGCTTAAAGCTATAGCCTGGTGCAATTCAGCAAGAGCAAAAATAAAATGTAATCTTTTTAAAGATATTTTACATGTGACTCAACTCAGGTGTTCCATTCCAAAAGTTCTCTTTAGTTGTATTTACTGTTTTAATATTAAGCTTTCTTCTCTTCACTCTTGTATGCTCTGCTGTCATCAAGAGACTTGGTAAAACCCCAAACCACATTACATCTGAAAAATGCAAAGCAGCTGTCTCTCCCCTTCCCCTGATGGTAAAGGGCATTCCAGAAGAGCTGCATTAAAAACTCAGATCTGAATCTGAACACAACAGAAAGACAGCTGTTAATATTTGGCTGTAGACTGCGACAAAATTATCTTATTTGCAAAGCTTGCTGTGTGCTAAGCACATAAATGATAACGCCATGACACAGGAAAAAAAGCTTTATTCTACACATATCTGGGTCTGCCTTCAAATATGATATTCAATATGCAGCTCTGAACATGTATTAATACTCATTCACTCCAAGCAGTTCTGCACATGCAGCATTTTAATATGGGGAAAGCAGTACTGAACTATTTCCCTGTATAACAGTACAGAAACAATATTTTAACATTCAAGTGGAATAAAGTGCTCAGAAAAGGAATGGCTGGCAAAAAATTGGCTTGTTTCTGGCAAATGCAAGTCCAGTCAAATAAGGGAAACTTCTGCCTGTCAGTCAATTAATCAGCATTTGTTTATATTAAAGTGGTGATAATATGGCTTTCAAGATAGGAAACTAGTGAACAAAGATTATATTAATTTTCCTTAAAAAATAAAAAACCTCCAACAATCAAGCAAAAAACTTAACCATCTCTATCAGGTTCAAAATGGAAAAACTGTTCAGAAACAGTATCTGATATGAACTTGGTCAGTATAATGAAGCAGAAATAAACAAAGCCAGATGAGAAGCAGGAATTAGGTACTCCACGTCTGAGTTGGAGTAGTTTATTATCAAGGTTTCTTTTGTTAATTCCCTAATTAACATAACCATGGAAATACAAAATAAAGAAAGGGAAATTTCACTTCATAGATAGCCTCAACCAGAATTTTCCAATTTTGATACTAAGAAATTGATTGCAAAGATGCATATTTAGCACTTTAACTATATCAGTGTCATTTTAAAATCAGTGTCCTGCTTTTGGACAAGGCAACACCATGCCAGCTACTAGAAAGAAAATTAACTCTATGTTGGACTTAGAAGATTGATAACACATTGATGTTTCAGCTTACCCCAAAATCAAGGACTCTTTATTCTACCTCTCCCCAACACTGAGGAAAAGCACAAGAAGCTAAGAGGGCATGTGGCCAGAAAAGCTGACCTGAACAGGCCAGAGGGCTGCTCTCTGTGCATAGACTGCTACCTGCTGGGCTTAAACCCCAAAAATCAGGTAAGCACCCACAAAATGGAACGCTGCTACAAGTTCAGTGCCCAGAATACAAAGCAATTTTGATTTAAACTCCTAATTTTGAGTTTAATGTCAGGCATCCACATTTGACAAATTTGGTCCATATTCATCTTCCAGCATGAAAAGCATTGGAGATGTGCTATCCCATAGTAGACAGAAATTATCTCAGCCATGCTCTGGGGAGAGGTTGCACACCATGAGGATGATTTAGGAGCAGAGCTGCTCCCCATGCACCCCACCAGTGTCCTGCAGGTCAAGACAAGGCACTCCAACTTGAGGAGGAAGGACTTCAAGCTCCCCTTTAAGAACAGACCCTTTTCCCAGCTCCCCATGGGATGGTGACCACGGGCAGCCTCAGGGCTCTGCCTCAGCCTAGCGAGGTGCAATCTAAAATCCAGCAGGGACAAGCTCTGACATCTCCCTCACATGCAACGCTGTGCTCGCCAGTGAAATGTCAAGTCACTTGGCTCCAAAAAGCAAACTGCACCAGTAAGGAGCTTTGCCGCATGTGCTGTTCCTCTCTGTACTATTATATTACAAAAAAATTTTAATCCCAAGCCCACTGAAAGTTCCTTTCAGTTTTGCATAAAGAAACACATTACTGCATTTTTGATCAGCCCTATCTTCATCAATACAGATAAAAACACACTCCTCTTGAGTCCCCTAGAGAGGCTTACAGCTCAAATGAGACAAAGATTATTCTAAATGGTGGCACAAACCCCAAAAGAAAACATGCCTTACAAATGAGTGCAGCAGCTTTTAATTTCTGCATTGTGCAGTCAAGCACACACATTCTTGTCTGATGCAGAAGAATATAATCACCTTGGGGCATGTCAAAAATAACTGTTGCTTTTTCCTTCCTTTCCATTCTTGGGAGACCAGAGTTTGGTGAGGCAATCAAGAAATTAAAACTGACATTTCACAAACTGATTGTCATGTTTTGGGGTGGTTGTGGATTTTTTTTTGGTTTTTTTTTTTGTTTTTTTTTTTTGTTTGCCTATTTAGAGTATGTATGGCTATCAGGCAAATACAATGAGAATCTGACACAGCCTGCACAGCAGAATCTAAACTAATCCTGAAGAAAATTAATTCCCTGAAAAAATAAACCAAGAAATCTCAGGAGGTCATTGTGACATCTTACATCTTCCAATGTGAACTGAATGCTTTAAACTCTCATATAAACAATTTCAGCTGCCTACACTTCATTTTAAAAAATTACATATTCATCAGTTAAAAGAAATTTCAAGTTCATCCTATTTCAAAACACAGTCTGACGTAGATAAAGCAACAGAGTTTTTTGGGTTTTGGTGCACAGGTTTAGTTTCCTCTTCTTAACTTTCAGCCATTAAAAAAAAAAAATATTTTGCAACCATTCCTTAATATAGAACAGGATTCTCACACCCTCCTTAAACAAAATGGTCCTAAACCGAATAGTACCTTTTCTTTTTCCAGTACAGTATAGAGAAACAAGACAATTTGGGTATTTTAAATATTCATTTCCAAAGCAAACTGCATGGTTTGTTGCCTTAGTTGCACAACAGCTATGTTTACAGAGACCCAAATTTGACAGTCAGTTCCAGGATTCTTGAAACCTGCTTCAGAGTTAAAAAAAATTACTTCAGGTTACACTACTGCTACAGCTAAAAACCTGGTTATTTCTTAAGTTAGTTTACTTTCCAGAACGGTTCATTTCCAGAACAAATCTGTGCAAGCAAATCAGCCTTGTCCTAGAAATCCCTGAAATATGAGGTGGGAAGTGTTTGTACAACTGAATTTAATCCTTGACAATAAGCCTTAACATACATGCATTAATACTTGCATTATAAAAACTATCAAGATGACATGGGTCTGAGATAAATATTACTGTTTTTTCCATTACAAATTATATCTTCCCCAATGACACTGACAGACTTTTCAAAATTTATAAAGAACATTTCCAACACCTGCTTATTAGCATCTACACTTAATTTATGCTAGAAGCGACAGTTTCCTAGGTTTTGCACTCCTCTATTCATTCCACTGCACAGGGAAAAAAACACAAAACAGACCAGAAAACCCTGAATATTCCAAAAATTCTCACCAGATAGTCACATTGATAAAAGTTCATGGAATTATATATCTCATGTTGGAGGGGACCCATATTACCAAGTCTGACTCCATTTAAAGTAGAAAGCAAATTTATTTTAAAACTACAATGAATGAAAGACTTCATCAGCCATTAAGGAGAAATTTGAAAATCTGAAAATTAAACTGTACCTTGGCAGGTATGAGTAATTCCTATACCATTAAATAGTTGGTCAAGTTAGTAACTCCATTTGACATTAGCAAATTTGCTGTGTTCAACAGAAGTGATTTTGCTAAATCCCAAATTAAAGAACACAGGATTTTTGATGTTTGGAAGGGACCACAATGGATCATCTCCATCAACCTCCCTGCTCAAGCAGGGTCAGGTTATTTAGGTGCATAAGACTAAAAAGAATCAGCTATTCATTTCTTTCCTGTTACAGAAATAGCACCATGATATTCCAATTCAGTGCAGAAATATTTAAAGGTGTATGTCTTGCCATGCAAAAATTAGATTAATTGCATATGTTTGTACTGGTAGAAATGCAGTAGTTTGCTTCACTATTTTGTAAAAACACAAGTTACGTAAGATTATCATCATCCTTCTGACACAAACTCTAAATTCTCATGTAACTCAATAGTTAATATTTGCTTTGTGTTTCAAAAATCTGATTCACCGAGATGGTTTCTAAACATGGTAAATAATTTAACATACTGCAAAGTCTACATGTGGAAAGGTTCACATGAACCTTGAAAATTCTTTTGTTGCATTATTTAGTATACTTATAAATGTCAGATTACTGTTCATAGAGGTATGTCTATTTAGAATGGCATTTTCAGAATAATATCTGCAAAAGTTCCTATTAGTATTCCTCTCAGTGCTGCTAAACCCAGTGTTGGTTCCTTCATTTCTTCTTTTTTTTTTAATTTTTCAACATGGCAGGTGCCTTTAAGAGATACAGAGCTAAAAAGAGAACAAAGACGAAGCATGTTCTATGTCAGGTCAAAAATGTTCCAGAACTGTACAATTGTTATTGCCATTGTCTGTCTAAGTTACACACAGAAGCTCTGATCAAGTAACAGCATTCTCCACTGAGCCCTATGCACTACAGTTACAATTAAAACAAACAAACAAACAACCTTTCTACCATTAAAAAAACCAACAAAAACACCCAAAAAATTCACTGTTCTAAGGAGCTTTCCCTCAAAATTCAAAAAAAAGAACATGACGACAGGGGAATTTAAATATATATATATATGTATTTGCCAGGATCTATCCAAGTGCCCAGAGGAAGATTTTATTTTAATTAACAACAATGAAGATATGGAGTAAAAATAAGTCAGAACCAATCACTTGGTATTAGTTTCAAAAGTACTTGTCTTGTGTTTTCACATTGAAATTCTTTTTCCAGAGCTGGAAGTAATTACCACATAGATTATTTCTGATCCTACAAGGAACCTGATTCAATGAGAATGCCAGCTAAGATACCACTGATTACACTGAAGTTTGTGTTAAAAAACGGCAGATGGGGTTTTTTTTTAACTCTTCACCTCTTCTATCAGTTCTTTATACACATCCAAAATATCTGAGCTTTTATGACCTGTATTTTTTTGTTCAAGGGCAATTAGTCACAAAGTAGTGAAACATGCTTTTACAAAGCAACAGATCAGAATAAATTAGTTAAAAAAACCTCACTCCCAAGCTGATAGAATACCAGAGAAACTCATTAGGCAACAAGGCATCAAAATAACTATCTATATCATCTTATTGACCACTTTCCCATGTTTTTCAGCACCACAACTCGTGTTTACCAACATAAATTGCACAAAACACCAAGAAAGAATATTTACCTGCAGTGTGTAATGGTTCATAAAGACCTTTCCTAAGTTTACACTCAGCCCAAGGCACTTTGGCCAACTGATCTATTATAGATCTATTTCCTAGATCTATAGATCTATTTCCTAGATCTATAGATCTATTTCCTAAGATACATGCTTAATTGGTATACAGAACTGACAACAGGAAATATCACAGAAGCATAAAAAAAATAACCAAGATATCCAACACTGGCAATGTCACAAGTTTTAGAGAAGTCATATAATACAACTTCCTTTTCTTCCAAGAAAAACTTTTCCTTATAGAAAACACAGAATTATTTCATAAAAATAAGAGAAAAAAATTCTTATCCTAATTTTGGTTTTTTTTAGACAAAGCAATTTGGAAGAATTGCAAACAGTATTACTACTGCTTGGAATTTCAGACTGAATTTAGTTGCTACACTATTGAAAATACAGTTGGTTCATGTTCTTCATAGAAGAAAAGAAACTGTCATATACCAGTCACTATAAACATTTTTTGTTTGTCAACATCTTTTTCACTCTAAAGCAAACAGAATAGATATTTTGAAGCCTTACATTTTTTTCACTACAGATACTTGTGAAAATCTCATGTTAGGCTTCAATTTTAAATTATACTTGCTTTATTTTTCCTACTAATTATATTTCTTGATGACATCTCATTAGAGCATCTCGTTAAGACAATCCATTTCTTTCATTTAATTTCTGCTACTTCAATAAGTAACAGCTGTTGCCAAATAGAACTGCATGAATTTTCTCTTTTCTTCTGTCAAAGCATTTTCCATTTATTTACTTCAACAAATCAAACTTCTTTAAAAACAAATATTTTCTTCATATGACCTACTAAAATTTTTTTGATCAAAATACTTTCTTGGTGACAGTTTTTCCAAGGGAAGAGTTCTCAGCTATATTACTCAGAATTTACACATATACAAGGCACAAGTGTCCTAGGAAATGTCTTTCAAAAAATGTTCAGGCTCTATTTGTTTTAACAAATGAAAAAAAAATACCTAAATGACAAAAGGAAAACTAGACAGTTTTAAAAAGGCTAGCCACCTTTAATCTGGCTCAGTCTGTGACTGAAGAGGCAGTGAGGCTCATGTGATTTATCCCTATGGTGTAGTTTGCACTATAAACTATGAAGTGCTACCTACTGAAGAACATGGGAGGAGCAGTGAAGCTCCTAAGAGCAAAATTATTGCAAGTAGTAAATATGACACATGCAGCAAGACAAATAAAATTAGATAAGCCAAGTTCCAAAATACCAACACTAGATGCATTCTTCATATATTTATAAATTCCGGCAAATGCAGTCTGACACCAATTCTACTCCAGAAGCCTGGGCAAGGCTTTAGCAGTTAATAAAAACATGAAATAGTGTGTTCATAATGTGAATGAAAGCCTTTATTCCAACCAGACTCTCAGGGAGCTCACAAATATCACAGTGACATCCTTTATCAGAATTTATAATAAATACTTACTGCTTACTCTGATCTCCCCTTCAACAACGTAGAACACATAGATATTTTTGCCTTGTGAGGTATTTCAAGTGTCCACTGGCCAGAATTTCCTCAATAACACTTAAGGACTTTTCAGCCTCAAATATTACTGGTTTACCTCAAAGCCATCTCAAACTCCCCCAGTAGGAGCAGAATTCCCACAAAGTCCAAAGCATGATGCTCTGTGAAGGCACTGCCATGTGACTGAGAAAATTCACTCCTAGGTACTTATGAATGCTTTGCACTCTTGTTTGGGCTTTTAAAATCCTTCACTGCCTCTTTGTTTGCCACTTTTTAACCCAAGACTATCAACACTTTTAACACCAGAAATCATTAAAAAAAAAAAAAAAAAAAACAACAACAACAACAAAAATTCTTCTGGCTGACATGAATTTGGCCTCTATTCCGAATACTTCTCTCTACAGAGGAATTGAATATCATCTTGTAATTCAGAAATGGCACTTATCCAAAATATTGATTCTCACAAAAGATGGTCAAAGAAAGAAAAATTTAACTACATTTAACTAGGCAGACTAGATTAGAGTCCTTTAAGCGAAGTCTCCAAAGAAGGGTGAAAAATTAAAGAGATGACTCATAGAAGCCCAAATGTTAAAGGATTCCAAATACTTAGGAGTATGAAACATACAGAAAAGCATTCTCTACTTCTAATCTGTGTACTGCTTTCTGTCTTGGCCAAGAAAACACAAATATACTAGTTGGAAAATCAGGAGTTTACTTGCCTTCACCTACTAGTCCCAGAAAACACTGAAGACTCGAAACAGTTAAAGAACAGTTAATAAATAGCTTTGAACTACTGATCTTGGCCTTTAAATATGGGAAATCATTTATTCAGCCTTCCAGAAATCAAATCTCAAGAGCAAATGGAAAAATGAAGTAGGACAATGAAGTATTGCATCCTATCGAAAAATAGTAAGATATCTCTTCCAAAACAAAAAATTGCTTTTGCTGAATTATTCTCAGTAACACCATCACTTTCAAAAGAGGGCCCCAAAACCAGCTGGTTTTTCTTTGCTTTTTTAAAAAAAACTCATTCTCCTGAAACAATTTAAACATCAAACAAGAAAAAGCTTTCTTAAAGATTTCTCTTAAAGGTTTGTCACACTCCACAAGAGCATTTTAAAACCATATGGTGTCGATTTTTTCATTCAACCCATGGTTTCCAACAGGACACACTCATTTACATTTTCACTGTTATCTATCTTCTTAAGAGATAAAAAAGTCCTTGTTTTTTTCCTGTAAGGTGAAAACAGTTTCTCCTACCCCTATCAACTTCAACAAGAAAAACAGAAAGTGCCCACAAAACTCATTAGTAGTCTAAAAATGCTGGCAACATAGGACCAAAGTACCTATAAGAGAAATCAATGTTAACTACATTTTCCTATCTTCACCCTTCTGTACCTAAGTTACTCTTTGCTGAAACTAGAAATGAGAGAGACCTAGTCTCAGCAGAGCAGCAGAAGGCCTGGGAAATTGAAATTTCAATTGAATTGAACATTTTAAGGTACTTTTCTATGAGCTAAGGAGGAACTGGTTTGAGTTTTTTCCTCCTCTTTTTCTCAATTTCTTTATCCCACAGTGCTTTGGATTCTAGAGGGGAGAGAAAAAAAATCCTCAGTGTCGTCATTTCTCCCACCCTTTTTATTTCATCTGTGACTTTAATTATATTTCTTCTCATAAGCTTGTCTTGACTTTATTTTTACAGAGATAAGAGCTTTTCAGCAAGGCTCCCTAAAAAACTCTTTCAGCTCTATATTTAATGCACACAGTAAAGTCAGAAGCATATATTTAAAAATACAAAGAGTAGCTGATTATTAATTCCAGTTAAACAGAGAGAATCACTGATCTGAATTATATTAATTAATTTTATATAATCAGTGTTTTTCTACAAGGGCAGCTTTGTGAGTACTTACAGTCTGTGAGACTTTGCTTAATGTTAAATCCTCACCTTTTCTGCTAGCACACTTTACAGAATTGTTGGGAAAATGTAGACAAAAAGTAACAATTAAACTTGAGGTATATGCATGAGCCAAAAATGGAATTCCTTTCTTTTGATATTTAATTACTGCTTTAGAGTTATGTAGGAAAAATGTTTACTAATCTATGTGCAAAGTTCTCTTTAAGGGTAATCATTTTATCACTGTACACCATGATTCCAAAACACAGTTCAGCACTTGACAGCTTTTGATAAGCTTGGTTTTGATAATTGGATACAAAAGTGGCTTTTGGCCATTTGGATTTGAGTTTCATGGAGCTTTTGAAAGCAATCAAACTTAAACACATCACTCATTCTGCTGAGCCGGCTTGACAGCTTTGATAGCCCATTACAGTAGTTTATATTTCATTTTTCAAAGATTTCAGTAGACACCTCAGAATTAGACTAGCTTGGAATATTCAGTTCCAAGGGGCTCTGACTTGGATCTCTGGTCATCATTTCTTAATGCAAATAACCCACAGAGAGTGTTTTCATATTAACTGTGAGCTATATTCTCGCGCCCTTCTCATAATAAATAACTACATTGAACAGCTCAAGAGACAGTTATGTGAATGAACACAAACACTTTGTTTGAATAAAAGCAAGTCACCAACAGCCTCATGGAAAACAAAGTTGTTTGCATTTTATTACAGAGAAAGTGAAAGAAAAAAGTACATTGGAAATTCTCTGTTCTTTTCTGGTTTTAACTGGTCAGAGTGATGCACTACTGCCAAACACAAAGACAGAAAGCATCCAAGAAATGTAGTCAGCAGGTATTTCTGCACAAGGCTACACAGAACCCAAAATCGTTCACTAAATACTCAACTGTTTCTTGAACCATCAGCAAACAAAATCCCCATACTTTAAAATGTGCTACTAAATAAAATTTCTGTGAAATATGGTCAAGGTTAATTTTTTAGGCACTCCAGAGAGATGTTCCACTGCCCTTACTATTGTTCTTGGTTCCTTCAGGGTTTTGGAAAGGATGAGTAGGGTTTGGGGTTTTTTACAAGTTTTTATATTCCCCCAACCTTCCCACCCACATTTTCATTAAATGTAAGCAGGCACTAACTTAACCCATGCATCCAGAGGTAAGAGTGGCAATTCAACGATCCTTTCCCTCTCCTAACAGTATAAACCTTTTTTTGTGAGAATCATAGAAGGATTCTAAAAGGGCATATGCCACACCATCCTGCCCTATATCTCTTCCTCATTTCAATCAAAATAAGTGAATGCTGCAGAAATTTATCAGAAGAGAATCTATTTTTTCCTACTTCAGGCCTTCCTCTATCAGGAAAAAGATCTTAAAACTTCTGCAAGGTCATACCTGAAGTCACTTCATACCAATAAGCACATAGCCCAGGGTTGATGAGGGCAGTGTGTTACCGAATTATATCCTCCAAATATTAGTATTACCAGCAGAGGATTACATGATCCTACCAGTAGCAAATCCTACTTCTTCTCACCAGCATGTTACAGAAATACCTCTATGTGTTTTTTCCTTTTCTGATAAATATAACGATCCTTGATGCTTCAGAAGCACTAGGGAATAAAGCTTTTCCATACTCATAACACAATACAGTTGTTTTTCTCATTTATATAGAGCAATAAATAAAGCTCAGAAAAGATAAATCAGTTTTAGCCTATCATGAAAAATGTCTTGGCAGAACTTGTTAATTACAGGGAAGAAGTAATAAAATGACAGTCCCAAACAATTAGACAGTATCCATACCAAGAGCAGAATAGGAGAAGATGTGTCAGCATCCTTGGCAGATTCCGGGTGTGGATTACACCAATGATTCTATTTTCCCCAGAAAAAAAATAGTAGATCCACGTAGAGATGACAAGGCTTTTTCAGGTCTAAGGGGCTACAGTTTGGGTGAATTTGAGAATGTGAGCGAGTGTGACTTATGACTTACATTTAAATTTGATTATCAATTCAGTAGACAGTCTCTTGGGCATCACTGTTTTGTCCCTGTTACAATGCATACACAGCATGAAAGACAAGCAAGCAAAGATGTCACACAATTGCAAAAAAAAATCTCAAGGTTTGTGCTTGTGCATGTGTGTGAAACAGGTAACTGTGTTGAAGTAAAATGCATCATTATAACAGTCAGACATTCAGGTAAATTCTTTTTTAGGTGTGCCTAAAATTTCTAATGTTGGATTTTGCAGCAGTTTAGCACCAGTAATAGAAACTGAAACTCACAGAGCCACAGAAGCCAAAGTTGCTGAGCACCTCTTAGGAAAACCTCGTCCAACCACTCTGCTCAAGCAGTCACCTAGACCAGGTTACTTAGGGACACATCCAGATTGAATTTTAAACAACCTCCAAGAGGTTTAAAGACTCCACAAACTCTCTGGCCAAGTTGCTGCAGTCCTTGACCAGAAAGAGAGGTTTTTCATTTTGTGCCCATTGTTTCTTGCATGTCATAAGATACGCCGAGACATTTGCCTCAGTATTTTTCACTCCTGACATAATTATAGATATTGACAGGATCCCAGCAAACCTTTTCTTCCCTAGGCTGAGTATTTGCAGCTCCCAGCCTCTCTCCAATAGATCTCTAATTCTCTTTTCCCTTCAACTTTGCCCTGTACTAGACTCACTCAAGCATCTCCTCAAGCATTCTCACTCAAACATTTCTTCTGTATGGCTCAACCCAAGTGCCAGCCTCCAGATGCATTTCATCAGTTCTTCCTGGAGAAGAGGGACCAATTTCATCCACCTGCTGGCAGCACTTATTGATCCAGCCCAGGAGGCTGCCAAACCTTCTGGTACACAGGCCCATCCTGGCTCATGGACACACTGGTGTCTACCTGGGACTCCAGGGTCTTCTCTGCAAAGCTACTTTTCAGCTGGCTGCCAGTGCAGGAGGTTATTCCTCCTCAGCTACAGGACTCTGCATTTTCCTTAGTTATATTTCACAAGATTTCTGCTAGACCACTTCTCCAGTCAGCCAAAATCCCTGTATTGAATTCCACACAGTTCTGACAGACCTTCTTCACACTGCCCCCAGTCATTTCACCAGATTTGATAATGAAGTAACAGCACACATCACAATACACACAGTGAAGATTTCCTGATAATTTTACCTTCTATTTAAAGAGCCCAAATCACCTGGTACTGTAAAAATTTCTTCACCCTAGGTATAGATTAACAAACTGATCACCACTTTTTCAAGATCCTTAAAAAAATCCACAAAACTGCAAAAAGGGTGGGATGTCCTAATTCTCCTTCTTAAGAAATTCTCTCACCCCTGCACAGAGAATTATTCTCTACCAAACCCTTCTTAATGAAATCCACACACACATCTCAATATATGCAGTACAAACCTAACAAACCACTCTGGTTTTAAACTTTCATTATGTATTTTAAAGCTTTTGATTAATCACTGGAAAGCAACATCAGTTGGGAACAGTGATTTTGAAAATAAAAGGTTAAATGCTGCATTTTAAAATAAACTTATTGTATTTTTTAGTTCAATCCATTTCTAATTTTATGGCATTTATAACATAATAGAGGTTAGTTATCTATTCTTATTAGCATAATAAAGAACTATAACCTGTAGCACTCAGGAAACTAAATTACTGCTTTTACATTTAAAGTACTACATTGACAAATACATTGACCTTTACATTACATTATGCTTAGAGGTTAGAAAAATGCATTATTGTTCATTTTATTTTCTTTTTGGACAAAGTTTTCTCTGAAAGGTCTGTTGAAGGATAAAAAATTGATATAAATGGGGAGGAAGGAATAAATTATTAATATTGTGGGATAATTTACACAGCAAGTCTTCCACAAGGTCTAAACTAGACATTCCCATGGGAACAAACCAAGAATCTAAGTGGGGAGAAAATAAACTTCTTTTGACTTTCTGACAACATTCACCTGAAAATGACATCTTGGGTACGGTTATTTTTTAAGCTTTATGTTGTACTGACCAGTCATAGGTTTTAGATACACATTTGTTCCCTTCGTTCATAAAAATTATATATACATTTTCCACAGCTTGTTTTCAGAGAGTTTAAAATGGAAACTGGAAGACCAACCAACTCTGCATGGCATTTCAGACATGTATGTGCAAGACACATCAATGCATGGGGTCTCTAAAACAGAGTTTATTGCCTTGCCCCTTCTGACAATAGTATACCAGAAAAGAACACCTCTATTGGAAGTGACCTACAACAATCATCTGGTCTGGGGCAGGTTCAGGATGTAACATTATCCATAATAATTACAATATTTACATTATATTCAAAATAATATTTAAATTCATTCTAATATCTCATAAGGCATGTTTGAAAATGCTAATGATTCACCAGGTCCAACCACAATCTTGGGAGCTCACTCTCAGGTATGGATGCTGTAACGATGAATTTGTCACTGGAAGAAAAATACACCAACAGAAGTTTAGTCTTTAGGGTGGAGGGGAAAAAAAAGAAAAATCAATCTTACTTCTGGTCCAGTTTAGGTACTTCTCTCATCTTTTTCTGTTTATTCCAGAGGCCCACTCAGAAGCACAAAGCAATGCAAAGAATAATGGGGTTGGCTGTGGGCTTTTTGTTTTGGGGGGTTGCAACTCTCCTCCAAAAAATGATGAGCTGCATATTCTGTAAAAAAAAAACATTCATTTTCTACCTTGTTTTAACACACTTGTGGAAGTGGCATATAAACTCAAAGACACGGGGCAAACCCAATGGAATTCTTTTTGTGGGGGGTGTGGAGGGGAAGGGATTGTTCCACTGGCAAACGGCTCTTTCCTTTGGCTTGCAAGCAGAACGCTGCCCTGGCTGGTAGCACTCACTGACTGATCTGTTAGGATGATGTCAAACCCACTGTGCATTTTTCACTGACTGTCTACAGTGTGGCATATTGATTTTGCTGTTCCCTGGTTCACTTCCAAAACCTACGCAGTCAAAACTGTTACTTACTTGAGGCTTTCTGCTTTTCCAGCCCTGTTCTGACAGATATCTCTGTTATGGCACCATCTGCTATCTTCATACTCCATGACTGAACCACAGGCTAGCACTTCTGCTGTGACAGTTTTTGAGGTGCAAAACACACTTCTCCCGATATCTGCCTCAGCTCATCCATCCTCCAATTAGAAAACCCTGAGAAAACAGTCTTGAAATGTTTTGTATTTTAATTGCTCCATAGGATCCTTCTTCAACACAAGGAAGCCAAGTCTCTGAAGTTTGTCTTTCAATTTTAAAGAGAGATAATAGTTTTTGTACACAAAGTGGTATAGTGTAGGCATGAAGATTTGATACACCAAATTAACAGTACTTAGTCCTGTCCAGCGTCTGTAAAAGCACACAGGAACAGGCACAAGAAGGCCAGATATTCCAACTCTTTTGACTGCAATGACACACCCCAGGTTAGATAAAACACCTGCTCTTCCAGAAGGAAAACACAAAACAAGCTGATTAAATGAATTTTGGTCTACTGAACTAGGAAATGGAAGTTGTTCCCATCTAAGGCTTTATCTCTGCACACAGTGAGTTCAGAATAAATATATTCTTTACAGGTAACATTTTGGTAACATTCACCTGGTTTTCTCACTTGGGTAGTGCAAGTTTGTTAGTGCTGCAAAATTGCTTTGATAATTCACCATCTACAATGGAACTTATTCTCCAGCCTTTATCAACCACGATGCAACAAAGCTACCTAAGAGGAAGGCATATTTTTAAATTATTACCTCATCAGAAGGAGAGGCACATGTCTAATCAAAGGAAGAATAAGGGTTGTGAATATTTCTTTTCAAACTATATCTGACCATCTACCAATTCAACATAGTCAAATACATGTGGAACATGTTAGAATTCCATGGAGGAAGTCATGAGAAGTAACAGAATGAAAGGCAACCTATGAAGGACAAACAAATCTCAGTTACAAAAAATGTAGTAAAACAAAAATATCAATCAAAATTATAAACACAAAAGACAGCATGGGGTTGGTGACCTTTCACCTTTACTAGACACATAAAGAGAACCCATACTACTGAACAGAGTGATATTACATTCCAAATTTGTGTAATGCAGCACAATGCAGAGGAGCACTCTTTAAATATTCCAATAAACAAAACTAGAAATCAAATGGGTTATTGCCATTCAGTTTGAGTTATTATTATGATTAATTTCTTATAGGCTTCTTAAAAGCATTCAAATACATTTCATCCATAAATAAGATAGCTGCATCTTAAGCTATCTACACATCTTAAGTAAAATCTGTACATGTTCACATCTTGCCAGCTTCAGTCACAACCAGCAACAGTTTGTATATTTTGTATTAAGTATATAGATTTCCACTACTCTCTCCATTGTTCCAGCTTCTCTCTTGCTTCTCTTTGTCTTCCATTGCTCATTTTTCCAAGCCATCCCTTTCAGCAATAAATTTGCACATAAGGAAAATATCCTTTTTCTCCTAAGTGCCACAGGAATACTTCTATTTTATACCTCCTCAGTCTCCCCACAAATAGGTCTCACCCTTCCTTCTCAGACCTCAACTCCTACCCCCTCTGGGTTCATCCACCTTGCTGAAGTCACCCATATTCATCTCCTTTTATTATCCAAAATGTGGGGAATTCCCAACTCCTACTGTGTCTCACAGCGTCCACTCCCTTGGCTGGTGCTACCCATCTTTCCTGCCCTTTGTTATCCCACAGGTATAAAGGTTTTCCCAAAGGTGTAAGATTCATGGCCTCTCCCACCCAGAGCTCAATCTGCATGCCAGCCTACATCTCATCCTGCAGCTCACAAGCCCAGCCCCTCAGACCAGATCTATTCCTCATCACTGTCAAATGTATTTCCAAAGCTCCCGCCTGCCTAATATATTGTCCTTCTGTCCAAATGAGCATCTGTTCTGCATCAACTAACTTGCTCAATGCCTTACTTACACAAGGTCCAGGGCTTTCATAATACTATTTGCAAACAGTTTGCCTAGAATAATTCCCAGCTGATCTAAGTGTATACATCAATCTTCATGCCCTTCCAGTTTATCTGACTGCACAGTGCCAGAATCCCTCTGTCAGCATTCATTCATGACACAGACCTAAGCCACACACAGTTAGTCAAGCTCTCTCACTTTTGGCTATTATAAAAACCCTTCCAGGAGAGGAGGACTCATTCATGAATGGTCACAGCAAATAAACCTATCAAGGCAGCAGTTCAAATTTCTTTCAGTGTCCTGTAAAATGAAGATCCAGGGACACTTATGTCTGTTACCTTATTTATTTTATCCTAGTTTATGATGCAGCTAATAAGTTTTTTCCTTCATAATTTTAAACAAGTGGACAGATTTTACTTGCTCTACTGGATTTTTTTTATTTCTGTGTCTAAATTTTTAATAAAAATTGTACAAAATTATCTATTACCTCTCACAAAGTGATTTCAACATCCTTCACATATGGTACTATGGAAAAGATCAGTGATTTGGCCTCTCTGTGAATAAAACAGACTTACAAAAAATATTTTCCTAATGACAAATTAAAACCTCTCTAACTTTCATTTTGACCCTGCATTTAGTTTAGAACTGAATTTTAATTGCTCTGCTAGCAGACCTGGGACTATACAGATTAACATCTTTTTTAATTAAAGGCTAGAAGAAAATCACATTTAATTATGGACACAGAGTAAAAGCATACTGTCACTACTGACTTAAATGACAGATGTGCTTTCCTGAGTGTCACCCAACACAAAACCATGCAGCTCTCACAGGCAGCACTCTAATGGTGCATGTGGCAGACAAGCAAATTGCAGGCTCGTGTCAAACCAGTGCAGTTACATCCTGGTCCCCTTCAGTGTCACCAGGCTTTGCACAACTCCACTTTTCCACATCTCACTGAAAGGCTGTGTGTTTGCCACAAAAACTTTTGTCCCTTACAGAGTCAACTTGCATCCAGCACAAGGACTGAAAAGGAACAACAAACAGATCCTGAGCAGAGATACTGTGGATGAAAAGAGCTTGTCTGGGACAACAGACCTCATGTGATGATGCCTGAAAAACTGGGGGCAAAAATATGCTCCCTGAACTTCTCCTTCCATAACAGTCTGAAACAGCTTTTATCCCTTTTCCTTCAGCTCTGTATTTTTCTCCATCAAAGTCCTTCAAATATAAAGAGTAAAAAGAGTTCCAAATTCTTATGCACACCCAACCTTGTCACTGGTTAAGGCAGTCTGGAGCAGAAAAGGCCTTGACCCTGTGTCAAGAGCACTACTCCCTAAATTATCAACACCATTTACAGCACAAATACAAAACACAGTCCTATACCAGACACTGCAAAGAAAATTAATTCTACTGCAGCCAAAACCAACACAAACACATTTGCAAGCCCTGGCAACAGAACAGTGCATTTGTACTCTTAAAACAGAGTTTTAGTGACATTTAGTGTCACCAAGATCAAAAATAATTGCTCACCCACTGGCTATAAATTAAGTATGCTTATTTTGCCAAGGGCAACATTTACTAGAAATTGTAAATAGCAACGAAGTCAGAAATCAAGTAAATCATAATCCCAGCCAATTAAATTCTGCATTTAATGGACTAATATTGACAGCTTACTAAAAATTAATTAAGAAATACAGTAACTTCATTTGTTAAAAACAACAGTGTTATTAGCGGGGGGGTCTTCTTGGTGTGTCAGTCGTTTGAGTTGTTGCTTGGTTGGGGTTTTGTTTTCAGTTTTTTGTGGGTTTTTTGCAAGCACTTAGAAGGTTGCTGCAAAATTCCCCCAGGCCATAATGTTAATATACAAAAGCCAACTACTATTCTTTAACCAAAAAACTCATTCCTGTTTATTGGAAATTAAATTACTGGGGCTGTTCTCACCCAGTTTTATTCCTGCTTAAGAGAGTGGACACTTACTAAACTTTGAAACCTAGGAAGGCAACAGCAAGATGTTAGCAAAGCACATGTGCCAGTTTAGTCTGTTAACTTGTTTTGGTCATTTTAGTGTTTCTGCCCTATACTTTGGAATTAATTACTATGAACATCTTTTTATTAAATAGCATTCAAGGCATTTTCTGACTTCACACTGAGATTTGGAATATGGGTGGGCAGATGATACTTTATCATGACTTGCAATGTACACTGACTTCTGACCTACCCATCCACCCACTGGTTTAAGTTTTAAGCCCAGAAACAGAAGTCAGAAAGTTCTAGCAAAAAAAAAAAAAAAAAAAAAAAAATTGACCAAAAAGGGAGAGGAACATTAATTAAATAAAAGGAAGAACATTCACTGTTCTGTGGTAAAGAGTGACAAGATGGGCAAAAATGAAATAGCAAATGAAAATTAAATAAAAAGAGGTCTGAAGGGAGAAAATGTGCAGCAGACTCAACACAGCAATTTGTTCTTGGACCAAAAAAAAAAAAAAGGGGTATTTTATAGCACATGCAAAAAGGGTATTATGAAAATAACAAAGAAGCTAAATGCAGCATCTGTAAATAACCAGATGTGCAACAATGGAGAGTACACAAAGGACAGGGGGGGAAACAGTAGAAAACTCCCAAGAAAACAAGAACATGCTTCTGAGGTTAACAATAAGTAAAGAAAAAGGAAATATACCACTAGCATCTGTGCTAATTAGTAGAGTTTCAGGATTTCTTTGGGAGTCTGAGGTGGTGACCTAAACTGCAAAAAACAAGCAGCCACTTATCTGAAGACACTTCTATATTAGCAGTGATGGTAAGGACAGAAATTTTGGTCAGATTAGAGAAACTGCCACAGGTGAGGATCTTTTATCTCCACTTGTGGATACCAGGCAAGGCACTGCTGCCCCAGGTTCATTCTCCCCATGCAGCAGCAGGACCACAAGGCACCCAGCAAACCACAAACAGAGGAGCAGGAGGCAAAGGGCTGTGAAGTCTGATGGGAATAAAGTCATGCAGGTATTAACAGCTGCAGTAGACCAAAAGATTCATCATGCAGTCTAAAACCACTTCTAAATACTTCACTATTCATAGTCTGGAAATAGCCATACGTAGCACCATGGGATACAGCAAGAACTGAGGAACAAATGTATACATTCATACACACTCTCAATAAATGCAATGATATTTAAACAGAAAAATCTTAACTTCCAAACCCAAGACCCCAGTAGAATCACATACAGCCTTGGGTCATGTCCAGCTTCCCCAGCATCTCCCAAAGAAGAGAGGCAATTTCAAGGGGAAACAGGTAGAAATTAAGAGAACATATAGTACTTGCTGGTGCTACAGTTGGCAGATATAAGCTACACATAGCCAAGAGGATCAGCTTAAAATTCTGCATCTCTCAAAATCCTCAGCCCAGAGAAGACTTCTCTTGGAGAGAAATCCAAAGAAAGAAATCAAATAAAGTTATCAAATTCTTAAAATACATGCATTTCCTTTGACCCATTTAACTTAACAAAAGCCCTGGCAGTTTGTAAAACCCCTTAGGCAAGAGCTATGCATTTTCTTCTTTCAAAATTGAAAATAAGACATTTTTATCTTATTAGTTATTAGTATAAATGTGTCATGCCCTACTAAGATAACCAGTGTGAACAAAAAACACTCAAACTAAGCAGCTGCTAACCCAAAATTCTCAAAAGCATACACAAAGGTTGGAAAGTTCAAATACTAAAGTAGTAAGATACTCAAATCTCTGAAGTAAATTAGAATCTGCCATGCAATTCCTGTGGATTGCTTTTAAAAGTCCATGTTGGAAAATCACCAATAATAAACAGAAAATCTACTTTAAAAGCAGTAGTTTACAAAGAGAAAGGAATTAGATTTAGCCTAGTTCATCTCAATTTCCATGTCAAATAGTTCCACATCTGCACACCCTACAAACAAAATTCCAGATCAGATTGTTTAATTGTCTTAATATCTGGCATACCCTTCCTAACATATCAGAGATATTTGTTTCTCTAAGTCCTTGTATATCTGCTGTACATCACAGGTCCCTGTTTTATAGAAACTTTTCATTAAGAGTTCCATTATTTAAAAATCATTCTAGATACAAATTATTCTGGCTTTTACAGCTGTTAAAAAATTACTGCTATGGCAATTTATTTTTGCAAATGATAAAAAAGAATAAAGACAACACATATAAAAGTTAGATGAATTTTGTCTCTGAAAAGCAGTCATTTAAATTAATTCCAAGAGCTTCACAGTATTTCCAGTCCCCACAGAAAAAAAAAAAAAGATTTCTAATGTCGTCTTCAATTCACTCTTCATGCAAAGAGATTTGATTTTATTATCAAAATATACTATTTCAAGGCATTAACAATATCTGATCTAAATAACTGTGGCATGACTGTTGTTTTTATTTAATTTTTTTCATACAACATCATGCAAAACAAATTACAACTATGGGACTTGACACTTAAGAGATATTACCATACATTGATGATGATAGAAGGATCCTTCATACTGCTGTCAGAGACAAAAGGTTCTTTTTCCTTTGGTTTATTAAGCCAAAGATCAGAGGAGGTTTGACTCTTATCAAATCATTTATCTTAAATCACTTATGCTGCAAAATCATGTAAAAAGCCACTCTGCTACTACACCCAAACCCCAAAGGCACCCCAGCCATATGTGTTGACAACTCAAATGTGAATTTCAAGAAACTGGGCCAGCACAGCCCACTGGGAACATGAAGCAACAGCAGCAAATTGTCTAGAAGTATCTACCTAGGTGATAATAATTTCCAAAAGTTGGGATAATCCTTGTCTCTATTTAATGGGTTACCACATATTTGCCATCACAATCTAGCACACTGGTCCCTGTTCTTCTAGTTCCCTCTACCTTGCCTCACTCACACTTGGAGCAGTCATGAGGCAGAGAACAAATCATTAGAAACACCCAAGTAGCATCACAAACCCTCAGCAGCTCCTTCAAACTCCAGCTTCACATTTAAAAGTTGTGGCAGCCACATTGTCAGTATTAGAAGTTTCAGTGAAGTACTGGAAAACACAATGAACTCAAGGGAAAAAACAGCACTCCATGTTTTGTATTTTACTGGAAAGTCCCAAAATAAGTCTTGTCATCCTTCATTATTCTGTCACAGATATGATTCTGTTCCATTCATAATTGCTACCAAAGAGTCACCTTAAACTCATCTTTATGTACACTCATCAAACCACTGAGACAAAGAGGTACATTTAGCTAGGAGTCAAATATTCTAAGTTGTATCAAATTATTATCAGGTCTGTCCATGCCAACAGAATAATTTGCCTTAGATGGCAGCAAGTAAAATTCTGGATTGTGGATCCAGGTAAATTTTTTTGGATTTTGAGCATACTATCTCAGTAAAAACAGCTGAAGGAAAATAACCATCTTGTCACAGCACATGCTACAGCCAAGATAGCCACAACACACTGAGTATCATCACACAATTCCAGAAGGTTTTAAGCATTCACCCAAAAAGAGTCACACCATGCCTTATCAGAAGGCTTCAGCCACCTGCCCACACAGAGAAACACCCCATCCCTTCAGAAGACTGCAAGTATCTTTTCCTCTTGTCCTTCAGCCCAGCTTTTGCCCCTGATGCTGATGCACAGCACCTGTGAGCCCCCTGTGCCCTTCTTGGTTGGGCAGTGCCCCTGGGCACTGACTGCCCTCAATGCTGCTCACCTGCTCTCACAGCTGTGCCCACTGGGGATGAGGCTCAGCCACAGCCCCACCCCAATTAACATAAACTGTGTGCCTACACCATTTCTGTCTTACATCTATCTCACATCAAAAATTGTGAAGGAATAAACCTCACTATATTTTAATTCACCCTCTCCAAAACACAAGTACACAGAGTAGGAAGAGTTCTCAGCTACTCTGAAGTTAGAGGATGAGGTGGAAAATGATACACAGATTTCTGAGAACATCTGAAATTCTGCTCACACGTCATTCTGCTCAATGAATTTGAACAGGCTTGCTTTGAGAACACTGACAGTCTGGAAACATCTAAAACAGTATCAGTTTGAACAAGATCACATTCTCTAGGGACAGATTTCAGATTCTTGTTGCATTTTTGTGTGCAAAGACTGATGTCCAAGTTATTAAGTACATCTTTCAGTACTCATTTCCTAAATGCAGAAAATACTCCCTTTGGAATAAGAACCTTGAGTGGTCAATATCATGAAGCTATGAGGATCTTTTTTTCTTCTTCCTCCCAAGTTAAAAAAAGGAGCACAGTTCAGACTTTGGAAAGATAGGAACAGCTGTTCCCATCTGAACAACCGTGGTGCCTTTGTTATCCAAGATGAGAGGAAAAAACATTACTTTTAAATCTTCAACCAGTAGTTCTCTGGAGAGAACAAACTGCTTTCTGAAGAATAAATTAAGCATTCAATTAAACTCTACAACAGGTAACTACTGTTCTTACACACTTTGGGGGAAATACATTCAGTGGTATTATTACAGTCCTGTGCAAATAACTCCAATAAAACACATCAAATGGAAAAATTCTCTTCTCAGTTCCAGCAAAATGTTCAATATTAAGATGAGAGAAAAATATTAAAGCACCCAGAATACTGGCATTATATCAGTCCCTGAGTGCAGAACTAGGTTAGCAGACACATCTATTTCTGTAAAGATCTATATGTGCATAAGGTCTTCTTGTACCACTTCAGATGCTCTACTTCCCAGAATTACAAATGCATATATAGAATTCTGAGGTATTTCCAAACACCAAATAATGTGACTTCAAAGAATTCATTTGTCTCCATTGGCAAAGCATTTAATTCAGGTTAAATTACTATGTTTATGAAATAGCTTCAGGATTTCTTGTATTTCCATGATAACTCATCAACTGCACTCTGCCTTGAAGGAATATAAGAGAACTTAATTAACACTAATTTTCAAACTGCCAAGAGCTGCTGTAGGTTCAAGAATTTTATCTACATATGAGCATGACCTAAATAAATAAACAGAAAGGTACTGCTTCCAGACCACTGAGTCTTACTAAAATTGATTGAGCAATATTAACTTGGATATTCCGATCATCAAAAGCTGAAGGCAACAGTAGCCTCTGAAGATACAAATTTTTAACTTTCTATTAAAATACTGACCATGGTGAGTTAATTAAACAGCATATTTATCTGTAGATTTGATGTTACTTAAGCAAATATTATGTTAGACACTAGCTGCCATGTTGAAAGGTATTCACCAAGCTCAAGAAGGTGAAATAGAGAAAAACAAAACAGTGAAACAATTGTTAAGCTTTTTACCTGATTTAATAAAACCGTTTAGGAATAAACTATTGAGGATAAAAGAAAAAAAAAAGAAAAATGTAAAATTGTCACATGAGTATAAATCTGAAAAATATTTAATATACTAATAGGAAGTAAAATGTTGAAACACAATACCATTATATAAACTTTCAACTCTTAAACAACATGGGTGTAAATTTGAATTGAACATCTCCTTTTTATCGCTGTGTACCAGACTGTTTTTATTTTGTTCTTAAACCAAAGAGGCTGTGCCCTTTAACATTATTAAATAGCTTATTGGGTCAAAGCACTCTTGAACTGTAATGCTTTTTTAATAAGATGTTTGAAGTGTTTTCATGCAAGCAAATCATTATTACAGGCAAAATCCTCTTTCACAATAAGATAATTTTAACTGCTAAAACAAAGATGTGCAATAAGGAATGGCTGTAAGTATAAATAATGCATAATTTATAGTAAGTTTTTCTGAAAGGAAGCAAACAATTTCAGAACACCGAGGAATAGAGTGCAGCCACTTGGGTAAGATTATTAGAATGACTAAACACTACTTGTGTAAGTGTACCATGATTGTGTCCACAATCAGTCGAAATTTAATGTACATACCTATAATGTACAGGTAAATAATATACACACATTTTTCTCTCAGTAGAACCCTGCCAGTGTGCTATAATTAATAAAACAGGAGAGAGTATTGCTTAAACAGTGTCTCAAATCAAAACCACAGCATTATATTCCTAGCTGCAGTTAACAGCATCTCTAAAATGTGTAAAACACTGTAGAGCAAAGCCATGAGATAGCAGGTGAGGATGGCTTCCAGCTTAGAAGAGCTCTTGAAGCTGCTACCACATTTGGTATGGGATTTTGGTAATTGATTCTGCAGGAACCTCTGTAAGTTGCTCTCTGTTGGAAATCGCATCCTGTACCATTTGTTACGTCTATTCAGAGAATCTGCCAACTGGAGTTAGCAGCCAAAGGAACTGGCAACAGGAATACTGTTGGCTTCAACACTTCCTAAGCTTTCCGCCCAGGAAATATTAAAAGAGGAGCATACCTAAGCATCACTTCAGGTCTATCAGAACACACATTTTACTTCTTCAGCCACTACAGATGTCATGACAATTTTGTCATTCTAGAAACCATTTGGCATTACCAGAGTTTCTTGTGATTTCTTCCAGTGTAAATATATCACTCAGAAACCTTTTCTATAAATAATAAGCTGAAGGACAAGCTATTAGTCTGACCCCAGACACACAAACCCTCAACACAATACCCATCCCTGCAGAAGGCTCTGCCCCTGGACCACTGCAAGCCACCAGCAGCAGTCATGCAGCATCTTGATTAGTAACAAGAACCAAACCACAAAAACAGTATCTCGGATGTCAAGAGAAAGGAGACTTCCGTGGGAGTCTTCTTTAATTGTGAATTTAATCACAGCCATGAAGCCAGTCCAATTACATGTCAGTAGGTGTGATAATAGTCAGATGGAGCAGGGGAAAAGGAAAGAGAATTCACAGATAAAAATTACAGCTTGGGTGTTCTGCTAGATTGATAAAAAGATGTAGGATTGGATGCAGAAATGTGTTCCAATGATGACCTAGGCAAAGGCAAATGCATGCCTTGAAGGCTTGTTAGCTAACTTTCAAGAGTGGATAAATTGTCTCCGAGCCATGATTATTTAAGTTCTTATTAAGAACTGATTTATTGTGGCAGAGATTAGTAACCCATAAATTCCTAACATATTTACATGAGGAGGGTGCCAAATATTTTACTTCAGCCTTTCAGTTTCAAACCCTTCAGTCAGATATGTACACTCAGATAAAGAGTTTGGTCCTCATTGCAGATCATTTATGTGATGCTACAGCACACACTGGTTTAGAAAGTGTCCTTAAACTGCCAATATACAATGTAAATGCAAAGAGAAAGGCTGCAAATTTTGAAAAAAGCTTTTTGAAAGACTTTTTAGGCATTTACACAAAAAGGGGATAAATTGCTTAAAAAGTATAAATTTACATAGCAGTCACAGCAAGAAGAGGAGCCAATTTGGTACCAAAAAAAAGTCACTCAGAAAAAAAATCAGCATCAGTAATGAAACTGCACCCCTTTTTATGTGGTGCAAGCCTTTAAAGCTCCTGTACATCTACATCTTCAGAAAGAGTCTAAAATCTCTGAATGTTGGAGCAGAAACCTGTGGTAGAGGAAAAGGGGATTGACATGATGAAAAGTAGGCATAAAAAATAAAAATATCATCCACTAGATTTTTGGTATTTGCCAAATTAATGGATTTCAAGTCAGTCCAAAAAATGATGAAATATATAATTGCCTAGTCCAAGAGTTAAGAGTTGCCTTTTTTTTTTTTCCTCTTATATAAAACCTTTCAGTTAATCTATTTACACAGATGACCTGTTAGGACAAACATAATTGCTGCAAATTGAAAATTTAGGCCCTGTGAAAATAAGAAAAATCAGATGCCCATCACCTATTTGTTTCGTTTGTGGATTTTAAATCAGGTGACCTGAGGGCTTTTGCTTTTGCTTTTTCTTATTAGTTACTTGGAGACACTTAATTTTTTGGGGTTTTACTAGGGTTGTTTTTTTTTGTTTTTTTTTTTTTCCCCTCAGCTTCAGAGGCAAATGCCTTGCTCCATTTTGCTTTCTCACTGACCCTGTGATCCCTGCATTTTTTTCTCTGTAAGGAGACACTCAGAGTCCTGGAGGCAGAAGGCAATTAAAACATCATGATCAAAAGTGTAAATTTTCCAAGCAGTCTCACTGCTGGCTTCTTTATGAAAGAATACTAGAGGCACAATTAGTATTACATTCTTTAAAAAGAAAAAAAAAAAAGTTAATAGGCTCAAAGCCTACTCACGAAGAGAACAATTTCAATACCCAACCTACCAGAGAACAAAGAGTTCAAAATTTTTCTCTTACATTTCACATTTAGGCAGTTTATAATTTAGTACAGATCTTTTGGATTAGCACCCATTTGCACTCAAAGAACCATTCACTTAGAAACACCAACAAAACCAAAACACTTCCAAAAGTTAGCCTAGTCAAGTAAGAATTGGCACACTACTTCATGTCAGGAAAAAATTACAAACTCCGAAGATTTCTAGAACAAGTAAGAGCTACTATATCACAGGAAAAAAAGAGATAACCACAATCTTTTACTTCATGCGCCTATTATCTAATCTTTCTTGTTGAGATGATAAAATTTGAAAAATACTGCTTCAGTTTATGCCTGAACCTCCAATTCAAATTTCTGCCCTGGCAGGTGGTTGAAGACATTTCCAAGGAAATGGAAAGTTTTCTACTAGATATCTCACTAGGCTCTGAGCTGATAAATCTCTGCTCTCTCCTGCTACAAGGGAAAACAAGTTCACCTAAAGAACTCCAGCTCTTACTCCCAACAGAAACACAAAGCTTCCAACAGTTTTCTCCTCTTACAGACAAGAGCCAGAAGAGCTCAAATCTCTCTTCGACTTTAATCACAAGTTCATACCAGACAGGTCATCAAGAGAGTTTGTTCAACCAATGGAAAATTTCTGAAAACTCCAACATTTTAAAGTTTTTTTTTTCCACATTTCAGCCATAACTGCTCAAAATATAAATCAGTATTTGAAGCATCCACAGCTGGTCTTGTATGACATGATCAGGCAAATGGTCCCTAACACTTACTAACTCTAAACAGTCTAGGAAAAAAACAGAAGCCGTTAAAAGGATGGATTTTAGCGAATATCATTATACAGATACTTAGTTCCTCAAAGCATTAAATTTAATTAATAAGCCTATTTCTTGTTAGAGACACTTTATTTGAAGACAAACACATTGATGGGCACATATATTCTAAAAATCCAGAAATGAGGTTGCTTTCTGGGGAAGAGGAAGAAAGAAAAGGGGTTTCATAAGAAATGGGGGTTCATACGGTTCATAATAACGCTGATAATTTTCCTTGAAACTGATAGGGAATTATGGTGGCTAAAAGTGCAACAAGAAATGTTAATCTGGAGAAAAAAAAAAGCAAGAGGCTGTGGAAGATGTGGTCAGAGGGGGAAAGGCAGTCAAAAGTGGGATCCAATAGGAAGAGCACAAAAAAAAAAAAAAAGAAGAAAAGGTAGAAAAAGAAAAGCTCTCAGCAGGAACCATTACTAGAGGAGGGCAGATGGGAAGAATATACATGTGGCAAGAGGTCTGCAATGCACATGCTGTTGTGTGCCAACTGCAATAGCATCCCAGTGTAGTGACATTAAAAATTACTTGGGTTTAGCAAAAGTGAATTAAAACCATCAGGAACATGCTTGTACTATTTAGGACCTTCTTTCGGCTCCTCTTTGCCTAGCTCCCAAAAGCCCCAGTGTGGGATAAATTAAATCTTCTGAGGAATATTTCTGTTCTGAAGGGTACTGTCATTGGTCCTCAGTGGAATTAGACTTCATTAGCAGGCCTGCAGGGCATGCTGCAAGGCGCTTCCACTTAGCCAGCCTGCTGTGCAGACCTGGGATTTGATCAAGGTGAGACCAGGACTTGGGAAAACAGCTGCTGATGGGCTGAGTTCTGTCTGTTTCTGTAATTTGTTTCAGGGATAAAGAAGACCTGGAAAACAGTTTTGTGCCAGTGAATCACAGACAACCATCCTGCTGAAACAACTCTGTATACCTGAACAGGATATTCCTTTAAGCTTCAAGCTTCATTGCTGCAAAGCTCAAGCAATTTATAAGGCTTCATATGAAAGTACAGAACTACAGACAGACTAAAATGCGAGTTGTAGAGTCCATCAAATCATCAAATTGCTTCATTTTTTTTTTAACAATGAAATCAGCTCCAAGAGATCAAGTCAAGTCTTTGGTGTGATTTATGTGGATAACATTAGCTATTAACATGAAAACTTTGCTAGTTTTAGTAAACCATGAATGTTCAGCAAACCTTTACACTCAAGAGGATCAAATCTGTCATGCTTAGAACAGCAGGTATTACTACTCTTCTACATCAAAAAAGGGATTTAAAAATAAAAGGGCCATTGGTATCACATGCTGTGCATTGATCACTAGCATCCACTACACTTTCCTAAAACTTAATGAAAGTAGAAGAGTTTCTAAGAAGAACATCCACTTTATCCCACCAGCATACAAAGAGAGAAACAAAGATAAAGTACTAGTGTGAGAACGCAAAATTAAGTTGTGGTTTGGAAAAGGAAGGCAACAGCCTTCACCCACAGGGAGGTTTTTGAACACATTTGCCCCATTTGCATTTGCTATTTTTTAAAATGTTTGTTTCATTTTGCAAGACCACTGCACCCCAGGCTTAAGAATCTGTAAATTCCATATGTACACCTTTACAAAAATACAAAAAGCTGGAAGAAACTTGGTTATTTTTTCCTTACACACCTTTATAAATCCAAGCATTATATCAACTCCCTTTTAAAATTTGTATTACATAGAGAACTTTGTCTAGCATAGTCTAACATTTGGTTAGTTTGAAACCTCAGAGAAACTTATGTGCTTATTCATACCAGCAACAAGATTTGCTAATTACTTGTCTTACAGAATATGTTACTCAGTTTTCATTTAATTCATACTTGTTTTGGAGATTTAATTGGATGAAAGATTTTAATTAGGCAAATGAAAAATTAAGGTTAATGTTTAAGCTTCAGTTTCTGGAGATAAAAAATTATCTTTTCAACAGTTTCTGGCCTTTACAGAGAAGACTGTGCAACCAGCTTAGATCAGACAAAAAAAAAAAAAAAAACCACAAACCTCAAAGCACTAGCCCAAAGAAACTCAGGAGGCATAAGAGAAAAATATGAATATCATATTTTTAAATCTCTGCTTCTATCCTGAAACACAATAAAACAACACTCTGGTACACAATATCCTATATTTACTAAGGCAGTCAGATGTTTAAGAACATTACCTGTCAGTCTCACAAAATGCCCCTGGATTCTTGAAGTCAATAAACCTTTAGCTAGTTCATATTCTATCATCACCAATGAGCAGACTGACACAGTCCACTCTCATGGCTCCCTTGTCCCTCTGGGTTTTATTTTGTTTATTAAAACTGAATGTCTTATTAAGACAGCAGAGAGTACGCAATTAGCTAGAGAAAATATTGGAAAAAAAAAAAGAGAAAGACACTCTTTAATTTATATGTCAAAGCTTTACATAGATATGTTATAGCTCTTGGGACACTGATTTTAAAACTTACTTACCATTCCTAAGCCTATGTTCACGTGTTCCTTGTAAAACCATCTTGGAGAGCATATCTCATTACAGCTTGTGACACAAGTTATGCTCTCCCAGTAAACCTGGGGAAAAGAAAATATACCCCAAAGAACAGCAAAGTAATAAAATCTGACATTAAGAAAAAAACTTATCATTTAAAAAAAAAATCTAATAATGGCTCCTAGCACTTTTTAATAAAAGATCCTCAACTGCAGCATCTTGAGGAACATGACTTGTTTTAATTATTTATTGAGAGTTGATGGTTTATTTGAAAGAAAATGCAATTATATCCTGACACTTTAATCACTATCAATTTGTTTTGTTCACCTGATACTGCTAAGAGGAAGGTTACCTTCCTGTGGAAATTCTGACATTTCTGTAATTGGTTTTGCAACCATTCCAAGAGACTGAATGTATTCCTTTTATTAAAATTGTGCAAAAATTGGAGCTATGATATTATTAAGATTGATGGCCAACATCACCAATAACCAAAATCTCAAACAGAGGTAATTTTTTTTTCCTGTTAGACACAAGCAATATATAGGATTTGGGCATCAAAATTTCCACTGACACAGCCCCTTAATAAACCCATTGAAATCAATCCATTAACCAGACAAAAAGAAATTAAGGAAAAAATAATCAAAAACTAGCAAATGAAAGGCTCATAGGATGGGAAAAAACTCTGCTCCACAGTAATAAAATGGAATTTTGCTAAATTTAGCCATTAGGTTAGAGGTTTGTTTGCCAATTGGTCAAAATCAAGAAACACTCTAATGACACTAACAAACTCTGTGCCAAGCTTGGGCTAGCTTCACTACTTAAAGCATTTCAGAATATTTAGTAAAACATTCAGCTGAACTAAATATCTAGCTTCAAAATAACGTTAACTAGTTCACCAGAGATTCTAACCTTGTTTATCCGTAGTTGTGAGATGAACCTGTTTACCACCCATCAAGGAGCACTACACACACAGCTGTAAGAGAGAAAGAGGAGAGAAAAGGAGAAAATGGTAAGCAACAGAACTATATCATTGCATTTTTTAGGCTGACTTCAGTACCCATTTAACCGCATTTTCATCTTTTTATTGGCCTATCCAGAGACTTTAAACACACTAAATTATTCTGCAAGTGAGAGATAGTTACCAGGTCACTTAGAAGAGACCTGAAAGTGTCTTGGCCATGGTTCACAGCACAATTATCAATGGGACTGGTGCTCTGACTTAGTAAATCTATGAAGGCTCACCCAGCTCCTGACCAGAGTGGAGGAAGCTCAGGAGAGGATCCCTTCCATGCTTTTTGAAGAGGGGAAAAAAAAAAGCTCACAGGGTCAAGTGAAGCAGATTAAATGCTATGACAATTAAGAACAGACACACTTCCTTTCCCCCTCAGAGTTCCACCACACCTTTGTACAATTCAACCAAACACTAAAACTTTATCTGTGCCAGACCTATATTACGTAACCTTAAAGGCTTACCCAGGTCAACCAGGAGAGGAAAAAGCAATCAGAAGCTGCAGGAAATTGGATAGACCAGGTGTTCAAACAAATTCCAGCTTCCTAAAAGCATGCCGAATGTGAAGAGTCAACAGGTACAACAAATATCACTAAATGGAGAGTTATTTTAGGTTCTCTTTGTGGGATTTGGAGATAAGCAGGGAAAACATAAATTCATGAATCTGTCAATGACAGAGCCTCTCTAAACAATCCAAACTGTATGAACCTTCAAAGTGATTTGAAGGTTCATACCGTCAACACAGTTCATACATTAAAGTAGCAACAGGTATTGCGAAGAGAAAGATGTACTTACTAAAATTATTCCCCATGGTGCATCAATACCTTACTTTGTGCCCTCAAAGCTTTCCAAGTGTCACAGTTAGTAAATGATGCTGAGAATTCTGGCCTTTACTTCCTGCATGGGATAAAAACCTAACAAAGAGTTAAGGATGTGCAGAATACAAGTTCAGTCGTGAAATTAAACACACTAGAAGAACCCATCAAAAGTTATTAAAACTGGACCTTGCAAAATAGATAAATACAAATCTACTGCCCCTTGATTTGAAAGAAAGGCCCTCCTCAGATTACCATGTCAACTTCTCAAATTGCTTTTTTCGCTGGGTCACATATGAGACTTGAATCAAAGGAATCTTTGCTTGCAGTCCCTATGCTGTGTCAGTCTGAACTGGCACCTTTTCCAATATTAAGTGTACAGTATGCCTAATTTCGGAAGTTAATCCCCCTTAATAGTCAAGAGAGCGTGTGTGGTTTCCCTTAAGGACATAATGCATCAATATACACTTCTGTGCCCACCATCCTGCACTGCATTAGCTTGCAAACAACTTGTTCAGCTAAATTACAGCATTCCTCTCATTTTCTAGTCCTCATGCTGTGAGAGATGAAATAACACTGCTGCAGCCAAAGAAATGATTATTGAGTAAAAGAATGAAAGCTGTTGGCTCCCTATCTGCTGTCATCTATGATTTGGACATGTTCTGTTTGATCTGTTGGGTGCTGCTCTGAGCTGGGAGAGGGGCAGGGTTGAAGAGAGGACAAGAAAGGAAGGAGGATGAGAGGGGAGGAGACACAAAAGTAGGCAGTCAGGAGAGAACGTAAATTCCTGATATCTATCCAATGGGAAAGAGGACAGGAACCACCCCTGGCTGGGAAAGGGTATAAAAAGTTGTTACTTTGTTGTGGTGTCTGTGGTCAGCTCATGGAGGGACAGGGACTGGGCTCTGCTGACTCATCATAAGAAAACCATTTTCTTTTGCTTCAAAGACTTTGTCCCCATTTCACTGTAACAAAAGTTGAGTTTATTTCTAACAGTACAAGTAAGATTTTTCTTAGCACCTGCACTGCATACATTCTAAACATGCACAACTGATAAAAGTTCATCAACTGTAAAGTTATTCTTAAAGCTAATTTAGCCTACGGATACACAGCTTTCCACTGAAGTTTGACCACTTCTCCTCAAGAAAAAAGGCTAAAATCCTCCTTAGCAAAAATTGTAGCCACAGCTTGCACTGAAATCAAAATGTCTTTTTTTTATCCTACTTACTTATTCACATAAAACTTATGCCATCAGATTTATCTAAATACTTTATCAAGTTTGATATAGGTAAATTTTTCATTCTACCTTTTCACTTTTAAAGAAAACTTTATAATGTATTTTATTGGTGCTCTTCTTAGATGATTGTTTTCCAAGTGCAGGTCATGTATTGCCATTGCTTTCAGGATTTCCAGGCCACCAGTTCCTGATGTGAGACAGTGATCTCAGAAGATGACTCACAGAGCAGTAAAACAAAATATCCTGACAATGCCCAGAAATACTTATTCTAAAGTAAATATTGTTATGGTACTCTGTCAAGTGAAAACTACTACATCCAATTGCAATAAATATTGATGTGTACCTGTTCACCTGATTTAGATGAAAGATTCTCATGAAAGCTTATTTCCTCTATTTGCTAATGCACCAAAACATGAGAACCATTTGTTTATTCCCAGCTGCATAGTGTGAAATATCTAGGTCATTCACCTGCATGCTATTCCTTAATTACATAGCTCTTGATATTCCCAGGGAAAGAACACATTCCAGTGTAATCAAAGAAGTACAGTGAATAAGTAATATACATTGATGAGCTGCAATGGAAATGTTATCCAGTCTGATAGAAACTTTAACTTAAAAGAGATCACAATAACACATGGATGTCTACTAAAAGGGGGAAAGCCACACAGCTCTCTGTTCACATGTGTACTTTTCATCTCAAAACTCTCCTATCATAATATGAAGAATGACATTAATTTATGTGTTTCGCCAATGACTTTTTATATTCATTATCTTCTAATACCTAAATAACACAGATCAACATAATGACATTAATGGCATTAATGACATTAAATGATTAAGTGGTAACTCAATGCAAAGTGTAGAAACTGTACAAAATGGGCAGTGTACAGAAAATGTACAAACTTCAAGAGTTGGACTTGATGACCCTTGTGGGTGCCTTCCGACTTAGAATATTCTGTGCTTCTGTGTGAAAAAGCAAACTGACAAGAAAGTATTTTTTTGTACAGCTATCAATATTTTAAATGTCTACTATACCACCACCCATTTCTATGAACTGCTCTGTTCCAAAGACACAAAAAAGCTCAGAGCAGAAACACTCCCCACTCGACTCTTTTGCATAATTTTGGCTTTTTAAAATGACAGCACTCACACAGTCAAACTATGATAACAAAAGTAGAGAAATAATCAAGATACTGACCACTGTCAGAAATGGAACACAGTCACAGTCTTATTTCAAACCACAAATCTCTTAAAATTTAAGTTTGCCCCTCAACTATATGATTCAAAGCTATTTCTGTAACACTTCTGGTTCAGTTCAAAGTCAAAGAAGGATAAGGCCTATTTTCTAGATGTTATCGCAAGCTAATGGAAGCCTTGAAAGATCTATACTTCTTTTCCTTTTTCCTTTTTTAATCAGTGTGATGATGATTTCAGTCTGTCATATTTAACAGATTATTTCACTGCAGTCAAACACTTTTTTATATATATTCTTCTATATGAAGATTTTTTTTTACCTTCCCCAAATTCAACTTATCCAGAAATCAAAAGACCATGTGTGTTTTCACACTGAATTTTCCTTTTTTGATGCACTTGTACTTTTCTGTAAGGAGCATCTGGGACAGGCAACCTTAAAAAATAATGGCATTCCCTATGGCAGAAAAAAAATCCAGAAAAAAAATTCTCCTATTACGGCCATTTAGTTTCACTTGTATTTAAATGAGAAAATAACCAACATTACTTCTGTAGCCAGCAGCCTGATTTGCTGGTACTGTGTGCCTCCAAGCCAAATTACACAGCAGCAGCCCTCTTTTTGGCCTAATCACCTAATCAGGCCTAATTGCTAAAGGCCTTTAAAGTATTGTGTGGCCTTAAAAGACAGTGTGCACAACAACACCTAGGAATTGCTGCTACAAGCCTTAGTCTTTAAGAATATCCTCAATTCTAAACTCCATGATGTGCTGAATAAAGGATAACTACCATTAAGCTTCTAGTGTAAAAAGAAAAGAACATGCAGGTTTGAAATGCAACATAGGTATTTTACAGTGAACACATGCTATCCAGAGCTCAGAAAATCTAGGAAGTTGGACAGGAGCCCAGGTCTTCCTATTTGCAAATAAGCATCCTCACACCTAGTCAAGTCTTCTCCTATCTTGGGACATTCTTTACTTAAAAGAGTAAATTCTGCACTTTTATTATATTTTACCTTGCTGAATGTCTTACCCACAGTATATAATTGTCATGTTTTAATTGCTACACTGACTACAACCTAGGTATTAATAACCTCTACAATCAACACTTTAACTCTGTAAAATAATGTCACATTAAAAGAATCTAACACATAGGATTTTCTTTCTGAATTAATAATGATCCTGATGCCTTACATTTAAATTAAATTTGCACAAAATCAGTTCACAATATTAAGTTAGGAGTGCATATTTATTATTACGGTGACACTCTACAGACAGATTCAAGAGAAATACTTTGCCAAGAAGGGCAAGCAATTCACAGGCACTAGACAGTCCTGAATGAGGGGCTACAGCCTCAATTATGCCTTGAGGGTGTTTCCAACTCCTGTGCTGGGAAAAGCATAATTTTGCTTTAGCTACTTTTAGGAAAGAGGCATTAGGAAGAAGCTGCTTATAGGTTAAAGACTGATGTTTTTTCTGAGCTAGTTTCCCAGTGGTGTTTGGAGGAGGGAGGGAAGAATTAAAAAAAAGAAGGGGAACTCCATCAGAAGATGGAACTTTGCACTGCCCACAAGAAAACACAAAATAGTGAATATACAGGAATCACCTGTGCTCTAGGCAGTTTTCTGTCAGCCCTGAACAGACAGGAAGGGAGGAGGCTCCCCTAATACAATCATGTCAACCAGATTCCCATTCTGATTTAAAGCAGCAAGAATTTATTTTTCTTTATTGATTTTTGTCAAGACCTCAATAGACAGTGAAATTTCATCCTCCTCCTCAAATTTCACACTTAGTTGCTACAAATGTTTTCCTACATCAAAAAACTAGTAAAATAATGTTATTCAGCTATGCTTTTCAAAGTACACTTCTAACAGTAACTGAAGTAGTATTTATTCCATTGGCATAGCTGTGTCCTTTACTAGAGGCAGCTGCATATACTATCATCTTTTAATGCAAGAAGTTTCCATGTTTATGACATTTTATGCAAGACATTTCATAGTTATAGAATGCAATCAGTAGACTTCTTTCCTTAAAAGGCTTTTTAAAAATTGCATGTGCCTCAAAAGAAATTATGCTGTATCTTGTCACAGATTTATGCATTATGGTAGCAGCCATTTAAGATCCCTAAAAAACCACCTCCCTCAATAACCATGAGCAAAACATAGAAGTTAAAAATTCCAGTACCAAGGAAAAAAAAATGTTTAGTGCTTGATCTACAGAGATTAAAAAACCAATCCATCAGATTCCTAAAGTATGATTTTGAACATGATAAAAGTGTAAAATCTTGAATGGATTACTTCTATCATTGCTTCCCCTATTCTCAGTGGATTTACTGAAGGGCTTTTCTTTTCAGGCTTCAATACATACTTAATGTAGAGTTGCATTAACAGGAATTCTGGTGTGCAACCTTCAGCTGGCCAGTTGCACTAATTCATTCATCAGTCTCACCCTCCTGCTGAACCCAAGCAAGCCCACCTGTGCAGAACTATCTGTAGGGCATAGGAAATCAAACATCAGGTTATGAGTGAATCCTCTTTTATTTGGAAAAATCTCAAAGGAAAAGGGTTCCCCATGTTGCCTTACTTGGCTTCAGGAGGGCAGCAGCAGATGTGAATAATGTTTCCTTCAGCAGCAGGTAAAAATCAGCTCCCAGCTGAATTTTACTTTCCCTTTTTCAAAATTCTTTCATCCACGTGTCACATCACTCACAGGCTTACCAAGGCATGGCTGACCAAGCTCACCCCTCCCCATCAATCCCATTAGAGATCTACAAATAACAGACTAAGGCTCATCTGCCCAAAACAAGGTTACTGAAAGAGATTTCAGAACCTGAAATAACTAAAAGGTCTTGCACCATGATAGCAGGCTGCTTCAGGATGCCATCCATGAGCAGTACAGAGCCCAGAACATTATTTGGAAAGCAGGGGGAGACTAAATACAGGTCATGCTCAAGAAACCAACTTGAAAGTCTTGTAAGCACCTAATCAAGCCAGAAATTGCTTCCCTGGTGTCAGCTCAGATGGAAAAAGATCATCACCCCAAATAACTAGTTGGAGGTATATTTCTACACAATGACAACTTTAAAGCAACAGACATATAGAACAACATGAGTCCAAAAATTCTGCCCTGTAGGATTTCTCAGAGGACTCTGACTAGACTAGGAAAAAATCCTATCCATGAAATTATGCTTACCACATGAAATGAAGTTTAGTATGAGATACTTCGTACATTCTTGAGAAGATTGGAAAAGACTATTGGAAACAACTTCTTGGAAGAAATAAAAGAAAACCAGTTGCAGGGAAGGAGCATTTACACATGAACTATTAACACATTAAAGTCGCTCAGAGTTCTGAAAATATCTGAATCCCAAATGAAACACTTCTAAAACAGTAATACTGTTCAATGTATACTGTAACAGTTAAAAAAGCAATACATTGCTAATCTGCATAAGAAAGGGAGTAGAATAAAGTGAAAGATTGCATAAAGTCATCATAAAAATCAAATTTGTATTCAAGTGATATATTGTGTTCACTTCAAGGGTCTTCATTTCAAAAGGAGCACAAGATAGCTGATTATTTCAGAGACAAGCAAAAGATGTGATCAGATGTGCTTAGTCTCTATATCCAAGTGACAGGGCAAGGAATAACTTCTGAATTATAAAAACTGACTTAAAATATAAATAGTTTAATTACTACAAACCTTTTCTTGAAAAAGAGGCCCAGTCAGAAAATTTTTTAACAAAATCCAAGATTTCTCTTTATCTTCCCTTACATATAGCAATTAGTCTGTGAAAGTCATTGCTACAAGGTTATGACCTAAATAGGAACTGCAGAATACATCAATGCTTAAAGTTCATTTTTGTAATCAGTTAGCAGTAATGACAAACAGTAACTTGTGAGGTCAGCCTTGTCAACTCTTGAGTCTTTCTTCTTTCTGTCTTTTGGAGGAATGCTTTTGAAACTCTCTTCTCCTTTCATTTTAGCTTTTCTCTCTCATCACCTTTTTTAGCCATATGTGGAGGGAGAATATTTTAATATTCAAGTTTCAGTTAAGAAGCCCAAACATGACTAAGGAGGTTTTTAGGTTTATTGTTGTCCCAAACATTTTTTAACATCTATACATACATACAAATACATTTGACTTATTAATTGCAGACTTACCTTCATTATTAAATTTCCTGGGGTGGAAGCAGGATGTCTTCTCTCAAGAGAGCATTTCTTCCCCACACAATTATAATTTTACAGTGGGCACTGCATATAAAGGAGATGATTTTACATAACATTCATACGAGAAACACACTATTTACTGCACATATTTCTTTTCCCCCAGGGATAATGTATTTAAACCTCTCTAAACTTATTTAACTATCCCTGGATAGAAGCCATTCTGCTACAAAACTGAATCCAGGAAACACAGCAACAGCTGAATTTTTAACATAAGAGAGAATGGATTGTACTTTCGCTAAAGAAAAGTCTTCATTTACACCCGATCTGGTGTTTAATTTTGAACTCATCTTCCCTCTCCTCTTCAGAGGAGCATGCTTCATTCATCTCATTATAATGTATTGCCAAATTATCCAACTTTTTTTTTCAGTTCAACAAGTTTTTCAGTTGAAAGTGATTATCTCCTTTCCATTTAGTTTGCTTTTTTTCTTTAGGAGGCTAATTTTTCCCCTAGTTGTTATAAGAAATTAGTCTACCTTTTCAACTGGGAATTATCTCTACTTACCAGAGAAGACAGTGTCCATCCTATAAGGAACTTTATATGAACTACAAAAAATAAAGCTTTATGAGGTTTTAAAGCAGAAATGTACCTTAATATATTATTTCATGTCAAAAGTAATAAAGGTATTTTAGTAATTAAGAAGTGTGAGAGGAAACAAAATAAGCCCAACCAAACTTAAGTTTTTGTTTAAATTCTGATAAAAGACTGTGAACAGATACTTTAGTTGCTTTTAGTGTTAACAAACAATAATACTCCATACTTAAGCAGGGGGGAAAAAAAGGGTTTTAGAAATAGTCAGGAATTATCCTAGCAGTTTTCACACTAGCTAGAGTCATAAGCTATGATTTTGATCGAGTTTAATTTTGAGGGATTCCTACCCGAGCTCATCAGGGCAGTAATCTAAAATACCTCGTGGTCTTTAGGGTCGCTTCCAACGCAGGCCATTGCACAAGCGTGCGAGGGAGCTTCGCCGGGCGGCGAGGCGTCGCGCCTCCACGGCAGCCCGGGGCTCGGCTGCGAGGCGGCGAACAGGGTGTCGGGACTTGCGGAAGCCGGTCAGCTGGCTAGTTTAGAAGAGCCAATCAGTTGGTTCACTTTAAAGATTGATACCTGGTTAAATCACTTTTTTTTTTTAAAAAAAAAAAAAAAAAAAAAAAAAAAAGGTCGAATGCCCCTGTGTAACGGCGCATTTGAAAATGAAGAAAGGCTGGGAAAAGCCCTCATGGCCTCTGGTGTTTGAACAGGCCGGGCAGCCCCCCCGCGGCCCAGCTGGGGTTTTCAGACCCGGAGCCCCGCAGCGGGGAGACCCCGCGGGTGGCTGGGGCTCCTTCCCCGGGTGGCTGGGGCTCCTTCCCCGAGGGGCCGGGCCCTCCCCCGGAGCCCAGGGACCAGCACCAGGAGTGGCCCCACAGTTGGTGCTGGGGGCAGCCCCAAAGCTGAGAGAGGTCGGGGCCAGGAGTGGCCCCAAAGCCACAGGAGGGCAGGGCCCGCAGTGGCCATGTGGCCGCCACCATCCTAAACCAGGAGCAGCCGCGTGGTCGGGCGGTCGGGATCGGAGCGGCCGGACGGCACCGCATGGCCACGGCTGTCTTGGCATGACGCAATAGACTTTGCTCAGCTGCTTTTAGCTGGCTGTGCTGTGGACTCAAGGGCAAACGCAGCAGCAGCAGCAGCAGCAGTTTTTTCTTTCTTTGCCCTGGCACCCGGCATGAAGGGAAAACGCAGGATGGCACCGGCAGCCAGCGCGGCTTGTGCAGTGCCAGCGAGGAAGGACAACGTGGTCGGCAGCAAAAGACAGCGATTCCTCGATTGTGGAGCATGGGTGAGTTCAACCATTAAACAGTACAGAACTCTAAAAACTCTTTCAATTGATAAAGCTTCAGAACAAATTAATTTAAGAACACCGATTCTCTCCTAGGAAAAAGAAACGGTGAAGACGCATAGAGGTGGCAACAACACGGGGCTCTAAGGTCAGTGAACAAGGAGTAAAAGTTCTAGACAGGAGGAGATTGAGGGCCTACCTTAGTCTTAGGCTGAAATTCTTTTTGTAAGATTATAGAGAAGATATAATTGATATATGAGACTCTTTTTTCCGCTGTAACTCATAGAAATGCATTGGGGGAATGTTGAGTTCTAACCCAACTGTGAACTAAAGCACCAGTATTGAAGCAAGTAGATGTTGTTTTAATCCAGTGAGAAACTTGAACAGAGAGAGATGAGAAATTTGGCTCCTGGGATAGTAATAGCAAAACCTCTGTTCCCAGGGACAGATGAAGAGAACCTTTTTATTTTATGCTAGAACTGCTCATCCTTAAAATAGCACCCCAATGAGTTTGCATGGCCCACAAAAGCAGCTGTGGGAAAGCTGCAAAGCATGAGAAGGACTTTTCACACTGCAAATAGACTTTCCTTTCCTGGGTGGCTGATGTGCTGTGACATTTAAGCCATGAGAAAACTGTTTCTTACGGAAAAGTCTCCATAGCATAGCAAGAGGAACTCCTCTCTCTAAGTAGACTGAAGGAGGTGGTAAACTGACTGAAAGTCCCAAGTTTTGTCTTCTTACGTTGTCAGTGGAAAAGAAGGTGTGGGACCGGGAGAAGTGAGGGTCCATTCTGGATTTTTTTTCTTAAAGTTTTTTCCTGTTAGTAAAGTTTTATTTGTACTCTTTAAAGTTTGTGCCTCTTTTACCTTCCTTCTCCTAATACATCTCACAGCAGAAAAATGAGTAAATATATTCCAGTGAGTGCACTGGTGTTTAGGCAACACTGGACCCACTACATAATTGGTGCATTAGCCAGGAAATCGAACAATTAGCAAACCAAAACCTCTACACAAGGCAGTAAAAAATTTTAGGAAATTACTTTTACTGTCAAATGCGTTACTGAAGGCTAGTATGTATTTGAACACACATATATATTTCATATATATATGAAATATATATATATATATATATATATATATATTGCATATATACTTAGAGTAGACAATTCTACACTTTGCAACACAAGCCCGAGATCTCTGTTTAATGGCACTGGGTCTTACTCACTTTCACTACATTTTATTTAATATGATAGAGTTAACTTGCTAAGGAGGCAGTTCATATTTCCTCCATTTTTTATATATCCTTCTCAAGATCCCAAAAGCCCAGGCTTTTCACTGCAAAATACTGTTTACAAAATATTTCTGGCACTCTGAAAGAATTAGAGATTCTAATTTAAATTTTATGACACAGAAGCCAGAGGCAACATTAAGTTTCTTAGGTCTAGAAGGGACATCCAAATGCCATCACAAATTCTAATCATATGCTGCTGGGACATCTAATCGTCTATATGTAAGTATCTTTTGGCAAGGAGAAAATCCTGAGTAAACATCACAACCTTCTTTTCACATCTGGCATTTCCAAATGGAGGATTACTTTTCAGTTCCTCTCACTTCCTGTCTTACCTAAGTTAGATGGAAAATGTAGATACATCTTAGTCTCCTGTCTGGCCAAGAGAAGACAGAGAACAAAAAACTGCCACACACAAGGATCTCCAATCTCTGATCAACCTAGATCCAAATTCTAACCAGACAGGAAAATTTCAGTACCAGCTATATCTTAAAGAGTTTCCTCCACGTCTTGATTTAGATAAGCATTTCAGCAAGTGCTTAACACCAGCCTTGTCTCTGAACAGTTGTATTTCTGCATCTTTGTAAAATGTTCAGACTTAAAAAGCAGCACACTCTTCCACACGCACACCACTGCCTAGGCACCTAGCAAAACAAATTCTGATTTCAACACACAGGTTAATGCTTTCAATTAGATCAGGAACATACATCAACCTGAGAAATCAGCAGGTAGGTGCATCTCGACCTGCCAGCTCAGAGACAGTTTTATAGAGTATTGCATTGGTGAAATGTTGATCTTGGTCCCATAGCCAGCTGCCTGCCCCTTCCAAAGCAGCCATTCACCCACTCCAGCCGGGCCCCACAGGGAACCACTCTCCCCTCCCTCCACTGAAACCAGGCTGTCATTAGATCACAATGATTTGTCCCCTCCAGGGCAGGTACCTGGGCATTCCAACCCAGCCCAAGCGTGTACCAACCCACTGAGCTCTGTGTTTGTGGGGGACCCTCAGCACCAAGATGGAGAGCATCCATGGGATGCCATTGGGATCTGCAGAGTAGTGAAGTTTTCTAATAAATGTCTCTGTCACTCTCTTTTTCTCCCCCCACCTCTTCTCTATTTCTATTTCTTTCCCTCTCTCTGTCTCTCTCATTTCATTTTAAATAACACCCATACTATTGATTTTGGTATATGGTCTCATTTGCATCTTAATTCGGACAGAGGCATCATTCTATAAATTTTCATAACGAGATCTTAATACCAATACTAAAATGCTCATAGTGTTTATTTCAAGTATGGCAGGAACTGAGCATGTACCTTGATTAGTTCGATGAGACTCCTACAATAGTTTGTGCTCTAATATATTCCCTTCAACATGAAAAATCCACATAAACACAGGTTGTTAACACTTTTTAACCCAATATCTCAGCATGCAATGCTTTTCTCAAATTCTCATGTCATAATATTGCATGATTACAAGCTGATTTAGTTTTGTTTCCATTTTAAAAATCTATTAACAGAATTTTGATTGAATAAAAGTTTCAAAACTGAATTAACATATTCCCAAACACTTTTCACCTAAGTTCTTGTAAATGATGTATTCAAACACCTGAAAAGTTTTCTAGTGAATTTCATAACTGGAGAATTTTAAAAGCCAAAACAATACAGATTTGCCTAGATGTAAGCCAGCACAGCAACCAGCCCCTAGTTTGGTTTTGTCTAGGCAAGAAGAGTAAATATACACACACTCAGGATTTAAGAGAAAGAGACAACTGAGAGCTTTGTAAACAGTGAACATAAATATTTGAGTTTGGATGTTTGAAACAGGATGTTCTCCAATCACACACAGGATGCAGATGAGAAGCTATTAGATGGCTACAGAAATGTGTCATGGACAACTCTCCTTGCACTGTGGTAATTAAAAAATATTTCCCCTTTCCTCAACACGGTGGAAGTTAAAGAATTTCCCCTTTCCTCAGCACTTCTATGATTTTTCGATTAAAAAAAAGAAAATTCTTTTGTCCTTTCAAGAGTAATAAAAGAAGAAACTTGCCTGCATTTAAATTCTATTAAAATTAAAATATACTATGACTCTAGTTTATTTGTACAATTTTACAGAGTCCTTCCTATGGAAAAATTACTTGGTGGATATCTTTCTTGGGGTTGACCTCAGATTTATTTCAGAATAGTTCTTTTTGCATTCCAGCAATTTAAACTGGAGTCACAAGGTGCTTCTTCAACTTCATTACAGCCAAGTGCCTCGGGGTTTTGTTCAGCACCAGTAATACTAGACTTGATGGGTGCTTCATGGTCAAAAACATTTTCCAGGGTAGTCCAGGGACTTCATATCCAAACTCAATGAATTTCTGGCATTACCTGTTTAGGTATGCAAGGAAGTTCAAGGTCTCAAGAGGAAAAATGGATCCTTATCTGAGCCAGACAACTTTGTCAGATCTCTCCACATCCATGTCAGTGCCCAGGTTGCCAGGCCAGCTTTTTCTACCTAATCAGTGAAGCCGGTCACATCGTGCACTCCTGCAGGCTGTACATGCTAAACTGTCTCACCCCAAAGTAGGATCTTTGCTCAGCTGAATTAGTGTCCCCAGCTTCCAATGAATTCCTCCAACTCAGACCTCTGGAAAACTTTTAAATTAAACTAAACATTGACATGTGGGAATTAGAGAGATTTCATATTTGGTCCTACTGAAGAATGAACCACTTCTGAAATCTGTCTCTAAATAATTTAGGCACAAAATTAAATAATATAATCCAACACTTACTATTGATCTGCATGATTCATAAGTGACCTACAGTTTATGCTCTCTATGAATCAATAACTTTTAGCTTTGCACTTTCTATCTTTGAAGGGCTTGAATGGTTCCAAAAGTTTTTGCTTACATCAAATGTCAAAACAAAACAAACAGTGATTTATCAAACTCTGTAGGCTCTTGTTTTTTCTTTTTGTATTTTCTGGTTTTTTTTTTTCTATACATAAAAACAACGTCAATAATTTCTATATAGGATAGATAAACCATCTCTAATTTTCTTCCTTAGTATGCTCCTTCTCTATATATAAAAAACTCTTAATTTTTACTTATCTTTCTATCATATGTACATACATATATATACATGGATGGCATTTTAAACATTAGTTTGAAGTTATATATAGTAGGTAATATTAATGTATTTTTTACTGTACCCATAACTGTGTATTTTAAAAATTCTATACCTATACTATATTCCATCCATAAACTTAGACCCTAATTTATTACAACTGCCCTTCAATACCTACTGCTCTGAATTTATACCAGTTCTATAATTTTGCCAGCCCCCAAAATATCTTTGTATTTCTTTTGGTACCTAACTCTATTTAAGGAACATCTGCCACTTAAAACATGTAGGTTTTCTGATTTATCAGTCAGTATATGTAGTAAAGCATCTTAAAAAGGCAAAACAAAAAACAAAACAACCCACAACAACATGCCTGTATCAGCTGGTTTTGTCCTCAGAATGATGAATTACAGTCTTCAGATTTCATGCTGAGTCAGAGAATATATTTTGATTTACTACAGTATTCTCTTTTTATGTCCTAGTACACTGAATTTTGTCAGCATCACTCTTTCAGGCAGATGGGTATGTTTGTGTTTAAAGTGTAGGGAAAATTGCATGTAAATAAGTTTCTTCCTGATTCATTTTGATTCAGTGGACTCAAGAGGGGCACAAAATGCTTCTGTAGAGTCATGGCTCCCAGAAAGCAGGTTCATGGTTTACATGCTTGGAGGCACAGGTTCTCCAAGCACTGAAGGACCTCAGAACTACCCTTCAGAACACAGTGCGAAAACAAATTGGAAGTAGCAAAACAAGGCAGGATGCAAACAAACAGCTGAGCTCCACTTTGATCGACAGCATCAAAAGCACCAGACTTTGTCAGCAAATTTCCCCCCCAGAAGGAATTACCTGGAACTGACATGAGTATCTCTAATAATGCTATAGTATATACGACAGCTGAAAACCATATTTGCTTTCAAACACATTCCTTATTCACACTCCACACGAGTTCTGAAAGACAGCTGAAGTTTCTAAGGCCACAGCTCTGAAGAGACTTAGACAGCTCCAGCTCTCAAACTGTCCAAGATCTAATTGCAAACGGAAGGCCTGAAACCAAAATTGGGTCCTTCAACTAAAATAATGAGAGAGGGAAAAAAGAAATCAATGCACAAAAAAATACCTATTGAAGCATTGGAACAAATGTCTCCTAGCACATGAAAAACTATTTAAATAAGAATAAAAATATAAGGTACGAACAAGATTTTAAAATATTCCCAGAAATGCTGATCAGCTCTAGTATTTGCTTCTGCATTATTGGACATACCAATCTCTTTTGTAAATTCAAGGGATTATTTTGAAGCAAATTGCAAAACATCACAGCTTTTAGGGTAAGACTTTATCTTACCTCCAAGATAAGAAAAAGAGCAAACCTCTAAGCTGTCCATAGGTCTGCAAAGATTTGGCATGCTAAAACCTTTGACAGTCATATCCATAAGAATGATGTCTCCATGTTACAAAACAAGAATTCTTTGATGGGTCTTTCGTAGCAAAGATATTATAACAAGACAGTTAATAAATACAGTATGGACAGAAACTTGTCTTGAAGCAAAACATCCTTTTCCCAACTAAAACTATACTAGTAGTTTAAATCTCTAGTCCCTTGCCAATGAAGGACTCTGACAACACAACTGGTGTAACCTAGGCGGACAGGAAGTGCAGATATAACCTTGTCAATCTAAGCAAAAGACCCCCACAATGTTTCAAATCCTCCGTCTCTTTAGTATATAATGCTAATGTGACTAGCTTGCTAATGATGAATCCAAGTGTCAAAGCATGGTGGGTTTGGAAAGGTGTTAAGGTCATTCTAGATCACTATTTGCAAAACATTGCTTTGTTCTGTTCAGGTTAAGATTCATTGGATCTTTCTTGCAGGATGAAGTTCTCTCATGAGACTCATATTTTTGTTACTTAGATGCTGGAATTTACCACTTGAAAATAGAGAATGTTGGCCTGCATTGGCATAGCTTACCAGTTTTAACTATAATAATTATATCTGCTGGCTACTACAATAATATATAAACTATACTTGGCATCATACTACCAAAATCATTAAAAAAGCCCAATTAATTATGAAGTGGTTCTTCCTGTCAAAAATCCAGGCTATCTGTTGAAGGCCAAGAATTCATACAAATGAAACTTATTCACATAAAGAACTGACATCAGGCAACAACATGTCATTAATTAATGCATTGCTGGATTAGTATTTACTAGTGATACTTATTCATTCCCAAAGGAATTAACACTAACTCTCTACTAAATATCAGAGAAACCTCACACTTTGCGAACATAAGAAGATAAACATCATCTTTTTTAGGTTCTTTTTGGTTTGGGAATTCTCTGTTTATCTATTCTTAACTGATGCCCATCTCTTCTTCAGATTCTTCTATGAGACCCTGCCAGAGGTAGGCAGCAGATCTTTTCTTATTAGCAAGCAAATTTTCTGGAAAGAGACCAAATGACATGAGCCCTCAATTTGCTTTCCAATGCTATACAATTCTCCCACTATTCAATTATACCCAGTCTATAGGGAACACAATAGTTTGTTGTTTGGTGGTTTTTTGAGCATTACTTCAGTATGTGCCATTAACATCACAGTCTGTTAACAGAATGAGCAAGAAGACTGGTGCAACTACAAATAAATCAGTAGCAACAGTGGCCAGAATTGCTGTAACCCCAAAGTCAGAGAAAAGAGAGACCAAACTTTGCAAAATTATTAACATTAAAGTTGGGCAATCAGAACTCCAGGCAGCCTTGCAAAGTGAGGCCTAAAAATTCATTTTATCCTAATCTGTCCTTAAAATTCTAGCCAGAAAAAGAAATTCAGGGGTACCTTTTCTGCAGAATAATACTATCATTTATTGTTCAGGCTGAGGTGCAAAGATACTGAAAATCCCTTTAAAATATGTGGAATAAAATCTTAGACTCCTTGAAGTTTCTTAACAAAATCTGCATGACAATTCATTGGACCAAGCTGCAATCAGTGGTCCTTTTTCCCAAACACTATGATTACAAACCTTCATTTTGCAAGGAAGTCTCCTAAAATATCAGTGTGTGATTCTTGCAGATATTTTTACATGTATTGTAAGAATACATTCATTCTCTACAGTACAGATTTTTATTATTACTATTTTTCCCCTCAAAATGAAATATTCAAAATGTTTTATGTTTTTCAGTGCACAACATCTCTAATGTTAAAGGCTGCCATACTTGGTAATTATACAGTTTGATCAGGTGAAAATGAAATAAGTGATAATACTGTAAAAATTATAATGGCGGTTATAATGACAACTATGAACTGAGCAGATCTTTGATCAAAGTCCAAAAGCTAATGAGATGTGCAGGCAAGACAAAAGACAGATATGTGTAGAGAGCAATCTGGGAGGAGGACAAGGAATTTTTACAAAAATTCTCAAAATGAAAAAAAAACCTAAAAGATAGAAGATAAGTGGCTTTGTCAAAAGGGGATGAGAAAGAGAAAATGAGAGGTTAATTATTACTCATGCAAGGTACGTAGAGGTAAGATGGATGATAAGGGAGATTAAAGTCTGGAATGTTAGATGCACAGCTGAGACTCTGAGACTATTAATTGTGAGTGGCTGCAGGAAGCTGGCCAGAGATGAGCATGAAGTACAGTGTGATAAATGAAGTACAGTGTGATAAAGCTGGCAGAGCTGTGCTCTGCTTGCTCTGTAAAGAATGATCTACAGGCATTGCCACCATCTGCCAGGCAAAGCCAGAGATCACGAACGGAAAACTTCATAACATTTTCACATCATTATTCTTCAAGGATCAGACACTATAAAACTGGTTAGAGTATGATAAAATATTTCACTGGAAATACAAGAGAGGATTCTGTTCAATGGGAATGGAGAAAATCTGGGTCACAGTGTGCTCCTGAGCTGTGACCACTGCATGGTCAACAGGTTGAGAAATGTGAATTTGGGCAACATATAAGTCTTCATAAAAACATTACTTTGTACATGCTACAGTGTGATCTGAGTTAATATCATTATTTGAGTTAAATTCCCTGAAGAATAAGGCCATTCTAGGCATGCTCCAGGAGTTGTAGGATTTAAGCAGGGTTTGCATGTGTTTTGCATCTTCTGGACCAAAAGGTCTCTTTGGGATGGCTTTTCTCAATAAGAAATCCACAGAACAGAGGAATTACTAAAATTCAGAAGATATATGAAACAAGACTTAAACATTAACCACATGAGTGTGTGAATGGAATAGAGTAAAATTCAGGAAATTGAATAAATTGATTTTTTTTTTTTACAGGACTAATTTAGCAAAGAGATTAAAGGCCAAAGCAATTGGCAGTAGGCACAGGAAACAGGGACCAGCCTGTCAAGAAGACTAAGTCCGTAGTCAGAAAGGGAGATGGGATGGGACACTACATTCTAAATAATGAAAAAACTAACAAACTTCAGTTTGGATGGCAAAGACAATTCATGTGAGACATGATGGGTTTTTCTTACTACTAGAAATGTAAATGCTGATGAGAATGTTAAAAATAAAATATTGATTACATGCTTATTAGTTTGGAGAAAAGGAAAATTACAGGAAATAACACCTAAACAGTAAATAAAGCTGCACACAAACAGACATTCCTGTAAAATATACATATTGCTGAAATCAACAGCGCTATGGTGAATAAAGACTTTGGGAGGAAAAAAGGCTACCATGCCAAGCAGATAAATCCATATGAACAGTTAAAACGGATTTTCAGCCCAATTCAGATTTAGACAGCAATCAAAACAGCTTAAGATTGCCCTCAGATCATGTCAGAAAATGCTCGGATCTCCTAGCTGAAAATAATAATGCTAATTCTTTACCTTTTCCAAACTTCTCTTTGGCCATGTGAGACTCATGAAGCTGCTATTTGCCACCTCAAAGTAAGCTAATAGCATTTTCAAAATGCAATTAGAACCTTTCAGAAGAAAGCTCAAGTTGTGTTTGGATAATATGAAGTTAACTCTCTACTACATTTCACAGACAGGCACACCAAAGCTAATAAATTCTCCTCATGTCTTCAGATTATTAACACACCTACTGGCAATGTCAAGACGTTAGTTTAAAGAATTTCAAATATGAAACAGTTCAATAATCTGCTTTACGACAACTGACTGACAAAGCTAATTAACTGCCTGGAGAAGATTCTTTATAAATGAAGCAACTTCTGTCTGAACAGATTTTCAAGAACAACAAAATATTTGTTTTGTCTTTGTCTCTTCTGTCATATTTTCTCCCTTCCAGCCTTCCCCATCTCATGTAATCTTTGAGAAAAGTTTCCTTGATGGTATTTATATATTGCCTTTCCTCTGACTTGGTGGTTTCTTCTGTGTCTTTCTCTGTGTCCTTTTATCTTCCTGCTGGAAATTTCTTCCCCTCCGGACCTTTTCAGGCCCTCTCCACAGAGCACTTTCACCTTTTGTGTCTTGCATCCCTATGCTCTCCTCAGCTGTCAGGTTGCTGTTTCAGCACCTCCATCTGTTTCAGATATTCTTCTCATTGAGAGACGTTCCACCATGCATCATTTCCAAAAAGAAAGGAAACTCTTTGCCTCCAGCTTTAGTTGCACAGAAGGAAGACAGTACTTCAAGATTTTCTTTTCTTCACTTGACTCACTGAATATTACAATTTGGGGCAAATTTTTATGCAGAGGAAGCTGACACTGGATTCTAATAGCCTTTATTGTCAGAAGGCACCATGGTGCATCTCAGTCTTGCCTTGAAAGACATCATTCTGCCTGTTAGATGATCTCTCCTTAGTGAGAACAGCCTATTTATTATACCAAGTAATGTACCAGTTTAATGAAATGAACAGAGCTAGTGAAATTACCTATTGCATAATTACAGATTAAGGGCACTGAGAGTACTGAGATTAAAAAATACCTGCAGAAATCAAAACAGCAACAAGAGGAGGAGTTAATTTATGAAGATGAACAGACTCTTATTCCCATCAGAACCCAACTCTCAATATAAGTATTGGTGCATTACAGGCAGAACATCAGCAGGACTGGAAATAGTTATTTTTAGGCTCTTGCTACATGATGCCTGTTTCACAGGCCATCAGCACCAGATTCATTTTATCTAGAATGTTTCTTTTTTTTAAACATAAATTAATTTTAAAAATGTAGACAATTCTTCTTGAATGATATAGCATTTTCCTCGGATTTTTTAAACACCAAAAAACAGACTGAAAAAAAAATAGTGCATCTCTTGGTAAATTTCAAAACACTGAGGGATCAGATTTCCAGCTGGACTTGCAGAAGCATTTGCAGAAATTCTGTTTACAGGTTCGTTTTTGTCTGATCCTGCTCAGTCCTCTCAGAATGAGGGACACCCACTGGAGAGAAGTTTGTCCTGTGACTCCCTGTGTCATTCACCCCCTGCCCTTTGACTTGCTGGCAGCATATGCAGAAAAGAATCAGGATTTCCCACTGAATCATCACTTTAGCAATGGCATTATCCTCATGTTGCACAGCACCGTCAAGGAAGGGAGGTGGGTTAAAACAGCTAGAGAACTACTGAGTCTTCTCCCACATCATTTCTCTTCAAGAGGAGTAATTTTGTTGATCTTGCCACATGCCCCCCTTCACTTTTTTGTGGAATACACACTCACTGTCTTCAAAACATCTACATCTCCCACTATTCAAAATACAGAGGGACCAATGTTTTGTTAGTCATTGATAGGAGGCTTAGTGAGACATGGAAATCCACTTGTAATGCTGCAAAATTGAGAGCTGTGTTATTGTCACTGTCCTTCCCCACTCTGCCCTCTCCAAAAGTCAGATAACATTTGTAGTAGTAGTAATATTTGAAGCCCTGCTTAGACTCTACACTTAAATTCATTGAATGTATCACTTTAGAATCAGATATTTTGCACAGTTTAAATCAAAAATTAGACTGCCCTTTCTGCTGTTGGATAAGACAGATGTGACAATAATTCTTAACAGACCATCTAGACATTAGATTTTGGGGAAATAAAAGCACATGAATGTGTGGTTAAAGATGCTTATAGTATTAAAGGATAGTTGGTAAATAATTTTTATTCATGAGCTTATGAAACTCAAGCCTGAGAGTCCATCCATAGATGAGACACTCCTCCCCATCCTTCTTTAAAACTCACTGATTGTACTTTGCTTTTATAGGGCTGTGCTAGCTAATTAGGGAATTTCAGTAATCTATTTTTAATATGTACCATCTTCTGTTCTGTTTAGTGCAGCCTTAAGATAGACTTTTATCTTTACTGCTGTGCACAGATCATCCAAAAATACAAGTTCTGTGCTACATGACAATTTATAATGAGCCTTAATGAAGCTTGGGAACAGCTGTTAGAAACTCCAGTTGAATAGGTTTGCCCAAGCAGCAGTAGCTTGTAGTGCTTTTTCTCTTACAGCACTGTTGAGTCATCTGCTACCGTACACAGAATGAGAAAAATCAAAAATGAAACACCAAAGCTGGTTAATCCTTTTTTCCCAGACATTTTATTTTAATCAGAGTTTTAATAAGTACATTATGAACCATCATCTCTTAAGCCTTTCACCTTTTTAATTATATTACTGCTCTGAACATCGACAAAAGCAAATGTTATTATGCAAATTTTGCTCCAAATTCGTGTCCTTACTGAGAGCATAAGAGAGTTCAAACACAATTTTTAATTATACTATAGCTAAATGAGCTGCAAATCATTAAAAATTACAATAAGCTCTCATGATTTTACGTGTTCCCTAAGCTAAAAAACAAAGATTATATATTTTGAGTAGGATAAAGTATTTAGAGAACTCTGACAGTCAAACATGATTGAAACAAATAAGTTCCCTTTCTTTATACCATTTGTCTTACCTTTTTGACCTTTAAATGCTTAGACACTAAACTATCTGGCATAAAGAACACTCAGTGTTTTTGTATTGCTTTTCTCCTTACAAGGATGTGTAGGTTTCCTGAAGCTTCTTCAACTTACTTTTTAAATACTATTTGCCAGTAATTCATTTAGAACATATGGGAGCAGTTCAATTTCAAAGAGTACAGCATGAAATATGAGGGGTCTTTTTTTCCTCCTCCAGTATCCTTGTTATCTGGTTTTGTTTCGGTAACACCTGTGGGCTTAATTCTCACTCTACACGGCATGGGAAAGCTGCAACAAAAAGCATAGATCAAAAGCACATAGTTAAACTCTAGAGCTAGCTAAGAACTAAGAACTCAGATGACAGGACACAGGAGAAAAAGGAAATAGATGACTGCACTGAACCTGATAAGCAGAATCCACAGAACACCTGATTAACTTTTTCTCTTCTCCTTCCCTCAGTCAGTATCTTCAAATGGAAATTTCAAAAAGCCAGGACTTGATGTTGCCAACGTTTTGGATGATTTGTATCAACCCAACAGGGCCAAAAACATACGCCTTGGGCTTCACCTCATTAATTAATGTTTCTGATCATTGAATATTTCATTATGAAAATTTCAGTTGTCCTATAGGAAAACTGCAAGAGACAGAGGATTCTTACTCGTTGGGTAAAGGTTCAGCAAGTCTGTAGACACCCTGGCCCAGGGGAGTTTCACTTTCCACTGCAATGGCATTGGAATTTGTTCTGAACTTCAGGGCAATTTGACTGGCTTGCTAAAGGCTAGGAATTGTTTGGTTATGGAAAGAGCATTATTTGCTGAGTTTGAAAAAGTTTCAGTCTCATGAATTTTCATGCCAGTTACGCCAGTGTTTCATTTTCATGGTGGTTTGGAGGACGCTACACAATTGTCACAGCCCCATGGACAAATAACAAAGACAGAATTGGAAAGAAGTGGATTTAGACCTGAGCTTGGCAGCTTATACACTTTCCAAACTGTGACTGTCCTAGCAACACTGCTCTTCTAAGCTATCTGAAAAAAAAAAAAAACTAAAATACGCTACATCTGATAACTCTGCAAAAGAAAAATAAACACTAAGACCCTGTCTCTTAGTTATAAGGAACTTATCTGAAGCAGTCAAACTGGAAAGAGTGTAAAGCATCATTATCATAATACATGATAAGAAGTGCAGTAACAATGAAATTTTAGAACAGCACAGAAAAGGGACGTTAATTTTAATTTTAATTTGAAAGTCATTCATAAGGAAGCTTCTCATGCATGAGAAATGCCTACAAAAAACACTTCTCACAATTTGGAGGAGAAAAATCTTTACACACAGTAGAGTATATGTCAGCCCCCAAAAAATGGCATTAAAAGCCCAGAAACTGTTTTCAGGAAGAAAAGAAAAAGAAAAAAAAAAAAAAAGGCAAGACAGTTTTCTCAGGTCAATCAGGCCATTTGTCTAAGATAATACCATTAAGAATTATTTATGAAATAATGTTTTAGTCACTCTAAAGAAAATTCAACTTTTTGCATCATAAAGAAACAAAGAAAAAAGAAAGACAGGAGAAAGCTACTGGTTCCCAGCCTATTTTGAATAACTGCTCTCTTTTTCCTTGAGACATGCAGAGAAGTGTTTTGGATATCTTGGCATACACATCAGGTTTTGGGAAGGGAGGGAAGGGCAGTGGAAGTCTGGAAGAGCACAAGAGAACAAAGAAGGAATTTTCTGATTAGATACAGGTTACCTGGAGAGACTTTTTAGTTCATTTTTTGCATAGTTTTTAAAGGGAAGCAAAGGTAGCTACCCCAGCTGCCAATGTGTTCAGAAACCACAAGTAAAATCTGGCTGAAATATGAAAACAAGGTAATAATCTCTGGCACAAATACTCCTTGCCACATGAATATCAGCTGTAGAACAGAGAATAGATACCCTAGGAAGATGAGATCTATAGAACACTACATTATTTCACAATTAAAATTATTTTAAATTAATCTTCTCATTCAAAACTCTTTCACAAATGAAATGTTGCATAAACTCATAGCTTGCACAGAGACACACCCATAACCTACACAGAGAAAATAGCAAAAATTTCCGCTTTGTAATTGTAGTCTGGATCATTAAAAGACATAATTTTGAAAGATAACCTGTACATCTAAGATAACATCTTGCCCCAGGAATTCCACTCACATTTTCCCATTGTTTCCAAAGGAAAAGGCTTTTATTCAGTTTTTTGTCAGCTATCATAACTGTGCTTTTGGTAAATTTTCTCTCTTAAATCAAAAGACATTAATGAAATGGCTGGTGCTATCCTATTCCATTTTCTATTTATTAAAGCATTAAGAGCAATTACCAGAAAAAAAAAATGTCTCCTATCATCTTTTACAAAATGTGGCTTCAATACTATCAAGTCACATAAATGCAAAAGTGACAAATAGCTATAAATACTACACACAAGCAAAGTTAATTAGGAGTCTATTAAACTTGTACTTCTATCATTCCCCAGAATTCTGTGCAGTGTGTATAGGCACTCCTCTTTTTCTGATAAATGCTTGGTTAGCATGCACGCTTGCAATGGCTTCTCAGGCCTTTGCAGTGCTATTAAACATCTTTACATCATTATTGTTTCTTCATTTTTTTGGTTCTGCTCACATAAGACAAGTACCATTAGTCAGAGAAAGAATTTATTTCAATAGAGAGCAGCACATGAAATGTCCCACCTCAAGGCAGCAGAATACTTGCAGGGTGACAGGCAGTTATATTTCCTCACCCATAACCACAGTAATGTGCAGAACTTTTACATTACCTAAACTCATTTATTTATGAAAATCTGACCAGTTTAAAAACTATTAAAGCCCACCAAAAAAAAAAAATCTCTTAAGTGTTATTTATCTCTAATATGATTTTGGTGGTCCTGGTGAAAATATCAGCAGTACTTTAAATTACAGTTTTTCAAAGTACATCTAATTTAAAGCTACAAAGACAGATATAGGCCTTGTGCTATTGATTCCCAAACATGTCCCTCTATATGTTTTCCCACACAGATCATAGTTGAATTTTAGGGACTGTACCAATGCCATCCCCTGAAACTAAAGAAATAATGATAAAACACAATCTGAACATTATTGGGATGCCCAGGATTTTCAAATAAAAGAGTTGGGCTTTAAAGCTCCAACACAGTTAGCAAATATTCGCTAAGGGAAGAATTATAAAAAGAAAAGAACTAAAAAATCTTGCAAGTGAACCTGATTCTGCAGCATCCATTAACTGTGATACAGCAGTTACATGCCCCCAAACCCTAACCATGCTCTCTATGCAAATAACACAGGTTTAGCTTAAAATAATGAGCCAACTTAAACCTAAATGCACTTCCAGGGAATCAATTAGAGCTAAACCATTGCTAAATGTGACCCATTGTACACCCCTGACTTAAACCGGGCTGTTTTATATGCCTAAACTTCTGATTTCATGCTGACATTTTGCCAAGCAACCAACTCGGCAAAAATTGAAATAGTCTTTCATGAAAGTTTCAGTCAACCTATACTCTTCATCAAAACATATTCGTGCCAAACAATAAACAGAGAGACACCAGCCTCACAAATTCAAGGTATAGATACTCAGAGCTATTGCCAAAACACCAAAGTACTGTGAATTTAAAACCATGGCCTCATAAGGAGCCTTTTCCTTAAGAGAAGGCATGCTTTCATATATAGACATGAGACACAAAATGATGGTCTGTTTTCTAGAACAGACCTTTCCTTCCATAAATGTCAAAAATTTGTGTTTAACAAAATACATTTTCATAGCTAAGCTTCATAAATGATAGAGAGCATCCTGTTAAAAAACTCCCAAATAGTTCTCTTGGCTGTGAGGTCTTAATGTACTATTAAAAGGAAGAGTATGTGAGAAAGGAGGGATCAAAATAGCAATAAAGAGCAGACACTTTGGACCTGCATCACTAAAGGACACTAGAAAGCATTTGCTTCACTGTATCAATTAGTAGAAATAGATATGCTAAGCATGAAAAATAAAATATCTGTGCTTTGGTATTTCTCCAACTTTTTAAAACTTTGCGAGAAGTGTAAACTTTGCATTTAACTTGCACCTTATAAACAGCAGATAAAAGGTCAGAAGTGTGAATACAGCTTAATTTCTCTGGCTAGTGCACACCTGACAAGAAAATACCTCATAAAAAAAATCCTATTTAAGGGAAATAGAACTAATTCTTTGAGCAGCAACACAGAAAGACCCTTTTTTTAAAAAAAAAAAAAAAAAAAAAAAAAAGAAAAATTCTTGCAGTTGGACACTTTCCTTTGTCAGCTGTCATTTCTCTGATTAAAATTTGCAGCTATTCCTCACCTCCTCAAATGCTTAAGATTCCATGGTCTAAATTTCCCAAAGTAAAGGATGCAGGGTAATGTTTTAAAATTCTGGTAGCAGTAAAGGGAAAAAGGCAAGGCATTCCCTATTGTGCTGCTGTGAAAACATGCTTCAATAAGTAGCTGCACACTGTTATTTTAGTGCTCTTAATAAACTGTCATCAGTAGAGATAAGATTAAGTTATTTGATTTTAAATTGTATTTTAGGTAATTTATTTGCTGTTACTGACTTTTATCTACAACAGTGGCATACAAAACAGTCATTTATGTGATTTAGATACCTAGCCATCTCATTTTCACTCTTCATACACCAAGAAAAAGCAAAGAAACTTGCACACAATACTGACAGTTTAAATTCAGCAGAGCTGCAACATGACATCTCAATCTGTTGAGATATATCATGCATTACCACTGTAGGCCACTTCAAAATTATCCTCCTTTCTTTCCTAATGCCATGTGGGGAGGGAGACATGCTGGCTTCTTAAGTTCTTGCACTTCCTCACTCTAAAGATCTCCACTGAGTCAAAATATCTGTCAGTCTGCAGATTACATTGTCATCTACTTTCAACACTGATTTCCATTGAGAAAAAATCAGGTTTTTTATTTTTTAGGCTGCCTTATAGTTCAAGAGAGATGCCAAAGTAGCAGCAAAACTAGACCTGTTCCTCTCTGCACAGCTAGGGTTTTTTCATGCTAATAAATCACTTTCACTCTCTTCCAAAGGGGTCTTGGTACATTAGATTAGATTACATGTTTCCTCTGCCCTTTCTTCTGCATGTGTTATAAGAAATCAATGAAAACCAAAAAGTGACCTTAGAGAAACAGACCTGTTAACTAGACCTGATGAGTTTTCCTAATATTAATGACGGCTGTGAAAATTCTTCACATACATTTTGTCAAAATTTTTGTCCTTCTAATACACAAAAGCAGCTAGGCAAGAACAAGACAACAACCTAAGTACATGGAATCCACTCAGAAATTAACAGATATCTTTCATTGTACCCTGCTGAATTCATGTCCTGTCAGCACACCAAGAGTCAAGGTGAGACCCAAACATACAGTTTTTAAAGAGCAAAAATAAAGCAGAGTAGAAAAGGTAGCTTTACAAAATACCATAAATCAATATATTGCTCTTTCTCAAGTGAACTTTGGGGAGCTATGAAGCTTCATGAACAGATACAAATTAAAGAGCACAACTATAAAGGGAAGCAAGCAATTAGCTGTTTTTCCCATTTATTTTTAGCTTATTTTCAGCCTCTGTTAGAAAATGTAAATAGAAGATTAATTTATACATTCATAGAAAGGGCATTTATAGATATATTTATTCTGAGTAAAGCTTGACAGCAAAAACCACCTTGACAGACCAAAATGTTGCTAGACCAGCACATTCCTTCAGTCACATGAATTAGTTTCTGACTATGCCCAGAAATTCTTGAATGATCATATTCTGATGGTACCTTCCATGGCAAGACATGTATGTTAACCAAGCTCTGGATAATGATTTTGCTAGTAGGAGCCCTGAAAATGCTCTTAAGCAGCATTAAAATCAAATTAAACTAAAATCCCAGCATTAAATAAATAGTTGACAAACGATACCATGGGCATGTTAAACAGCCATATTGTAAGTATTCAAAATTTGGCTGATATGTAATGTTTCTGTAGTGCACAGAGGACCTCAGTACTGCTTAAGGAGACAATTAAAGAGCTGTCAGACTGCCAAAAAATGTCATTTTAGGCAACAGATGTGTATCCTGTCAACAGCTGCTTTCACACGACACAGTAAACCAATGGCAGGCCTACTTTTTAGTTTTGTTATTAACAGATTACTGCAGGGGATGTAAAAAGAGAAACACATTCTTCTGTGACAACTGGAAAGAATAGCGTGAGCATAAAATAAAAAAAAAAACGAAAGCAAAGCTAGGTAACCCACTTGCTCCTATTGCAAAGTCACCATACTACAAACAGATGTTACATGGACTTCTAAGAGATTAGTATGTAAAGTAAAATTTCCTATCAGCACAGGTGTTTATCTCTGACATCTGCTGTTAGGTATTATTGAATCAAATTGGTAATTTAAAATTCAGGAGGCATCTACAGCAAACTAAGTCCAGGACAATATATTGCAATGCCAAGAATTCAGCAACAAATACCAACATTTCTTCATTTGCTGTTTGCATGATCTGAAATTCACAAAGCCTTAGAGACTTTCAGCTAATGATCACAGTCTTTGATCTCCAGAAAATTATCATGGCATGTGTAAAAATGAGATTTGTAAGAATTCTCTTAAAAGGGAAATTAATTTAGTGATTATATCACGTATTTTTAAAAAATTAAAAAAAAAAAAGGAAAACAAAAGCACAGTTTAAATTTCAACAAAACAGATAGATCGAAGTACTCATCATCCATATTCAGAACACCATGAAAGACGTTCCTGAAGATAAAAGATAGTTCCATGAATGCATTTGCAGCCTGACATGCATATTCATTTCAGCATATTGCACCATTAATTATTCCTTTATGAACTCTACTAAGATCATTTGTCACTCATTTACGTTTCAAAACTTCTGAAAGTGACAAATCTCCTACACATCTAAGTACTATTGAAGGTACTCCAGAAAAAAGCAACATTAGTTTTTCAAGTTCTTTTATACATATACTACAAAGCAAGAAGATGATGTTACTGAGTAACTTGGTAAATTTGTGTTCAAATATTCCCAGTCTTGATTGAAAGGCTCTGTCTTCACTCAACACATCATTAACAATTAACATCATTATTTAATTCTAGTCTTTCTAACATGTCATAAACCAACAAAAAACAGGTATCTTCCAGTAGATGGTACAAAACACAGAAAGCATTAAGGCTTCCTGTGAGATATTTGGAGTCATTCATATCTGCTGATGGGACATAATTGACTCAGCTGCTAACATGAAAGGCAGCTGTGGTGTCTTAGGAGGTGTTGTAGAGCATCAGATATTCCTGAAGTGTCTCCTGATTCCCAGCATTCCATCACTCAGTGTGAAACTCCCCACCCCAGGGGAGGTACTTGGGTGCTCCCTCCTGAACCTGAGTAAATATAAACAACAGAAATTTGGTGTTTTGCTGGGCTTTCCTCACCTCTGGTGCATTGAGACACAGACTGTCAGATATCAAAATTGCATCAAGTGGTGGGATCCAACAGGTGGTGACTATATCCCTTTGTACTCTTATTCCCCGCTTCTGTCTCTCTTTACCACACAATTTTCTGTTAAATAAAAATCTGCACTACTGGCTGCCATTTTGTCTCATTTGTAGTTTAATTTGGGAAGAGGCATCACTGTAAGAATTTTAGTAACTGGATCATTACATGATTAAAGTATTTGTTATCTATGTAGTTCAAGTTCTCATGGAGTCTCCCCCCCACCCTTATTTTTCTCTGTATCAGCCAAGCATGCAGTTCTCAGACAATATCAAATAGTAAGTATTCTTTAATAAGCCCCAGAAAAACAAAAGCTCAGCCACATCCACCATATTTCATCCGAAAGAAGCTTTTTTGGGAAATTGTGTAAGATTTAAATTGAAGCATATCTATATGGTTCATTCAGAACTCTAGTTAAGGATTAGGAACATAATTTGACATACCTGCTTTGAGCAATACCATTCCCCTGAGAGCCTGAGAGTGTGGTTTGGAAACCTGCTCAGAGGAATTTGCTTGTGTCTGTCTCCTGGTTCTGGCCAGGAGGATTTGGAGGGTTTCAGTGGGAACACTAAACTGGGGAATACCATTCCTAGACCACGATAATCTAATCTTAGTAACACAGTTTTTCTGTGGGGAAAGAGGTCACTGAGAAGGATTGCAATTAATCATTCTCTCCCTAAAGATGCTCCTAGCATCACTAATGCTATTCATGTTCCCACTGATTTCATACTCATTATAAAAGTTCTTGATTTTTATTCTTCAGAATAACTAGGCAAGAGATTGCCTGAGATCAGTGACATAAGAAAGAGCCTGCTAGATTTGGTAACCTTTTCTTCCCTGCTAAATCACAGTCAACACCTTCAAGCTGAACAAACATGACTCGGTATTGTAATATCAGCAAAACCCCACTTGTCAAAAGGTTTGTGAGAGCTTCTACAACTGGGCACTCAGTTTGCAGAGTTTGTACACTTCAACAACAATACTTGAGGTAGATTTCTATAGATTTTACTGCCAGTTTTTTCCCTGGCATGCCAAGTACTCTTCTTGTGCACAAGCTGTCCCCGCCTGCCATGTTTTTGTAAGTGAGATTTTGCAGCCCACCTCCCCCAGCACTGCACTCTGGGTGAACTGCTCTTCCAGGCTCCTCAGCAAGGACCTCCTCTTCTGGTGCTGTGGTTTGGGCTATCAAATTAATCATTTCAGAGGCATATTACAGCTGAATCAAACATTATGCAAACCATGTAAAGACTTCCAAAAAGTACACTGTGCTTTAAATTGAACAAGAGATAATACAATAGTAACAGGAGATAATACAGGTAAACAAAGCAATAAAACTCTTCCACACATCCCTTATTTAATATGTGGTGGCAAGTAACATGAAAAATCTAAAAGTAACCAAATCCAGAAGTCATTTACCTACCCAGCTTGTAGTAAAATCAGGATTTAGTTACATATGTGATTTTGAGAAGGCAAGTTTATAATTGTCTTTTCAAACTGTCTTTAAATCACTCATAAAAACAGGACTTAGGTAAACAGTAAGTCCTGAATTCTGTGTGTAGTAAAAGAAGTAAAATTCTGTAAACACATCTGCCAAACATGTGATTCCTACTGACTCCACAAGGGTTAGAAGCTTGTGTGACACAGTGCATGGGAACCTAGCTCTATTTAAACAGACAGTTTGTAGAACTCAATAAATAGAAATTTGCCATTTTAGAGGCATAGAGAGATTCTATTAGAATGAATTATATCTGAGAACCTTGATGAAAGAGGAGATTACTCAATTTTTCCTTATGACATTGCAGACCTATTTTTGAGTGTTACAGAAAGACAAAAGCAAGACTGTGATGCATCTTATTTAATATCTTACACCATGCAATTTGTCTGAAGCTTTTGCATTTCAAGAGTATTGTATACACAGACTTTATGTGTAAAAGAGACCGTTTTGGATTTATATCCAAGAAAACTGTCACAAAAGCCTAAAATTCACCTTAACTATTAAATAAAAATTCAAAGTCACAATATTATCTGCACTCCAAAAATTATTTCAATAATATTTAGGATTACTGAAAATGAGAATTTGAATGGTATAAGAATTTTGCAGCAGTGTGAGGAATATGTGAAGATGCAAATTTTTGCAACACAGGATAGCATTTTCATCAGAAAGTTGTATTTAATGGACTCAAGTCTGAAATACTGAAATCACATGAGATATCCTATTTTCATATTATTTGACATCAGACCTAATCACTTCACTTGACTTGATAAATCTTATAGAATTACTGTCAAGATATATTTGGCTGAGAGATCTGTTTATATGAATATGATTCGTAGTTTTGCTGCTAAGCAAAAAGATAAATCCATCTGCTCTCTTTCATCTCACCTTTTTATGAAAGCTTGCAAGATGAAGCCTGTAACATATTTTTTTAAAAATCTTTCTTTGGCTGTTCCATTTTCAAATATCAAAAGAAGGTTTTTCAACAGCCTACTGAAGCTTCTTTCCACTGAGGTTATAAAACATCATTAATTCTTCACTCTAAAACTTATATATCCAGGATGGTCACATACTCAAATGTTCACCAGCCTTCTGCTTCAAACAAAGTACAAAGAAATGTCATGAGCCATATTTACTCTATTGAGTTACTTTAACTTCATCGCAAAGGCCTCAGTACTGAGAGCCCAAGAAGAAAGGCTGGAGATTTCACTTCCTTAGGTCTTAATATTTTGAGTCTCCTAAATATTTGGGGGTCTGTCTTCCTCTGTTGATACACTTTGTAAATTCCAGACCTACAAAGTCTTCAAAATAGGGTTAAACACATTCCGTGGTAAGCAGCACCTGTGCAGTTTTCCTAGAGCACAGAGCCACTCATGGGAAAAAGAGATAGTAATGAGATACCCACCTCATCTGCAGCAGGTCGTGGCTTCTAGAAACCAGCCTCAGATTAAGGACAGAAATACAAGTAAACCAGAAATGTTCATGTGATTAGAGGACAAGATTTTTGCCAAGCACAGGAGCAGGCACACAGAAGCTGCTCAGCAGCAAGCAGAGGAGTTGCTCAGTAGTTACAAGAGATTTACTAATGTTTACAGATCACAAAACAACACCATTGGTCAGGCACACTCCATCTTCCCTTGTCAGTCATCTGGTTCCAGATGGGCAGACAATGCTAATTGGAAATTCCACCTTTGCTGTTCACTTAGAAAATCACTGACATAGTGACAGATTTCTTTTTGTGGAATTTGGTTACACATCACAGGTTAAAATTTATAATAATGTGTGGCAGTAGGCTGCAGTTTATATTTTTTCAGAGAAGTACCCCTGAATGGACAGAGGCTGATGTAGAAGTTCCTTCACTGTATATACTTAGTGTATTTTTTTTCATGTTTATCATCCATAAAATATTCAACAGGAGCACAGGGCCCCCTGCAGAGAAGGAAAACAGGCAAGTTCTCGTGGATCTCCCTCCTATAAAATTTAGGCAGCAGCAATTTTTAATTAGAGGGCTGCAGCTACAGAGAAAACCTTTTATGACAACCGTAAAATCTTACAGAAACATCTTTCAGAGAGAACTGGGGGGCTTTGCATTCACCCCCAGCCCTTCCTATGATGTTGCTGCATTCGTAGTCTCTAGATTCAGCTACAGGGTGTTCAACTCCTGGGAATGAAATGGGAGGTAAGACATTTGTGTTTCAAGCACTTCAAAGTGCAGCAGCCGGGCTGTGGAAATGGTAGGGTGCTAAGCTATCACTTTGGTGGTTTTGTTGGTAAGCAGATTTCAAGGCCTACTTAAGCCTCTACTTAAAATCTAGGTGTTGAGCTTCATCATTCTCAAGGAGTGAGAGCTCTCGTCATTTTAAAGCCACTTCCTCTGAGATTGTTCGAATTTGTAAGAACAATAAGACTGTCACTGGAAAAGTTCACATTATTAGTCTAGAGACTGCTGGTCCATAAGTTTAGAAAGTAATTTTTTCTTCAAGAATGCAAAGCTATTTCCAAACTTGCCCTATATCAGGAAAAAAAAGTATTGAAATCTTTCATTCATCTGCCTTTTGCCAGAGCTTTCACAAAGCAAAGTTTATACACATAAAATAATTCTTTTTAGTTCTTCTGGATAATAACAAAGATACATTACAGATAGATAGCACTTGTGACAAAAAAAAAAAATGTAACCAGAACAGAGTTGGCTCTTCTCTTGACTTCTACAAAGCTGAGCAGGCTCTCAGCTGGATGCAGTAGCTCCAATAAAATTGCTCCCATTACTCTGCATCTTGTATTTCCATTAGTAGCCAACAGAATGTGTTCCTGACAAGGGTCACTTGAAATACAGATTATGGTGCTCAGAAGAGCCATGGTGGATAGCCTGAGGTAATAACAGCTGTGATGTACTAGAACTGTACAGCAACACGTGTATTTATTTATCCATGGACTGTTTACTACCTGTTAGCCTTTAGGATATTAAAAATTATATTTACCATTCCACTTTTCTTCCTAAAACAAAACAGAACTCCTAATGCTCTGTTATGCAATATTCAGTTGGGATTTTCCCACTCACTAGCTCAGGAGATTGGTCTTTGTATGTGACGCCTCCTTTGATCCTACCCTTGTCTGTGTGCCATGGTTCATACAGAAGATAAATTAAGAACCACATTTACTCATGTTCATTATTTTACCAAGTGACAGGTCTATTGGCCATATTAGTGATGTCACACATATTCTTTTTATTTCAGTCTTCTAGAGTGGCATTTGGAAAAGGGTGTTTTCTACTTAAAATCAATATCTTCTCTAGCTGATATAATACTTCTTACTTAAAAACATTACTCAGAATATAAAAGTCATTGATTACAAGAAGAAAATATACTTACCAAAGGAGAGTGGAAAAATAAAAAGTGCTTTCTAGTTCAAGTAGTTCCAGCTGGTGACACACCACTACTAATCAGCAAACATTTCAAAAGCACCAGGGCCTCCTCAAGAAAATGCTTGGGTTTTCTTCTTACAAACTGAAGCACAAAGTATGGTTTATTCTACTGAAAACACGAACCCAGATTTCTAATGCTGAATTTCTCAGAGATATGCTTCCACAGCAACTGAGTCAAAATATACAGTTCTTGAGTTATGGTGGTGAAAAAGCAACTTGGCTTTTTTCTTGCAAGCTTTCCAGACTATTTAACAGAATCTGAACAGGTGAAGAGAGCAGTGAAAAATTAGAAATTTGTCTTTTCTGGGCTGAGGATAAAGTAATAAATTGTGTACTTGATTTTGCTAGGTTGTGATTACCAAAGAATAGTGTTACTAATTGCTATACGGTAGAATATCAAAATTTGGAAACAGCCCTTATTCCTTTGTTTGTCCTCTTAACCTCCAAACCTGCTGCAACCACTTCATTTGTTTATTTTCTCCCCTGGCTGCAAGGAAGTGTAATGTGTTTATGTCATACCTCTAGTCATGTACTTCTCATTTTCACATTCCCCAGCCATGAATAGGGTGTACCTCATATAATATGATGGAAAAAGTAAAGTCCAAAACTGAGTTACATAGTTTAAACAAGCTTGGCATAAGCAACAGCCAAATGGCCACATTCTTAAAGGCTTGGTTTAAGCAACAATTTTCAGTGATATTGTGATATCTAATAGAGAAGTCAAATCACCTAATAATATATACAGCAATTTCTTAAATTATATCCTTCTATGCTTACACAGTTTAGTTATTTAAGACAGTAAAATAAACCCATTCATAAATTTGTGTTCTCTTTGATAGCCTTGATATATGAGAAATAAATTCCAACTCTCTTCTGAATGTTTCTTTCCTTTTGAGTGTCTATATACTATAATTTTAGGTGCATCCCAGACATTTACTCAAGTTGTTTTGCAAGAAATGCATTTGTGTGGTTTAGGTATTAGCAAAAACATTCTGAAAAAATATTAGGCAAACCAGATAAAATTCAGTATGATTTTTTAATGTGATCCCTAAAGTCAATAAATGCTTTGGCCATCTTCTCTTCCCAACAAATTTCTTCTTCCTTATCCTGCCATTATACAGTCAGTCAGCCAGGCAGAGTACTGTTAGTGTGTTATTGACATTCTAAAAGAATGTTTGGAAACAATTCCAAATTCCAAGCAATTCTTACATGAAACTGAGTGTCAAACCTTGGTCAATACTGAACTCCATTTGACAGAGAATACCAGTATGACAACAAAGATTATTAATAAAGAACCTACAGGTTCATCCTTCCAAAACATTTTATTCTGTCTATTATGAAATTTTTTTAACTACCTGTATGAGTTGCTCAGGTGATAAAGAAACACGGAAAATCAAAACTATCACAAGGAAAAAAAAAAGTCCGTGGCCAAAATAAATGTTGTTTTGCCTTATTGTATTTTGAAAGCATGCATAAATGCAGCCAAAAAAAATTATTTCCAGAGATAGAATGTATTTTGCTATGTTTTGATTTTTTTTACAGTATGGAGACATGTCACATTCATGGTTTCCTTTCTGAGAGGCTGGCAGGCCATTTATTTGCATCTGTATTCTTATTTTTTAATATTACTTTTTTTTTTTTTTTTGGTGCAGCTAGCAGGTTCCTTTTCTAATAGTGTTTCCTTTTAGAGGGGTGCTTGTACTTATAACAAGTTCTGGAAGCATGAAACAATATAATACAACCACATACTCTTTATATGCATATTAAACCATATAGGATTTTTTTTTGGAAACTCACAATATTATTCCACTGACTTTTTTATTTGGCTTAATAAGAGTAATAGATGTGTACACAATGTGCTGCCCCACAAAGCAAGGGGTGCTGCTCCAGAATTTTTTCTTCTTTTCTTCATCATTTATAGTTAAATGAAATACTTCAGTGGAGCTCATGCTATGATAATAAGGTATGTTTAACCTAAGGGTTACTCATACGTGAGGCTCAGCAAACTGAGAAATCACAGGATTACACACAGAGTATAGTGAAAACCAGTTCAGGTAAAGAAGGCAAAAATATGATCTTCATAAAACTGTAACAAGGTTCTTTGAGTCTTTTTAGTCCCTAGGATTTAACAAGATCCATGGAAAGCTCAGTTGCTGAAGCCCTTATTGGTGCACCCCACTACTGACCAGTCACCCTGAGAATATGTCTGCTTCCGCCACTTCATAAATGCAAATTCACTTGAGACAGGGCACAAATAACCCACTCATTCATCCCTGGCTACAATCAGATAAAAATTCATGTACTGAGCAACCAGCCATGCATGACTTTTTGTTACAGGTCTGCTCTATCTACAGATATTTCTCTCCCTGTCCAGGAGACAAGACAAGGTGATGAAGCTGTTCATATAAATCTCAGGATTAGAGTGCGGAAACACATCTTTATTACAAAAAGTGCTCTAGAAAACCCCCTAAACTGTTATCATCCCATAGTCTCTAAAAGACATTATTGTTGTTCATTTCTCAAAACTGCCACTTGAAAATCTGGGTTACCTTGCAATTTCTGGTTGATCTCCTGCCTCCCTCAAACCAACAGAAGAAAATGAGTGTGTGACCTGGAACAGAGAGGAATTCTTGCATCTCCAGCCCCCAGGCTAGGAGAGACTATGTTTCTCTTAACATGAGCATTCACCTTTCTTAAAAAAGTTACTGTAATTTGCTTATCTGTGTCTGTGTAAAGCAGTAGCAAAATAATGCCAATGGATAGTTCTGCAATAAAAACAAATATATAATAAAATAATAAAAATAAGTATGGTACTCTTTCACGTGCATCTAAAGACAAAGACAAAAAATTGGCTGTTCAAAACCAGCTTCAGGAAAGACAATTTAGCATTGGTTTATCCATATCAAAAGGACAATGTCTTAGACCTAACAGCACCCTGGTTTTAGAATTCACACTATCTTTTTTATCTTCTTATATCATGCCTTAACATTTATTGACAAAATGTTCGTCCCCTAGCATTATATAATCTTTTATTACCTAGTAATGATTTCTTTGAAAAAAAAAATAAGTGATCCTGCCAGATGTAGAAGAAAACTAATCTGCCCCTTGAATAAAAAGCCCAGCATTATGTACAAATTTGATAAAGAAAAATATACATGGTCCTTGAAAAAGAAAAAAAGCAGAAAATTAGTTGGATTAATCAGCAATATATACTGTATTTTAATAAATATGAGTAATAAACATTGCTATATGGTCTCAAAAAATTATATGATTCCCAAATTATGTCTATGCAGGATGAAGCTCTCCTAAAAGCATGCAAAACTTTTAATCTAATGAGCAAAAAGTTTTAAATAATAAAATCAATCAGACATCTTATGTCTTCTCTAGAATGAATTTTATTCATTAAAAAGAAAACCTCATGAATATCATCACTCCAAAATCCTCCTTTGTACTTGTTATAATCTTAGAAAATAAGAGATTTTTCTCTGGGAATTCAGAGTCTTTCTGCATGGCATGTTTGTGTTTCAATATCTCCTACCACCACTGTGGAACTGGCTCCTTTAATCTGCCGTAGAAGTAACCTTACCATCCCACTGGCATTCCTAGGAATAAAAGGAACATCACAGTATGAGTTTGTTAATCACTCTCAAGGCAAACAAAAGCCCATTTTGCTGTCTTTGTATTCTGTTGAAGTTTGTCAATGTCAAGTCAAGCCTCTAAGGCAACACATCTTCAATTAGAGATGTAAAATCCAGTTTTGCATGCAATTTAAATCCTGCAAACTGGCAATCCCCTCATAGAAATCACAATTATTTCCATTCTTAAGCATCAGTATTTCTGATCTACCAGCATTTTTCTCTTTCATGAAGTTCTAGTTGATTTCCAAGACTGAGCATTTTTGACAGGGGGTTCTGATTTGCCATTTAGTTACCACATTACAGTCAGGCTTACACTGATAGATCTTTAAGCTAGAGGAACAAATTATATTGTTCTCTACCACACTCCTTACATACCTCACAGATTCCCACTCCACCCTCACCAAGAGAAGTCTGTCTTTTTCCATCCTCTCCACTAAAACAATATAGAACAGGTTTGTGACCAATTTAAGATTGAATAATTTTTTATGCTGAACATCAAGAAAAACATGTGGCCATGTAACCATGGCTGGAGATATATTTCTAAAACCATCAGAAATCCACAAGAGACACTGTATTTTGATTTAAATGGGTATGGTTGAGGCCATGAATTTGGTTTGTTAAATCAATATATTCCCTTTGCTTTCAGGGAAATTGTGATTTAGGCTCCAAACCAGCACAGCTCTGCAATCCCACTGAAGTCAGTGGGTCTGTAAGTGAAGCTCAACACCAGCACTATATTGCTAATATAGGGCTAATAACAATGCTAATTTAATGTTATTAGCCTTATATTGCTAATATAGGCCTAAGAACAATGGATTCCTAAATCCCACGTTTGCTGTGATCTAGATTATGAAACTTTTCATTTTCTGAAACAGAGCTCGGACACGCACCCAGCTTTAAATGGATGAGGAAATGTCACAATTCAAAAAAACCCGACACCTTTTAATGTTCTTTAAAGCAGAAATGTTCTGTTTCAGAAAAGTGCTAGAATTCTCTAGTGTTCTGATAAGTACGCATTCAAAATTAGTGCTCTATTCATTAAAGCACCTCTTGGCTTTTTTTTCCCCTTTTCTGGTGGCAGTAAATCAGGACTTCTTTTCTGTTTTAAAAAATATATCCAAAATAGTCCAAAAAGGTAGAATTTTGAAATTTACTGTACCTTTGTTTTCAATTATTAGACTGTTTCATTTCCCTTTCTCACTTTTTATCCGATTGAATTTATTTGAATTTGGTTGATTTTAGTCACCCACTTTTTAAAGGCCTCTATTTATTAAAAATCCTTTTCATTTCTCTCTTCTTTTCCTGTAGAATTCTGTCACTCTTGAATCTCCAGAAGACACGGAAGAGTGTAAAATTTGCTAGAGGACATTGAGGGTGCAGAGCTCTTCTTGGGAGATAATTCTGAAAGGAAAATTTTCAGAACATGATATACCTCCTTGTTCAGGGGGTAGAAAAATAAGCAAAGATGAGCTTGGGAGATATGGTAGGGGAGGTATTTTAGGAATATTTGTCTTCTTTTTTCTAATGACTCTATATAAATTGGCAATAAAACAGAAACTTTAGTAATGCATCTGTTAAAGTCTCTTTTCTTTGAAATACTAACTCCTAAGTGGTCTCCCTGTCTTTAGCTTGACCCATCAGCTTTTCCATCCTATTTTTCTTTCTTCCTGGCCTGCTGAGGAGATGAAGTGAGAGAGAGGATGGGTGGGTGTTTGCCAAGGTTACTCACCCCACTGCATTGCAATAGATTGAACTTAGAGGACCAGGAACTCACAACTGCATTGAAAATGTTCAAAAATCCTGGCAAATAGCTCTGAGTCTGCAGTTCTTTGTGTCCAGGAAAAGACACGGGGCTGTGCCCCACTGATTTCAGTGTACCTGCCTGCAAGGAGGGATTTTTAAATCAAAAAGCATACGCTTCTATACACAAAAAACCTGGCTGGAGCCAGGAGGCTCCACCTGAATCAAAACACCTGTGGGATCAGGACCATAGAATCTGCAAAATAGCTTGAAGCCAAGAGATCTGTCAAAGGCATAGGAACCAAAACAAAACAGCAGAAAAAAACCTTTTCACAATTAGCCCATAACCACTTAGCTATATGGTCATCAAAACACTTGAGAGAAAACTTGTTGCCAATATAGTCAAGGGCTCTCTTAATTTCATGCACTGTGACTTCAACAATTTATTTGTGTCTCATTTTATTTCTCTAAAATTGGCCTCATTTAAAAGAAGGGAAACCACATTTCATGCTCTTCAGTTTCATTAAAGAGATACAAATCCCTTACCAAAAGAAGACTCCTCTAAATTAAACCATTGTAGCAGAAGAAAATATTGAAATTTTGAAAGGACTCAGACACAATCTATATTCTGTTCCATATAATTCTTTAGGGTATTATTAAAAAAAAAGGAAGAAAAAGCTCCTCCCTTTAAAAATTTGTTTCAAACACATGATGGAATATGTAACACTCAGCTAAGAGTAATACAAATGATCTATCTCACAGATTTTTTCGAAAGTTTGTCAAGAAAGAAGACCATTTATCTCTTCCTCAACAGTGTGGGGATACAATATTTCACCCTCTGAAACTAACTTGCATCTGCTTGGCAAGGAAGGTATGGTTAACTCCCCTGCCCAATACTCATTCTATAGCAAATGCAATATAAACCCTATATGAATTACATAAGATAAATCCAGCATCATTCAATATGTGGCTCAAAGTGAACTCAATTTTATGAGTAATTAATGAACTGATCCGAATTCCAATAGTATTTTATGTTCTCTTGGCTACAGGGCACAAAAATACATCAAGATTTTTTTTTTTCACATGGGTTAAAAACCATTTCTTGGGCTGACTTGAAAAAAGATGAAGCTCATTTCTTATTCAAATCTTACTTCATAGCAGATAAGGGTCTTCAGTTCCCCTTTACATTCACATTTAATACAGAAAAGAACAGTCTGCTGGTGGTTGCATCATGTAAGAATGACAAAATATTTTCATTCCATGAAATTTCTTCCCTTCTCTTTTTCAGGTTTGTCTGCAAAACAACAACAATGGGGGGAAAAAAGAATTCTCTCCTTTCTGCCTTTTAGATGTGTCCAAGGAAAAGAAATTTTTCCAAACTTACCAAAAGCCTTTTCCATAAGCACACTCCATAAACACATTCAATCCTTGATGTTCTCCACCTCCATCCTCAAAACTGTACTGCTTCAGTCTCCTGTAAGTACAGCTTCATGAAGAACCACCCTTCAGTGTCTTTCTACATGGCAAAAAAAATGGAGGTAAGTCCTTTGTGCTTTCTTGATTCCCACTGACATTACCACTATAGCCACCAAAACACACAGATAATAACTGCCAATAATCCATTGGTATCCTTTTCCCATAATCCTGTTTATAAGAGGCAGGAGATGCCAGGGAGCATATTCCAAGGAACAAAAATGCTAGTTCTTTCATAGCCTGAATAAAAATGGAAGAAATACTTTCTAACAGGAAGAACAAATTAATTAGTGGACTTTGTCAAGCTCAAAACACCCCCTCTATAAAATTAAGAGAAGTGAAATATTAATTTTGTTATTTTAAATTAATTTTCCTTCCACTGTGAAGACTGAAATATAAAAATATCCCATGAACACACATTCATAGGTCAGGTCTGTTTTCCTATTTCTAGGGAGCAAGGAGACAAGGAGTGCAAATCCATTACTTACTGACTTTTTGCAGGCTTTTTTTTTTTTTAATCATAAATCCCTTTTCTACATAACTGTTTGGGTTCCAGAATAAAATGTACATTTTCAGAAAGATTCTGATCTGAGTGGGTCACGAGAAGGACCGTGAAGAGTCATAAATGGTAATGGCCATAAACCATCCTGGGTTTTAAGGTAGATTGTCTGAAGTAAATCATGGCATCAGCTCGTAAGGAAAGATTTCATGTTTTAGTCTTTGCTAGACATCAGTACAAATAATTGCAAAGCATGTATTTTATCTATTTCTCTGTGTAAAACAGTGGATTTCACCCTCTATATGCTGGGTGGGAAAGTGAGTTCCCTAAAACATTACACACGGGGAGACTGTGTTCTAACACACCTTGCCAGTTTTGCCTGAAACTGTTACTGTCAACAATAGAGAAAAGGAGCTGTCATTTATTTCAGTGGATGCTGGCTCAGATGGAAAGACATTATACACACAGCTTTAGGGACTGGTTTTGATCACCCAGAGTTTGGTTCTGGTTGGGTTTTTTTGTTTTTGTTTTTGTTTTGGGGTTTTTTTTTTGTTGTTTTTATTGTTGCTCATCTCTGCGTTTCCTGTTTTTGCTGAAGTAAAGAACAGCTGTTCTCACAAGCTTACCAATTCAAAGCTGCGAATACAAAAGTTGCATGGAAATTTTCTTTTTCTTTAAGAGTGCAGGATAGATGCTGTCTCATTCAATAGAGAACAGAAGTAAGTTCATAAAAGGGAAGAAGGGGAGTCAGTCTCACAATTCTACTAACCATGGGAAACAGTATCTCCCTGTAAGTATATCTGGAATTTCTTGCTCCCCAGTAAAACAGATACTGTGGTAACATAGTTCACACATGGAAGACTGTCCCCAAAATTGTTCTAGGGTCATTACAGTGACAACCCTGAGGCCATCCTTAGCAAAGCTGGCATTTTTCCAGGACAATAAGACAAATGCAATTTCTTTGCAATGTGTGTCCCTTGCACTGTGTTCTGTTACATTTGCAGATCAGTTGACACACAGTACAACTGACCTGAATGTGCTCAGTGAACTTGCGCTGGTTTCTGGGGTGCTCAGCAGTCCAAAAATACCATGTTGTCTGCCCCAAATAAACCTTTTGCAAGGTAAGTAGAAATAACAAGAGAAACGTGAACTCAGACTAAGATGCACCACAGAAGCACTTAGATTACATGTGCTGTAAAACCTGCCCAGAAATCCAGTCATGTGTCTGCTGTGTGCAGACACATTGCCAAAACAGCCCTACAGTTCCACAGACACAGTTCCTACCTGCCAGCTTTCCAACAGCAGGTCTGTCCAGGGAAAACACTGCACCAGGCAGCAGGATGCATGTTTGCCAGGAAAATGTCTCTCTTTGAACGGGGCAAGGCAAACCTACACGCAGCCTCTGTGCTCTCCAGTCAGCTCAGACATCAACAAAGCAGCAGCCACTGCCATGACAAAACATTTCATATGTCCTTCAAGTGGGATAGGGTTTGCAGCCATAGGAAGAAGAGAGATCCCCATTTGATCCTCCCTTGGTAAACTCCAGGAAGGAAATTTGGTGCTGTGCCTGTGGCTGGAGAGCAGAGCTGCTGAGCTTTGAACACAAAAGGTTCCAGCTTGGGGGCTGCAGGTGGGGAGGGCAGTCAGTGCACTACACACACCACTCATTGCTGGGGAGAGGTTTGCCTCTCTGACACACCAGAAAACAAGGGAGCACGACTTCTAGGTGCACACCTTGTATTATTCTCCTGCTGTCTCAGACACTGAAATGAGCACTGCTGACAGCTGGCAGTAAGTCACTACCTGCATGCAAGTCAACTGCAACACACAGTATATTTTCCACACAAGTTAAAGACCCATTCAGAATCCCAAATAACAATTTACCTCAAAAGAATTTGCTCATTATGTGCTTTGCCTGGCCCTCATGGTCTGGCCCTATGAATAGTCAGGCCTGAAATAATCTCCTGCTGCCTTTAACACCGGCCTTTTTTTCTTTTCATGTAACTGCAAACAGAAACTCCTTATTCACAAAGGATGAGATTATTAAACTCAGCACAGTTATTCTAAAAAAGATAGAAATGAACTTTGACTGTGATCTTAAGTGTGAGTCTTGCCTGCAAAGCTGTTAGACACACAAAAGGCAAGCAGGGAGCACAGATTCAAGGCTGGTCATTTCCATATGCAGTCACCATTAAGCTGACAAGAGAGTAATCTGCTACCTCACTTTGTTATGAATGGTCCTTTGAATGTGGGGTTACTGTTACTTTTATGGAGGGATCCTCTAAGCTGCATGTTCTCTTGACATGAACCTCCCTGTTTTAAACAAGGCATACATCTCAAAATTATTTAGATGTTTGTGATTGACACTACTCAGTTGCATCACTTATGCCAGAGTGACTCAGATGAGCTACATGAAGACAGATAAATCTAAGCAGCTGGAGTCCTGTCTGATTAAATCTTTAAATCCATAGCGGTTCACCTGTAAAACAGCATCAGTCATGACATGAAAACCAAGCTAGTGGTTAGCTATTGACAGTGCACCACAGACCTCCAAAGGCCAAGTTTTAACTCACCTGCTTGTTCTAAACAGGATGATGAATGACAGTGAAAAAGGAACTCAGTCTCCCTTCCTTTAATGCCCTTCTTTGTTTAATAGCTGGACTGTCCAGCTAGAATATTTCTTTTTCACACAAAGCTTACTAACTCCACTCCAAACCTGAAGTATTGAAGCTATTCTCTCTGCTAACCTTTGCCTGGTGCACAAATTGCCAAAACAACCTCGCAGCTACTGTGATGGAGGTACAATGCCTTGAAAAAAACATGGTCTGGAGCTGGTCAGAATGATTATTAGCACCAGTCACACTTGATCATAATAAAATAGATAAGCTGTATTTCACTATCTTGTTGGTAACCATCAAGAAATCAAATGAGCTAATTACTATTTCCTTTCTTTCCCCACTGTTCTGCAATCCATGGATGAATGCTGTGTAAACCAGAAAATTTTTGTGGCCATCCTTTAGTAATTGACCTTTAGCTCTCCCCATTTCATTTGCCCTAAGTGTTAATTGACTTTGAAAAAGCAGTATATTATCCTTTTAGAAAAGAAAGTCTGATTTGTGCCCGCCAACATCTCAAAGCATCAAAGCCCTGTTAAATCATAGAGCAATACAGCTGAAAATGAGTCTCCAGAAGAAATTGAAAGAGGGTGGGGGAAGGAAGCAAAATCCTTATTTATAGAGTTCCACTGCCATCTAGAGAGAATCTGCACCAGCCAATTTTCTGAAAGAGAGGTTGTTAGTAAAAATATTTCCATTCTTATGTTGGGAGAGGTAGGAACTCCACTCAGGTTCACTGTATCTATTAAATTTTTTAACCAATTTTTAGTAATCTACACAAAAACAGCACATCCTGGAATATAATCTGCCATGAATTCTATGGAAGTCATGGGAGCAAACTTTAAAGGCTCACTTATAAGCTCCCCTTAAATTATGTATGGTATCTGCACAGTTTTGTTTCAAATAAGCTTCTTTGAAGAGCTAAGTATCTTTGTAGAAAGGTGCTTCATTCCTAAACAATTTACATTTTAAAGGACATGTTATGTCCTTGGCAGCTGCCTTTATGATATTGCTTGTCAGTAAGAGAGAAAGAAAGAATGTGCTATACAGGGTAAGATTTTTTTTTTTTTACTCCTTCAAGTATATAAAATTTTATTTTCTTCATGTTTTATATGAGATCAGGAGTTACTCACAGAACACATTGCTAGTGAGAGTCTGCTTTAATCTGACTGATTTAATTTACTGTGTCTCTGACCAAAAAGCCACAGAACTCCATTCAGTGTATGAGACAGGTCAGCTGCTGTAAAAACTGGAGAAGTGTCCCTCACTGGGAGCAGCTAAGCCAATTACAATCTCAGAGCAGCTGACAGGACCTGGCTAAGTGCTTCTGGAACAAAAGGAATTATTATAAGGTACAAGCAGCAACTAATTCAACTGTGTCATTAATGAACCTCCAAATGGAGGGTTCATTACTGCTGTGTCACAAAAAACACTCCAGAGTGACTTGTGGTGCTCTTGGTCTCCATCACTTATGGATTTACCTTCTGATTAAAGAGCAGTGTGGGGCTTTTAACAGCGATCATCTCTCTACTGACTGAAAATTTCCAAACCAAGACCTGTTTGAGGACTGTGAGTCTGCCACTATTAAAAAGGCAGCCAGGATATTTCTCATATCACAGTGTAGTTTGTGTTTTCTTCCTTTGTGAAATTCTATTGGACTGAAATATCTTAAGATCCACAAAATAGTAAATTAGTCTGTGGCTCTCTCCTTTATCTAGCTGGTTAGGTTCTCTGTGGTTGCCCACTTTGGCAGCAGTAGTGACTTTAAAGTGCACAGAAAATTATAATGGTAGCTAAACTTTGATTAAATATATGTTAAACATGATACATTATGTAATTATGAGAGTATCTGAATTATTTTTAATCTTACTTCCTGACTAAATACAGCACCTCAAAATAGGTTTAACAGAGAAACTAGATTCATTTTCACTGAAATACACTGAATAGTTAGGTTTGCTAAGCCAAGAACTGCTTTCAGTGAGGTGACTGTCAGTCTTCTTGTTCCTATCAATGCTGACACTGGTGATTCCTGGATGGAAGAACACAGGAGTTGTGAATGAGGGTTTATGAAGAAAGGGAATCTAACACTTCAATCAAATATTAGGCAACAGCACAGAATACTGAATCAGATGCCTGACTGGATGGATCTTTCAGTCCAAATGTGATGCAAAATGCAGGAGGCATTTCTGCCAGTGAGCACAGCCAAGAGGCTTGTCCTAAGGAAATGCACCTTTAAAAAACAATTTTTCTTTTTTGCTGACAAATACAATTAAGCTGTGCAGTTCAAGGGGAGAATGATAGCCATAAGAATAGCAACTATGAAAGTGCAAACACTTACACAAGGCTAGACTGGGCTTTTTGCTGTTACCCTGTTTCTTATCTTGTCCAGAGACCTTGAAGACAGTCCTGAAATAATGACAAAGAATAACAGCTCACCCTATAGCAAAAATGGATTTAAACTGAATCAGATAAACATCAAAAACAAGAGAATTTTAGACAAAGAACTGCCTCTAGTGAAGCATAAGTACAGTGTTTCTTCACTTTCTTCGTTATTAGAGGCAAATAAATTCAGCCCATAATGCTTGCAACATAAAAACCAGCACTTCATCCAGTATATTTTACACTAGAAGTTCTTTCAGGTATTATTTACAATAGACAGGCTTGTTGCTATCAGACAAAAAAATACATCAGCTTGTTATAGATGGGAAGAGAACATCCATATTGTGAAAATTAAAAGATAGCATCTCTTCTGTGTCTAGAATTTATTGTGGAGTTCAAAGGGCATTGTAGAATTTCTGTTTGAGTTGTACTTGCAACTGGATATAATAGGATAGGCTTCATGAAGATATGAATCTGTCAGCCTTTTCTGAAGGCTGTCTTAAAATATTATATTTCAAGGGACATAAATAAAACTCCTTTACAGTGTGACTGTAATCAGCTTATGTCACATCTTGATGCTTCTTTCCCCTGGCTTCCAGACTTTCTCTTCTTTTTTACTGAAACTCCTTATTTCTAAGGGTAGACTCTGCCCCACTTTTTTTTTTTTTTTTTTTTTTTTAATGATTGGTACAGTAAGACCAAGCACCCTCCTTTAAGGTAACTGTCATGTCAGGGTTCAGTCCTTGCTCAAAATGAAATTCCTAGAACATACTCATTCATGCTAGATATTTTCATTCATTTTAGCAAAAATAAAGGCATACATAAATCTGTCTTCTTCTTTCACAAACTTTTCTCATAGTTTCATTGACTAAGAGTTCTTATTTGAGTTGGAGCTTGAATTAAGTAGTCTTCATATTAAATGCCAGGTAAAACACAATTACATTGCTGCAATGTAACACTTTATGATTTGTAAGATGTTTATTTCTGTACAGATTTTAAATATTTTGAAGAATATACTGGGTGTGCTCTGTAGAAAGCAAAATCTGCCGTTTGATGTTGTTTGCCTGATTTCTCCAGTGATCAATGCAAGGACTAACCACAAGTCTATAACTTTCTTGAAGTTAAAAGTTGCCATTTTCACACAAATGTCAGGAACCTGCCTTCTTGGTATAGAGTATCTTGAGCTTGATCTTGACAGAATATCATCCTGGAGGCATGTAACCATGACAATTGATGTTAAAATCAAGCCATCATACTCAGGAACAGCCAATATCATTATGTCCTATGATATATATATATATACTATACGGAAGAGCCTTGTAAGATGGAGACAGGAATAAATAAACAGGGAACAGTTATGCTTTTCTGTTCTTTACAAGCAAACTCTAGGGATAACCCCTCTAAATTTCTCTGCTTTTTAAAGAGCTGCCACAACATTTTGTTCAGCCTTTTGGAGACCTGACTCTAAGCAGCATCCAGCTTCTCATGATTGCTGCAAATTACTGCCCTGTATTCACTTTAATACGTGAGACATAAGAGATGAGGTGCTTGGGAGCATAAAAACCAGCAAGCACATGAGGATGTACTTATTGACTGGAGGCAGACCCAAGTGGAAGAAGCTGACTTGTGAAGTACTTTAATATCAGTATTGATTTTGTTGACTTTATCAACACAAGAGGGGAAAAATGCAGCAAAGCGATGAAATGTGCTGATCGTACAGAATGGGTGAGTCAACAAACGCACAATGGGGAAGCAATAAAATTCCCGTGGATTTGGCTAAGCTAAAATCATGGGCAAATAAGTGGCTTACGAAATTCAATTTGAAAAAAAGGTAAGATACTGAATCTATGGATCAAATAACAGGAAAAGGGAACTCTATTTTTAATGGACAGGGAAGTGACTGCTGAAAAGTGCTGCTTTTTACCATTGCAATGGAGAAAGCTGTGTGCAGTAAACTCAGGTTTCTCTAAAAAAAGCTGCCTTCCTGCCAGCACTTTTTTTTTCAGCATTTGCTGCTGTATGGTAAGACACTAGCCAGTAGACAGTAGTAGAATATGTGAATTTCTTCAACTTTTGTCCAATTTGGTCTTTTTCATATTAAGAAAGAGGGAAGAAAAAAATATTTAAAAACATAAAAAATTAAAGGAGATTATGCTAATACCACACTAGATTAGGTATTATAAAAGTGATATTCATAATACATGTATTACTGTGATTACAAAAATGAAAGTTGGGAAAGTAGGATGCAAAGAAGACAACAAGGAGATGTATATTGGTTAATACTAAATACTTACTTAGGGAGTCTGAGGAAGAGGGTGTACATTTGGAATGCAGTGAAGAAGATTAACCACATCATTCCTACTGGCTTTACAAGAAGAACAAATCCCGAGATATTGTTGTGAATCCTGTAAACATACTGTTAAGAGGAAAAGAGAAAAATAAAATCCAAACCCTGACATCTGAGCCAGGATTTACTGAGGAATGCAAAATCCCAGAGCTGTCAGGATTATATCAGCAACTTTTGTACTACTGAGAGCTTCCAAGCACTGCTAACAGCTCTTAAACCCCAAACTTTCTGTGCCATGCCAGTAATAGTGAGAATCTGTTATTTTTGAATATTTTGAATATTTTACTCATCAGTTATAACTGTCACGAGGTTGATTTCTGATTAACTTTCCATTGTAGCTTGTCTGCCTCCCCAGTTTACCCCTCCTTCATCCAATTCAAAAAGGTTAAAAAGGAAATTCACTAAGAAAAACTGAACTTTCATATCTCTGGCTGTCAAACCAGTAGCAGCAGTCAGAGTACCCACAGAACACATTTCCTCTCTTATATCTGCCTCTCCCATTGGAAGAGGCAGCAGACACGATCACATCTTGAAATCTCAACAGTGCAACTTAACTGACTTATAACAGAAATCCAAAGAAAATTATTAAAAAATAAAAGACCTCAGTAAAGTACCAAACATGGAAATATTTGGGGAAGAAAGAGCTAATGAAGGCTTTATTCTGCTCTTTAGTTATTTTGGGGAAAAGCAGAGCATTTTTTTCTCCAATGATTTCCAGGTCACATGATTTCTAGGTTGAATTTTCACAAAAAGGCAGGTTCTGTTTTTACTTCAAACAATGTAAAGCTTGTTTGGACCAAAAATACTCTATGAGAACTTTCTATTTAATGGGTAAATATTACTAGTAATGGTTTGTTGTGGTTTTGGGTTTTTTATCACAAGCCATTACAGTCAAACTGATCCCAAAGTCTACAATGCCTTTGTAATGGCTTCAGCATCACCTGACAGAAAGAAACAGTGAAACTTGGCCAAAAAGGCTGCTCATTTCTTTCACACAGCCAGAAGATCTTGGCAGCACACACATACATGGAGTATTGCAAATTTCTTTAAAATTTTGTGGGTAATAAGACTACTGCTAGAGGCTGAATACTAATTGCCTGAAATTAAAGTAAAATAAAAAGCAGCCCTCACCACTGTTAATTTGACAGCTGGTCATTTCTTCAAACCTGAGAATTCTTGGGCTGAGACAGCTTTTAGAAACATAAAAATGCACATTCCTGTAGGAAGCAAAAGAGCAGCAAAGCTTTGAGGATGGAACCTGGTCTTTATTTAATAGACTGGCAGGAATAGGAGAGAAAATCAGCCCACGTGCAAATGTGCCTGCAGATAATGAGTGCGTGTGCAGCTCAGAAGGGTTACAGATCTCCACACAGAACTCTGATCTCAAGCTAACCTTCGATTTAGAATCTAATGGGGGAGGAGTAATAATGTGTTCATAAGAGTCTTAACTGGTATTTCTTCTGTGTGGCAAGAGCCCACCTGTGTGGCAAGGTCACCTGTTTTTTTAATCACAAAAATGGTGATTATAGTTGGTGTAATTGTGCATGATATCAGCTGCCCAGGCCTAACACTCTACAACAATCCAGTGACAGATTGTGCAGCAGCATCTGCAGCCACACAAATAGCACAAATATTTCCTCCAGCTGCAGCAGTTAAGGCATCTTACCTTATCCAGCAAGAATATGTTGCACAATACCTTAATTCTGAGATAAAATATGCCCACATTTTCTGCACTCTGAAGTCCATTTGGTTTCCAAACCACTAATAACAGGGTTAGATATGCTATAATTCAGGGGCAGCTGATCTTACTGCTTTTTCAGATTAAGATGCTTTCACAGCAACAGGGAAGGAATGGTATGGCAGAGTACATCTATGCACGTTCTCATCCACCCCAATATTAAATACAGAATTTACTGGTGGTATGAAGCCTACTCTTTAAGCATCATTCTGTGGATATGTTGTAACCTGTCAGTGTCTGTTTTAAACCCATATTTAGCTTTTTCTTAACCTTTCAGAAAACACAGAAGTGGTAGTTTAATGCCAACTAAAGGTACAATGTTAAAGCAGCTCAGGGAGAGGTAAAGCCAAAAAAGCAGGCAAACCTGGACCTTGATTAGGTAAGTTTACTCACTGCTCTCTGGTGTTGATCATCTGGTTTCAGAAGCAGCAGTTCTGTGTAAATAAAATTTCACTCAGAGTGTAAAATACACATCACCAGCTTTGCCTCCAGTCTAAAGTCCCAGCTAGACAAAATGGGAAGCGGTATTAGAAGAAAAATATTCTTCTATTCCCTCAAATGCAATCATATGTGTTAATGCAGTAACTCTGTGTACCCACAGTGATTGAAGTACACTGAAGGGTTCTACAGACCAATTTACAAACAATGCCCCAGCCCTGCTCAAAGACCCCATAAATGTACAGATAACTGAATCCAGGAGCATCTCCAACTCACTTGCCTGAAGTTGTGCGTGTGCCTAACAGCTTGTGAGATCTGGGCCTGAGCAACAAATTACATTCCTTCTGCTTCTGTGGTTGAGCATGGAACTGTTTCATCCCCAGCCATCAACGCAACGCAGCCACTCAGGCGGGAGAGTGCCTGACCTCGGGATACTACAGGGAGAATTGCAGGTGGGGTGATTAAAATTACTCAGATGGAATGAGTTTTAAAATGTGAAGCTTATAAATTATCTAGTATTGCCAGTGCCAGGGGGACAGGCTACACAGCAACTTTCATACACCTGCTCTCAGTTCCACTTAGATGTGGCTGGAAGGTAAAAGTTGGAATCTTGGCATCAGGCAGAGGAGAAGGCAGAGGGGTGGACTTCCTGCCAGCACCTTGCTAATGAGGGCACACAAGGAAGCAAAACCGTGGGAATTATCAAGCTAAAAGCATTTCTTTTAGGTACAGTATTCATCGCATCCAAATTAAAAGGATAATTTTGTCATCTGACCGCCGGTGGAAGCAAAGTGCCCGAGTGCCATCTACTGGCACCAGCCTTGTCTCAGCGGTGAGGGAACAGCAAGTAAATAAATGTATTTTCGGTGGTTCCTGCAAGACTTGGCTCTTGGCAGTACCATGCCAAAAAACCCGCACTGGGCTGCACCACCAAGGCAAGTTCTGCCTACAGCAACGATATTAAAAGGCATCAAGAAGTAAAAATACTCTGATCCTTCCTGACATGTACTGCCAACTTAGCAGGGACAAGCTTAAGTTCTGACAGAAAACCAAAAGCAGCAGCAACTGCAGACCAGATGTCTGCTGGCAGCTGCAAAACCTGAGGCAGGTTCTGCCCAGCTAGCACACAAATCCAGCAGAACAAAAATGGATTAATCAGCCTGAAGAGTGTTTTCTCTCAGGATAACCAGCACTTTTTAATATACACTCATGCTGTGTGTTTTTATGACATGCATCTCCACTTAAGTTGGTGAAGCCTTCAAGTCACTGTTTTCTTCTGAAATTATGAATAAATTCTAAGGCATGTTAACTTAAGGGTACTATAAATTCACTGGCTATTTTGGCCCAAAAGAATTTCATGGCAAGGAAATCAAGTGCATACATTTTTTTCTGGTTTTATTCTTCTGGTATTCCCTAGATCTTCCTTAGAAGATAATTTTGTGTTTTGTATTAGGTCTTTATTATCTAGTAATGAAGGCTTGCTAATTAAATTGGGATAAAATGGCATAGTTAAATTCTAATTTATGCTTTTGGAGCTTTGTTTAATTCCTTTAGTTAAAATGGAATAACTTTCTCACTATTATCTGATATTACATAAGAATAGAAAAAGAATATCAACTCCTTGTATTCAGCTGATTTTCTTCTATTCAATCTGGTCACTTATTGCATTCCCCTGAGAAACTTTTTTAACCACTCTAAGCTGCTTTGAAGGCAGGAGGCAGGGGGACAAGACATGCAGTTTCTGTGGGTTCAGCTCATTGAAGGAGTCAACTTTCTGCAGCTCACTGGGATGCCACTGCACACATTGCTTGTGCACACAGCATCCTTGGAGGTGTGACTCACAGCTGACTGACAGATTTTTTATTTTTTTGCAACGGTTATATATGAAAACAGACAAGTAAAGAAAACAGAACAGCTCTTTACTCTTCCCTTTTTGGGATGTGAAAAGCTACCCCCAAGCAACTCTGTTTCTAGCAACTTTCCTAGGAGCCATTCTGGGGACTGAAATGAGACTTTAGGAGTGATTGCACCCCCAGCTCTGCCTCAGAGTGAAGCTCCTCCCTGTATTCTCACCAGAGAGTGTTCTGCTCTTAAATTTTTGCTTTTGGTAACAGCTTTTTTACAGGCAAAGCAGCAGGAGGTGAACAGGAAAGTTCTTATTCCATGCATTGTGTAAGATAGAGTCCAACTATAAGGAGAAAACTGAGTTCTAGAGAAGATTTCATCCAGGAATTCACACAGCATATCTTGAGAAAGACATTTTAAAGGGTTAGTAAGAAAAACACTGAGACAAAAAAAAAAAAAAAACCAAACAAAAAAAACCTTTCGAAAGCTATACACAAAATATCTGGTAAAAAGTAGATCCTACATTTGAGTTTTGAGTCAGTAAGGTTGTCTGTAGCCTGGTCACACCAACTTTTGCTTTTAATTCCGTTCAGAAAGATGGCTCTTTTTTTTTTTTTTTTTTTTTTGCAAACCAATCATTGAATACATGTAAATCAAATGAAAAGGCACAGATATTTCAACTACCCCAAAATGACAACTCCTGCATATAAATAATCCTGCTCCACTACAAAGAGAGTTAAAACTTCTTTGATTTATAAATTTTTGTATTGTTTTGTTTCAGCTTCAATATCTCATTTTTAGAAGCAACCCTGGAGAGTTCATCAAACTGGATTAACCCTTTGCAATCTGCTGCTCCTCAGAAGTCAGTAAAAGCTCTGTATGCATGAGATATGTGAAAAGGTCCTGAAAATCATTACAGGCCTATATCCAGTCTAAGGATAGCAGCAACATCTGCACTGTTTGCTGATGTTACAAGGACAGCTTCTGTGGTTTAGGACTCATAAGTGTAAATTCACTTTTGTATGACTAAAAAAAAAAATGCCAAATGATAATTTTTGTTACAGACATGCAGTACAGAAGACTTAAGGTTTTTATTCTACTCTTGAGTTATTATTAAAGCTGTTAACATGGGAAGAATTTGCATTTTTTAGAATTGCATGTCATTCATCTCTAAAATTATCCAAATCCCTATCTCATTTACTGCTTTTAACAATACTATCAATAGATGAAAGCTTATCAATGATCCTTTGGTAGCATTATTTTAAAAGTTAAAATTCTCCCAGGAGCAAGAAAATAGGATGTAATTCTGTGAATATATTTTCAATATTAGAGTAAAATATCTTTTCCTAATAAATTTTTATGTATTTTTTAATTTTAAAACTAATTCAGTTATATATTTTTAGTTCTATATTTTTAATATATAGCAAATGCACTTTTAAGATGTAGGAGACAACATCAATTTGTTTAGTTTTGACAGTTTTAACTTACTTCTAATAGGCACTGTCATTTTCCAGCTGCACACTATGCAGAGAGCATGCAACACTACAAACTCTTCATTTACCTTTGTGATAGATGCCAAAATTATTTGGGATTAAATAAGCCCAAATTTCTTCTAGTGTATGGAGGAAAGTTAAGCCCAGAACCACAACTGAAGTCCATAAATGAAAGTTTTAGAGAAGAAAAGGGGGAAGTACTTTGAGTATTTTAAACACATGGTTTTATCTTAGATTTTCTAATAAGAATTTCTTCCCACCAAAATTCTCATGGTCCAGTTATGTCACTGGAGGCATCACAGTGTTAAGGTCTTGTGCTGCTGCATCCAAACAGAAATGCTATTATTTTAATCTTAGTCACATCTACTCTGTAGCTGAATTGGTCTTCATGTCCTGGACTTCAACCTATGCCTTTTAAATATTAATAGTTTGCTCAAAAGGTAGAAACTAAATCTAAAAATGTGGATTTTCTAGGTAAGATCTCCCAGACTACTGCAGTGTTGTGGGCTGAAATTATCATACCATTAATATCTAAATACCTTCATTTTCTCAGCTCTTCCAGCAAATCATTCATTTTGAGAGATTTATTGTCATGTAATAAATGTGCACTACACACAATAACTGTGCACTACTTTTGCACTACAAAAGCTGGATTTATGGAGAAAACTTGATCAAAAGGAACAGATAACTTTTTTAAACTTCAGAAAAGCATGTTTTAATGTCACATATTATGACTGGTATCCCGGATTCTATATTTTGCACTTCAGAACAGAAACTTAGAGGGACATTTCTCCATTGGGCACTCTTGAAACTCATCATTACACATTCCCTGACCTAATGTAGTGCACTGCAGCACAGACTTCTCCAGCCATGGAGTATGTCTGCCAAAATAAGAAGCTCTCTGTCAGGTCTGAAGTGGAGCTCCACATGGGGAAAAAGAGGTCCATTAAAAGGAGTTTCTTCTGATTTGTTTTTTCCCTTTTTTTTAATGGCAGTTATTCACAATGCACCATGAAAGTAAAAAGCCACTGTAAATCCCGGAGAGAGAACTATTAGAAGGCAAGTGAAGCAGTCAGGGGCAAAGATAAAGATACCAAATCCATTTCAGCTCCACATGCTTGGAATGGAAACAGATATGGGCTTACATGGCATGTGTGTTCACACGACAGCACAGAAAATTTAGGGGTTTATAAATTAACTGTGATTTGAAGCCAGAAGAATCACACATGCCAACATAATAAAATCCATCCAACTGAACCCAAGTAAGCATACCGAATTACTTATAATATAATAAAAGTAGTAAGACCAGATGAAGAAGAATTAAGCAGGAAAGAAACTGTTAAATGTAATTCAGAGCCATTACAAGGTTGTTTCTGCAGTCACCTGTTCGTTTGAGGGAAAGAAAAATGCTGCATTTTCCAAGTGTCTAATTACAGCTGTTCATAAAGCTGATTACAAACTAATATCAGAAGCTCCAGTTTCCTGAAAAATAGAAAATTCATGGACAAGAGTGTGATTATTATAATTTGTGGTGTTCGTGTGTTATTGGCTGCACTACCAACATATCATGTCTTGCAGAAATCCTACAGAATCGGACCTAGAACCAAGCACTTATAGGGAGATCATTTCCACTACAAGCTGAGTCTACAAGGAACCAGAAAATAGATGCTAGAGGAAACACAATATGTGAACATACAATCAGAAGCAGAAAAAAAGAATAATTCATATTGAAGTCAGTCCCAGGCTCTACTTGCAGGGTTTTTTTCCAACTAAAAAAAGGGCACATGCCTTGGCTTCTGCTAAAGAGTTGTAAATAGCATATGGGTTATCTCAAGCAAAAAATCACACAAACATGACAACAACAAATGACATCATAAAATCCAATGCAAGGTTGGTTACCTCATCACTTTCAGAAGATGAACAAGAAGAATCATAATTCTAAGACCAAAATCTTACTGAGTCCCTCTCTCTCCATTTTCCTCTGGCCAACAAAACCGAGGGGAAATCTGCTCCTGTACTAAGTTCTTTGATAGCACTAAATACTGCAATGACATTATTATATGGTTTGAAATAATATTGAGGATAGTTTCTAAGCCTCTGCATATAATATAATAATACATAACAAGTCACTGCCTTTTTTATTCATTCCATGTTCTGCTATAGAAACTAAAATCTTTCCACACACACATTGAGCCCAAAACATTTGCAATGATACACTCAAGGATTTTTCAAAAACGGAATTACCATAGTAAAAAAAATTAAAAATAAGGAATTATTTTGAAAATGGATGGTATTACTCTTCTAAATCACATTAACAAGTCATAAGTGTCAAGGGCCTGCTATAACTTGGTACCAAAAGAGCATTATATACAATTGCCTTGGACTAATAGATATTTTATGCTGAAGGATAACTTCTAATTCTCCTGCATGAAGCACATACTTGCCATTCACTGCAGACATTAGGAGTGTTGGTTAAGATGTATGAATGGAAACCATCCAAGGGAAAAAAAATCATATAACCTTAAAGTGAATCCACACTGGACATTGGGAGTAAAACTGTGAAGTTTCAAGAATAACCAGTAGAATTCAGAGGTAAAGGAAAATAAATTTTGAGTATTACCAGATTTTTTTTGTGTCTCAGTGAGAAATAATATTTAAAGGTATGTGTCAATTCAATCTATCCCTACATAAAACAAATCCTAGGAGGGAGTCAGGAAGAATTTTCTCAAAATAGCATCCTAGTTTGTTAAACACAGTATGGCATGACCCCATTCTCATGTAGCCCAGTAAAAAACAGATTCTAGTAGCAGTGGGAGGTATATGGAGTATGAGATTTCCATTTCTTCTATGAGACTCAATATTGTGCATTGGATACACTCTAAAAGGGCAAAACCCATCTTCTTTATTTCCATGCTCCCTCAGCCTCTGCAGCTTTTCAAGTCTTACAAACAATAATCTAAAAAGACATTGAAATTTCCCTTGTGAAATATGGGAAACACAGAAGCTTTTTGTTCACCCCAAGCACAGTCACTGGGATTCAACAGGACCAGTCCTGAAAACATGACTTTGAATAAAACATCACAAGTAAGGGTGCAGTCACAGGCTGTGTCTATTAAAAGTATATACTTAATCTCCACCCTTGGATAAAACATATCTCTGCACCACCCCTTTTGTATTCCCTATTCCTTACATTTCCAGTCCCTATTCCTCCTTAGGAATTTCCTGCCTTATTATTTGGAATTTAAACATTATTTCTTAGCCCGCCTGCTTTTACTTGCTGCTTATTGAGGCCCTGTCCTTGCAGGGCTCCAAGGTGTGCAGAAGGGAATGTTGAGGAATGCTCTTCCTGAGACTGGAAGCGCCAGGAGCTCTGAAAAAGGAGCACAGATTTTATTTAAAAAAAAAAAATCACCAGGCTTTCAAACTGGCAAAAGGCTACCCCTGCATTAAGATGGACAGGCACAGGGTGGGCTGGTAAATCCTTTCCCATCTTAGCTCTGCCCTCAGTGCCATTTCTTGCCAAAAAACACAAGAAATCTCTGGGTGACTCTGATTCCAGTCATCCCTCTGAGCCCTTAGGGATAACATTTTTCTTTCCATCTCTTCATCCCAGGCTGCCCACCAGCCTCTGCACGTAAATCCTCAACATTTTATCCTCTTTCAGTAACTTGTATTCTGCTTCATATTTATCAATAATCAATCCCTCAAGGAAGGAACATTACCATTTTTTCTCCTTTGTCTACAAGGGACAATACAATTCCTGATGTTACAAAATCAACAGTAATGTCCTGATTGCATTAGTTTGCCACTATTTGCCTAGAATAGAATCAGCCCCTCGAAAAAATGTTATTTTTTTGAGGATGGAAGGGACAGAGTGAGTTTTAATCGTATTTGATACTGGCCTGCAACACCCATAACATCATTTCAGAAAGGTTTGGATTCAATCTGGGCTAAGGCAATGCTCCCACAGTTGAAGTTTCTCTTGCATAATTCAGAATTTCCTGGGTATAAGATTTACAGATAAAAAGTTTCTTCCATGCATAAATACTACAGCAATCACTGCTCCCTCAACATCTATTTTTCCAATTTGCTTTTTTTTTTTCCCCTCACTCAGACCACATCTTGCCTGTATAGGTGAAAGAGGGAGAGAGATTACATTATTGTCATCTCCATGAAAGATGCAAAAACATGCTACAAAGCTAAAATACCTTACCCCTCCTGTCTGCTGAGTCTCACATTTGCTAATGACTGCTAGAGAAGCAGGTGCTGTTCCAAGGCCACGGGACAGCACTGGGTTTGCCATCTGACAAGAACGCAAAGGCCATAATGCAAAGCTGTTCATGAGAGAAGAGGATGGGAAATTAAACACCTGTAATTAATTTCCTTCAGAGAACATCCTCTGGTGACACCTGCACAAGCCTCCCTGTGTCAGAAACCCATATGTGAGGTTTTGCAATTGGTTCAGAAGCCAGCTTTGCTCTGCAGACTGACACTGGCAACAGCAATTAAATGAAGACGGAATGCAAAGTCTTGCTGAGCATCTTCTGCTGGGGGGTAGCCCAACCACTGTATTTGGGCACTTCATGGAGCTTTTGTATTGGTTTTTTTTTTTTCCTTGTTTTCCTTACCAATTTGTAAATGGTTCTGTTTGACTTGCTTCCCCTTTCTTTAAGACTGATGTTATCAGCATCAAAATAATAATAATATATTAATTTATTCATTTCCGAATGCTTCTAGAGCCATATCCCGGAATTTCAAATAATGTTGTAATAGAGATGAGGAAAAAACAGGGGGTGCTTGACATCTAATATAGTAAGAGATGCTAGCCTGAAATAAGTGAAGAAATGTACCATGTATGTATTTTTCAAGTATCTAATGTAACTGCATATCAGAGAATTAGAATTAGGTGGTTTTCTCTGTCTCTTATCTACTACACATTTACAGAGGAGGAATGCAGTTTGGAACATTCATCTCCTCTGCAGCTATTATCCTGCAGAGATTTTCCAGAAGTGGAACTAAGCGCAAGTGACCAGGTAGGACCAATTAATCAGACCCATTCATGATAAAACATTGACATTTGGCATCCAGATTAAAATGCAGAATAATTTAATAATTAAAAATCAAAATCAGCAACATCATTGAAATCCTTATTCATACAGCAACAAGCCTAATGTACTTTCCTGCAGCACAAATCACTGGAAGAACAAATCCCCGGAAGAACAAATCCCCAGCTTGGATGACAAAACAAATTAAATTGACAGACTAACCAGAGGAGATTTCAACAACCTGCTCGGCCATTTTATTAAATATACTGCCCTGTCACAGGGAAGTTTTATAATAAAAGTGTTCAGCAAGATTGGTAGTTTATATAGAGTGGTGACAGTAACCTTCCTTGATCTTCTGCCTTCTCATTTTCTAATACAGCCTAATATACAATTTGTCTGTTTTAGTAAAACTGAGTTCATTAGTATCATGCTTTCAACATTTTTTTTCCAGAATAATCCCTAAGCCTTTTTCTCGATCAGTGTGCTGGATGATTGTTTCACTTAGCAGGTGTTCCCCAGATTACTTAGTTTCTTCTACTTTTAGTAAGCTTACATTTCTGTACATTAAACTCTATCTGTCTGCTGTTGGACTAGCCTCAAGAGAAACACTTCCTTCTAATATTGATTGCACTATGCATTATTTGTTTTGCCTTTAATCCTGGCACATGGAATCCTGGAGGTTTTGTTTTCAGTATTCTATTTCAAGTTAGCTTGTGTGATGTCAAGAGAACTGGCTCATCCAGTTCAGAAAATAAATAAATGCTTTTGGGAAATAATCGTAGCTTTATATGATTTTAAGTGTTCCTCAATAACTAAAAAAACTTAAATTCATGTTTTATATAACATAAGAACTATAAATTACATGTTGCCATAAATAATCTGCATAATATCAACAGTCAGAAAAACATTACCTTGAATCCAGCTCTCACTTAGGAAGGAGGAACATGCTTGAGACAGACCTGCTTTGAGGTCCTTTCCTTTCTGTGTTCTGAGAGGCTAAAGCCTTGGAAACACATGCACACTTACACATGCCAGTAGCTCTCCTAAAGAAAAATGAAAAAGAAAAAATCCTGGAGATTACTTCCACACGAGATATTTTTATGTCTGAAATCTGGTAGATTTATTTTCCATTAATTTAACTTCACAAAGACACTTAAAGCACTTTAAAAGACTATGAATTCCAAAGCTTTGTAAAACACATGTATTATTGTACCTTGCAGTGACTCTGTGTGTCTGTGAGCACACACCTGCATTTGCTGTGGCAAACACAGGAGAAATGCTGCTCTCTCAGGTGTTTAAGTTCTTTAGATATCTAAGGAAGTTAGGCCTGTAAGTAAGTTTAATTTATGTCACAAGCTGAGCTAAATGCTGTTAAGTGTTGTTCCTTTATTAAATTGTAAAGTTACAGCTGAAGTACTGTTGAGTGCTGTTAAACCTGCTGTCAGGCCATATTCCTTTTTATCCTTGCCCTTTCTCTCCCTTTGTCACATGCACCTAAATAAACACATACACACACAGATAGTTTTCTGTTTATTGCTGCCTGGATTGACTGACTGGATTTTATTTCTTGCTTTTTCCCTCAGTGTGCCTTAGCCCTGTAGTAAGTAGCAGAGTGAACATTGCCAACGAGCCTTTTCCTGCTGTTGCTGAATATTAAATCCCTTCTTTTGCTGAGACCCTTGCCAGTCATTCTTTAAGAAATCTCAAGCACTCCTTCTCAACAACTATATTTAAGGAAAGGTTGTTAATTTAAACAGGGCAGTTTGCTTTCAAAATCAAGGTTTTTAGCGCACTCACAATTGTGAGTGGCACAGCTCCATCCGGATGGTTTGGTTTTGAATGCATCTACATCCATGGCCTAATAGAACATTCTTTTTTGAATCACAGCCTCCTTTACCACTCATACTTCAGCAATATTTCCTGATATGATGAAGCAGTTGCTCATCTAATTTATGAAGGGCCTTGTTTAGCTCAGTGACAGCACTGATTATGTACAAAATTATCAGTTATCTGATATTATTATCGAGAAGCACCATACTCATACATATTTACAGAAAACTCTCTCTCCCTGGCTGTTCTGCTTGCTTCCACAGAATGAGTAGGTTTACTTGAACACTGCCTTTTGAAAAAGATCAGAGAAGTCAGTTCTATGCAAAATCACTGTGACTAGGCTCTGTAAAAGCTACAGAAGGGTTTATGCCCCAGCAGCCACCTTAGCAGGGCTTGACTTCTGAGCAGGAACTCTGCCCTAGTGGCACAAAGGAGCTGGCACAGAAGCATGTCACTCTCCCTCTGCTCTCCTTCATCTCTCAGCCCCACTGGCGTGGTTCTCCAGGAAAAGAGGGCAAGTAAGAGCAGTCAGTGCTATTCCAAAAGCAGCCTTAGTTCTCCGTTAGTTTCCTGCCAAGAAATCTGCAGGGTCAACAGGGAATGTTGTTAGGAAGGCACAATGCTTAGAGCTTGGGGTTTAAGCTTTATTGAAGTGTGAACTTTGTTAAACATTTAGAATACGTTAAGAAATACACTGAGCACAGAAAAGGGGTACCTGTACTGAATATTCCTCTCACTCCTTTAATAATGGACTGTATCTGCGTAGCTTTACTTTCCTCCTCAAGAAATTCCCTATCTTTCTATTTCCACATTATTATCTGCTTCAATTGTGAAATTTATTTCTTCATTACTCTCATTCTGGTACCAGCTCTCCACAAGCTGAATCCTATTAGAGAAATTAGGGGATTCTTTCCTTTTCAGTGACCTGTACATCAGTTTACGTTCATAAACGTCTAAATAAAAGAAGCAATCCCTCTATTACAGTCTGAGACTCTAAGAAGCCAATTCCTTCAATAGCTTCTTCAAGGAATGTGTACTGTCTCAACTGCAAGATCCATAATGGTTTCCTGGAAATGCTTCAGGGTGTAGATTCTTTACTAGATTAACTGCAAAATTAAATCTCAAATTAAAGCTACTTTGCAAATTCTGCTAGCATCTTCATCAAGCTGTGGGAAATAACGAGGCATTTCCAGGGACTCTCTTGTTACATTTAAGGAGAAAGGAGAAGACTATCACTCTGAGCAAAGTGTTGGGGTTGAGATTAATCACACTCAACCAAGGTAGCAAAGGTAGATGTGCAGTAACCATACGCTCCCTCCCTAATCCTTAGAGATCACTGGCAGAAAGCAATTCAGGTTTTCAAAGGAATGAATGACTTTTGGAGTGTCCTCACCTCCTTTGAGTGACTACAGAGGGATCTGACAAAACAACGTTCTCCTGTTGGACATACCAGCATAGCGCTGAAACTTCAGTAGCAGGAAGGTCCAAGCTCTTCCTAACTATCAAATGCTGCTCCACTAGATAAAAATTTCTCTCTCAGCATCAAACATATCAGGGGATCAAATATAAGAACCTTACCCAGCTAATTGACACCATTTGCATGCAAAAGAGCTGTGACCTGTACAACAGCCAATAACTGCTTATCCTAACCTCATCTGAGCTCCCATCCTCTTTGCAGAGCTCATCATAAGAGTTATACATTTGTTATATTATATACTATTGTTCCTAACTTCATTTAAACACCTGCATCTGGATATAAAGGCTCAGGTTTCCCTTAAAACCTTTGCCCGTGGCACTTGCCTGTAAAAGGAGGAATGACTTTGCCCAGGTGTTTATTCAGGAAAGTGCTGAAAAAGATCAAATGTAGTTAATTGTAATAAAACCATTACAATTATTAATGCCACTTGATATTCATAGCGAAGTGGACCCATCAAGAAGGAAAAGTGGTGGTGTGTCCACACCCTTGTAAGGAAACAGAATGATTATTGTAAATCAACCAAGCTTCATTAGCAAAACCAGAAGCATTAGTGGCTCAGAGCAGCACACTAGCTTATCTGATCCTGTTTTAAATTCCCTTTTTTCAAAACTTCAACTACAATTTCCAGCAGTACAAGGTTTAAACTGCTTACTGTAACACAAAATCACCTTCCTCAATGTATAATTGAGGCATTCAATAAATGAAGCAAGTAATGGAAAACTGAGCGCTGTATACAACAGTAAATATTTGACTGGTTCTTCAAAATCAAAATGCAGCATTTCAATATTTACTTGCACTCAGAATTGCTGATGGTTTCCCTGCTGTGCAGTAAAAGAGAAAAATTATAAGTGCATTCATAATCACTTGACCTTCCTTCTAAAAAATTATATTTGCCAAAATATTTTCTGTATTCTCATTGTTTGTGAAATAGAAAATGTAAATTGCAAACACATTTGGAAGAGCTACTGGTTTGAAACAGCATCTCAAAGTTTGATTTTCCTATCTGCCTTCTGCCCTAGAGCCAACAGCAATTTCTCACTGTGACAAGACAGATCGGGAGTACTCAAACTACAGCAGCATGAACTATCATCAGCACTTGCTGAGCATCCATCTCATGTTAGACACAGTTGCTAGCACGTTTATGCTGCAATGGCAATCCTAAGAATAACAGGGGCTGCCTGCAGATGGCTCTGGGGTTGTAACAAAAATGAGTCCTCTTGTTTCTTACTTTCACTGGTGCAAAACCCATGGAAGACAGATAACAGGTATATTATCTCTTTAACTATGTGGTCTCTGATGCTGCCCTAGAACAGAGGCTGGACAGAGCTGGAGAATAAAGCAGGGATTTGTTAGGAGGCCTCCATGGATCCACCTCGGGCAGCACAAGAGCCCAGCCAGGGCTGCACCCCAGGTGAACCCAAAGTGGTCCCAAAATGGGTGCTCAGTCACTGGGTCTCTCACTTTTGTAAGTTCTGGTTCATTGGCATTTTGGAACTAATTGTTCAGTTATAGCTTTAGCTTATGAAGTGTCATCCTTCTTCTTTTTCTCTCTTCAGTCCATGTTTGTGCTCTTGGGCCTGAGATCTGGACCAGTTGTCCTTGTTTCCCATCTAGAGAAGGATTTGCTTTGTCTCCCTGCTCTGTGCAGAGAGTTCACTATCCCCTCATACAAAGCTCAGACAGAGCTTTACACACTAAAGCAGTACAGCATCTGAAAAATATAAAAGCTAAAACCTGAGGCATCATCTTGATAGCAACACATCACCATACACAGTGATAAGGATACTGCAAAATATCACTCCATTTTTATCATTCAAAATCCTTGGAAGAAATCTCATCTCAAATAGTAACGATAGCCTGCCTGCCCAAACCTTTCTTCAGAATTAAATATCTATTTAATTCAAGCATGTGACACAAAAATTCACCTCATTTTCTGCCCCCCACCTGTCAGGCATGCAACTGGTACCAAATTATGAATCTCATCTTCATCTCAACCCGGGAAATAACTGAACTAGGCAATGCACTCTTCCTAGGATTGGTAGTATGATATAGTTTATTTTCTTCTGAAGGTTCAATCTGACTCTTATTCTGAAATACTTACTCTATAAATGAGGGGGAAAGTCCTTAGTTATGCCTGAAAGCACCTCTTCAGCATTATCTGATGTATTTTCACATCAAACTTGAGTTTTTCACAGTGAAAAGTGAAAAGTGAAAAGAGAGGGCTGATTTTTTCTCGCTTTGATTGCCAGAAGTTAGACCAGGTGGCTCAGCAAGACTTCCAGGCAGTCCTTGGAGCCAGTATTTAGAACCATCCATCTCCAGAGGGCATTCCACAATTGTCACAATACAGAATTGCAGTCACCTGTCTGCTCACCACTGAATAAATGAAATAGATGCTTTTTGTCAAGACTAAAGAAGAGGAAGGCACCGTAGAGAGTATCTCTGACCAAAGCCAATCATACTACTAGTACATCAATGAAAGCAAACCTCAGCCTGCATTTGTGGAATGGTGGCTACAGCAAAACAGCAATTTCTGGCCTAACTGAATATCAACAGCTAGAGTGTTTTAGAGAAAAATAAAGAATATATTATGATTAAGTACAACTATGCTACAGATATTTATGTTCTGTTAAAGATAAAATTATATACAAATGTAACAGTATTTTTTTCCTTATGATCAGAATACTCTTTAAAAAGCTTTATGAAGGAAAATGTGTCCTTTTTCAAAAGCTTGGCTGAAATCCTTGTCTGAAAAGCATTACCCCATCACTTACCTCAGAGCATAGGTTTTATGGATGACTATGAAAGGAAAAGATTTAGTCAAGCCTAATTTTATATTTTCTACCTTTGTCAGTTTGCATGAGTAACTTCCATCCCCTTTTCCACGGCTTTCAATATATTAAAAATAATGCAAAAAGGAGGCTCTAATGGGAGAAGTCAAATACAACAAAATAATTAAATTACTAAGTATCCAGAAATCTCTTGCTTTCCAGATCTATGAGTTAAATATATGGCAATTCAATTTCCTTAAACACTTGACAGGACCTATTTTGTATGAGATTTATATGCTAACAGGCTTTCAGTCACATTAAGTGCTCACAAAGTGCACAGGAGCTGTATTTTACTGTACAGCCCTAATTGAGCTGTCTGGGCTAAAGTAGCTGAATGTTACAGAAATGTTTATTATACAAATCCATTTACTCTCAAACTGGAAAAGGACATTCCTGTACATTTAAGTGCAATTTATCCTACAAAAAAGAAAGCAAAAGATCTTTTATCACCCTCTCAGATCAGTGAATTATGCTCATGGACTTCTTTTACAACTCAAAATCTGATTTCGCTCCAAACTGCAGAAGAGCAAAGTCTCAAATGCCTCTCAGTTATTTTTCAATTACATGTAATATTTCTTTCTCAACAAGAAGTATAACTTAGTGAATTGCAGCATTCCATAGCTACCTCAGCAGCACTCTCTGAATGGGGAAATAATATACTTTTTTTTTCAGTAAACATCTTGCTGCCCATTTTTGCTGCTTTTCCTATATTTTCATTTAGCATTTGTTTTTCCAATTCAGTTGATCATCTAACCGTCCAATTTGAGTTACATGCTTAGACACTCAAAAGTTACAGAGAAAACAAGAAGTAAAAAATCCTAAAACTCACATGTGAAACACAATTGTGGCTGAAATGTCACACACCCCCAGAATCCATATCTACGTATCCCATAGGTTTTCCTCATGGCAGCAAAGGAGGTAGATGATGGAAATCAACTTCTCTCAAACAGGAGATTAAAATCCAACTCTGTTACAGAGTAGGGATGCATTACAGGACCCAATTCAAGGGGTAAAAGTTGTAGCAAAGGTATTTTAGATATAAGAACCTTAAATAAAAACTTGACCTGTTGTCCTCATTTCCAAATACTTCTGTAATTTCTTATTTAAATAACTAAATGGTCTGAAAACAAACAAACAAAAAAGCCCACAAAGCAAAACAAAACCACAACACAAAAAAAATATATTTCTGTTGAAACCAAGCTTTTGCCTCAATCTGGTCCTACTTAGGCAACCCCAGGCACTTTAACCTGAAAAGACAAAAGGACAAAGAACACTAATGAAAAGCAAAGTCTGAGAACTGTGTTCATTTGTAACCATAAGGATCCAAAATAAAGTAATGTAAAAACCACTTTTTTAGTAAGTCTCCTTCCCAACACACCAACACTATAATTATAGGCATGGATATTAGACCACAAGGTGGAAAGGAGCTTGCACACAGGATCATAAAGTAGAGGATACCTCTGCTCTCTTCTCAAATCCTCTTTCCTGCCTCTGCTTTTCTAACTATCTGATTTTATTTTATTTCATTTACTTTGCTCAAGTGTCCTCTGATTACAGTCCAGTGTCTACACCAGAACTGCACCTTGAGTGATGGATTTTCCCCCCCGTCTATGCATTTAATTTTAGTAATTAAAAATCCTCAATACAGATATTCCTCTGTACAGATAATGAAGAGGCAGTGACTTTGATTGATAGTCACTGTCATGGAAACTGGAGGATGACATTTTTTGAGTGACTTGAATTTCCTTGAAGGAAAGCTGGGTAGATAATATGCTCCAAGCTATCACTGAGACATATTTTTGCCAAATGCCACGTTGCTTAGAAAGATAGTACAAATAGCAGTGATTGGCACAATGAAGGAGATTTGCTGCAGCCATCTGAATTCCTTCTTCATCTCATTTGCTCTGGAACATATCATGTCCTCAATATTCCTTGACCCTCCTTGGTGGCATGACATATCAGAATGAGCCATAAAACTACAGTGAAGCAAGTTGCATAGCAGAGAAATTAGGAACAGAACTGAATCTGATGGAATTCAAGGTAATGATGAGATGTGTCAGCAAGGAACAGTGTCACAGGGTCCTCACAAGATGCAGATGTATGTGAAAGAGAAAAACTTCATGGGCAGCATCTCAAATCCCAGCATGGAAATCGCTAAGATAATTCTGACACATGCTGGTGCCAGCAAAAATGTCAAAAGGGAGAAAACATGAAAGCTGTCTTCCTCAAATATTAAGAGGTGTGAGTTAACTCAGTGGATTTGAAAGCATTTGAAGCTGAAATCTACCATTAAGCTCACCTTTAAACAAATGGAGAAAAAAAAACCCTGAATACAAGATTCGTCTCCAGTACAAAAAGAGAAATCCTGCACAAAAATTTCTACTTTGTTGAACACATTTCTCAGTTTTGTTTATTAATGTTAAACAACATGACTTTCCACCTGAGACCAATTTGGCAATTTTTTCCTTCCCTCTTTTCAAGGCTGGACAGGAAATACCTCCTAATCTTCAGTAAAATATTGCCAGGGATTATTTGAATCTTACTTCCAAGTGGGTTTAGCAAAAGTGATGTGAACCACTTAATATATAAGCTCTAGGTGATCTTAAACATCACATATGCTAAGCTAAATGGTAATTAGAAATAACACTTAAGGACTTCAGGACAGATCTCCCTGAGATGAACAATTTAGTTGAAGTACATATTTCAGGAAAAATTGTAGTGTTGTAGTGTTGGTTTGATTTTTTTTTTGAACACAGATTAACAGTTCATTATGAAGAAAATAGCATAATCAAGATTGATGTATTCCATGAAATAGAGGGTGCTGAGATACATTAAAACTTCTACTCAGTGTTTCTTTTGCTAACTTTAATATATTCTTGCTTTAAGGTTATTGATTTAATAAAGTGCCCTCTGCCATTTTATGTTATAGTGGCTTTAGCATTTATGCTGTGTAGTAAGTAATTCTGATTAAGATCTTCTGTCTGTTCACTTGCCATAATAAGTAATTCATCTTTTATAAATATGTCTGCCTTGCCACCACTAAAACTTGAGAGATAAAGCTGAAAACTTAAACCTCTTAAGCAATAGGGACTTCTCAGCACCTCATGACTCAGCAGCAGGAAAGGCTTCTTTAATAAACCTTGTCTGAAGCTCCACCCATGACATCACCTAAACAATAAAAATTTAAATCTTCTAAGGAAACCTAAAATACTTTTCCAAAGGCTTTACCTTCTTATTATAAGATACAGGGATTTCTTTCTGCTCATGAACACTAGCTACAATGTTTTTACATGTTATATTATGGTAGTTATTCTATTATTATTATACCACTATATGTAAAAACAGTACTAATAACGTTTGTGATTCCTTTATTTCACAAAAAGCCTTTTTTGGATGAAACAGCGGGTGAATAAAATAGGGAATAGTGCAAGAAGCTATTTATGGGGAAAGAGTAGCAGAGAGATGCTACTTCAGTCACACCTGCCACAAAAGGGACGGCTCAGAATCACACTGTCATTGCTGCTGCCACATGCACCGGGCAAGAAGAGAGAAGAGATTCAATTCCACTTTGTTGCACTTCCTTTAACCCAGCAGGAAAGCAACACTGCCTGGCAAAAACCGCTCCATGACACATTCCTCCAGACCATAGAAAGCTGCAAGGTTCCTGCTTCCTTCCTCCTCAAGCAGGTGCTCGGAATCCCTTTGGCTGTGTGGCAATGGCCGCTGCAAAGGCCGGTGACGCCCGCACGGCAGGGACAGGCTCTGGGAAGTGCTTTCCATGGAAGCTCCAGCAGAGAGGCCACAGCTGTGGGCACACACCTTTTCCCTGTCACACACCCCTGTGCTGGCTGCGCTCCCTGCTCCCAGGGACTTATTCCAGTCATTTCCATATCCGTGGAATGTTACTCCAGCATCCTCATCACTGAAATGAAAGGAGGGAAGCAAGGCCTCAGAGCTTGTTTTTTTCCTGTTAGGCAAATACCTCTTTCCCTCTCCCAGTAAGCACTTAAAGTTTTAGCGTGCTTATTGTTTCACAGAGACCAAACATCAAATTTCTATTGAGTGTGACATCGTCTGATCCCCTGAAGCCTTTCACACAAGGGCCTTTAGACACACTGGTGAAGTGGGAACTGAGAAGTTGCTCCATCTCTGCCTATACTGTGTCTATGAATAAAATGAATAAATGGCTCCATGCTGCCAGTCCTTTCTTTTAAACCCAAAAAAAGCTGAGCATTTGCAAAAAGTTACACTAGTTTCTTTACAAAAAAAACAAACAAACAACAAAAAAAAAAAAACACTAAGCATTTAGACAGATCTAAAATGAACTTTCCTGCTTTGGGCTGCTACCCTGTAGAACATTCTGGCCATGGCTTTTATCAATTCCACAAAAGAGTATTTTGACAAACAAGTTGAACATTGAAACCAACAGCTGCAATTTGGCAGCCACGGGTTTTCTGCCTTTCATTTTAATAATGTTTCTGCCCAGCACTCACAGCTCTTGTTATTCCAGCTGCAGCAGCCATAACTCATGTCTCTGGGGCGTTTTTGTGTGCATGCTTTGGAGCAAAGAGGCCTCACAGGACGTCTAATATGATGTCCTTTGCAATCCATTATTGGAGTATGAATCACCTTGCCAGTTAATCACACCATTATGAATGCTGAAGGCATAAAAAAACCAAGAGGGATTGAAATACATATATTTCCAGATTAAGGAAAGCTCTTTAAAAAAAACTGCAGGCAGACTAGTGAATATAGGCTTTTGAACAGTGCCAGATTGGCACACAAAAGTGGAAAAATTTTAATCAAAAGGGCTTTTTGTCTTAGTTGCTTGAAATGCTACTGGAAAAGAAAGGGAAAAATACGCAAACTTCCATCTTCTGCTAAAAATGGATGTGCTGAAGTGGGAATTCAGTGCTCTTGGAGTAAACCCAAGATCATTTCAAAAACTAATAGATAAATACATCACCCCTCTATTTACCTGCACTGTCATTTAAAGCTAGCAGAGGCTGATGCAGTTAGTCAAAGTCATCAGCAGCGCCGTGGAGCAACATTAATCTCGCACTTGTTTATGCATTAGTGGCCTCCTCCCTTCCCTTGCCTGTACTTTGCTGCCATCTCCAGGGTACACCGGATTTTAGCCTCCAAGTTGAAAAAACCTTTTCACCAGCCAAAAGTTATTTTTGGTTTCATTAAAAAAGGAAACCCCCAAAAAAATCTGTTTGCAGACACCATTCACATGCACGGGTGTCAGGATAGCTTACAGATGCTTCTTCCTTAGAAAAATAAAATGGTGCTTTAAAATTATAGCCTGTCTAGCTAAATTACGGAGGAAACACTATTAAAAAAACCAAACAAACAAAAACAAACAAACAAACAAACAAACAAAAAAAAAAACCACACAAAAAAAACCCCCAAAAACCAAAAAACAATTATGGCATATAGTCATTGCCGAGTCGTTTGTGATTATTATTGCCCCTAATTCCAGAACAAGAAAAACTAAACAGACAGTTCTTAGAAGTATTTTATAAAGTTAGGATTTTTTTTTTCTTTTTTAAAGCTGTGTTAGATCATTCAAGGCACACTCCTCCTCCCTCAGAAGCAGGCATTAATTGCAATTTTAAAAAGGTTCCAAATCCCCTACAATGAGAAGGTAGTAGCCCTATCTTTCTCCTCTTTTATTAATGACAGGATCAGGTTCAAGTGAATGCAGTATCAGCTATCATTAAGAAATTCTTTCTTCCAAAAGCCATAATGAGGTGTGACAGTGCAGAGCTGTACACAATGGACTATGGAAAATTTGCCCTAAAATTAAGACTAACATTAGACTAGAGGAAATCCTTTTAGGATGCTATACAATTAGTAATATCTGCTTAATATAAACAATGCAAAAATATTCAGAATTTTCTAAGTCTAATGGTATGGACTGGCTCCAGAAATAATATCTTTATTATTTTGTTACTTTATCATTTGGTATCTTCAAAAATATAAGATTCTGAAGTAATCATTTACAATCCTGAAGGAAAGCTCACCAAAGTGATTTATTAATTTCTATATAAAAAAAAGATTCAGTGAAAGCTAGGTCATACCCTACTAGGGCTTTCATTAAGAACCTTTCTATCTCAAAAGTATAGGATGAATTTCACTGTCTAACACCTATATTGCAGATTTTTCTGTGCCTGATTAAAGGTAGCTACGGGAAAACGAACATTTCACACTCCTTGGCAGAAATGGGCTGTGCCACTCACTGGATTAGGTATTGCCACGCTCTTTCTCTGCAGAGAAGATCAGCACAGGTACTTTACACCATAGAATTTACAAAAAAAAATTAATGACATTTGAGCAGGGTCTGTAATTCATTAGACTTTTGCAGAATTTCCCTTACTAGCACAAACCACGTTTTGCCTGGCTTTTGCCAGAGCCTGTGGAGATGGAAGCTGCCACACAAACACAAACATCTTTCCACAGTGCAGCTCAAGCACTTTGCCAAGCATCATTAAAAATTATGTATTTAGGGTAAGCTGTATCCATTTTTGTTTTATTCTTACATTTATTAAATAAAGACTTCTGTTGCTTAAAATGAGGCGTGTGTTCACTGGGTTCTTCTAAAATTGCTTTGTAATAATCCTGCCAGAGATAAAAAAGTATTTAATATGATTTCCATCGATTTCCTGTACCAATCATTACAAATTTATCAGAGACATAAAAATGCATAGAATAGGCTCTCACCGGCTTTACAACAATGCTGAACTACACTTACCTTTTGGAAGTCAAAAGGCTCAATTACTTTTCTTCTATTTTAGATAGAATTCACTTGCTTTCCAGTGTGACCAGAATTTGAAGTAGCTATTAATTTGTACACAGTAAATGTAATATTCCTTTATAGCTCAGGAGACAGTGTGAGAGGAAGAAAAGATAAAAAATTCAGTGGAATATTTGTATATAGCCTGATTAAATTTGACCCTCAATCCAGAAAACAGCCTATTATATGCTAATATTTCAGAATATTTCAGAACTACTATAGAAATTATAACACAAGAAAAGAACTGCACTCAGAGTAAGAACTGCACTCAGAGTAAAGACTCAGTTGCCTGGAAGATCAATCCATATTGAAATACTGCTCTGGGACCTTGGACTAATAGGACTATTTCCTGAAAATCCCTTTAAAAAGACTGACACTTGGAAGACACCAAAATTTAACATTTATTTATTTAACTCAAAAAGAAAACCTGTGTTAATTCACAGCATATCAGCACCTCATCAACACACTACATTAGGAAAAGAGTGTGTCTGCTAAGAAATACACACCATGAGGTAAAAAGGATTTTTGGGATTGTTTTCCTTTTGGTTGGCTTGGTTTTTTGCCTTTTACATGCTCTGAATGTTAGAATTTACAAAAAAAAAAAAAAAAAAAAACAAAACTGTAAATAGAGAAAAGGTAGAAATTAAAATGCAAATAGTAAATAAACTGAGACTTCCCAATTTTCTGTTATTCACATCAACTTCTTTTTCCTATATAGAACAAAAATAAAAGGCTCATATAGCCTGTTAAAACAGGTTTCCAGAATACATTATTAAATCCATTTCCACGTTAATTAATTTTCTGGAATTTATGGCCCTAACAGCGTGTATACACTCCACTACCATGTAGTACCATCAATGTCCTCTTTTTCAGGTAAGCCTTGCCTCATTTGTTGAAATACAAAAATGCAATTGTTTTTTTATGGTTTACACTGCTGTTGTGACAGGACTGCTAATTACACTGCTAATGTAGAGAAGAGTTCCAGTCTCCTGTGTGGAGCATTAATCCCAGTTTCTGACATATTTAAACCTTGTCCTCACCACATGAGTTTGAGTATAAACAGTATTGCTTTGTGCTAAAAGGAGGAGTTAATCCTTTCGTAGTTTTACTCTACAAGTAATGTTCATAAGAGTACAGCAACCCCAAAAAAACCCAAGGGGGTATCATTTATAATTTCACACCACTGCAGCAAAAGGTTGTCAGAGTCTCTAAATTCTCTGAACACAGGCATACAATTAATGATATCAAACAATACAGGGAAAAAATCCACATCAAGATAAGCCACAAAGGAAAAAATTAAATTAGTGACCATTGTGGGCATAGTGCAACTCCTATTCCAGGCTAAATCTCATTGAGATGAGAGTCCCAAGACAGTCCTATTTAAACTAATTTAGCATAAAACACCACTCAATACAATGGTGGCAATATCTAGTCTCAACTGTCTCCTGCAATTTACTTTTAATTTGTAACATTCCCCACCTTCTGTGCAATTTCACGGCAGAAAAAATAATAGTTATAAAGGCTACTTTAAAATAGCATTTCCAGTTACAGACAATTAGTTGTAAAGACATTGAGGTACCCTAGTGCTTCTATTGAAATGTAAATATTTGTGATTTTAACAGCTTACTATTCAAAGCAAGACGTGCTACTCATTTACCACAATTCCCTTATTCAGAACACTTTGAATAATATTTGCAGTAGAACACTTTGAATAATATTTACAGTCAACATTTTCTTTTTTTCAAGGAAAGTAATGGTTTTTTCCATTAGTCCCAAATTTATTGTCTTTCAAATGTTCTTATCATTATTGCTGCTAAATACTATGGCATCTTGTTCAGAAATTATAACTGCAGGAAAAGGGAAAATTTTTCAACCTCAAAAGCATATTGTAAACATTAAATTGACTCATTCTTAACTGCTGTGCCTGAAATAATTGTGATAATTTCCTTGCTGTATTTTTGCCTCAAGACCTCTATCAGTCACAGGTTCTTCCCATTTGCCACACTTTACTCATGCCCACCCTACCCAGTATGAGTTAGAGAGGCCAGCACAGCAAAAGCTAAATTTTAAGTGTTATTTCCCTCTTCTCCCAACTCACCTCACCCAACAAAAGCAAGGGACACGAGAGAACAGGAACGAGCAGCTGAGAAAAATAATCATTCAAGAGAGTTCCCTGAAGATCCCTTTCTCCCTGAAATCCTGGCCCTCAGCCCCCATGGAAGTCAATGCCAAATATCCCAGTAAGATCCCACTGCCTGAGAAAGCAGTTTTTGTAGAACCTGTACTTTAGCTGAGAGGAAATGATGCAGTCTTCTGTTATCTATAAGGACAAATTATTTATTGGTATGCTTTTTATTGGCCAGAACTTGTTCACTTCTCCACAACCAAAGAGACTTTGGACAGCCCCTTTTTCAGTCCAGCCATTCAAGCCAGCCTGCTCCCAGAAATGGGTTTGCACAGTAAACAGCATTGTGGTTTCAAACTCGTTGATCATTATTTAAAGATAAGAAGATGCCAGATAACACCAAAAAGTTAAATAACAATCAAGCACAATTCTCTTTTCACTGAAAAAAAAAAAAATCCTAAAAAACAGGTAATCTCTGGAAAGCTTCTAAATGCAAATTTTGGTATTTCAGAATATTTCAGTTCTTAAGGGCTGTTATTAAAGGAAACTGCTAAGCCTGTCCTCTTGCTGGGTGTAGGAATATGTACATCCACAAACATATAACCTAACCAGAGAGAGTAAATACCTCAGAAAAGTTCTGGCTTCATTTTATAATGCATTCTACCTTTTAAAACTAAAGGGATATTTACAGAATGACAAATTTTCAAAAAGCAGCAAGATCAAAACTTGTTGATGGTATGGTTATAGTTATATATGAAACGGTTTTTAGGCCAGAAATTAGTCAAGGTTGCATTTATACTTTAAAACAATGAGTTTTGGATAATCCTTCTCACAAGTTTCACAAAACCACACAGTTTCAAACTCAGTGGGAAGGCAATAAGATTTCCCTTCTGTTCTAATTTAACAGAAGGGAAAGAGATGAAATTAAGAGATGCATGATGATACCCAAAGTCTCCCTAAGGAAAAGCAAGTTATTTTGTTGCTGGGGCCACAGCAGCATGCCAAACAGCATTTGTGAACTTGGATACCCTTCTTAAAATTGCAGCAGTGCACTTAATGAGCCGTACTTCAGAGGTGCATAAAATTAGGGCTGAGGTAGACTGCAGACCTAATAAATCTTTGATTAGAACTTGTTCAGGTATCACTTTTCCCAATGTCATAATGACACTATGACTGAGGGAAGACCCATTGATTCCAAGGAAGAGTCCCACTCCATTCCACAGTGACCCTGCTGCTTGAGAGATGCTACCAGAGGCTTAGATAAAGCTCTGCTCTTTATCTGCTCTTTATCTGTTTAATACAGGCTGAATTTATCTGTTTAATACAGGCAGAACCTGATACACAATCATTGGCTCACCCTCTCAGCCAGAGATACAGACTGCTCCTCAGGAGCCCACAGGAATTAGCAATAAACATCCTTGCCAGGCATTTCCAAGGGTATTATGTTGAGCATTTTTCACAAGCAATAAATTCAGTGAAATCAAATGGGGTTTACTAAAAGAATTGGCAATTATGAAATTAGCAGAGGAGTGTTGATAATACCTGAGAGTCTTGTCTTCATGACCCTCTCTAAGCAGCAACAAAGGGTTTAACTAGAAAATAGCTTAGTGTGAACTTGCAAACAAAAGTGATTTAGTGATAATAGAATAAGCCCCAAGAACACTCAAGACTCCTTCCACCTGCTGTCCTGTTGACCCTTTTCACCAGTATAGGAACAATTAGTGGGTGGTAGAAACCTGCCAAAAGAACTATGGAGCTGGTCTAGGAGTTGAAGACATATCACCATATCTTATTTTCTCACTTGAGAATGACCAGCCATGAATCAAAGTTCCATAATTTTGAGTCATTAGAAAGACATTTCATTCTATCATCATTATTTACTGTGACTTGATAAATATGGTGAACTGCTAAGAATAATGGCATCTATTTTCTTCTAATTTTTCTGGGAAAGAAGGAAGATATACACATCCCTACTAAAGGAGGTGTGTCATATCATGGTATATCTGACAGATGAAAATGCAGAAAAAGACAAATAATGTCAAAGTGAAAGTTTTGGAAGACTTTAAAGGTCTTATTGTAGTATCTTCTATGCTACTCAGGTTCAAGTCATTTAATAAATTCAACAGCTTAAAGCTTAAAGGATTTTAGTAAGGACACATAGTCAGAAAAGTAAAAGCCATATTCAGATGTATCCATGCTAAAAAATAGAGAAATTGCAATGAGCCCTATGCTTAGGAGAGAGTATTGTGCAGTTAATGTAAGTAATGAACCTTTCATGTGAAATGATGTAGTGTCACAACTCATTTGCATCCCACTTAAAGTGTAATTAAGTTTCCCTGACAGCATGGCTTATGGCTGAAAGAACAGACCTGGCTGCTAAATTAATCCAGAATCCCTCTAGTTAAATAACACACTGCAAAGAAAACTTAACACACTTACATTTAAAGTGGCACTATGCAGAATTTCAGAAAATGTTTTCAAAGACTTCAAGCTTACATTTAAAGTGGCACTATGCAGAATTTCAGAAAATAATTCCAAAGACTTCAAGATGCCCTCAGTCACACAGCTGAGTTGAAAACAGGTCTGCTGAACCCACACCAAAATAGTGTGTGTGGACCTTTTGGGTCAAGACAGCCATGTCTAAACACCTACTACCCTGAAAGATAACTGCTTTTAAGTGTTTAATTCACTCTTACTGTGGACAGTGCTCATAAAAGTAATACCTTTTTTCTTCTACAGCTCTCTCAAAGTCTCATTAAAAACAAAGAACAATCATTAAGTGTTCGACCATGTTCTCTAATGACAGACAAATATAAAACCTTAAGATAAATCAAGAAAATTACTCTCTTTAGCCTTAGTTACTGGGTGGTTAGGTATTACAATACCTGCAACAACCTAAGTGCTACCCATTAGGACAGAAAGTGGTGGATGACAAAAAATATTTATGTGCTTGTAAGAGCATTAGACTCCACTTTTATTCATTTCATGTGCTTGCACAAGCACAAGATGCTGCAGACATGTATAAAAGTACCTCCACATAAATCTTTGGTTAAAGGATTAAAAAAAAAAAACCAAAAAAACCTTTAGATGAGATCAAGTTGGAAAAGACATTCTATTACTTAAGTGTGCAGTTAGCTGAAAGTCTGAGCTACTGAAAAAACATGTTTGCATTCTGCATAATGTGCCACAGTGAAGTTGGACTTTCTGACAATCAATAGGGGAAAAATCAGCTCTGTATTTCATAAAGCTTAAGTGTAAACTTGAGTATGAAGAGATACTGACAGAGCAGTTTTCTGGTTTACTGGATAGCCTGAGCCAATGTACAAAGGGTACAGAGGTATCCTGCTATTACTCAAAGGGTATAATTTCTGTGCTTACTTTCAGCACAGTAAAACAAATTAAATTAAATTTCTGAGTTTTAGAAACCAGAAGGAAATAAAGATTACAGAGGAGAAGGTGGTGCAAAGAACAGCAATGATCAATTGGAAAGCCTCTCTGTACATTAAATAACTAGGAAAAACGTTAAAATAAGAGATATGAGAAATTAATTTTACCATTATGGTTCTCACCTATTTTTACATAATTAAAAAATCCACAATTATTAGAATACCAGAGTGCACTTTTTACTGATCACAAGATGATCCAGGTGATGCCCAGCAAGTCTCAGAATTTGGCCCAAACTTGATGCAGTCTAAATACTTATAGACTTAAATCCAGTCAATATGCAAATCATTACAGCAAGATAATTCTAACGGAGTTTTCTGGGAACAACAGGGCTGATTTAACAAAGTCAGAATGGACATTGGAAATTACAGTCTCATCATCTCCCACAGATTCCCTCCCGTGCCCCTTGCAAACTTTGGTGTGACTTCCCTGGTTCCAGTTTTGCAATTCAGCTGATTCAAAAGGCTGTGCTGTACAGGGGGGCTCGCTGCAACTTAGGGTCTGACATAGCAAATCACAAGTATCAGCACTGCAGGTTGGGTAACAGGTGCCATCATTTGTTTCCTCAAAATTAGAGCTCTCCCAGTGTGCAATGGCTTTTAACACCCAGCCTTTCAGATCCACATATCACTTGAGACTCTCACCAGGAAATATGGAAACAGCTTTTGATGCCAGTGCTAATGGAGCTTAAGCAAATGTGAAAAGCTTCAGACTGCTTCAGAAAACTTGCTAAGATATCAAATGCAAGCATGTAGAGCAGACTAAAAGCAATAGGCACGCAAGCAAAGAAAGTTATCCTTAAAAAAAAAAAAAAAACAACTCAACACACTCCTGTTGTCTCCACTTGTGTGAAGCTGGTGATGGATACTCAGCAAAATCAGAGTCTGACAAAAATTACAAACTCTTCTAACCAGACCTAAGATTCTTAGGTGATTTCTAATGCAGTTGAAGGGCTCAGGGAACATGGAACACAAATCCAATGGAAAGCAGGCTTCACAAAACAGCTTTTAATTAGGATGTTCTAATTACATGCTGAAGAGACACACAATCACCCACAACTAATTCTACTCTTGATATGGCTTAGGGAACATCACAGCTAAGTCAGAAAAGACTCAGACAGTTTAACACTTTAACTTTCAAACCTGAATCTTCAAAGAGGCAGTGGGAAAACAAACCTTACTTTTTATTCGTTCACTAAAATTTCTCCCTCTGTGTGGCCTACTGAAAACCAAGAAACTAATTGCATAATACCTGCAATTTATTTTTAAACAATCCAGTCTTTATGACCATAATTAGATCCATTACATCTGCTGAAAAACTAGGCAATTAGTAGTTCTTATAAACTAGCCATTAACTTGTGCTTAGAAATGACTGATTTTAATAGCAGTATATTTAACAGTTTAAAGGAATCATCACATTTGTCAATTAGCACTATCAATTATTAATTAAATGATCTTTCCACAGGAGGAGTAAAAAAAAAACCAGATGTTTCATTAAGTTTATATGGAGTAGAGAATTCTTCTGGCTAAAATGCAATTTTTAAGGGTTGTTTTGGCCAAACCAACATTTTGAGATGTAAATGTTGATACACAAGCTAAAGACAGAAAGGAGAAAAGTTGCACAGATCTTCAGAGAGAAAGGTCTTCTCCACTCAGGTTTTTGTGGTCTTGCTAATCAGTGAAAAAATAGATTTCATCAGAAAAAAAAACCCCAGACATTGTTGAAAGCTACAGAGGACTTTCAGAACACAGCTATGAATGACAGAGGGAAGAGGTGTCAATACCCAAGCAGTTATTTACAAATCACATCACATTACTGCGAACACAAAGCAGTCCATTGGTGCAGGTGATACAGAATCTATGCAGTAGCCCTCATTTTACCTGATAAATTACACACCTTATAAGCAAGGCCATCAGGATTTGAAGCACTGCAGGCTTTGTAGACTCAGGAGGATGAAAGCAAAGACTTGGCACTCTGAAGCTAACACATGCAGAATGTGATTAGTCTTTCCTGTATCGCTTACTAAACCTGCTAATTAATCTGGAGGGCCTCATGCAACATCAAATACACAGATTAACTGATATGGAAAGCAGTCCATTTACTTCTCTATTATACCTAAACAGGTGCAGAAATTAAAAGAAAAAAAAAATCCACTTCTCATTAGCTCAGACATTCTTTTCCAATCCTAAATGTTAAATCTCAATAAGTCTTGACACTTCAGAGGTGCAGCATGTGGAAATGGACTCAAGTCTGAAGCATATTTCAATATATAAATAAAATTCCTCTTGTCTGTAACAACTCACTTTGTGACTTGAAAAATTCTACTGCAAGCACAAAAAGACATGTCAAGCCAAAAGCACTGGCAAGATAAAGATGTCTCCTTTTAGGCAGCAGTCTGCACTTAAAATCGAAAACCATTTTTCATGCTAAAAAGGCTTTGTTAATGACCATCTCATCAACAATATCTAACAGATAAAATATAGTCCCCACTTCCTACTCAAAGAACAATATTAACAATAATCTGACAGAGCTTGATGTATGAGATCCCTTCAAGGAAGACTTGACTCTTGCTTTGTACGCAGATTTTATCAACAATTTAAAAATACAAATAAGATAGTCAAACCTATCTAAGAATATAAGGAAATATAATGGGTGTTAGTTTGAACAGTGATTTGTGATATAAAGGCTTCATCTATTGTCTTCAGCACAAAAGAGCCTGCAGAGGTGATTGAAGGGATCCATCCAAGAATATAAAGGAGCACAGAAAGTCATTGCTGCATCAACTATTCAAAGTTCAGAGGTGATCAGGTGCTCTGCAGCCTTATACATTTTATATTTAATTTCCAGCCTATGACCATATCATCCTACACTCCACTGAACAACAGGTATCATGTGGACTTCATTGAGAAGGTGATCAGACAGGAACCAGAACTGTCTGCCCAGTTCAAGAAACTGAAACAGGCTGCCCAGGAAAGTGGTGAATCACCACAGTCCCTGGAAGTGTTCAAAAAATGTGTGATTGTGGCACCTGGGGACATGGGTTACTGGTGAACATGGCAGTGTTAGGTTAACAGCTGGACTCAGTCTCAGAGGTCTTTTCCAAACTTAACAATTCTAAGATTTATGCTGTACTCTCATTTCACCCGATAGACAGCATGAGGAGAATGAATCTGTTACCAGCAAGACATGTGGAGATTTCCCATTCCCTCCTCATTTATGGTTTGCCCTTAGCCCACAAGAGCAAAGTCTGAGCCTCCCGATTCCCTGAATTCTGGCAGCTTTCTTCTTCCACTTCTCACCACCTTTGCTCTGCAAGAGATTTTTGAGAACATCAGCAAGGAGCTCTGCTTTGCCCCCAGCTATTAGCATACAGTTCTAGTATAGCCTATAAGTAATGAGGAACCACTGCAGGGAATCACAAAACAATTCCTTCAGTTGGCTTTCCAGCTACAGGAGTAGCTGCAGTGTTTCCAGTCAACAATCCATCCAGCAAAGTGACCTTTTTACATAGGTAGATGCCTAAAAAAGAACAAGAGAGCACATGCTTATCCTATCACACTCCCAAACTCAAATTGTTTTATGCTGAGAGGATTTCTTTAATCTGATTTTATATACTTTAAGACCATCACTTCATCTTTCTGCCATGTGCCTTTTCCAGTCAGTCTCCCACTGAGTCCACAGAACCTTCTCAAGCACACAGAGTTAAGGGAAATATCACCTTCCTCTGCTCCCAGCCTGAGCAGCAGGTGCTCACCATCAAAGGGCATTCCCATCACATAACCTGCCCCTGCCGGGCAGAAAGAACTCTTCCCACAGAAAAAGTCAAACCCTGGCGATCCAGCCCTGCCAGGGGAGGAATCCTGCTCCAGAGGATTCTGCAGAGAATTCACCTCTCAAGATGTGCTCTTCTGAAGCTTCTGAAAAGCTGTTTCACAGAAGTTACAAAAAGACTCCTGACAATATGGACCTCTCACCAAGTCTCAGCATTTCATTCTAGAAGTCATAGGAATTTAAGGAGGTACAAAACCACAGTTCTGTCTTCTGACATCATGAACTACCCTTCCTCTGAAACCATTAAATATTTTGCTGAAATTAAAAAGGTTTGAAGCAGATACTTGGCATAAGAGGTTACAGCCCACCCTGTTAACATTTAGGAAACTAATATGCAATTTTAAAACAAGAACCAGTTCTTTAAAGTGCCAGACACAATTAAATATAAATGCCATGGCTTGTATAAACTATAAAGCACTGAGAAAGTACCAGTTTCCAAACAGTTTCATTCGCTGAAGGAAGCAAACTCAGCAGCCAGAAGTGAACCAATTACATTGCCTAGAATTAGAGATTAATAATTTTATGACAGCTATTAGTGGCACCAAGATATAAATTTCATTGCCTGCAGAGACTGAGTTCAAGAGAAATAACTCATTAAATGAAAAATAAGATTAAATTGGCAACAAACGTGTGCTACAGAGGGAATTTCCATATTATAAAAAGGTGACATCTGAAAACTCCTTTTCCCCCCACAAGAATCTGTTCCATATTCCAAGAAAGCCACTGGAGTAGTCTGGCTGGGCTGGTTTTAAAACAGCAGCAAGGACATGGTAATTTAATTTTACTTCAGTAATGTTTACTTCAGCTCTCTAACACTATTTAGTCAGTTCTGGTCTACCACATATAAAATACATTTGTATTTTCAAATCCACTACATAACTGGCAGAGAGTACTTACACTCGTACTTTGTGATAGTCCATAATTCCTGAAAATGAAACAGGAGCATATTTGGGTATGTTCATAGCCAGTGCAGATACAAGCATCCTGATCCATCACTGGAAAGCCTCCCACAGACCCCCTGCAGCCAAGGCTTTTACTTGTTTAGAAACAGAATAATGAAAAAAAGCAGTGCCTTGAAAACAAGCTTGGATAGAACAGAATCTCCTGACAATACTAATTTCAGCAGACAGACACGTAGATGGGAAAAGGCCTAACTGCAATACAGTTTATGATAAGTGTTGTATTGATCTTGCTGAGGCTGTTTATATGTTTATACACAGCTGTTTATCCAACCTGTGCAAATAAATCAGGCTTAAAATACTTCTCTGTACTTTTGCTGAAGCACTGCTCAGAGACACTGCAGCAAACTAAAACACTCAACAGAAGAAAAAAGAAGGGAATCACCAACTAAATAAATGCAGGTTAGCTATCAAATTTCAGCACCATTATTCCAAATGTACCATAATTAAATGCAATGAATTCCACTTTAGAGATTGCCCTAGTACCAGGGAAGAATACTTCTAAATTTTATGCGCAGCAAATTATGCACTGTGCCATTCACATTCCGAAAGGATTTTTACATGGTCAGAATTTAAAACACAACAAAACATTCTGTGCTGTGCCTTTCAGAGGCACAATACAGCCTTGAAAAAAGGAACTGCAAGCAACATAGTATTCTGCATCACATTCAGCAGTAACTTATCATCATGGTGCTGGGCAGTACAAATATAAACTCACTTGTGTACCTAATAATCAGAGCACATAATGCAGGAGCTTTATCAGCCATAGCAGTCAAAATGTATGTAGTCCTGAATCAAAGCAGAGCTTCCTATCTCTGATATCTGACGTGGCATACCAGAAAAAAAATGTAAAAGTATACAAAGATCTGAGAAAAATTTTACACCTGTTAAGAGCTTTTGCATCCAAAAAAAAACCCAGGATCATTTCAAGAAATATTAGATATTACCTGACAGCCTAAGTTACTCCAGCTTTGTATACAAGGTACAAATCACTTCTACCATTAACAAACATTATCATTCAAGTTTTATTTACATAAACATTTTGTTTTGCATGTTTGTATTGAAGGAAAATAATTTTCTGTCCCTCTTAAGCCACAGTTTTCACGTTGCTTCACTGCAGGTTGTTCAGACCACTGAAGCCTCACCCTTGAAGGGGTGCACCACCTCTCACAAATCAGGCTGTATTAAGAGAAATAAATTCCTTCAGAATTCTAAACATCATTTTTGGAAAGTTCACCAGAGACTATCCGAGACATTTGCAAAAAAATTTAATCCAAAACAGCATTTAAATCATTTGGACATCACAAAACTATTTTTATACTAGATTGACTGACACCTCATGGAATTTATCTTCTGTAGGTTTTGTCACAAAACTTGTTTTTGAAAATAGCCCTGCAGGAAAGCAAACATTAGAACTGTAACTGCACAGCATGACGAGTGTTTCTCAAAACAAAGATTTCTCAAATAAACCAAAATAAACCACCATCAGCTTTATTGAAATATTATTTTCCTAAAAGCCAGAAGGAATGGATCTGGTTAAGGATAACTAGGCTGGCAGCACCAAGGCACAGTTTAGACAACCTTCTCCTCCCACCTAGTGGCAAGAAACATAAAGAACAAGGTCTTTCGGAGTGCAAACATAATTTCCGTTTTCTGGAGCACCTAGCATTTGCATTTCATCCTGCAAAGACAATGGTTCTACTTTAAATTACTTATTTGGGGAAAATAATCTATTTCCTTCCAAGTTCATAATTTACATGCAAAGTCAAAAATGAAGCAGTCAGTTTGAAGTAGAGAGAGATGAATATAAGAACAAGATATGGATAAAAAAAAAATTATTTACTGTCCTTTACATAAAAAGTAACATTCCTCATATGAAAACAACCTTTGTGAGAAAAGCAGTACACCTGTTTTGAATCTTTGCACACAGTTTTTTGACAAACTATTTTTAAAAAGCCTAGAAGATTTGAAAAAGAGCATTTTGGTTTTGACTAAAATTTTCAATCTAGAGGATACTTTATTCAACGTCTATTGAATTACTCAATATTTCAGATTGATGTCATTCTTTAGAAAACTGTACATGAATAGAAGGTAGAAAATAAGCCAAGCAATTGAATGTACAATACGTAAAAATTTCAACAGATGTCACTTTACAGCAAGGAAACTATATTTTCTAATTGAAACAGAACAAAAGCAATCGGATGGCCGAGTGCACTGACATGCCACAGTCTGCCACAGAAAAAGCCTAATATCTTCAAATTTGAAATAAGAATTGTATAAAACTGGAAGCACAAAGAGGGACTGTAAAGCTGAGCAAAAGCTGTGAACATGCTATCTCAGGTATGAACCACACTGAGATGTTTCTGCACCAAGGTGGGATATTCCCTCCTTTGCTTCTCAGGCAGAACTTCCAGCTAGAGCTGAGCTGAAAGACAGCAGAGCAAACAGGACCATCAGAATGTGTTGATTACTGCATACTAGCAAGGATCTGGTTAGTGGGCAAGCTTCACATTTTTATGTTAATTTATATAAGATTAAATCAGCAGCCACAATCAAGCAGCAACTTCTAAGCTAGACCAAAAAAAAAGGAACATATGATTTGTAAATCTTGTGAGGGTTTACAGATTGGATGTTGCCACCTAAGAATATTCACTATTGTTAAAATGACTTGTGCTCAAACACAGAAAATATACACCTAGTGTGTCTCCAGCCCTCAGTGGCATGAAAAAAAACTCCTCAGACATCTGAGATTAATTCTTAAAGTGATGTAACAAATCTTAGAAAAAACCCAATGGCATACAACTATACCAAAAGATTTTACTATGCATGATTTATCCTAGAAACTTCACCTGAAACACATAAAACCTTTTGTAAATATATCCTCTGCACCTAAACACCATTAGGAGCTCCACAGAGAGGTCTGTGAGACAGAAGTAGTTCCCCCTTTGGCATTAAGCAAGGGAAAACTTCAGGCACAGGAACATCCAGGAAAGGGCAGTGTTCCACCTCTTCCAGGGCAAGTACTGAGCTTTCAAAATCCCTGATAGCTACATTCTTCCTCTTGATTGTAAGCAAAAACCTAGGCACATACGGATCTCATTCAGCAGTCAACAAACAAACAAGCAGCAGTGAAAGCACAACGGAAATGCAGCACCTGTAGAAAACCAAAAGATTCAATCCAGGTATTGGCCTTGTCAGACTTCAGAGCTCTCACAGAAGCACAGCTGCAATTTCAGTACATTTATTTCCTTCACTGGTAGCAGCTGATTCATCTCTTGCACAGATGAAAGACTCCAAGCCAGTCATACATTTAGACTCAACAGATCCACATGCTTTGCAGTTGATTTTCAGACTGAGCCATGATTTTGGTGACAAGGAAAACCTTGCTAATCTGGAATCTACATCTTTCAGGTCAAGTCTTTGAAAAATTCCAAACGATGACTGCAAACAAAAGAGAAATAAACAAAGTCCTAAGTTTTGCATTTAACTGTAAGAGCAAAAACAAACTGAGAGTAGTGAAATCACCAAAGAACAGTCTCTCCATATCATTTCATCTGCTACCAACATCTGAAAAAGACAAGGTGCTTATTTTGAAAGTAATTCTTTTTTACTATAGAAAGAATTCCTTCTTAAAAGGTATTACAGCCATTCTCCAGTTCAATATGGACAAATAAAAATATCCATTTGTCACAGAACAGTGATGTGTTTTATTAGCAATAGGCCAGGGTTTTTTTTAAATATACAGTTGCAGAACCTGATTTTTTCTTGAATAAAGGAAATAAAGGGTAATTTATCTAAAATTTACCCTACCTCACCATGACTCTATGTTGTGTGACAAGTTTTTAAGAGCTATAGTGTGTCTTCTAGAGCTGGCTCATTTATACAAAATGCCCAGGAGTAACAGGTTTTACCAGATCATCTCAGCCTGGCAGGCAAAGAAAACAAATAGGCCCAAAGCACAATTTAAAAATCCAAATTGTTTGTTTTTTCTATTGGTACTCGGTATCCTTTAATGATATTTTTTAATTAAGTCTGCCTTTTCAATTTTTTCTGTAGCATGTGTGTCTTTTGTGTGTCTTTTGCTTTAGTCCTTTGAGGGGCTTATCAGAAGCCCAGGTGTCCCTCTTTGCAGCTCTGATCTCTGTGTTCCTTGGCCCAGTGCTGGTCCGTCCAAGCTTTGGCTCGGGAGCCCGGACAAGCACCTGCACAGCATCTCTCTTTTGAAGCATCCCCTGAGTTGTCTTTTGAGGTCTTGTTCTGAGCTCTTCTCGACAGCTGTGCATTGCAGCGACCCGTTCCAGCAGGTTAGGACTTGTAGCGATGCCATGATCCCTCGAGCGTTCTGAGCGTAGGATTCTCGGGCATCTGTCTCTGCCTTGCTTGGAATAGGTCACTCAGGCACCTTCTTGTTCCTGCAGGGTTCTCGGAGCCTTAGGGGCGCTCCATCAGTCTCACCTAGGTGTTCTCATTCTGCAATCTCTGGGTCCTGAGGGCATTCTTCTCGCCTGGCCGGAGCTTTCTCCCCCTCTTGTGTCCCCTGGTTTGTCTTGTTCTGTGTCACGGGTGCCTGGGTGTTGGGCCTGGAGCTGCTCTGCCCTGCTGCATAGCCTGGTGTAGGTATATAATGGGGCATGAACTGGGGCCTGGAAGTTTTTAATGTCGGCTGTGTTTGGTCTCTAGTTGGGATTTGTAGATTGATAAAGGCTATCTGGAGCTGTTAAGTTATCCTGGAAATTTGCGTTTGGTCTCAGGATGGGATTTGTAGATGGATAAAGGATATCTGGCGCTGTTAAGTTATCCTGCAGTGCTCCGACTTTTGTCCTAACATTCTTTCATAGGCAGCTGGATGGAATCTCTAGCAGAGGGCCCCATCCTGGCTGAGGGGGCTCCCCTGAGGTCAGTCACTGTTTGTCTTTGCAGGGGAAGCCTAAATGGTGATTCTGTGGTACAGCATTGTTCTTTATCTTTCTTTTCAGGAACTAAAGCCAGATATCAGCAGTCAAGGTGAGTGGGCAAGGTGCCTGGCAGCACTCGTTACTGCTCAGCTTTTGGTTTTGGGTGCGGCTCTTAGCCTGCATTCCTGTTTGTGTGCATGAGGCGGTCCACGTGTGTTACACTGAGGCCACATCAGCAAGTGGGCAATGGACCCAGTTCGTCACTATCGTGGGAATTTATATTGTGAAGTAATTTTTTTGTTGTAGTAATTGGGTATTTTTTTAATGTATTATTGTTATGTTGTGTCTTAGTTGGATTAATTGTTTTAAAATGTAGGTTTGATAATTTGAGGTAGGTTCTTTGTGGTTTTGGCGGTTTTTTTGTAACTAAATATTATACACTATTTATTTGTAATGATTTTAGTTATTTTATTTTTTGTGGTTTAACTGTAATTTGGGGTAAGAGTGTATAAATGATATTTTGCTTATGTTATGTGTGGGATTTTTTATTTCAAATTAAAATCTGTGAGGGATAAGATTAGTTGTGAAGAGGTATACTAACAAGGCATGTAGAAAATTAGATTTTTTAGGATTGGTGGCCGATAAACACGGTGTGTTTCGATGGGTGGTTTTAGTTAGTGTTACTTGTTTTGGTTTGGTTGTGGAACTATTTATCTTGGGGTTTTGGGGGAGTTTTTTTGAGTATTTTAAATAAGGTTTGACACAGTGAGTAGGACCATAGTGGAAACATAAGTATGCCTTTAGGTTATGAAATTGACAGGACTACTTCTATTGACTACTTATCAAGTCTGTTTTAGGAGTAGGCTTTTGTAAGTCGGATTTTGAAATCCAAGAAGAAAAATGAGAAGACGAAGGAGGTAGAGAAGTGATCTCCTTATGGGATAAGAAGGGTTTAACACGGAAACTGCTTTCTCTGAGGTGCGACGGCCGGGCCGCCCGCGGGGCTCGGCAGCAGGACAGCCCCGAGCCGTGCGCGCTGAAGAGGAGGCGGCGCCGCCCGCGGGGAGCCGAGCCGAGCGGAACCGAGCGGAGCGGAGCCGAGCCGAGCGGAACCGAGCGGAACCGAGCGGAACCGAGCGGAGCCGAGCCGAGCCGAACCGAGCAGAACCGAGCGGAACCGAGCGGAGCCGAGTTCAGCCGAGCCGAGCGGAACCGAGCGGAGCGGAACCGAGCCGAGCGGAGCGGAGCCGAGCGGAGCGGAGCCGAGCCGAGCCGAACCGAGCAGAACCGAGCGGAACCGAGCGGAGCCGAGTTCAGCCGAGCCGAGCGGAACCGAGCGGAGCGGAACCGAGCCGAGCCGAACCGAGCGGAGCCGAGTTCAGCCGAGCCGAGCGGAGCGGAGCCGAGCTGCGCCCAACAGGCGAATCCAGCCCACTTCAGCCGAGAATCGCCGAGCATAGCCGAGGAGCCGAGCCGAACCGAGCCGGGCTCCGCCGAGCGCAGCATCCCGGGCAGGGCGGGGCAGGGGGCGGGCTCGGGGTGGAGCCGGGGCTCAGCGAGGCTCCCCCTCCTGTCCCTCTCTCTACCCCTCCTTCCTCCTCCCCGTATTCCTCTTCTTTCTCTCTTTCCCCTATTTCCCGCTCTCCCCACAGCAGCTCCGTTCCCTCCCTTTCCCGCTACCCTTTATTCCTCCTCCCCCAGACCCTCCGCTCCTCTCCCGCCCAAACGCGACCCCCACTGCCCTCACTCCTTCCTGTCCTGTCCCTGCCCCGCTGCTCCGTTCCATTCCCCCTCTCTCCCTCCTCTGTGCCCCGTCCCTCTTGCTGCCCTGCCGGCCTTTCCCTTCCCCGCCCGCTTTCCTCCGCAGCCCGACCTCCCTCCCCGCCCTTTCGCATGTCCCGCTCTCCCTCCTCTCTTGCCGTCGCCCCTTCGCTTCTTTCCCCCGCAGCCGTGGAGCTCGGGGCGCCTGCCAAAATGAAGGCCTGTCAAATCCTAGCTCTGCCTTTTGTTTAACGTGTTCTTACTTCCTATTTATGTCATCACAGAAAGCAAGGAAAGAAGAAATGTGACTGGTTCCCACTATTGCTCCGTGCAGGCATTTTTAAAGGCTGCTGTACTTCTATCCTCTTTTTCCACTCCAAGCTTGACTTTTCCCCTCCTTTTTCGAGGTCTGCTGCTTTGGGTGTCCCAAGGAGGGCTGAGTTCCTCGGCAGGGGTCTTAGGAATTGGTGCTGATTCTGCTTTTTGCGAAGGTGTATCAAAGTGTGCCGGCAAAAGGACTGTTTTCTCCAGGGGAAAGCTTTCTCCCAATGACCATCAATGCATATATGTGTTTTAATCGTGTAACCAGACGGATTAAGAAAAGCCGACACCCGTAGCAGATTTCCAATGGATCAGTGTCTGTGAGAAGTGGGCTGTGTGCTGGAGATGGAGAGACGCTGTTGGAGGGTGGCAACAGCGGCAGGTGTGAGCTGTGAGGATGAGGAGGGCTTAGAGCAGCCCCAGGTGTGAGCTGTGAGGATGATGAGGAGGAGGGGGTGGCTCCTCCGGCGGCTGATTTAGGGGGTTTTCCTCACATCGCTTTTGCACGGAGCTCCTGGAGAAGAGGAGTTTTTGGGGGGCTCCCGCGGCTGTCTCCTGGAAGGACGGTGGGCGCTTCGGACAGGGTCCGGGGAATCACCTGGAAACCCACCTGGATACGTGGAGCCTTGCTCAGAGGAGGAGCAGAGGGACAAACCTTTGTGCCGAGAAGCAGCAGCCAAGGAGGTGAGCCGGTGCGCCTTTACAGCCGGGACTTTTCTCCTATCCCTTTGAAATTTCGTCCTCCTGAGGTTGAATTGGAGGGGGCAGTCCTGTTGTTCCCCCTTTTAAGGGGTTTGGACTGAGGTAAAAAGCCCCCTTTTGCCATCATTTGAGGCAAGGCGCTTCTTTTCTGCTCTTCTAGGGGACGCGATTGAAGGGAAGCCTACATTTCTTTTCCCTTGTTGGGGTGAGGTGAGCGCCGGAGCGTGGCGTCAGAGTCGGGGCTGCAGAGGAAGGGAGCTGCAGCCGTGGCAGCGCTGGCAGGGCGGGGGTCGGGCTGTGCCGCTGCATTCGGGGCGCTTCTTCTGCCCCCGGCCCGGCAGCGAAGGGTGCGGCGCGGAGCCCTGCCGGCAGTGCCGGGGCTGGCCGGGGCGGAAGGGGAGCTGGGCGCGGCTGGGCTGCCGCGGGCCCGCCGGAGCCGCGCCGGTGCGAGCCGTGCGGAGCCGAGCGGAGCTTTGGCCGGGCCGGCGGGCGGGGGAGGCGGCGCGGGCGGGGCCGGTGCCGGCCGGTGCCGCCGCTCCGTCCGCTCCGGGCGCGGGGCTCGGGCGCCGCCGGGGCCCCCCGGGCCCGGTGCCGGCCCCGCCGGGCCGGGGGCAGCGGGCGGGGGTCTGCCGGCGCGGCGCCGCCTCTGCCTGCCGGAGGAGCCGCTTTCCTGCCGGAGCCGCGCTGCGCCCGGGGCCGGGAGCGCGGCTCCGCATCTTCCAGCCTCCCTCGCTGCGCTGGTTTTGAGGCGCTCCTGAGGAATTTTTTGGGTCGTTTTCTTTTGTTCGTAGTTGGTGTATGAGAACGGTCACGGTGTACTTGGTTGTTACGGTTCTTGGTTCAGGTGCTGTGACAAGGGTTTTATTGGATTGAGTTTGTTGTTGGATTTTTTTTTTTTTTGTGCGATATGTTGGATGTTTGTTTTGTTTTGATTATTTTCATATTGTGAAAATATGATTGTAGTTATCTTCTTAAAGGATATGTTTTTTTAAGGTTTTACACTGATTTTTATGGGTCGTAGCCTGAAGTACAGGGTTGGTTTTTAATTAGGTTGTGGTGGCTTTTATTAGCATGAGTATGTAGTGTTAGTTTTGGTGGGCTTGAGGTAGTGTGCTGTAGTGAATTAGTGAGGTTTTTTTTTAATCTTGGTAATTGCATTTTTTAAATTTTCCGATAGAGGTTTTATTCATTTGGTTTGTTTAATTGTTGTGGACGTTTTATTGTTACCGGTAATTTGGGACTTATTGTTTGTGGTTACATTTCTCTTTTGGTGACGTGTTTATTTCTTGTTGTGACGCGGCAGGCACTCCCCTCGCCGCGGCACCCCGAGCGGTGCCGTGCTGGGCTGCGAGAGGGAAGAGAATGGGCGGCCGCTCCCCCTGTGAAGCTCTGCTGTGGTATTTGTATTTTGATGGTTTGAGGCATTATGGGTTTATTGAGTTAGGAATAATTTTTTTGTTGTTGTTACTGTATTTATTTGGGTTTTTGTTTCAGTTTGATGTATTTGTTGGTTGCTTTTTATTAGTGTTTTTTTTAGGAACTTGTGTATTTATACGGTGGATTTTTTTAGGTAGTTATTTATGTGGGTGCTTCTCTTTTTATTGTCTAGTGGTTTAGGTTTTTGTTAATCTCCTTTATTACTTTGATTTTTAAAGCTAACTTAGCAGAATACTGGTTACTCTTTGAGTTAGTGTAGAGGTACGGTTTTAATTTTTAGCAGCTTTCAGGGTCTGTTGTATGGTTTGAAGTTTAGTAAGTTGGTTGGACTTCTTTTTCTAGTGGGTTTTGTGATTTGTTTTGTGGGTTTCTCTAGGGCTGATTTTTATTTTTGTTTCATTTTTGTGATGTGTCTCACTGACAACTGTTAGTGAAAAGAGTGTAGTGTGGGGTTGTTTTTGCTGGTAGTTAGTTCTATGGTGGTGTATTTTTAGTCTCTGTTGTTTGTTTTTGGGTTTCTTTTGTTAAAGTTTTCATTTTGGGGTTAATTTTTAATTATTTTTAAGGTTTTAGGGCGATTGAGATTTTTTTATATGGATGTCCTGTATGATAACAGTTAATTTATTTGCTTTATGTGGCATTGATGGCAGGGTAGAGGACATTTTTGTATAGAATGTGTATTTTAATCATAGTACTAAAATAATACCATGGTAAGAGGGGCTGTGTTTTATTGTTTGTTTCTGAGGTGGTTTGGCATTTTCTTATAGGTTGGGGGTTTTTTTTGTTGGCTCGTGGAGCCATTCTGGCTGTTTTTGATGAAATTGGTGGGACTTTGATGCTTTTTGATTTTGCTTTTTTTTTTTTTTTTTTTTTTGTGGTGTAATAGTCTTTTAGAAGAATTTGGATGATTTTAAAAGTATTTTTGTTATACTTTTCATCTAATGTTGCTGGATTATTACAGATGTTTTGGAGGTTTATTTTTTTAAGTTTCATTTGGATGAATTTATGCTGGATGGTAGGACTGTGTTCTTATTTTTGGGGCAGTTGGTTGTAGGTGTATTGTATGTTTTTCAAGTGAAGGTAAATCGAAGTTTGTATTTGGTTGTTAGAGAAATAGAGAAAAATGTTTTGGTGATGTTAACAGTGGTGTGTTTTTTTGGGGTTTTTGATTTATAGTAAGTCTGGTACGGTAGTGTTTAATGGTGGAGTTCTTTAAGGTATGATAGTTTATAGTTAATTCTTATTGGTTTTAGATTTGTGTGTAAGTTAGAGGAGGTTATTGAAGGGTAAGCGGGTGTTTTAGATGAGTTTTAGTGTTTCAGTTGATAGGACATTTTTTGGATGGGAGTTAGAGTATTTTGAGTTGTTTGGTGTCGCTGGTGATGTATTGTTGAGGTGGTAAGGAGTATTTGTTGGGTTTTTTTAAAGAAGGTTTATTGTAGATAGTTTTAGATAGTTGTGGTGGGTTGCTTGATTGTTTTATGTTTTTTAGCCTTTTTGTAGTTATTTGAAATATGTTAGAGTTTTTTGGGTTTATTGAAATACTTGATTTTGAGGAAGTTCCTATTTAGAATGTATGAATTTTTTTGGCTTAAAAAAAAAAATTCTAGTTATAGTGAGGATTATTTTTTTTTCTTACTGCTATATTATGTGATATTTGTGTTAGGTAGTAGTAGGGATAGCTTTACTTTTATACGTTGAAACGAGGGTAGTGCATACTGGTGTTCATAAAGGTTTAATATTTTTATGGTTCTGATGTGTTAGGTTAATGAATTTATAATGTTTACAAGACTTTTTTTTGTTTTTATTTCAATACAGGCAGGGTTTTCTTAGTTTTCAGGATTTGTTTGGCATAGATTTTAGAGGTGTAATTGAGGGGATAGGACAGGGTGTCTCTGTTAATCTATTTGGCAATTTGGATACTGGGTAAATTAAATTAATATTTTGGTAGAATTTTTGCATTTCATTAGTTTATTTATTTATGGATTTGTGTGCCTGCAGCTGTAGTGTCTCTGCTGCAACTCTCAGTATCCATTCATGTTTGTGTGCGTTAGGCAGTCCACTCGTGTACCAGCGAGACCCCCCTGCAAGCGGCCGCAGAGCCGCTCCTTCGCTCTCCTGGGAATTCGGGGAGCGGCACGCGGCTCTGCGACGAAGCCTTGATCTTTGTCACTAGAAGGTGGCACCAGGGAGCCTCAGGAGCGGCCGAGGAGTTGCTGTAAGTGGGGGAACTACTAGTGAGGGGGACCAGGGTCCACTCGAGTTTTGGGAACGCCACCTCACCTCGCCTGCTCTTCAGCCAGGCAGACCCTGCCAGGAGGGCGTGGGCGAAGCGTGCGGCCCGAGGAGCCCGGCGTTCTCAGGAGAATAATGGTGAGCAGCAGAATTGCTGAGTTGTGGCTGCTGTGCGGCTGAGATCGTGCAGTGATGTTTGGTGTTCTCGATTGTAGCTGAGCACGGGACCACAGCCCGGTGACCATAGGACATTCCCCGCAGGCGAGGCAGCCTCCATTGGCACGCGACGTGGATTCTCATCCCCAGATGCCTGAGAGATAAGTGGAGGGCTAAGGCCCACAGAGGGGGTGAAAGTGGGGTGCTGGGAGGGCCTTTTGAATCAGCTTTGGGGGTGGGGATGTGCAAGAAGCATCTCCTAAGGCCATCTAAAGACAAAAAGTGTCTGTTTTGATCACAGTGCTGAGGTGCTCAGGGCAGAGCAGTTCCGGTGTGTGTCCTGTCACTTGTCTCTGGTGCACTCTGTGTTCTTTGGGTCTCTCGGTCCTTTCTTCTCCTCAAAAGCTCTCTCTCCCTGTCCTGTGTCACGGGTGTCTGCACGTATTTGTCCCACAACTGCTCTGCCCTGCTGCATAGCCTGTAGTAGCACAAGTCCTGGGGACTTGAAATTTGTAATGCAGGGTGTAGTTGGGCTCTAGATTGTATCAGGAGATTGACATAACATGTTTGGTGCTGTTAAGTTGTCCTGCAGCCATTTGACACTAGTCCTAACTTCCTTTCAGATGCAGACAGTTCAGATCAGTGGCAGAGAGCCCCAGTCCTGGGTGAGGGTGTTGCCATGATCAGGTCAGTCATTGTTTGCATTTGCAGGGGCAGCCTAAATGGTGACTGTGTTACAGCAGTGTTCTTTGCCTTTATTTTTAGGAGGTCCAGACAGGTAGCAGCAGTCAAGGCCAAGTGTGCCAGGTGAGCAGTGGACAGAAACAGTTGGTTTTGCTCAGGTCTCAATTTTTGGTGCAATTCTAAGCATTCATTCTTGATTGTGTGCTTTAGGGAATCAACTCGGAGTGTGCATACCTCCGTTACCAACTGGCTGATGGACCAGGTTTCATGCACTTTGGATCTCGCTGGAAGCATTACAGGACCCTGTGATGGAGCCTTCCAATCCTGCATTTCAAGGTCCCATCCTGGTAGCCCTGAGGAATGGCCAAGGTGTTGCGGTGAGTCGGGGAGGAATGAGATTCCACTGGTGTTTCAGCAATGCCATGTCACCTTGTCTGCCCTTAACCCAGGTGTCCCCTGCGATGACGGTGTCAGAATCCAAGCACGCCCAAAGCGTGAGGGCCAAGAACCCGGGCATTCTGAGGAGGATGGTGAGTAGCAGATTTACCAGGTTTTGGCCGATGTGCTGTTCAGATTGTGCACTGATGTTTAGTTTTCTTTCCCTTGGCAGACCAAGAGGTGACAGCTGGAACTTAGACAGGGAGACAGCGTTCTTCTGCACCCAACAGGGATTTGCATCCCCAGATATGTGCAAGATAAGTGGAGGGTTATGACCCACAGAGGGGCGTGATAAGCGAGGTGCCAGGTTGGGACTCCCCAGGAGGGGTTTTTCAGTCAGTTTGGAATTGGGGACGTCCAAGAAGTGTCTCCTTAGACCATCTAAAGGTGAAAAGTGTCTGTTTTGATCTTAGTGCTGAGGCATGCAGGGCAGAGCAGTTCTGATGTGTGTCCTGTCACATGTCTCTGGTGTCCTCTGTGTTGTTTGGGTCTCTCGGTCCTTGCAGATATTCTTCTCATCAAGAGCTCTCTCTCCCTGTCCTGTCCCCTGGTTTGTCACATCCTGTCCTGTGTCACGGGTGTCTGCACATATTCTTCCCACAGCTGCTCTGCCCTGCTGCACAGCCTGTAATAGCACAAGTCCTGGGGACTTGGAATTTGTAATTTGCAGGGTGTAGTTGGGCTCTAGATTGTATCAGGAGATTGACATAACATGTTTGGTGCTGTTAAGTTGTCCTGCAGCCATTTGACACTAGTCCTAACTTCCTTTCAGATGAAGACAGTTCAGATCAGTGGCAGAGAGCCCCAGTCCTGGGTGAGGGTTTTCCCATGATCAGGTCAGTCATTGTTTGCACTTGCAGGAGCAGCCTAAATGGTGACCGTGTTACAGCAGTGTTCTTTGCCTTTATTTTTAGGAGGTCCAGGCAGATAGCAGCAGTCAAGGCCCATTGTGCTAGGTGAGCAGTGGACCAAAGCAGTTGTTTTTGCTCAGCTTTTAGTTTTTGGTGGAACTATAAGCATCCACTGTTGTTTGTGTGCTTTAGGGAATCCACTTGGAGTACTCATACCTCTGTCTCCAACTGGCTGATGGACCGGGTTTCATGCACGTGTGGTCTTGCCAGAAGCATTACAGGACCCTGTGACAGAGCCTTCCAATTTTGCATTTCAAGGTCCCCTCCTGGTAACCCACAGGCATGGGCAAGGAGTTGCAGTGAGGCAGGGAAGAGGAGCGAGGGTACACTTAAGTTGCAGCAGTGCCATGTCACCTTGTCTGCCCTTAACCTAGGTGTGCCTTGAGATGACGTTGTCAGAATCCAAGCGTGCCTGAGGTGTGTGGCCCAAAACTTCTTGGGAGATGGTGAGTAGAAGAATTGTCAGGTTCTGGCCCATATGCTGTTAAGGTAGTGCACTGACATTTGGTTTTCTTTCTCTTGGCAGAGCAAGAGATAACAACCTGGTGACAACTGGAACTTCCCAGACAGGCAGGAGGCCTCGTTCTGCACCTGATGGGGATTTGCATCCCCAGATATGTGCAAGATAAGTGGAGGGCTACCACCCACAGAGGGGATGGAAGAGAGGTGCCGGGTTGGGCCTCGCCAGGAGGGGTTTTTGAGTCAGTTTTGGAGATGGGGATGTCCAAGAAGTGTCTCCTAAGGCCACCTAAAGGGAAAGTGTCTGTTTTGATCAAAGTGCTGAGGTGCTCAGGGCAGAGCAGTTGTGGTGTGTGTCCTGTCACTTGTCTCTGGTGCACTCTGTGTTCTTTGGGTCTCTTGGTCCTTTCTTCTCCTCAAAAGCTCTCTCTCCCTGTCCTGTGTCACAGGTGTCTGCACGTATTTGTCCCACAACTGCTCTGCCCTGCTGCATAGCCTGTAGTAGCACAAGTCCTGGGGACTTGAAATTTGTAATGCAGGGCGTAGTTGGGATCTAGATTATATGGGGAGATTGACATAATATGTTTGGTGCTGTTAAGTTGTCCTGCAGCCTTTTGACACTAGTCCTAACTTCCTTTCAGATGCAGACAGTTCAGATCAGTGGCAGAGAGCCCCAGTCCTGGGTGAGGGTTTTCCCATGATCAGGTCAGTCATTGTTTGCATTTGCAGGGGCAGCCTAAAGGGTGACCGTGTTACAGCAGTGTTCTTTGCCTTTATTTTTAGGAGCTCCAGGCAGTTAGCAGCAGTCAAGGCCAAGTGTGCCAGGTGAGCAGTGGACAAAAGCAGTTGTTCTTGCTCAGGTTTCAGGTTTTGGTGCAATTGTAAGCATCCATTGTTGTTTGTGTGCTTTAGGGAATCCACTCAGCGTATGCCAAGCCCCTGTCACCAACAGCTGATGGCCTGGATTTTCTGTGCTTGTGAGCTCTTGGGAAGTATTGCAGGACTCTGTGATGAAGCCTTGAAATTTTGTATTTCAAGATTGCATCAGGGTTGCCTTTGGCAATGGCTGAGAAGTTGCGGTGAGTCGCCGAGGTAGGGAGGGGGAGCCAAGGTCCACTCGTGTTTCAGCAATGCCGAGTCACTTTGTCTCTTCTTAACCCAGGCAGACCCTGCGATGACGGTGGCAGCCTCCGAGCCTGGCCAAAGTGTGTGACCCGAGCATTCTCTGGAGAATGGTGAGTAGCAGGATTGCTGGGTTTTGTCCATTGTGCAGCTAAGATCATGCAGTGATGTTTGGTGTTCTCGATTGTAGCTGAGCACGGGACCACAGCCCGGTGACCATAGGACATTCCCCGCAGGCGAGGCAGCCTCCATTGGCACGCGACGTGGATTCTCATCCCCAGATGCCAGAGAGATAAGTGGAGGGCTAAGGCCCACAGAGGGGGTGAAAGTGGGGTGCTGGGAGGGCCTTTAGGATCAGCTTTGGGGGTGGGGATGTGCAAGAAGTGTCCCCTTAGGCCAGCTAAAGGGAAAGTGTCTGTTTTGATCACAGTGCTGAGGTGCTCAGGGCAGAGCAGTTCTGGTGTGTGTCCTGTCACTTGTCTCTGGTGCACTCTGTGTTCTTTGGGTCTCTCGGTCCTTTCTTCTCCTCAAAAGCGCTCTCTCCCTGTCCTGTGTCACGGGTGTCTGCACGTATTTGTCCCACAACTGCTCTGCCCTGCTGCATAGCCTGTAATAGCACAAGTCCTGGGGACTTGAAATTTGTAATGCAGGGTGTAGTTGGGCTCTAGATTGTATCAGGAGATTGACGTAACATGTTTGGTGATGCTTAGTTGTCCTCCTTCTGCCAGGCCCTGAAGGACTCCCCCTTCCCCCCCAGATCTTCATTGGGAAATCCCCCTGACCCCTGTGACCCCCCAAAACGATCCCCCAGGGATCCACCTTGAACTCTCTGGGACCCCCTGAATAGTCCCCAGGGATCCCTGAGAATCCCCAGTGGCCCCCAGGACACCCTGGGCCGCCTCCCCAGACCCGCTGGGGCCCCTCCCGGTGTGACAATTGAGAGACCCCCTCAAGCACTCCATGCCCCCCTTCCGGAATCCATCTGGGACCTCCAACCCCCAGAGTGGCACCCCTGGGACCCCCACATCCCTTCCCGCCCTCCCCGAGAACCCTCAGAGCCTTCCCATAGTGGCAATAAAGGCTCAAAGCAGTTACAGAACCACTTCTACTGTGTCCCGTACCTGCACTGGGAACACTGGGAGGGACACTGGGAAAATCAGGAGGGAAGCGGGAACATTGGGTAGCACACTGGGAGGGAACTGGGGCAGCTGGGAGGACTCGGGGACTCCTGGAAGCGATCTGCCATGGAAAAGGAGACAAAGGGAGCTGATGTCATCCCAGAGCCACAGGATATTCCATACTGAGACCCCGGGGCCACCCAGGACCACGGCAAGAGCAGCCAGGCCAAGAGCCGGGGGCAGCTTTGGTGTGGGAGGCATCTGGCATCCCATTCGGAATTTCAGGAGGCCCAGTGGTGGGCACAGGGCCATGAGCACAGACAGCGGTCCTTTTACCTGGGAAAGAAAACTCGCCAGTCCAGGTTCCTGATGTCAGTTTGTAGGGCTCCCTTGGGACTCTCAGGGCAGCACAAGTTTGAGGCGGGGACAGCTTTGGTCTGGGATACGTTCTTTGATATTTGGATTTTGTGAAGTCAGGGGCCAGCTGAGGGCCAGGGGCACCTGGGCACATACTCTGGCCCTTTTCCATGGGAAAGAAAACTCACCAGTCCTGGTTCCTGATGTCAATTTGCAAGTTGTACTTGGGATCTTCAAGGCAACTCCTCATCGACATGAGGGCAGCTTGGGTCCACAACACCTCCTTCTTCATTCAGATTTTCAGGGGGCGGCCCTTCTTTCGGGGCCCCTGGCTCTTGGACTCTGTTGCTGGCCCTATTCTCTGTGAAACACGGCTCACCCTCTACACTTCCTGATGTTGGTTTCGAGGAGGTGCTTGTCTCTTCCAGGGCAGGCAGAACTCTTGCTGGCAGCAGTTTTGCTCCAGGATTAATCCTGTGCCATTCAGAACGAAAAGATGTTGAAAGTCACTTGGGGCCACAGACCTCGTGACCTGACCTCTGCCCTTTTTCCCTGTAAAACCAACCTCACCCTCCCTGTGTGTTGATGTCTGTTCACTCAAGGCGTGCTGCTCTCCAAGGGCTGCGGGAGTTTCTGGTGTCGGCAGGTGTGGTCTGTGAGAAATCATTCGCTGTTTGCAATTTTGGAAGCGCAATTCCTGTTTGGCCAGGGGAAAGACTGTTAATTATCTTTGAAATGAAAATCTGGCACCCCATTGTTTAAGGGTCTGGCAAGGGGCTGTGTAGGGGAGGGAACACCCCACAGGACCTTTCTTCACCTCATCCCTCACTCCTAGGTGTAGCAGCTCCCTGCGTGAGCAGCTGCTTTCAGTGCAGCTACCTGGGCACACCTGCCAGGAGCTATGGTCGGAACATCCAGCAGGGACCAGGGAGCAGCCGGACCCACCCAGGCACGGAGCATCCCTTGGAGAAAATGCCAAGGGAAGAGCCCTCTTGCCAAGGGGCAGCACCTGAGCAGGCCAGGCAGCATGTGGGGTTCCACGGGAGAGCTTTCAACTTTCCCCTTTTATTATGTCAGTCCTCCCCTAGAACCCCCAGACCTTCCACAGCACTCCCAGAAAAAAGAGGGGTTATGGAGAGAAAAGGGGTTTCAAGTATGGGAAAAAGCTTCCTTTTCCGTCATTTCTTGCGTTCAAATAATGAGGAAACGCACTTCCCCTGCAATTTTAATGGTCTCATTTGAAAGAGTCCCTGCCTTTTCTATGCTGTTAGGGGTGCTAATTGACAGGGAATCCCCATATTCCATTTTTTTCCAGTTTAAATAGAGGGGGGAAACCTTGACAGTGTCGTTTATGGGTTTGAATTAAGAGTAACTATTTTTGTTGTCCTAAGGCTTAAATTGAGGGGGAAGCCCAGCTATCTCTCTTTCTTAAGGGTTTGGATTGAGGGGAAAATCCCTCTGTCTTCATCACTGGAGAGATTTAAAGTGAGGAAAGCCTCTCTTTTCCCAGTATTCAAGGGATTAAATGAAAGGGCAGAAGCCATTTATTTGCCACGGTATCCATTTCAGTGGAGGTAAATTCCCCATTTCCTCATTTTAAGGGATTCACTTGAAGGAGGCTCTTTTAAAATGATTTTTCAGCATTTAAAACTACCTTTCAGGGCACTTCTTTCTGTGCCCTAGGACTAAGTACCTCAGAGAAAGGCAAGCCTAGCACATACTTAACCTTTATGCTGCCCAGGAGCCTATTATTTTTCTTATTTATAATGTAGTTAGTCCTAATTAGTAACCCCAAGAAGAAGACTTAGACTGTTCATATAATTAGTATTTTTCTCCACCCTTAGTCTCATGTTGAGCACTACTTAGTAGTCACTGAGGAATAATTATGTAAGTTAACAGCAAATTACCCAACTTATCTAGATATGCTGCCTAAAAACAAAGTTTTATTTCTTACCAGTTTTTTTGCCCTTTCGCTCCAAGTAGTTGTAGAAAAAAAAGCTGTCATTTCCCTGAAGAGTTTCCTTCTATATCCAGCCCTTTATTCCCCTTGAATTCAAGCCAGAGGAGCCGAACAGCTGCAGCTGCTCTGAGGGCTTTTCTACTCGGTGGGGTTTGCCCCTTCCCTTTTCCTGGGTGCCACGGGAATGAGCGGCGGGCCCAATCAGGGTATATTAAGCCCAGCCTTTGCCAAGGGGCTTCATTCCCTCAGCCATTTCACACTAGTCCTAACTTCCTTTCAGATGCAGACAGTTCAAATCTGTGGCAGAGAGCCCCAGTCCTGGGTGAGGGTGCTGCCATGATCAGGTCAGTCATTGTTTGCATTTGCAGGGGAAGCCTAAAGGGTGACCGTGTTAGAGCAGTGTTCTTTGCCTTTATTTTTAGGAGGTCCAGGCAGATAGCAGCAGTCAAGGCCCTGTGTGCCAGGTGAGCAGTGGACAGAAGGAGTTGTTCTTGCTCAGGTTTCAGGTTTTGGTGCAATTCTAAGCATCCACTCTTGGTTACTTTGTTTTATTTTAGGCAGTCATCTTGCAAGATGTCCCTGGTCCGGATGTCTGGATGTCCAAGGCCAGGTGGGTGCAAGCGTAAGGTCTGGGTGGGTGTGCTTTTCAGGTCAGGGGGATGTTGTTTTCACAGTATCTCAGTGTGGGTTGTTTTGCTTTGTTTTTTTGCAGGTGCTGTCGCTGCCCTAGCTGTGTGAAGGAACAGAGGCGAGCGGGTGAGTTGGCATTTTGGCACAGTGACTCACAGGTGACCCTTATGCAGCAGCATGCTAAGTGTGTACCCTTTTGTTTTTCAGGTATCCTCCAGGCAGCTTGTGGAGTCAAATTGAGACTTCAGGTGAGCCGGGGCAGCGGTGTGTCGGAGTTTCGGGGATTCCTCTTTTCGTGGGCACTAGTTGCATTTTCTGTTTTGTCTTAGGTACCCTGAGGAGGAGCGTAGCTGAAGTTTGGAAACGGCAGCACCGAAGCTGATGCAGAGAACGTCTCGCCGTCCACATCCAACTGACATTGGATTCCATCCGGTTGTCTTGCAAAAGCCAAGTGCTGGGGCCAGTAGGTGGGAGATGGGGGGAAAACCTTTACTATCACAGGAGGCTATTTGATGTTAGCTTGGAGAATAGGCCCATAGTGGGACGGGCCCCTCGGGAGCAAAGGGAGAGGGTTTCTCCTCAGCCCCCCCAGAGTCTTCGCTGGGCAGGGCAGTTCCGATCCCTCTCTGGTTCTCGTGACGTTCGCATCGGCGGCCTTCTTTGACTCTTGACGTTGTCGTGGATCTCTTCACCATAGGAGCCCGCCTTCATGTCTGGAGCTATAGCTACAGTCACCCTGTAGTCATTTCTTCCTTCTCTAGGCCTACTGAGCTTCTTAGGCTTCCTCTTAAGTGCTTTGGCACTAACATCTTGAAAGGAGTTGCATGTCATCATCAAGTGCTACTGCCCTAGGGCTTTCTTTTCTTTGGCATCATCAGCCCATGGCTCATCTTGGGCTAGGAATCTTGGGTCCATAAGGTGAAATTGCCAGGCAGTTTCCACTTGTGTCCGTGTCACGTTGTCTGTGTCCGTGTCACGTTGTCTGTGTCATAGGCCTTTGTTACATCTCCATGCTTTAGCAACATCATTTTGTGCCGTATTGGCCATATTTTGCTCACGTACCTTCCCGGATATCAATTATTCTGGCATTTTTACATATTTACTTTTTGGGTCCGGACGATGTACACGAGATGTTCTCATCCATCTTCATTCTCAGTTTTGGTAGCCCTTCTCATGGATTTCCGTACGGAGCTTATTAGCCCCTCATCACCTGACCACAGTAGTTCCGTAGCATCTGCCTTCTCAAAGGATATAGGGCTCAAAAATTAGTCTTCAGGAGAATTATATCAAGTCCTCACTTATCTTGTATCTCTGTCAGCTTACGTTGTATGCACTTATGATGCACCTACCTGTGTCGGCTTCTATTGTATGTGCATATGCTGCGCCTACCTATGTTAGCTTACATTGTTTGTGCTTACACTGTATGTACCTACGTTGGCTTATGTTGTTTGTGCTTACACTGTACGTACCTACGTTGGCTTATGTTGTTTGTGCTTATACTGTACGTACCTACATTGGCTTATGTTGTTTGCGCTTATACTGTATGTACCTACGTTGGCTTATGTTGTTTGTGCTTATACTGTACGTACCTACGTTGCCTTATGTTGTTTGCGCTTATACTGTATGTACCTACGTTGCCTTATGTTGTTTGTGCTTATACTGTATGTACCTACGTTGGCTTATGTTGTATGCACCTCTGTTGTGGCAATTATGATCGGAGCTGCCTTGCCCGGGCAAGTAGTCACGCTCAGGTAGAGCAGTTATAAAGCTTTGCCGTTCATCTGTTCTCTACGGGGTTTGGGGTACAACACTGATGGGCCCAGAGTTGGTATAGCTCCTAGCTCTCAGATAGTCAGTCACTGACCGCCTCCCCTTGTCTCGTAGGTCCCTGGGTCCCTACAGAATTTCCTGGAATCTACCATTTGACATGGAGGTCCTGCGGTCAGAAGAAGCGTTTAAGCATATTCTTCAGTGCAGCGTTTCACGTAAGGGTGGCAGCCAGCGTGTCAGCAGAAGAATGTGTGAGAGTGTGACTGTCTGTGTCTGTCTGTGAGAGTTTGTGTGTGCTTGTGTCTGCAGCTGTGTGTGTGTGTGGAGCAGATACAACCTTGTGTGTATGGCCTTTGCCTTTCAGGGGGGGTTTTCATCAGGCAGGAGGATTTTTTGGGAGTCTCCGGAGCGAGTTGCCGTGAATGTGAGTTTGTGCGTAACGCGAAGGGGGCGTGCACGTCGGCGGAGCGTTTGCGCCGTTTTTGTTCCGGGTGCGTCATAACAATAAAAGCGTTGTGGACTTTTCTGAAATGGAGACACGGTTATATTGTGTCAATATGTATTTGGCTTGTAGTACATTATATTGTTCTGTCTTTGCAGTTGTTCCTGTCTTTTGATGTATTTTGCTGCATGTAAATTGGACTTGTACTTTTGTGCCTAGGTATGATGTATTCTTTGTTGTATTTGTCTCTGTACTTGCATTTGTATGCATTGTTTCCCTGTGTATTGCTGAAGTTTAAGGGAATAAAGATTAATCAGCCCTAATAATGATGCCTCTTACCCTCTGCCCTGCCCACCATTCATCTCCTGTCTTTCTTTGGTGTGGTTGAGTCCTATCATTTTCACCCTTTTTCTCCCTTTGCCTCTTACTTTCCTCTTTAGTCTATTCCTCACTTTATCCTTCCATGTGTAACTCTTTGTCTCTGGCTGTGTTTTCCTTTGTTTCCATTTCTAACACATCTCTATGTTTCTCTAACCCTATTTCCTTCTCACCCTATTTTCTTCCATTCCTCTACATGTATTTCCCCATGTCTCTTTGTCTGTCTCTTTCAATCTAGGTTTCACTATGTTTTCTTCTTTTTTTTTTCTTTGTCAGCCTTTGTCTTTCTAACACTTGCTATCATTGTCTTTGTCTCTGACCCTTTTTCCTTTTCTGTCCAATTTTAACTTTTTTGTCTAACTCTCTATTTCTTTCTCTCTTGAACCCTACCTTGTGTTCAGTCTCTCCATTTGTTTTCCTGTAGGTTTTCAGCTCTATTTCTTCTTTTTCTTGTCTCTCTATTTGCTTTTCTCTTTCATTTCAAGTGCTTCCTTTTCTGTTTGTCTTTCACTCTTTTTCTCTTTACCCCACCTTTCTTTCCTCTTTCTTTTGCCTTTCTCTTTCCAATCTGACTTTTTTGGTTTTTCTTTTTATCTCTGACTCTTATTTTTCTTGCTCTGTTTTCTTCTTACTCTCTCCTCTTCCTTTTCTTCTTCTCACTCTCTTCTCACTCTCTCCTCTTTCTTCTCACTCTCTCCTCTTTCTTCTCACTCTCTCCTCTTTCTTCTCACTCTCTCCTCTTTCTTCTTCTTCTTCCTCCCTTCTCTTTTTCTTCCTCTTACTCTCTCCTCCTCTCTCCTCTTCTTCTTCCTCTTAGGCTAAATACTTGTATCAGACATTTTAAACAGGTCTTTTATACAGAAGTGAATACATTAAAAGAGAAAGGAAAAGAAAATAACTGGTAATATATTTCAAAAGTCAAACCAGTATTTAATTTCTGCATCAAGTATTGCAATCAAAGACACCTAAAAGATTCACCTTTCCATAAAATCAAGGTTTTAGTTATTGAGATGGTGGTTTACTTATTTAGGTGGTTGTTTTTTGTCCTTCTAACAGCTTGTATTTTTAACTGATCAGTCCATCAGCAGACAGACACCCTGTCCATCTTAACATAGGCTAAGATGGCCATAAAAATAGTGCAGGTGATGACATTGGTTAGCAGCCTTTTCTTCTTCATCATCATCATCTCACATTAACAAAGAGAGACGAAAGGCACAAGGAATTCAAATTATTGGCTTTGAGAACTGAAATAAAAATCTTCTTTCCACAATTAGCCTACATATAGTGGCATTAGAAATACCACTTTAAGTTCTGAAAGTACTGGAAGGAATTTATACCCAAAGGATCCTAATTCTTTGGTAAGTCAAAGCTGCCATTTGTACCTGTGAACAGTATCACTTGGAGAAAATGCAACACTTAGGAAGAGTTTTAATTGTTTTTTTCATTACTTGACTGTGTCATTTTTTCTGAAGTTTTTACAGCTTCTTGCATTCAAATGAAGGAAGATTAAGGCTGGATGGTTAAGGTTGTAATGCAGCATTTCAAAGTAATATTAGTGAAGATGTACTAGAAACTGCATTGCTTAGAAACCTATTATTTCAATAATCCTTTCTCAGAACTTCACAAAGGTCCTTTTATTGTGTCTCTGATAAATAAAATGTGATTTCTATTTAGAAAGAATTAAGGTAGTGAAGACTAACTAGAGAAGAACATGCAACCTTATAGATACTGAGGCAAAAAATAAAGCAAAATGGTTAGTTGCTGGTTCCAACTGGTATTTTTAAGTCTGTACGGCTAAGCATCTCTATCTTATATTTGTGATCTTTCTGCAATTTTGTATTTATGGGGTTTATGCCTGTTCAGAGTAATTAGTGTTGTTTACATTAGAACAAATACTGAAATACAAAAAATGAAAAGTTATTGGCAAATGGGATACAGAGTAGCAAATCTGGAAATTAGATGCTGCTGATATTTATCTGTAATGAAATTTGGCATAGGACCAGCAATAGCCAGAAGTAGGTAGAATATCCTGTGATACAGCATCTGAAATTCATCAAAACCCCCCCTCCAAATTACCTTCAGTATTGTAAAAGTTTCCATTCTTTTTATTATTTGTACTTTATTAGAGGCATCTTGTCAGTACTACTTTTTCTTAGCCTTATCCGGAGATGCTTTCTTATGTCTGACTCCTGAAAGCCTCTGTGCAGAACCAGAGTTCTGCAGAGCTTTTTCCCCTGTATTCCTTCCCTTTTCTGTCTTCCCAAAAGCTTTTGGGATTTTGGCTTTTACACCATAATTTACTTAATTGCCTTTTCGTGTCAGGTAATTCTTATGCATATAACATCTCATTTTTAACTACCTGCTTGGTATTGCTACAACATCAAAGAATTTATAAAATTATTCTTTGTTCTCTTATTAGATTTTTTGCTTTGTCCTTACAGAATCTTCTCTGATAAATAGAAGTGGTAGTGCTTTTTATTTACCACCTTAATTTCCTGCAGTAAAAAAACACTCTATGTTCATTAATCATTCAACGACAAAGGATATTCTGTATTGGAGCCAAAATTGTATACATTTCTAAGCAACTACAGCATTTTGCTTTATTTTCTTAAATCTGTTTCAGAGCTTTGATCAAATTGCACTCTCCAATTGTTTTCCAAAGGGTGTAATAAGAGAAAAAAAATAACCATTTTTATAACGAAATTTCAAGCAAATAAAATCCTTAAAGGAAATTTGATTCTGTAAATGAGGACTAGGAAGAGGAAGGTCATAAGAAGTTACATCATCGGAGTTTAACCATCCCCTTAGCACACTGATCTAAAACAGGAAAAGCGTATGAAAAACTGCAGAGGTGTCTTCTGAGAAGGTATATGCACATTTCACATACTTCTTGTTCTGTATCTTTCTTCTAAACAGTGATTAAAGCAGCTCCCAGTACAGATCTGTAACAAATTCATGAGCAAATCTGATAAAACGTGTCTTTGAGTAAACTGTGAACCTAACCTGACAACTAAGATAAATAGTTTGTCAGTTGATCTAACCACACCATTCTTTTCTCCTGTATCTGGTTTCTTTTCTTCAGAATTAACCCAGTACTTTCTCCCCCATCGTGCTTTACAAACAACCTCCCTATCTGCTTTTTGTGCCCTATGAAGCCAAGAGGAGCAGTGATGCACAGGAACACTGAAACTCCAATGTCTGGTCAACTAAATCTGGATGATGCTCTTTAGGAGCAGCAGAATGATTTTTCTAACTGCAAAAACTGTTATAATACCACTTATTTAAACTTGATTTCCTGTTCACTTGTGAATTGATTATTTGACCTTAAATTGTTATGGTTTTTTTGACCATAAAGCCAGTTCTGATTTGCTGAGTTGATGCAGTAGAAAATACTTATATTTACATTGTTCAGCTGTTCGCAGGTAAAGTTGCATGATTCAATAGCCACTGGACATGCTGAGTTCTGACTGGCGTGTTAAAATTTTTCTAATATGTGGGAACTCAAAATGTCTCTCAGACATTTTTAGAGGTTCCAGGCCTTGGTCAGAGGCATTCTAGACCCTGGCAGACAGCTGAAAAACAGCTGTGATTTTGAGTTTGAGCCATGGAATGAATTGCCAACTTTGGAGGTGGAACAAGCAATCACAAAAGGTTAGATAGTATAGTAAAAGTAGTTACAAAGTAGAGGGGAAATTTTTTTAGTATTGTACAGGGGGGTTTTCACTTTGTAGGTGGGGGTCAGAAGTTCTAAGATGGAGGAAAGTGGGCTGATCCTGTTCTTCCTCCTTCTTTTTCCTTACCTCCATGTTCTTGGTGATGTTGGCACTGACAGATCGGTTTAGAGTAGAAAAACACTTGGCAACTAGGTAGTAGGTATTGGGGAATAATTGTAAACATGTTATACGTAATATATCTTATAAAAGATAGCAGCAGCCCTGGGCGGAGAGGGAGACGAAGAAGGCAGCAGATCGAGAGGATGTCAGGGGGTGTGTGTGCCTCTACCCAGGCCGCTGATCAAACAGCCGCAGTCCAAGAACATAATCTGTTAGATAACTAGCGATAAACTGCCTTGAGACCGAACAGCTAAAGCCTGCGGAGTTTTTCTTTGGAAGCACGGGTTGGAGGAGGAATTTCACCACCACATGAGACCCCAGAGCAAGGCCGGGGTTCTCACAGTAATAAAGATGCACCCTTTGTTTATCCACCTTTGTCATTTATACATCCAGCTGTGAAGCTCTCCAGCTTTGCAGTGCTGTTTACTAGGACAATTGAATACCATAACTTCCCAAATTTTGTGTACGTGACCAATCAATATGCAGATTTTATAGCCATAATTTCACACACAGATAATTTGTTAATCGGGCTGCACGCTAAGCTGAGGAAAGCAACACAGCAAATAGTTTTTGCTTTTTTGATAGTTTCTGCCATGTCGAGCTCCCATTCTGTCCATTGGTAATGATTGTACCTCTCATGGGAGGAAATCTGACGGACAAACATACAAAACAATCCACTATTTGGCATAGAGGGAACTAACAACAATAACAGAAGTTTAATATTTTGCTTTCTTTGTCACCTAAGGGTGTGAAAGGTATTCTAGTTCATTGAGTTTATATTCTGCCGCTGATCTTTAGCTGAGGGACACAAAGATATATGTGTTATGCGTGTTTGCATATTTATGTGTTTATATATGCATGTAGATATAGACATATAAAAACACATAAATACACACAGGTGGGGGTGTATGTATATGTATGTATTTATATATATATATGCCTGAGGTCATATGTGTGTGGGATTCAGTTTGTGCTCTGTTAAACCCAGCCCTCTGTGTGTGTGTGTTTGCACCTCGTCCACAGGAGCTGGTTACAGTGCTGGCTATTGAACTGTTGTTGTTTTCAAGCTGTAATTTATTTGGTAACGATATACAATGTTTCACAGTGACAAGGAGTCAATAATGAATATGTTATGCTTTAACATCATAAAGACATCCTTAGGAAAAAGTCCCTGTCTTTCTCCAACAGTGATCCATATGGTGTGCTACTAAAAGGAGAAGATCTCTGAGTGAACAAATGTGAAATAGTACAGACTTAATCTTTATTGCTCTTTTCCTATCAAGATAGCCTTTGTTGTCTGGCCTATGAAGACACTGCAAGACTACTCACTCATACAGCATTGTTTTATTGTTCACTTTTATTTTCTCTAAAGCAGACCGGGGTTGTTTTTTTCTTTTTCCTTTGCATATGTCTTAAGAAGTTGACCTTTAGCTTTACTAATGCAATTAATAGTTTTTGCTTCCTATCTCCTATAAATGATGTTGGTGAAATAGGTCACCTGATTTCATGTTCTAGTAGGTACAGTCAGAGAAAATTCTGGATATGTAAATTATCATATTTAATTAGCATTATTTCTATCCTCTTTATTACACATTTTGCAATACTATTGATTGTTGGACCTAGAGTATCTTTTGTCCTCAAGCCACACACCTAGAAGTCACCTAAATCTTCATTTTTTCTGAGGATAATTCAGCTTGGAATAATTTTTTTAAATCTAGATTAAGAGTAAATAATTTAAATGGAAGTTTTGACAGGACCACACGTATAAGGTTTTGAAGTATTTCAAGACTACGAAAAATTGCTACCCTGTCATCTGACTTTTTAGTCTTTATCTAAGACATAAACCACATGTTTGTTTGATGTTTGATTTTTTGTCATAAAAGGAGTAGGTGCTTTATCAATAGACTTTATTTTAATCAATACTGCCTCGATTATTCCCTACATGAATCCAATTTTTATTTCTACTGTCTAGAGTGGGAAAATATGAGAAAGAGTTCCCCACATCAAATCCATCTGCATCATCTCAGAGGCTGCCTTCAGTAGCTTAAACATGACTAAACCCCTCCCACTGTTACACTGGAAAGAGTCTTGATGACTCAAAACTTTAAAAAAACCTTGTCGTTTTCACTCCATTTAAATGTGTCACTTTTAATAGCAAAACAAGTAGAGAAATTCCAATGTGAACTCATTTTAGAGCAATGACCAAGTATTATGAATATTTGACTGTATTTAATCTTTCAGCTCCTTTTCTTATTGCATCCTTAACCCTACTCCTGAAGGGACTTGGATTTAAATACAGTAGAATTTCCAGTGTTGAGCAAATCTCTGGTTTCATACCTGAAGATCTCCTTAGTTCAAAAATCCACTTTGTAATTAATTTTATTTATGCTGTGCAACTCTGCTTTCCCAGATATTAAAAAGCATATTGGCAAAGAATATGACATTATTTCTTGAATAAAATGACAGGAAGTAATGCAGCAAGATTTTCTGCCTTGAGAGTCACCTGACTTCTCCATTCAGTGACTTTATATTCCTATTCAGGGATTATTATACCTAAGAGATCCAGAGTATAGCCAAGAGAATAGTAATAGAGAAGTTCTAACTGTAATGCTGATTTTCTACTGTTTGTTACTATTTCCTCACCCATAAAAGGCACTTGTAATTAATTTTCTGTTCCCTAGGACCACCTGTAGAAGTAAACTTCACTATTGGTGATGAGATTTAAACACGAAGAAAAAAAGCTGGGTAAGTATGAAGTTGTTAAACTCGCTGTCACGAGACTGTATTGTTGAAGACTGTTACAGGGATGATGGGAGTCTGGGATAAGTTTAGCTATGAAAACTTAGTTCCATTTCATCAAGGAGGCTTAAAAGAAGACCCAAATTGGGTTGTTTTTTTTTGCTGTTGTTGTTGGGTTTTTTTTGGTTTTTTTTTTTTTTTTAAACTGAATATTTTTGGAAAAAATATGAAGTAGTTATCTCTGACATTTCTATTGACAGGTGGCCAAGACATGTCTGGGGAATCGTAATGATTCAACATCTCGTTTGGAAGCAGCAGAAACAGAGACAAGCTTTCAGGTATTCTCTTCCAGAGTAATTTTTGGGGTTTTACTAAAAGGTCTCATGAGATTCAGTTACTTAAAGTAGACTTACACATTCTTCACCAAGTTCTGTCTCAAAAGAGAAGACTACTTAATTCAGACTTTGACTGTGTCTGATTGTAATTGATCTGTTCAAAATTATTTCTGGCTGGTAACAATTTGCAAACTATTAAATATTTGGAAAGCTGGTAGTCAAATGAATTAGTAGTCAAATTACTTAATTTGACAGTGTCATGTGTATAGCCCTGGAAGCAGGAGTAAGGAGAGTTTTCCAAAATAATTAAATATTAAATACCTATGTGGTTGTTTATATATATATATATAATATGCAGTGATATGAAGCTGTATATAGCATCAGACTTGTATGGTTTTGCACTTAGAGATCAGGACACTTTTCTAGGGACAATTCCAATTTTAACAGACTTTTTTATTTCTGTTTATGTATATATGTATTCTATACACCATATTTTTACCTTTACAGAAGTTTCGCAGCCCTCCATGGACTAAACCTGAAGATGAAAAATCACCTGAAGAAAAAGAGAAAAAATACAAAGAATCAGTTAGTACACCAGAATAAAAACTCTAAATGCTGCTAACCTACATTGAAAAATGCCAATCACTTCCATTTTCATGTTCTGCTAGCACAAAGGCATGAAATGTCCCAGGTTTCTAAAGCATGCATTTTTCACTATTTTATGAATGTCTGTAAATTAGTCTATAACAGACCAGTTAGTACCTTCCAGCAATAATCCAAAATTGATGTTTGAAGAAGTGCTTTGTAATGCAGTCCAGTTTTTGAACTCTTGTTCTACCTTATCAGTAATTGTATACTATAAATTACCCATTTCGTAAACAACAGTCATTCTCAAGTATATTTCTCACTGTTTTATTTCATGTAATTTTGTGGCAGATTAGTTCTAATATTAAGAGGCAGTCAATGTGGAGGGGGGAAGATATCTGTGTAACCATATTTGAAGTACAATCCTTAAGTGCAACTGCAAAAAGACAACTGTGTGTGTGGGGGGTCCATGTATGCTTACCTTTTAGTAATTCCATCTCAAATCTAATTACTTACACAATAAAATATGCTTATTTTCTTCTTTCTTTCCTCAGTGCTATCTTAACTAGTTCATTTTTGAACACTGAAAAGCTGACAGAATTGGATTTTAAGGGATGGAGATGGAGAGAATCATTACTTTAAGGATTCAAGCAAAAAAAATGTGCAGGTGGTACTGAGTTACAGTGTCATAGCTTGGATGGCAGCCGTGGGAAGTCGGTTTCATCCCTTGTGTTTGTGCTGATCTCGACGGGATGGAATACACTTCCAAGGGGAAAGCCCTGTTTGGTCCACTACAGTTGGCCTTTGATCCCTCCATCGGGGAGGACTGATTGGAATCAGCTCTGTCACTCATGGATTCTTTCAGTTTCTCCTTAGTCACACTATGACAAGAAAGCAGAAAAGAAAGGGAGAAGAGAGAATTTTTCTTTTTTGGGTGCATGTCATTATTGGTCTAATTTAAGAATTCATATGCCGTATCTTTTTGAGATGCAAATCTTTCAGGAATGGTTGGAATAGTAAACTGCCTGATGCAATGCTATCTATCCCTAGCAAGAATTGTCTTAAGCATTTGTAACTTGTAAACTTCCACCTTGGTCTTAATGCACACCTCAGCACATTTTCAACTAGATTTGAAGTAGTTATAATAATTTACTTTGTCTTGCTTTGTATCAGTTTAAAAGCAAATAGACAAATCTTTAACTTAGTGATGCTCTGTCTTCAGTTTTAGCATTTAAGACTTTACCTCTCCTTCAACAGTCTCCTTCAATACCTCCTTGTCCTTGCTGGTGTGAAAAATGCATATTTTATGATTGGCTTTTCGCAAAGGCTATAATGAATATTCTATGTGTAATGTTAGAACGTTATGCTGTGTTAATTCACTTAAGTAGTGTGTTAAATACAGTTTTAGGTTCTAACCTAATGTTAAAATAGAGACTATGTATGTGGGGAAGTTTTTTTTTAGGAATGAGATACTTACTTCAAAGAACACCTAAATCTTCCAAAGCAGAGGAATTTATGGCTTTTATCAGAAGAAGTTAATTTCTTCAGGCCTTACTCAGACTCAAAGATGCCAGGGGATTAAAGGAAACAATTAACATACAACAAACAGAGTTTCTTGTTTAAAATAGAATGCATTCGTAACCATAAAAGATATATAAATATGCAACAAGTATATTAGTTTAAGGGTGATTCCTTTATTCACAAGTCATGCTTTTCGTAACTTAATGTCCGAGAACATCCGGACGTCCGTAATTCTTTACTTTTTTTATTGTCTTGTAATTGTCCTAACTCTAAACTTTAGTACTCTAGTGATATTATTATTTTTATAACCATTTTATTATTATTAAACTTTTAAACTTTTAAAAACCAAGTGATTAGCGTTTTTCACACTGGTATGAGTAATCTTTCACCCTGACATTTTGTGTGCTCCTCTACTCAAAGATAGATAGTTGCAGTTTCTCTGCCTTTTTTAAAACTAAAAAACCTCATGAGCTGACCAAATGATGACAAAGTACAGCTTAAGACTATCCATGTTAAGAGCCAAAAGACACGAAATCGTGGCTATGAAATTAATCAGGTAAGAGATATGTGGCTCTTTGCATTTGATCCTAAATCTTGCTGAAGACAGTCTGCTTTCTTTCAAAATTTTCAGTGGGCAAGACACTTGTGGTTTTGTCATATCTACAGCTGGCATTAATTTCTAGTGATGCTAAAAGCAGCATTTCTTTGCATGTGACAGACCTTAACTGAGAAGGTCACTGGAACTCTGTTTCAGTCACCTGTCAAGAAAGGATCTGCACTGCGCAGTGGTTGAAGCCCTCCAGCAGGACGAAAGCCAACGAGCACAATGCTTCCTGTAGCTTTAGAAAGAAGCCTTTGTCAGCAGGATCCCCTTCATCAGGCAGCCTGGAGTAGATACTATCCACAGGGCTCCTTGGCTGCCTTGGTCACGGGTTCTTGCCTACAGGCTTTGGACTTGCTCGTGGCTGTTCTTCAAACACGGCTCCTCACGTGGAATCCACTTCTTGGTGCAGAGGGCAATCCCTCCATCTCCCCTTCCTCCCCTGTATCTTCTGACCAGGCTGGAGCTCTCAGTAGTGACACTGCAGTCATGGGATTCAGCCCACCACATCCCAGAGATGCAAAAGGCCGTAACTTTCCTGCAGCACAGCGGCTTCCAGCTCCTCCTGTTTCTTGCCCGTGCTGCAGGTGTTGATGGAAGGCGCCTCAGCCTGCCTGTCAGCCGTGTCACCTTCCCAGAGGAACACCCCTTTTCTTCCTTTCTCACAATTTTCTGGTGTTTTCCCGCCAGCTTTTATTCCCTTGGCTTTCCTGACAAAGCCAACCCTAGACTTGCCTTGGCCTCTTACCACTCCCTGGCACTTCACTGCCTTGCATGCCCATCTCCCGCCTTGGATAAATGAGGTTTTTGTTTTAAATTGGTAACTATTTTTATATTAAGAGTTAATAATGTAAGGGCTTTTTAATTATATGGATTATTTGTAATGTTTTTTATTGGTATATTAAGTAAGTAGGTAAAAAATGGATTTTTTTGAGAAGTGCTAGATAAATACAAAGTATTTAAACTTGAAACTTTAGTGAAAGTTACTTAAATGTTTGTTTTAGGTTGGTTAACTGGTAAAGTGATATAATTAAAAGTAAATAAAGTAAATAGAGTAGAAGTATAATATTTGATAGAATTTTATACTTTGAAAGTTATTAAATAAGATTTTTATAATATTGATTTTTATATTTATAAAGAAACCTAAAGTCTATATATTTTGGTGGGTGCAGTACAAGACGTCAGGTGTAAGTTGCAATTCTTGCATAATCTACATTTGTATTTACATAGTGTAATTTATCTGTGTATTTACATTGGTGTTTTGTGGAGTGGTGAGTGTGTTTTTTGTGTGATCTGGTTTTATGTTCCTTATTGAAATTTACTTGGGTTTTTGTACTTGTTGAGATATAAGTAAACTTTATGTTTTGATATAAGAAATAAGTATTGTTAAGTTTTGTTTTATAAAATTGTATAGACTTGCAAGATAATGGTATAAGTTGTTATAATTTTTCAGTTATAAGCATGAAGAAATATAAGAATAAAATAATGTATGTAGTAAAGAAGAAATTGATAATAATTAGGAATTACTTAGATAATATCTATAATTAGTAACATAGGTGAAATTATATCATTAGTAAGTATTAAAAGATGGTACATTATTTTAGAGTTTTTAACAATTGATAAATGTTAAATTAGTAGTAAGTTAAATAATTATGTGTGGATAATGATTTTTTAAGTTTAAAATAATAAGTTTATTTGTTGTATTGATAAAGTTAAATTGTTAAGTTAAAATTATTTGAATTTTATTTTTGACGTAGAAAATATTTGGGTTTCCTGTTAATTATTTTATTTAGGTAGATATAGGGTTAGGTTATAGTTTAAATTTTAATTGGTGTATGTTACTTAATATATTTTTATATAATGTTTTTAAAAATAGTAGTTAAGAGTAAAAATGTTAGGATTAAAGATGAATCACATTATTTAATAATTGGATTTTTTAGAAGTGTTTTTAGAATATATTTGAATATAGTAAACTTTTTTTTAAAGATTTGAAAGTGGTTATGGACAGGATTGTGAGTTTGGATTTGGATATTGAGAGTGTGAAGGTGGAGGAAATGTATGAGAGAGCGATTACTTAGTGTGAAACTTAGAAAAAGAAATTAATGTTGTAGTTGAGTTTTATATTGAAGTGATTTTGTAATAATAACTGAGGAAAGTGATCAGATTAACAGTTTGGAGGAGGTTTTTAATGAAATATATTTTTTTTAGTCTTGAAAAATATTTAAAACTATGAGATAAATTTAGGTTAAATTATAGAGTTAGTGTAGAGATTAGTTAGAGAGTTAACTTGTTTTAAGAGCTGTAAAAGTAGAGAAAAAAAAAGTAGGAATTAGAAATTTTATGTAAGAGTAGAGATTGTAATGAAGAACAGAATTTTTGATGAAATTGATGATACAATACACTGTATTTTTTTTACTTCTGAATAGGTGTTTGGTAGTGTTTTCTTTTAGTTGTTTTAATTTGAGTTGTTTTATTTTTTTTAAGAATATTAACCATATACTGTATAGTTTAGAGAAGTGATTTTTAATAAAACTTAGGATAGGTTATATTAAATAACATTTAAATTTAGATTGAATGAATTTTGATAGTAAGGAATAATAAACTTAATTTTAATAGATAAAAAGAAACTTAATGTATTTATTTAAATGTATTGACATTTAATTTTGTTTGATTTTATTAACACTTAACATATTGAATGTTGTTATTTATAAATATTGAAGGTATTTTAAGTCTTTTGGTTTTGGAGACATTTTAGCTTGTTGAGTTAAGATTATTACTTATATCTTTACAGGGTGGTTTTATTTATTGGGAAATATGTTTCTCAGTAATAGATTTTTATTTATGTTACATTTTAAATGGTACTAATTTGTGTAGTGGGTTTTGTTAAATGTAGGATATTGATTAGATTGTTTTATATTTTTTGTGGGCTTGGACAAATATTTATCTATACAGTTAGGCTTTTCTATATTTGAAGTAAGTTTTGATGGGGTTTTTTTTTAAGAGTTATTGATTTAGAATTTTAAGAATATTTGGTGTTTGGAATAAATAAAATCGGGGGTTTTTTGGATACGGTCGAGCTGTATTTTTAGTGTTAGCAAGGACTAGTTTTGGTACGTTATTTTGATTTTTTTTGTTTGCTTACGGGGAGGGTCTCCTGTTAGATGTGGAAGCCTGAGACTGGCACAAGGACTTTTTATCTAATGCTTGATGAGTCTGTTTTATGGGGAGGAGGTGTTATTTTAAGTTTTATAAAATACACTGAGAATTAGTTAAAATCATGGAAGAAACATTATGGTAATTAAAGGGTGCTACGTTTGAAGAGCTATAAATCTTTTTAAATACCTGCTTGATGTAAGGTGAGCTTAATCTCCTTTTTCTGCCCCAGAAAGCATCGGGCACGTCCACATCGATGGCACCACCTCTGCCCACTGCTCCTGCTCCACCCGACCAAAAGCAAGAGCAAAAGTTGGTTGGGCTTTAAGAACTTGCAATAACTTTGAAGCAAAATAAATCCCATTTTCCCCTGTGCTTTTTCCTTTCAGGTGCTGCACTCACCTCTGCGGACACGCACCGAGCTCTCGCTGCAGGAACCCGTCAGGCCTCGGTGGCTGTGAGTTCATGTTCTTCTCCCTGGGGAAGAGGAGAAGAATGTGATTAAATAAGTAAATAAATAAGTAAATAAATAAATAAATAAATAAATAAATAATTGCTGAGGAATTGCAGAAATGTTTTCTGGAGCCTTTCCCCTTCGGTGTCCCTGTGCTGTGTGGGACACGGGCAGAGGAGCCTCGGGCTGGAAAGGGGCAGGAGAAAGGCAAAGGGACCCCCCGGTGTCCCCAGGGCACCGTGGGGACAGAACGGACACTGCGCGGGCACGGGGAGGCGAGGAGTGACAGTCTGGGCCAAAATCCCAGCTCACCCCAGGGAAATTAGTGAGGGACATTTTGGAGGGGAAAGCTGAGGTCACGAGTTCACCCAGCCCGGCCACGTTGTGTTTGCACAAAGAGGCACCAGAGGTGAAGGTCAATCCTGAGCCAACCCTGCTCAACCTCTAAGTCCCAGAATAAATCCTACAAGCTGCCCACTGAGGGACTAAAAATACATAAAAAAGAACCAAGAGCATTCCGAGAGCAAACCAGAAGGTTCCTGGGAATCCCGTTGCAGTGTTGTCACAGCCTTTTTGACAGAGCTGTAAGATTTTTATTTCAATGCTGCGTTTCTCTCCTGGGATCATTCACTCCGTGGGCTGTGGGGATTTTTCGGGTTTGAACTCCCTCACGGTGGCCCTGACACTGCTCAGAAGCTGGAGGAAGAGCAGAGCCAGTGCTCCTGGCAGGGGCAGGGAGTTTTCCCCCAGAGCAGATCCAGCAGCTGCCCTCCAGCCCGGCCAGGAGGGATCTGCTTTGGCTCCTGCAGGGACAGAACGTGTTCAGGTGCTCCAGGTGACATTCCAGCAGCCTCATCTCCCATCCCTGTTCCTGCCCCTCCTGCTCTCAGCTCCTGCCCCACCAGCTGTGCCAAGGGAATTTGTCCCACCAGCAGCAGGGGAAGGACAAGAGCTCCCACCCTGGCACTTGGATTGTCCCGCTGGGGGATGCTGCCTGCTGGGATTTAGATCATTCCATACATTTGGCTGCTGAAATTTCCCAGCCCAGGGGCTTTAGCACAAAGATTGTTCTTTGTATGGTGCCTGGATTTGGGGTTCAGTATCAGCTTTGCTAGTTCAGATGAATTATACCCACAGCCCCAGGTTCCCTGCTGAATTCCTGCTGGAATAACCTGACAGTGCCTCGTGGAGATTGGAAATTCCCATGCAGAGCTGCCACTTTAGCACCAGCTGTGTCAGGAACCAGCAGAGGTTCCAGGGAAGCTCAGTGGGATCAGGACAAGGACAGGTCTCTATTCCACAGAACTTGCTATTTAAAACCCTCATCCCCCAGCCCCAGGGATGTGTCTGGGGTCACTTGACAGAGTTCCCTGGAATTCAACTGATTTCACTCCCCGGAGCTCAGGCTCCAGTTGATGTTTTAAAGCAGGACAAGGCAGTGGCTGGATGAGCTCCCGGCCTGTGCTGAGGCAGAACATCTCTCCTGCAGAAGCTCAGCTCCTTTCAGAGCCTCGGCAGTGGCCTCTGCATGTCCTTTCCCCTCAGGAAAGGGATGCACATCCCTGCCTGCAGCACATCTCCAGTGGGACCCACCTGTGAGAGTTTTCCATCCCTTCTGCACCTCCAGCTGGCTCCCTGGAAATCTCCAAACATAATTGCACTCCAACCTCTGATTTCAAGGCATCTCCAAGGCTCTTGCTTGGCATTTAGTACCTGTGAAGGAAGATTGCCTTGGCTCAAATGCTGCTGGTGAATGATAGCCTCCGACTGGAAAAGAGGGAGGAGATTTGGGGTGGCTGGAACATACCTGGCAGCTGTGTGGGAGGTCAGAAACAGGGATTGCTGTCAGAGCCCCTCTGCAAACGGCCGTGCCTCCATTCCCAGGTAATGCCAGCCGTTCCCTGGGGTCCCTGTGGGCTGTCGGTGGCGTCTGTCCGGGCTGAAGCATCCCTGCGTGCCTGTGGGGAGCAGCCCCTGGCCGAGGAGCCGCGGGCAGCCCTTCAGCCGTGTCCGTGCCAGCGCTGTCCCGTGCGCCGGTGCCCGTGCCGGGACGTGCGCTCGGCACGCTGCGAGCCACGGGCAGGGCACGGCAGCTCCCGCCCCGCAGAGCCAAGGACAGGAGGTGCTCTCTGCCCTTCGGGGGCTCCGGCGCCTCCAGCCCCGCACCGGGCACAGCCGGAGCGGGAGCAGCGGCCCCGGCGGAGCGGCCGCTCCCGGCCGCGGCGCCGCAGCCCCGCTCGTCCGGCGGGGCTCCCCCGGGGATGCGGACACGGGGCGGGGGAGGCGGGCGCTGCTGCTCGCAGGGGAGCGCGGTGGCCACGGGGCTACCGGGGCGGGGGGGCTCGGCATCCCGCGGGGGCTGCGGGGCGGCTCCGTGTCCGCCCGCGGGGCCGGAGGCGGCGCTGCGGGAGCGGCGGTGCCGATGGGGTCCCGGCCCCGACGCAGCCCCGGCTCCCCGCGGCCACAGCGAGAACGGGACCCGAGCCCCGGCGGGACCCGAGCCCCGCGCCGGCCGCAGCTGGAGCGGCGGCGCCCGTCCCGGAGCGGCTCCTCCCGGCCGCGGCGCTGCCGGTCCCGATCCCAGCCCCGATCCCGCCTCGACCCCCCGGCCCCGGCACCCCCTCCCTGCCCGCCGAGGAAGGAGCGGCTCCGCCCGGCTCCCCCAGCAGACACCGGCGGGACCAGAACCCGAATCCCGATCCCGATCTCAGCTGAGCGCCTCGGACGCCGCGCAGGCCGGGAGCTGCCCCGATCCGATCCCCGCACGGAGCTCCGAGCGCCGGTCCCGCCGCAGTCCGTCCGAGCATCCACACAGAACACGGGGCGGGCGCGGAGCCGCCGCCATTTACGGGCGGGGGGCGGGGCCGGGGGCGGGGCCAGCACAGGTGCGCGCACAGGTGCGCGGGGCCCCAGCGCGCCTGCGCGGGGCGGGGCCGCGGGTATTTAAACCGCGGGGCGAGCCCAGCGGAGCCATTTGGTGCTGGGCGCTCGGAGCGGGAGGTTGCGGCCGGTCGGGCTCTATATCTCTTTTTCTTTTGCTTTTGTTGCGCGTTTCTTTTCTTTTGTATTTTTTTTTTCTCTATGCCTCTCTTATCGACCCTCCCTTCCTCCCCTCCCCCACCCCCTACACCCTCCCCCCCCCAAACCCCCCCCCCTCCCTCTCCCCCCTAGCCCTCCCCTCCCTCCCTCCCGGGCGGGCCCCCCTACTCTCCTTTCCTTGTCCTCCCTCTCTATTCCCCTACTCACCCCTACGCTACCCTGTTCCTCCATCCTTTCCCTGTTCCTTCTCTCCCCAGCCGGGCTCCCCCGTGCCCCCTCTCCCTGCTCCCCCCCACGCGCTCCCGGTTCCTCCTGCCGCCTTTCCGTGATACCTTTCCCCCTCCACATATTCCGCCTCCTTCCCCAAAGCTGCCTTCAATCTTTCTCTTCCTTCACCCTGCCTTCCCCCAGCCCCCTGCACACCCCGACCTGCCCCCACCTGCCCCCTGTCCCTGTCACCCTCCCCTTGAGCGCCCCCTCTGCTCCCCTGTTCTCGTTCCCCATTCCCCTTTTCCTTCTTTCCTCGCAGCCGCGGGGCTCGGGGCGCCGCAGAATAAAGCCCAGAGGGCCGGAGCCGGCGCCCCCCGCCCTCGCTGGGGTCCCCACACGGGGCCGGAGCCGCTCTGCGGGTCCCCCCATTGCAGTCCAATACACGGCCCGACACTGCCGGGGTGCGGCTTTCCCGACATCACACTGGGGGTCGGGCTGGGGGTCGGGAGGGGGTCCTGGGGGGAGGA